>NC_092686.1:15462689-16150189 GCF_964275005.1 Diadema setosum | reverse complement strand
GTAAACAGCTTATTCTAGAGACGATTTTAATTAGAATAATTTTCACGTTTGTATATCTAACTATACTTTTTATAGACTATTATTACTGATTAACATTTTTGCATTCGCTATTTCTATCCGTAACTTACATTTTAGAACTATTTTGAAGCACTAAAGCTGGGTTTTGTTGCTGTTGTTGTTTTCCATCTGCAAATGGTAATGGTGGCTTTTAGATTTTGAAGTTTTGCCAGTGTTACTGCAAACTTCCCGAAAAGTTGTCTCAAAATATCTTGTAAAAATCTCCCGTCCGCTTCCCGGACCCCCGCCAATCTTCTCTCAGGTTGGGCAGCCTGAACGCTCGCTCGCAGCTGAAACTTTGAGAAGTTTATCACGTGACCTGTCTACCACCTGTTTGTGGGCGGTGCCTCGGAAGAGCGCGCTCATTGGAATGTATGTGTGAGAACTGTGACGTCACAATCATTAGCTGTCAGACGGCGACCAACGAGCTCTTTCTTCTTTGTTGCGCCGATGCTACCTCAGTGACTGTTAACTTCGAGAACTGAAAATTTTATCGAAAAGTTTGGCTGCCAGTGTGGACGGACGAGGAGGACTTCTCGAAGTTGAGCTTCGGGATGTTTTGCCACTGCCTGTGACCGCGGCTAATGATGTCAGTAAACTTTGGAGGGATGTGTCATATCCAGGGAGTTGTTTTCCACCCTAGTGTGTTGAAGGCTCCTACCGTTTCTGAATAAGCTTATCCCATCTTTTCTTGCTCTGTCACCGTGGTCTCAGCATTTTCTGTTTACTCAGTCTTACGATACTCCATCCGTTTTGAAACATGTTCACAACCGATAACACAATGCGATGGTAAAGCAGTTTGTCTCTCTGAGCGCGCCAAAAGCTTTTTTTTTTTTTTTTTTTTTTTTTCTGGTTGTGCTGGTACGAGGCTTTCCTTTTCCCACTGCGCCGTGATGCTCAAAACATGCCTTCCCCGCTGTAGGTGGAATTAGTTACCTCTTCAGCGCATTCCCTAGTGAGCTCTTTTTTCAATTCAAATTAAAATCAAATTTTATTTTTAATACTACATTTTTTCCGATGTAGCGCAAAATGTATAAATATACATACATGCTCTACCATGTATGTTCACAACCGGTTGTAGCCAGTCTGCCACTTTTTGCCACAACAAATGTCACTGCAGTTGCACAAAATTTTCTATTTCTCGCCGATCTACACGTGAGATGCCATGTTTTTTCCCTCATGGACACGAATTCAATGCCAGGACCAGATTGTTACACTTCCAGAATGTAACACATCAGTGCACAATCTTATAGGACCTCTTTAGAACCCAAACTATAATAGATTTATTTGGCTGTTTGGGCAGACTTCTTGCACGAAGAATATGTAACCTATTTTCAATTACAGAGAGTTTGCTTCATCAAGTAATGCTTCAAACTAATGATCATAACAATGCTTAATCAATTTCCGCAAGCTGGAATACAATTTCATTAGCACTTCGTACCCACCGCTGCTGAATTCAGCCACGATAATAAGGCGCGCAGCCTGTGTGCTAATGGTTCTTTTCCGCGAGTGTCCGTGTACATGTATCTCTCATTCAAAAGACTTACATTAACATCGATTCTCTCATTCTTCCAACAATTAACACATGATTCGTCCAATCATGAAAGCGGATAAAGTTCAGATTATAAACAAGGGATGTTTACGACATGCACAGATCTTTACTCCTATATTTTTTATACTTCCTGTTTTGCTTCAAAAGTTGAGGGCGCCGTCTTGCGGATTAGCCACTGAACTTGACTTACGGTCGAAGCGGTACACATTCCGCACAGTCTACTCTTTTATCTTTATCCTCATTTGCCAAGTCCTGTGATAATCCATGCGAGCAAGGTGCTAACATTGGCTGACGACAATGACATCAAACAGAATCGGGGTACACGCTCTTTGTGAAACTGCCTTTTCATTGACTCACTACAACATCATTGCAGCTTTACGAGCTCCCCTGATTGAAGGTAAACTACCCATATGATATTGTCATAACATGTAAGGAATATAAAAACTGTGCCCATCTTTCCCAGCTTATCTTGCTTCAGCAATCGGACTCCTGTAGTGTGTTCTTTTACAGTTTAAAAAATATGGACATTTTAGATATCTCGATCCCATGTGCTCGGTTTTCTTTCACCTCCCTGGTTTCACTTACACTTCGCTACGACTACGTTACGTGCGCTTGAAATAATGTCTCAGAAAGTGGTAGACACACAAATTATCCACTTGTTGTTTTTTCATATTTTGTTAAACCAAATCAGTTCACCCCCTGTCTACTCTGACAATGCCCTTTGTCGTATTATTTAATCTAATCCGAATTATTTTCCCGTTATAAGTGTATGTTTAACAGTTTGTATTAGTTCTTTCAAAGTTGTAAAAAAAAACCAACTGGATGACTAGGTATATGTGAGAACCTAATTGATGTTGCCACAACCCTCCCATACTTCTTCTTGTCATATTTTTCCCCGTTATCTTGACGTTCATGACACTCTGGTGTTATGGTTGAAACTGCATATATCTCATCCCTTCTCACTTTTCCCTTCAAGAACAAATTGGGTAACACAATGTTTCACCCAATTTAATTAGTATTTTTCGTACATACCTCTCACCACCAGTCAAAATCTGCAAGAAACATCAACATGCATGTGTCTAATGTTCGCAACCTTTGATAGACGATACTGCGTGTATTTGTACACTTTCATATCTGAATGTCATACGGTTAAAAACAAAACAAAACAAAACACACAGACACACACTCACACAAGCGATCAGAAACTGTAAACTAAAAAAAAAAAAAAAAAAATGGGGACATCCACTTTTTTTCATAGCAATCTGCCGATCTATAAACTGTCATTTTCGGGTTTGGGTTTCCCTTTCCAAGGATCCTTTTCCCCTCACAATAACAATGAATAACAAAATTATAATTGACATCAAGGGTTAAGGGTACATAACATCTGCAGATTGATAGACCGTCGAGAATGTTGCACTCCTTTTACGTACAATGACCGACGCCAAGTCAAAATAGGGAGGTGAGACTATACATCTCCCTGGTCAAAAGAAGTTCATAGCATGATTTGGCCATTTACATACACCGTATATATAACAATATCAGAATCACTTACCTCTTCGTTGTTGTTGGTTAAAATCCTCGATATTGAAGCTTAAGTTTGAAAATGAAGACTAAGAAAAGTCTGGAAGATCAAATCTTGACTGAGCACATACAGAGGGGGAAACACCGTCCACCAACTCGATGTCACTTATGCCATCTGATTCGGGCGCACTCACTCAAAGGCTTACCGGGCTATCCTTTGGCAGGGGACGTCCCAGTGTTAATTCCACTTATTCAAACATCATTAATCCTTACGTCTTAAGAACCGTCTCAATCAAAGCCAGAAGAAAAGGGGGGTACTTTTCCAGAAAGCTCTTGGTCTCGTTCTTTGTTAACGATTTTGACACAATAGCTACTTATACTTGTACAACGAGGTCTGAAACAGGGAGGATTATTAGCGGCATGTCGCTATATAATCGCTCGTTATATCTGACAGATCGGCATGATAGCAAGATTGTGATCAGAGATATCGCTGGTTAATAGCATGTTGGGTACTTAATTTTCACTGACGGCGGTCTTTGAAATGCGGTAGAAGTTCAAGAATTCGGGATTATGTTGCCTGACCGAAATTCCAGCTAGATCCGAAATTGACGGACTTCTAAAACAAACTAACAATAGCAATTCGTGGACATTGAAGTCCAGGATTTACCGAGTGTGTACCGAGAATCAACAATGGACTAAATCCAACTGAGTCCCACCGTACAGTGGCGAAAACATTGCCAACGTGTAAGGCTGTTACAACTGTATCTACAACTCCTTCGTGTACAATGGTCAGTTGTGAGTATGCAGGCATAACATTCTTCCGCATTCAGTTCAGGAACCTGTTTCCCTTTAATGTGATGGCTAGATCATTTCCTGGAGTAAAGATATTCTAGGAAATCCTGGATGGCTCACTTCCTTACATCTCTCCAACTTAAGACGCTCACACTTGCACGCTGCAAGTCGTTAATTGATGACATTATAATATCGTACAAGCTTCGCCATTACGGGGAGAAAACACCGGACGATTCCAGGTACGGTTGTGGTGTAGATTTATTACCGCAGCCAAGACGCTTAACACGATTGCCCACCGGAGGGCGTTAACATTATAAACAACAATGATAATAACATTAACAACAAACAAACATGCTGGCGTGACTACTTCTTTTCTCCTTTGCTTACAAAGCTCAATACAATACTTCTCTCTGAAAATCCAATTCGGCATGTCAAACAAGATTCTAAGTAATTCTTGGCAACATGTCTACTACACTGTATAAACAACATCAGTTTATACCTCCAATAAAATGGAGCAAAATATCCTACTCAAACACAAAGAGAGGAAGCTTTATTTATAACATCAACTGACCCTTAACCTAATAAAATATCTTCACAATTGAGTAACACTTATAACGCATCATCTCTTTTGGCACTATCAGCTTGATGTTACACATCAACTATCAAAGTCTGTCAAACTGCTGAGCAAGTCAAAAACCAGCTTGTAACAACGAAAAAAAGGAACCTATATACATACATAAGTCATAACATTCCCAAACAGGTATTACGAAAGGTCAAACAACAAATAACTTACATATCTACTTATTCTGCAAATATGCAAACATTACAATACTTTTATGCCCTTTTACATAACACATGAGCACTAAGATAAATCATAATAAATTTGTAACAATCACTTCAAACTCTATTAAACTTTTGTATCAAAATTAAACAACTGTACCACACCATCATTTAACATACATGTACATACCATCTTCACCACCTTCTCTCTTCAATTCCTTGATGAGAGTGTGAGATAATCGAGACAAAAAAACATAACTACCGCCAGAAGATGCGTTCTTCCATCCCTATAAAAATATCTATCTAACGCTTTAAATCATAGTACGTAGAGACTAAAATCTCCATTGACACACATGTACACTAGTGAAATCAAACACAGTATACTTAAAATCCACCATCTTGTAGTTTACAAAAATAAACATGATACACGTATGCATGGAAAGAATACACGAAGCTATGGCATATGCATGCACTTCATATTACCCATAATACACATCAAAATCACTTCATTAAGCAACTATACACAGACAGCTCCCTGCATAAATGATACAATACTTATGCATATAAAAAATTTGCAATAACTACTTTATACTTCTACTACAGCATGGTATACTGTTAGTAAAAACACAGAGTCACACGTGGGAATGCTGGACAAGCATAAACACAGGGTCTATAACTATACTCATATATCAAACCAAATAATGGGTGACTTTAGCAAACTGTAACATAAGGATTGTTTTAAAAACCAAACCTAAAAATCTACACTCAAACAGTGACTTACTTGACTGTTGCATAGATATTATCTTCAAAATTATGCATATAACATTTGGAATGCAATTACATGTAATATCAAACACAGAGCATATTTATGTAACAAGTGCTGCCCAGATCACTTCTTTCTGTTCACTGCAAATTGTAAACTAGAAGCACTCGCAATCGAGCACATGTATCCCCCGAACCCATCTCCCATACTCCATCTGGATTACTTTGTAGGCCACAATTTTGTACATGGCAACTGTTGCAGGATACAATAAAATCCAAATAGATGTAGGTGTATAAATTTGACTAAGATACATGTACATAAAAATTTTTTTAAAAGATCAGTCGAGAAACAAGGTAGGGTCGCACACACAAGCAGACCCTGTAGAATTTACCTTTTCATGTATAAAGACAGAACAAACAAAGGTGCCACCACCAAAAAAATATGAGCATCTTCATTTCACTATAAAGCACCTTTTTACCAAATTTGAAAAAAAAATCTTATAAAAAATGTGGCTGATAAAGCACACACAAGAAATAAGCATTGGCATCCAAAGTTGGAACACTGAGGGCGCCATTACCACAAACTGTTGTGTCCTTCATGTGGAATGATCACCCATACTTCTCCCTAGCAAGTCTGAATGAAATCTGTTGGGTAATAATCAAGTTACAGCAACAGAAGAGGCAATAATAAATCATAATATACACAATACTTTATCGACAAGAGGTATAAAACCTGTATAATCTGAAACTAAAACAAGTATTACACAGATCTTGCAGATCAAAATAATTATAGAGATCTGCATAAAACCTATGTAAAAAAAACCCATATGAGGAATCACTCAGATCTCAAATTTGAACAGAAAGTACAAATACCCGAATGAGGGTAAAGTATAAGAAGTATAAAACCAGATTTGGTTTCCCATCCAAAACAGAGAAATGAAGTTGGCTTTACCCAATGATGTAAAACCACACATCTTATAAAAGATAAAGAACCCTCTAAGAACACAACACACTTACATATGTACAAAGAGGACAGAGTCCAAAGGCTTGAGTATGACAGGGACAAACTTGCATTGCAGCAATGAAAGCGATCATAACACATGAGTACACCAACTACATTGGTGAAAAGCAAACAATAAGCTGAGGACATTACTGATAAACAGCAGTACAGTACAATTGTATCTATTCTCTCTCTTGTCTTTGTTTGTTTGGTTTTTTTTAATGAAAACACAAAAATAATCAGGAAGACGTGTATCTATAAAAAGGGGGTACACCTGGTACAAATACTGACAACTGAAACATTACATTTACTTTCTGATGAAAAAACAAACAAACCAACAACCGTAAATGTTTAGAAAGGATGAAATACAATCGTACATGTATACCCGATAAAAAGGCATGTTAAACATCTTATTCATCTGTACATAAAAACACAAAAGAATGAGTTACTGCATGATTAACATGTCCATCAAAGTCTATTGTCTATACTCAATATACACAAAACAAAATGGGCCACACTATCCAGGTGCATAGGCAGCACAGATAGAAGAGGGGCATGACTTGGGGTAGGGAGTCATCAGGGTGTGGGCCAAAGAAGCCGCATGGAGCATGTAGGACATCAGTGGGCTGCTGGCATCAGGGGGGCGCGAATGGGAACAGGAAAGGAGCAACAAACTCATCCAGAGGGAAGGAGCTTGTACTGCCCGTAAGGGGATGGTGGACGGTGGCCGGCTGGAACCATCAGGGGGATGGTTGTCATCATACGCAAGGTAGGGGGCAGGAGCAGAAAGGGCAGGGACTGGCTGTACCAAAACTTGGCTAGTGACGAGAGGACAATGCTCGAGAACATCATCAGGCCACGGCTGGGGAGGCGTATCCCACCCCATGGGTGACATGTGGTGCACATCAGTCGAGCTGTCAGGAGGGAAACTGCTGGTGCTGGTACACAAAGGATATAGCAATACAGGACCAAGATGGGCATCAGAGGTATCCCGTACAGCGGTCAGGGAGCAGACATCACCATTGTGACAGGAAGTGCTAGGGACAACATTGAAGGGCACCCTTAGCTTGGGGTCAGGTGCACCCACGCGGGCACTACCGGGGTATTGCATCGCTGTTGGGAGACCAACGTCCATGGCTTCAGCCTCAGGGGGTGGACCATGTGCATGGGCAGGGCCTTCTCTGTCTTGGGGAGTCTGTGCGATGTCTATCATGACAGCAGATGGCGATGGGGTGCCAGAGCATGGGATTGATGAGGTGTGCGTTGGCAAGGCTGGGCACGTAGCAGCCAAGGGTGGGGGGTCATTCACGCCTTCCAGCTGGGAGCCGGACGGGGATGTAGTAGTAGGGCAATGAGGATCACAATTGACAGGATGGTGACAGTCATCAGAGCTAAGTCCATACTCAAGGTGGTGTTCCTGCTCGGTATGTAGAAGTCCAGCATGGGCGGCAGGCAAACGCTTGGTGCAAGAGCTAGACTCACACTGAGCTAAAAGCTGAAGGTGACTGGGATCAGGCGTGCTGTCAGCTGCTTTGCAAACAGATTGATGCTGGTTATCATAGTCACTTGCATGAATAGGCTGACAGGAAGGAGGATAATCACAATGCAAATTGTATGTGAACACAGAGTCATCGCTGAATGTGACTTCATGCTTTGAGGGGCGCACTGAGATGTCGTTTGTTTCCATGAAGGGGGCGCCGCCAATTATGTCCTTATCTGTGTTGTCATCACTCACGACGATGGCATCACACAACATCTGTAAGCCATTACAATAAATAGAGAAGCAGGTCAGGCCTACTATCTTTGTCAGCATGAGACTATCAGGCAGCTTGAGACTATCTCCAATAGACCAGTAATCATGAATTAAGTGATCATCATATCCATATGAATCAACCACAATATCCAACTCCAACTTCTCTGCCATTGACACTCTGATGATGTTCAGTGGTGTACCACTTCTCAAGTGGACGTCGACCTCCACGGGAGGGTAGAGACCAACAGTTCCGGGGAAGTAGGGGGTTGTGCACGATGTGTCAGCTGCCGTGGTTCCGACAGTAGTCACGGGGCACCGATGTGTCGGTGCGGGTGCGGGTGCCTTGGACTTGGCCGCTGCGGCGCATCGCTGCGTTGATGCATCACACATTTTCAATGTGTATGTATGGGACTACACACACAAAGGTGAAATCAGTACCTCGAACTATCACAGCGCTTTTGCTGAACGTCCGGCCCCTTTTATGTCGAGCGAGATCTCTCCCCGTTCGGATTCCTGTGGACGTTAAATCGGGCCTAAGATTCGGATCCCAAACGATGCCACCACGCCATTACGAGAAGAAAACACCGGACGATTCCAGGTACGGTTGTGGTGTAGATTTATTACCGCAGCCAAGACGCTTAACACGATTGCCCACCGGAGGGCGTTAACATTATAAACAACAATGATAATAACATTAACAACAAACAAACATGCTGGCGCTTCTCCTACTGGTCTACAAAGTAGTTAACAATAGGGCTCTAAAGTACGTTGGGGAGTGTCTGGTACAACACTCTCATCCCACCTCCCTGCTCTAGGCGCACTCGTCTTTCATCATCCGTTACCTTCACTCAACCACGCACGAACAAGCGAGCTGGCATTGCAGCTTTCTCCTCTACTGCTCCCAGGCTGTGGAATAAGCTCTCACCTCTTCTGAAATCATCACCATTACACTGGATCACTTCAAACAAAACTTGAAGACCTACTTATTTTGATATCCCTATAAAAATGCACTGGACTTGTACTGTCACTGTCTGCTATTATGTATATATTTTATCTTCTATGGCGACCAGGGGGGTGTTTCATCAATTTAGTCAGCGCTGACAAGTTGTCAGTCTCTGACAATAACTATAGTAACAGTCAGTGACCAGAGCATCTCAGCCAATCAAAACCGAGGATTTTGCTGAAATTGTCAGAGACTGACAACTTGTCAGCGCTGACTAAATTGATGAACCCCCCCATGACATCTCATATCGCTTTGTATCCAGTGGAAAAGGAGCTCTAAAAATATCAACTATTATTATTATCATACATATGGATACAGATACTGATAATAATAATGATAATGATAATAAGAAGTAGAAGAAAAAGAAGAAGAAAAAGAAAAAGAATTAGAATAAAAACAAGAATAACGACAGTTATAATAGTACCAATTATTATCATGATGATAAAGAGAAATAGAAGAAAAAGAAATACAAAGATTAAAAAATCTGATAAACAACCAATTGTATGCTGTATGTTGTGGGGGAGGGAATTGCCCTAGACCCGAAAATGATGGTGCATCTCAGTCAGTGCACGATCTTTGTAAAACCAACATTTGTTCAGAAATATTGCACGTGAACGTTTTGCCACTTTGTGATTCATAATCCCCTGAAGTAAGCCTGTTACCCAATGATAATTAAAAGAAATATATCTGTATAACAACTCACATCACTACTACACCATACTTATAATTATGATCAGTGTTCACAAAACGCTACATTTACTCACCGTCGTGTCTATGGACACAATCGCATGTTATAGAAATGATTTCGAAGTCATTACTCAAAATCAAATCATTGTTCTCAACAGATTGTTGATGTGTTTCCCGTGTTTGAAAGGCAATCAAGTCTGGTTCAATATCAATAATTGTCTCCACTTTTTTCCAACAACACGCGCAATGTTTATTGCTTCTTGTGTGTGTCAACCAAATTTAATGTGAGAGCGCGTGCGTGTAAAATATGCTGGGTACTATGAGTGCGGCAGGCTTGATAATTATACATGTACAATTTTTGTACTGAGATTATCATGGCACAACAAACTGGATTCAGCCATTCTACTATGTTAAAAAAAAACCCAAAACAATCCGCTAGACTGTAGCTTTCAGTAAGTGCGACATCTACGGTCACAAAATGTGCAGTGCAGAAGAATGGGGGCAGGCCACAGAACTCGGGGCAGGCTTGTTGTGATAAGAATATTCCCACCGTTGCTTTCTCTATTCTCTTTTCACTCGTCTTTAAAATGTTCGACTCTTCTGCATCAAGTGTGTTTTTCTTTACACATCATTCAGAAACAGTAATACAATGTATGTCTGTTAAGTCTGTACTAAGGTTACTATCCATACCTGGTGCAGGGCCGGTTTATGGGAACAGGGAAGTCTACTCATTTTGAGAATGGAAAGGGGAAGACATTTTGGACGACAGTTTGTAGCAACAAGAAAAAGAAAAAAAAAACCACCTTACTTTTTTTTTCTGGCGCCACTCCCCCCCCCCCCCCCCCCTCCCTGGTTGCGCCAGCCCTGTGGTATGATAATTTACAGTCTTCGGTGTGTGTGTTTTTTTTTTTTTGTTTTTTTTTTTTAAATCATAACGTTTTTCCAAAACATGATGGATTCACTAATAAATAAGAAAAGAACACATAAGTGAAACTAAAGGAAAATGGGACACCCGTTTGAAAATGTTGATTTTTTAGCTAAATCCACGTGTCGTCATTGCTACAGTGTATAATAAGAAGGGCGCATCAGTTCATGACGTTACAGTAGTGGATTGATAAAGAGAATACAAACTAAATTCCACAAAGTTGTTAATAAAATGTGATGCGGCTTAAGATATTAATAATGGTAATGATCCCCCCTGCTTTGGAAACTGAAAATAAGCGGAATTCTCTGTATATTTTCCGTTTATCTTTCAACTAGTATAGGCATCACAAAATTGTTGCAGACTGCTTTTCCAACAATGGCGTCACCAAAACCTGAAAAAGAGGATCATACCGTATGAACAAATTGTCCGATTTATCACAAGTTCCATCATAATGTTCTACCAATATTGCATCAATCAGAAAATCCACACATACAGGGGTAACATCCCTTACAAGAATAGTGATGTTTTGAATACAACACAAAACTTTTAAATCTGTGATATTTTATTGGGAACTTGCTCATGAAGCTTCATAAGTGGCCACGTTAGATAAATCCAGACCCACAAACAGCTATTTCCGTCAGGTCATTCCACCGCGGTAGCCGTCTGATGTTGAGGACTTGTCGATGACGTCACTATGAACTTATTGGGCAGGTTCCAGTCGGAAACACCCATTGAGTTAGAAGAAGGCAGAACAGCTGATGGATTTGGATCTGTGCCTCTCTTCGCTCGCAGCCATCACTTTTGACACCATCAGTCTTCATTACCATGCACATGTCTGTATGACAGCAATATGCTGCGGATTAACTTAACATTTTCGCAAAGAGCAATAAAAACTATCGACAATATTGTTATTGATTGTCACGTCTTCCAGTCGAAACTCCATTCGATGGCTTATATATTTCACAACTACATAATACGGACATGCATCAGATGATGAGTCAAAATTACGTATTTTTCTTCATCACCAGGTGCTAGTCTCAACAACGATTAGTATCGCTTGATGGCTTGAAAGGTTTCAACATTGAAATACCCATGACATGTCCAAGTAGACTATTATCATTTTTGCAAATTCACCAATCCATTCAAATA
Source organism: Diadema setosum (assembly GCF_964275005.1). NCBI lineage: Eukaryota > Metazoa > Echinodermata > Echinoidea > Diadematoida > Diadematidae > Diadema > Diadema setosum. The sequence goes on along the minus strand of NC_092686.1, from coordinate 16,138,208 downwards.
ATGAAAGTATAATTAATAGCGCAAATCTCCGTGTACAGCGTTACGATCTACATGTCAAATCCACATCCATGATCATTGACCTCATCATTGAGGTCGAGAGAGATCGCAAATGGTCTACTACAACACGAATCCTTGTTGAAACGCATAGTATCTAGATATTCCCTTCATACCAAGTGTACAATGTATATTCACAGCCACGGAATTTCGCGCCCAAATTCTCCTTTTTAGGGAACACACCTCTCACACACCCACTTTTATACTTTTAACACTGCGTCACAAAGCACCGTTCTTTGGGTGAACAAACTTTCCGGGCTAGCGCAACATGCACAGATATAAATAGGGCAACATGTCAACAATAGAGCTGAAAGTTTGTTCACCTGTTCTGGCTCGATATTAACATGTTAGATTCTGTACCAAACCCCTTGATCAGAATGAAAAAAAAATAATTATAAAATACCAATGATTTATCTAAGTGGATGTACTTGGATATGAATTCTGAAAAGGTTTATACTATTCAAAGTTTGAGTGAATACATATGAGAAGTTCTACGGATTTACATTGAGAAAACATTACCAATAATTTACCGTTAGGTCTAGTAACGTTTCAGCGTATAGACTATGTAAAGTTTGTTGGCCTTTCACTGCCTCGTCGTTTCCACTGCTGCATCTATGCATCCACGGTGTTGAGCATGCGACTTCACTCGCTGCACACACACACAAATACCCAACTACTCTCTGTAGCTAGCTAGCTGTTTGGATTCGAGTATAGAGACAGACTTGAGACCCCAGACGCACCGGTAGTGTACGATGACTGTGAGCATCTCTGGCGTTGCTGAAATTCGCCTGTCTAACGTTAGTATTCACACAATTTGACAAAGAGAAAGAGGGAGCCCAAGGATTTGCCACTTGATATTATTTTTCTGAGCTCTGAGGTAGACAAGTTTAACAATTTTCATTATGTAAAGAAGCTTGATTTGCGTGGTGCAGGTGTCAATGTAAGAAGACGGTGTCTTCAACGGCAGGTCATTCTTCATCAGGACAAAGATTCAGGAAGATTGGTTTCTCGATCGGGAAAGATCAAGAAAGTGCGCGTGCGATCGACGTGGAAGTGGTGTTATACGTAGAAAGATGCAGTTAGATCAACATCCCAACACCACCAGCTCCAGCGAGCGAAGCCTGACTGAACTTCAGGCGACATTTGTCGTCGATAAGAAGTCGTATGTCGTGCGACTTTCATCAAATTGTTTAAGTTGGAGAGAATCATCGTCATCACAGCACAGGAAAACATTCAGACATCATCGTGAGTAAATATTCTTATGGATCTATAGTTAGATTTAGAACCTATTTTCCTACGTTTCTTTTAATCATCATCACATAGAATACATGTAACATTAGCTTGAATATTAGGCAAATTGATGCACAGTCTTTGAAAATTTGTATCAAAATTGTAAAAATCGACATTGTATGGATTTGCATGGACAGAAAGATCCATCTGTCCAGAGGAGTCTTTTATTTCATTTTTTTTTTTTTTTTTTTTTTTTTTTGACGTTATTGCTCTCCGATCTCCTCCAAGGGGATTCCGTGAAGCCGGACGCAGTCTCTGTGGATCCCCGACGACAGATACAGACTGATCTTTTGGTCAAGGATTTGCACAGAGTTTACAAATCTGTTGTCAGAATAGTGTTACCAGGCCATGGTACTATTAAACATAGAATCTGGATTTTAACTGTTAAAATGATAGAATGCATTAATTTTGTAAACAAGCAAGTCAAACTTTTTTTTGGTTGATTGGTTGGTTCTTTATTTTTTCCCTTTCGAATTCTTAGCAATGATGATGCAGCAACACACATCACTTTCTTCTTTTAATGTCATTAAGATTCTCGGTATCACCAATGCCTGCATGCGTCGCAGCATTTATACCATGCATTAATTATCTTGGGAAAACTTAAACTGCCCTGGTTTTGGCTGCATATGCAACTCAGGTCTTCACTTTATTTCAACGAATGAATGAATTTTTATTATTTCTTGGGATTATGTATTCAACGAAACAAATTATATTGTTGTTAAACTCAAAATCTACCGCACCGTGCAATACCGACATACCTGACAAAGTGACAGAATAATCAGTATGTTGATTGCGGTCACTCACCAGGAAGAAGAAGAAGAAGAAGAAGGTCATGTTCCGTCTTTATCCAGGGGTATTTGTTGTTGAAGATTTATTTGCTTTTCATCATATGACTAACACATTGAAGCCTTTAACAGTATTGAACCATGACTCCAGTGACTGCAAATCAGTAAAATTTAGGCGTTTTAATCTTTTTTTAGCTTAATTCTAACTGAAGAAAAGGCAAGAACGAAAGAAAAGCAGACGAAAATTGCATTGAATTGCATGGGAAGTGAGACACGCCCAAACCAACCGGAAGCGAAAATGCTTCAGAGGAATCCCACTGTGCATCTGTGACAGGGCTCTGCAGCGTGTGCAGAAGTTTTTTGCGCACTGGCGATACTGAGAATCGGTTGACTATTTGAAGGCATTGTTTGTTGGTTATCACTTTGAAAATACAATTACGAATTAAAGTCTAGAGTGTTGAATCAATTGTTTATATATCCCTTCTAGATTATCTATAATGTCAATTATAATATTCAAGGTTGGGAATTCCAAAAATAAAAATAGTATATGCCTACTTTGTATTGAGCTTACACTGTAAGAACACCATGATTTGTAATGACTGTGAATTTTAGCTTTTATTAGTAGTCTAAACATTTTATTATTGATGTTGAAATAAAAAGTATGATGTTACAGTGTAGCTGTCAGCATTTCCCAAAACTATCATTGATAATGAAATGCAACGGTATCTGCATACTAGTATCACCTGATATTTTAAGTGTTTGTGGTTGAGTTTAATCTGCTAGTTCATACTGTAAACAAATAAATATTTCATGCTTATTGCTCACTGGTAAGGACAGACTTTGTAGATTACAAGGAAAAGCAAACCCCCTCCCCCCTGCCCCCCCCCCAAAAAAAAACAAACAAAAGATTCATACTGTACATTATATAATTCTTATGAGGGAAATTGACAACTTTTCGGAGAAAATATTTGACCAATGTACTTATTTTCTTCAAGCAGCATAGATAGAATTTTACTACACATGTATGCAGGAAAAGACTTGAAACAAATTGCAAAGCAACAACTGTCAGAGTCCCCATCAAATACTGGACAGATATTTGTCATTAGGTGTCAACTTACAAGTTAAGGTTACTTGACTGAAGGAGGTTGGCCCTACTAGATTACTATGGCATGCTTGAACTTGACCATTTCAGATGTCCATCGATGTGTTCAGACCAGTCATATTGTGGGGGTGAAGATGAACGCCCCCTCTGATCAGCTGACCAATGGGAGTCCAGTCATAACCCTGACAAACGTCGGTCAACTCTTCCATGTGCTGGGCACAAACCAAGATGCGGCCAATGCCAGTTTTACAGGTGAGATTTTTTCCTCTTCTTCCAGATGATTATGGACAGACAAAGTCATGTAATATGACAATCATACCCCATTCATACAGAGTTGAGCCCAGGGGCACTCCTGATGAAGTGCTACTAAGTTATGCCCCTCTGAGTTTGGAGTTTGTTCAGTAGGGAATCACCGCTCTCTGAGACCACAGGCAACGTGACCGAGAGGGGCATGAATGTCATGCTAACCTTCTGGTGTGCAGGAACTTTGAATATATATGTAAACTGTATTTTATTTTTATCAACAGACCAGAAAGTGAGTGAACTGTCAATCAATAATAAATTATACACTCAAGAGTGCCAGTGTACAATTTTGATCTCTTTACAGGGAACCATTCTGTTTATACTCTGATCACTCAAGTCTGTGCAGCAATTGCTTTGCAATTTTTCTTCCTACGCAGCTTTTGACATTAATCTTCCATCCTTCATGTACTTGGCCTCACCATTTGCTGGCCAGTTAGCTACACACACATGATGATTGATTACAGTGTAAGCCGGGTGATTCCTATAAACTGCATTTCAAGTGGAGTGCACTGCAAACATATCAGCTGCTACAGTAGTCGATCCTGTAGCCACTTCTGGCGTGGGCAATCAAGACATGATTTCAGATAAGCTCACTGTCGTGAAATTTGCCTGATCTGGCAAACCGATTTTGTATGTGTGTGTGCGTGTGTGTGTGTGTGTGTGTGTGTGTGACGAATAATCCTTACTAGAATCTTCCTTCAAAGTTACAGTATTTTACCAGTACTCTACTAAATATTTACTGAGTAAACTTATTTTTGCCATTGTGTGTGTGTGTGTGTGTATTAGCATGTATTTGTTTATCATGTAAGCACATGTTTTTTTATCAGTGGCAACTGCCACACTTCTATGACAAATTTGCTCTCAGCCAATCAGATGCAAGGATTTCTGTAGCTTGTCACATCTTATCAATGACAACTTGTCACTGATGACAAGTTTTATGAAATGGGCCCCTGAGGGGAGAGGAGCCATGCCTTCTCTACTGTGCATATAATGTACTTGTTAAATAGGGCAACTGTGGTGGTTATTGCTTTGTCATCCTGTACAGAGGAACCAGATTCTGAACATGACATGTCATGTCATGATAAACTTGGTTAATTGACAATTGATAAACAGTGACTAATACACGTCTGTGTGGCTGCAGTGCGAACTGACCACGATGTGGACTGGAGGTGGGCAGTTTGACAGTGGACTGTGTGGCTTAGAACAGAACAATTTAGGTTGCTTTAAATCAGATGTGTGTATTGAAAATGGTTTTTGCTTCATGTCTATTTCATATGATAACAAAGACATGTAGTTTTAAAAGTATAAAAATATCCTCTCTCTTGTGGTGTAAAGCATGTCACAAACCTATGACTTTGAAATTTTCCCTCAGATATCTCATTTGCTGTGGAATTGCCCATGTACATATTGTACTCCACACTGCTTTCAAGTTGTGACAGGATTTTATATTGCATACTATACATGATGGTAGATTACTCATCCACACACTGTACAAGACACTTTATTTGCTACAAATTGCATTCATTAAACAGCGATGAACTTGCATACACTGCTAAGGACAGTGAATAGGATGGATTGATCCATGTGTCATGTGTTATTCTAGGCACAGTGATGAACTCAGAAAAGTGTAAGCATGGAATGACAATGCCACAAACTGCCAAGGTATGTCTGCCAGAGAGTTCATGTCAAGGTGACACACTAAAAATAATGGCAGGAAATCAACCCAATGAAGTCATGTTGAAAAACACCGCTATGGTGCAGTGCAAACACAAAATTCCCCGTTCATTGTATTGAAATTGGGTTTCAATACCCAGAAAGCCATCGATTTACATGTACAGAGTGAGATGGTATCAATTTTAAAGTTTTATTTCCAACTCTGTACTGACTAGATTCTAGCTTACATGCATTCGCAGTATGTGAAATAGTAAAATGCAGTTGTTTGCTGTTAATACCAGAAGAACATCAATCTCTTGAATTCCACTATGATCCTGATATGCCCCGTTTTTACCGAGATTTTGGTGGTGTGATATGGGGATACATAGATATTGTCTGACAGCAAAGTAATCCTGTTAGCGTATTGAACACTGGCTTCATCTAGACAGCATGAGCCCATGAATTGAAAATGTATGCATTTGTGTGCTCACTGCACATTCAAGAAGATACAGTAAGATGGTTACTTTGTTTCTCTAAGACCAACATGCCAAGATTCATGTAATTAAGTGAAACAACTCTGTGTGCAGACAACAGCTACACAGGAAAGGAAATCAGTGGTCATGCAGGGACATGAAAGGGAAATTCATGCAAAACTGAAATCCACTTTGAACTCGAGTGATGCAATCAACATAACAACTCAGTAAAAAAAGAAATTGACTAAGGTTTGTACTGCACAGCTTTGAAATGTTTGCATTATATAATCAAGTCATCTAATGCAATGCACAAGAGTCCTCAGAATATCAATCTTGGGAATTAGTATTTTTTTTTTTTTTCTTCAATAGTATTATGTATTCTCCCTACTTTTGATTTGATGGAAAAAATAAAAGAAACAAGAAAATGAAGGAGGCAACTTTGAAGAGATTGAGCTTACTGTCTACAACATGTATGATACTCTGGAAATGTTGCTGGCAGTGAGATTTTCGCTTTTTTTTTTAAATTGCCAAATCATGATTTTTCATGAAAATGATAGGAGTCAACTTCCCTAGTCATGAAGGGTACAGTACTGTAGTATATTTGTATTTCAAGAAGGTGCACAAAAAAGACTGAACATTCTACGAACCAAAACAAACAAAAAGTCGTGACCAAGCAAAGCAATTTGTGTTCCATCTTATTTGCAAATTCTGTTATTGACAGACTTATTCAGACATTGATACTGGGATGACTGTTTCTACACTGCACGTAATTTTGCTGAAATATTCTCCAATGTGTTTCTATTTATGTACAGTGTACATGTATGTGCTGCATAAGCAAAGTCTGTATGTCTCATTTATATGTGTGCAGTGTATACTTAGTATATCTTAGCAAGGCAAGCAACTGCAAAATGTGAGATAGAGTAATCTGGATGCTCACAGCTGTACATGTACGTATTTGTACACTGTATGTGGTACCCCGGGATTTCTGCCAGTGTTTGAGAGTGAAAGTGACAATGCATTGATTAGAACTGTGTACGTAGCAAGAAGCCATGTATCTCATTGTCTGGTACAATGTCGATTGTTGCTCTGTCTCTGTCACTGTCTTACATGTACATTGTACGTACGTCATCTTGATCATTCATGCGAATGAATGCATCTGGAACAGAATCAATGAGGATGTGGCACTGTTTGTGCTTCATTCTTCATGCATATGTGCCTTACTTTGTTTTTGTACAGGAAGACTTTCACAGTGAGGAAGGTCTTTCATAGCCCCTAACCCATCCTTTCTCAGAAGCAGTTTTACTGATTGTAACACATTAAATTCCTATCACTCTTGTCATTGCATTCATTTTGCAGACTTTTCCTGTGAACAGCAAAGAAAAAGCCAAGGACTAGATGTTCTCTTCTTGGGATGAGATTAAAGCACTTCTTGCACCCTATAACCTTCCAAGTTTTTGTTACATTCTTGGTGCAATCTAAGCATTACCCTCAATATTTTATCAGATTTCTGCCACAATTTACATGTCCAAAGATGCATGGTTGACTTGCCTCATCTAGATGGAGTGTAATAAACTCCCTTACATACCGTGATACACAGTAAAAGTTGTCAGTAACTGTGAGATTCATACATTCAGTTTCTGTCTATCTGAGCCCTGCCTGTGCAGTGTGCAATACTATCCTTTGGTGAACATGCAATCTAATATCTGAAACTTGAGATCATGTGCCTTTAATTTTCTGTTTATGTCTTCAGTGTTTGTTGGCAAGAGCTGCTCAAACATGAAATGGAAAGTCCAAGAATTTGTCTTCTCATCCCCCGACCAAGAACTCTGCCAGAGATGGGTCGAGAGAATCAAGGAGATAATTGAAGGAGGTGAGTGAACTTTTTGTTTCTTTCAGTTCTAACCATTTCTTTTGCTAGATTTTGATTACTATGTGTAATTGTGTCATGAATACTTGTAGGCTGTGATAGTGTATTGAAAAAAAAAAAAACAAACGTACATACCGTGATACACAGTAAAAGTTGTCAGCAACATGCATTTAAAAGATGGGGAAAAGGATCAGTTTTAAAACATGTGATTCCAAAAGCGTTGTTCAGAGTGCACTTGCTACATCCACATTGAAGTGTATGATGAATTTCCCTCATACTTCATTCGGACTTGAATTTCAACATCCAGTGTGCTGTACACAAAGTGTCTCGCAAAAGTAATCAAATTACCCAAGTAACTCAAACATTGAATTATATCATTTCGTCAAAGTCGCTGTCAAGGAAAAAACCATACATGATGGGCATTACATTTTTATCTTGTAATTTTTTATGAATTCATCAAAATAAGGGCTTTTCTCTCCATCTCTCTCTTTCCACACATAGTCTGAGTTTGCTTTCACACAAGCTTATGTACAAGCAAATTGAATTCACACACACACAAAAAAAATTGTGACAATGATAGATGAAACATGTACATGTGCATCCAACTGGCTGTAGATCGTATAACTTCTGTCATGTATCTTCCAGAGTCCGTGTAACACCCAAAACTTTGTATGGGTAAAGTAAGCTTTTTCAATGTCCATTCTAGCTGTTTATCTGTAGATAATTTGGATTGTACACAATGTCACCATTCACAAAAACTGCCCAAATATAACATTGAAGGTTGACTTCACAACTACAATGTTGCCCATGTGAAAAGCTAGTTGTGGAATCAAATTATAAAAGGGACCTGTGCCAGCAGCTAGCTCTACAGAGGCACTGGACGGTGAAATCTATTTCAAATTCAGTGCAAAATGTGGGTGTACAAACATTGGGCAGTTTTAGTGTAAACATGAGATCTAACTTGACCCTATTAAGGCTTCCAAATATTTTCTTGGAGAATGGTAGAAGAGGTCAGTGCTCAAAAACCTATTTGTGAAATGTCAATAGAACTGCACAGTTGTGTGTGTCTACAATATGAGCCTCGCATCAAACCATTTTTTTCTTTACCTCCCTTGTTCTCATAATGTGTGCTATTATGCCATGTGGAGGCATACAATTGTAATGTATTTGTCACTGCTTATCATTTTCCTTGCTTGTATGTGAGCATATGTGTCTTTTGTTTCCCTCTCCTTGAATTTTATGGGTATTATATAGGCAACTTGACCTTACCATCAGGTGCTAATTTTGGATTTACGCATGCTGGTAGTTAATCACTTTTATTACCGTGGTATGTGTAATGACCCAATTTACAGGGTGTCCACAACCATTCATGCCAGTGATGCCATAAACAAATTGTGCTATCATGTCTTGCTATATTTGATGAATGGTTGTAATGGAATAAATTAAGTAAGGATTAAAAGATTGAGCAATTTTGTAGGTATAGTAAAGACTATGACGCTAACGTAAATAAACAGCAAGCAGATGGCATAGTTTACGCTTAGTTATACTTCTGCAGTCCCTGTCTCTGTTTTAAGAGGAAGAAGTTGAAGAGTTAAGGTCAGGTTAGTTTGAACACCTGTCCACAATACCTGGGAGTCTCCCTGCCTCTGCTGGGCTGGTGCACATCCTCCTCAAATGAATCGCTGACTGATTCAGAACATTTTAAATAAACACACTGTAGTCTACTGCCACTGATGCAGACAGCGCGAACTTCCTCTGGTTGCCAGCATCGCAAAGGCCTGGCAAAGTGCCAGCGAACAATCCATCCTCGTCGCACCTCATGTGATACAGCCGACACGTTGCATAAATGGACCAGCATCGCACCAATTTCATTCAGTGGTCCTCGTTAGCCAGTGTCACGCAGCAAGGACTTTTAATTTAGTCGCTGGCGGTAGATGTATCATATTCACCCAGCATGTTTCATCGCTTTGCTGAGAGTTATGGGCATATTGGTAAAAGAGTGAGGGAAGAAAAAAGGGGCTGGGGAGGGAAACAAACAGGTATTGAAGAAAGAAAGAAAGACAGACTGGCAGAGACAGACAGGGAGACATACGATGTAATGCACAGACAGACATACCCATGTAATACATTGTTGGGCATGCCATGTGAAATGACACTGTTTTTAAGTGTTTGTGAAATATCCTTACTGTACAGAGAAATCAAATGACTTCTGTCACCATGACCAAAGATTACCAGTACATTGTACTTTAGAGTAGAAGTGATTGAAAATTTAGAAGAGGTCAGGACTGAACTTGAATATTGAAATCATATCCCTTGAAAATTATACTATGTAGATTTCTGATGTGATATTGATGAGAGAGCACACTGCTGAGTGATTGTGTATGGTCAACTGTAAGAGGTATTTGTGCATGGTGTTATTTTTTTTCCCTTGTAAAATTGTGTGATTTGAGCAAGCTCCTTGATTTGAGCAACACTGTACAAAAACCCCAATACAGCTTCAAATGGTTTCACTGTGCCATTACCAATGTTCCTCACACACTTCCTGAAATTCCCCCTTGGCTAGCTTTTTAAGAAATAAATTACAGGGGCTAGACAAAGAGGCCTATTGTATTGGGACAAATGTAATCTGTCAAAAGTATAATTTTGACACATGAGCCTCATACTTCCTTGTATGCCTACAGATCCGGACAGGCCACACAGACTCCAAGTTATAATTAACCCATATGGTGGTAAAGGCAAAGCACCTTCGATATATGAGACCAGGGTGGCGCCCTTATTTGAAATTGCTGGTATCAAGACTAGTGTTACAGGTAAGATTTACATCTTATGTCTGCTGTCTTGTTAAGTCAATCAATATTTTTACATTGATGCATTAATGCCATGTTAAAATACACTTTTGTACTGTCTGTCAGTAGACCGCGTTCTTTGTGTGAGTACAAAATTGTTCTTTTCTTTCCTTTCCAGTGAGGGTCTAGATGTCTGCCAAAGTCTAAATGACAGATTTAAATGCAAATTTTCTGGGAATAATTTTCCTGGTATGGCATCGCAATTCGCTATGCATTTTTTATATGACTGCTATATAAAATTTTGTGTACAGTATGTGTAGCAGTTCACACTACTGCCAACTTTTGCTGCTCAGCCCACTGATATTTTGTTGAACTGAATGGAATTATTTTTTAGCTTCGATTTGATACCTGCTGTTATGGTGCCATTCGCAGTTTTCTGTTGAAATCTTGTCAAAATTGAGGTTTTGAAGAGATGGCTTCTACATGTACCTCAGGGCAGTTTCCCCATCTCTGGAATTGATGTTCATTATTATTATCATTATTATTATTATTATTATTATTATTATTATCATTAATGCTTCAATCATTAACTGAGTAATATAGATATATCTAACATTGTGCAGTCATACAAGTCTACATTGTGTACATTGTACATTTGCACAAGCTCAATATTAGCAATCTTGATGACTGATAATGTACATGTAAAAAAGAACAATAAAACAAAACATGAGCTTGGGTCATATGCCAGAAATGAACGAGCAGTTCCAATTGTCATGCTTTATTCACAGTGACTAAGAACGCTGACCATGCAAGAGCACTAGGTGTGTCCATGAATCTGCATGGTGTTGATGGGTAAGAACATTTTACCTTTCCTTTTTTTGTGTGTGTGGAACCTCTTTCTAAATGCAAATCCCTGATCCTGTTCATATACCATTGTATACTGTTGTTATCACTGAAATATATACCGATGGTAGCTGTAGGAAAACTATGAAAATGATAAAAAGCAATTTATGCAAAATATGTAGGGTTACAGCTTCCCTAACAAGAATCAAGAGTATGACATACATTATGTATCATTTACAACTTGCATGTTTCATGTTTTGCCCAGACTTTATCGTGCTATCATACTCTACCTCATCAGGTACTAGTAATTCAATTATCGCTTATATTATTTTGGCTTTTCATACATTTATACTTCATGATAATAAATGTTTGCATATTTTGGTAGTGAATCCAGTATCTTGTATTAGCTTCTCGTTTAGTCAAAATTTGTTATCACACTGGAGTAGTTTGGTAGTTAATCATTAAAATGAATATGGACATCAAGCTACTGGTTTCATTCTCAAGATGATAGCGCAAGTGTCGGAACTGTCTCTTTCACTCTGATCGTTTGTCTCAAAAGTCAACAGACTTGGTTTTGTAATTTGAAATTCATGCAGGGCTTTTTTGTATCATCAAAGGAGATTATATACAGGCTTGATACAATGGTTTTCAGTTTAGTCTTCCTTACAAACAATTTCATTCCGTCTGTTTATTTTTCAATTATGTATAGATAGCAAAAAATACTTTGATTACTTACAGGAATTCAAATTAAATGTGATTGGTGATAATTTTCCTCACATGGGGAAATATGCATTATATCTGACAGTGGGCCATTTATAAATATCTAGTATTATGATCAGTGATCAAAGATCAACAAACTTTCCAGGTCAAATCTTGCCAGAACAGGTGGATGCCCTGCTGTGCGATTAGTCAGATATTAACCCACATATACACTGTCAAGTTTTGTTTTTGTTTTGTTTTTGTTTTTTTTTAATAGATATTTGATAGAGTTTGACAAAGGTAAAGAAGTAATCTACTGTATGAAGTGCCTCAGAGAGCCTTGTTTTAATTGCAGATGGACATTGATATTACTTGTATCAATAGGCTGTGAAATACAGGACCCTATTGCGTCAAACTGTGGTAACTTTACAATTAATGGTAAATTTGTAGTCAGTGGTAAACACTAAGTATGTCTTGGCTATGATATTGTGTTGCTATGGTAGTTACCATTGATTGCAGAGTTACCATCAGTAATACGGTTGTGAAGTTACAATATGATTATGCAAGGGAGCCCAGATGAGTAAAACTGATTTGTTGTTGTTGTTGTTGTTGTTGTTTTGTTGTTGTTGTAAATATCCAAACTTATAATATTGTGGAACTCAATTTTTCATTACTGAAGTCACGCATACTGTAGGCACTGTGTGTGGAGAAATAAAATGATGTTGGAATCGATTGATCTTATATCAAATATGTGCAATGCAAAGTTCTAGACTATGCGTTCTTCACAGAAATAGTGTAAGATATATGTCACTCTTGAGTAAAAGTGACATTTACTGGTAATAAATATAAGCACAGCTACTGTAAATATCAATGAGAGAAGTTGTGGCGTGCAGGAAAATAGCAGAACTTACAGCGTACTTGGTCATTCCAGTTTGTCTGTTAATATGACAGATACACAGGTAACACTAGAAATATGACTAATAAAGCATGTTGTTGTATAGGCAGCACATTACAACATACACATTGTACGTGTATGTTTGCAGGTGGAATTGTCATGTTGCCCTCAACAGCAGTTAGCCTTCTTACTTGCAGCCAAAAATTGTCATTCTCCATACCCTTTCATTACTTCTACTCCGTGAATCAATGTTCATGGAGACAGTATTGATGCACCTCGCATTATGGGAGGATGAACTTTGACATGCACCCAGTCCCAGCATCCTTTGCCCTTCATGCGCTTTGTTGTTCATTTCGTCTGCAGCGTCGTGTGCGTCGGGGGCGACGGCACATTTGCCGAATTTGTCAATGGCATGCTGGTGAGGACCCAGAATGAGAATGGAATCGACCCCGATGACCCAGCCTCTGTGCCAGTACCCCCAACTGTGAGGTTCGGAGTCATACCAGCAGGTATGTCTTTTGAAGCCCTGGTATAGTCTGCTAGACTTGCTTCCAGGCTTTTTGTACTGAAATCGTCAATGTGTCGTTAGGTACAGAATGCCAAATCAAACAAAAGAAGACATTGCCACTTAAAAACAAAAACAAAAAAAAACAACTCTCCAAAATGAAATAATTTGAATTATGATGGTAATTTTTTTTTTTTTTTTTTTTTTTTTTCTTAGAAGTTGTATCAATGTGGGAACATGCCTATCCAAAGCAGATATGCTCAAAAAAGATTTGTGTTGATGTTTCTTGAACTAAGACCAGCAGACTTGATTTTCAAATAGAAGTATTGTTACCCATTTTTTTCTTCTTTTTTTTTCGGGGGGGGGGGGAGTTCTGATGATATTTCAAGAACAAATCAAAGGAGTGATAAGGGCATTCATGTTACATTGTGCATTATCGCATGTACAATGTACATTATTGATATCTTTTTTACTTTGTGCTATGAGGTATGCAGTCTGTTGCAGGTGTTATCTGGTTTTGAAGTGTTCGGCATATTTTAAAAGAATGACTCCAATCAGGTCACGAATTTCCACAATAGTTGTTAATGAATAATTTATAAGCTGATAATTGTAATATATATGGATGTATATAGTGGATGCTATATTCATGGACCTACTACACATGGACTAGTAACGAACGTCTCTCTTTGATCCTATCATCATCACCGCTGCCACCTGACTATATGTGCATCTTAACGAGTACATTCAGGTGCTTGGATAATGACGATTGTGCAATCGTGCATCGTCACTGACAAAAGAACCATTTCCCTCATTGTGGCCTTATTTTGCCGGAGTGCCTTTTCAGACTCAACTGCCTTTGAATAAACACTGATGAAAGGGAGCAGCAAAGCCAGAAACATGACAGTTTTCCTGTCACAAAACTGAAAATTACTGGAGTGGACACTTGTGGACAATCATGTATCATGCTTTAATGATAGAACGTACATGTCATCTACGGTTACTGTCCATGTTTACTCAGGAACAATGTGCGAATATGGAGAAAATTAGATTACAAATTACAACCAACCTGTCAAAATAATTGCTTTCTCTTGTAAATTACGAGCCTTTCTCAAATGAAATTACGTGAGAGATAATTTTCCAATATACACTACAACTGCACATGCATTTTTCTTGATTTAAGAGAATGACTATCTTCTGCGCATGTAGTTTTTAGATTTCTCAAAGCGTCGTCTTGTTTTTATCCAGGCTGGTTGCTGGCGGTGATGATAAGATCAAAGTAGGAAAGCACACTTAAAATGCTTTTGTGACGCATTTGACAGAAACAGGTGCATGAATAAATTAACGACCTATGGATGTCCATGTGTAGTAGGTCCATGCTATATTGTTACCATTATGACTAGTTCTCGTGAGGGAATATACTTTCATTATATATTGATTGATACAAGATTGAGGGCTGTTTGCAACAAGGAATAGGAGCATCTATCAAATAGATTGCTTCCAACCAATTATGCTTTCATTTTTTTAATAATTCACTTAGTAACAGAGATAGTGATCATATGTTGTTAAAGACCCATAAATACCAAGTAAGAAGTAGATAGCAAATATGAAATGTTGATAAGAGTACATAGTCCTCTTTAATAACAGCAGCTGAAACTTTTGTGTCAACGGACTTTGAAATGTTCCTCTGTATTGTCTGAAAAACACTGTCAAGTCATGGAGCGCATGCTAAACAGTGTATGGTAGTTATGTTTTCATTCTGATAGCTGTAGGTCGATAGTGCTATGTCAATGTTATTGTGGTACTGATAGCCACGTTGGAATCGCGTGCCCATTTTGGAGTTTGCCCTCTTGAGTGGCAGCACAGTTGAAACAGTGCTGTGTTTATCAGGTGCTCATGTGCCAATCTTACCTTGGGTCAACAAACTTTCATGTGAGAGTAACAGCTTTGCCCGCTATTTATTCCCCTTTGCATTGTTTAGGTTCTACTGATGTGATCGCCTACGACACCACTGGTATCAACGATCCCGTTACTTCAGCACTACAGATTATCTTAGGTATGGTGATAGAGAAGATCTTATTTGCAGTGTTTTGAGGAAATGTTGTTCCTTCTTCTTCTTTATCATCTTTGAAACAGTGACTATTGAGAAGATAATGAAATCAAAGAAATAGAATGCATGAGGAAAAGGGACACAATCAAGTGTTGCTGAAGATGATTGAAGTTAGAAAAATCAACCATTGCATGGAAGAGACACAAACAGAAACACACCAGTTCTGATAATTCATCTACATTGTACAATATTAGTGCCGTCTTTGAATGATTGTGGCCTAATATATTCTTTGTAACTGAAGAGCACACATGATAATATGACACAGTCAGCTATCTTATAAGATTAGTCAATAGGAACCAACAAAGTCACATATTTGTGTCTTGTTTGCTAGAGTATATCAGTTCTCAAGTTTGTTCTGCAATTTTTGTGACATTTTTCATTATTCTACACAAACTTTTTTCAGTGTAAATGTTTAACATTTGACTGATGCCGTTAATTTTTCCAATACAGTGCACTTTTGTTTTAACGAATATGCTTATAACAAAATTCTGGTTATGACAAAGTAAAAATTCAGACCACAACATTGTCCGATGTGTGTTTTTTATTTTTTATTTGTGCGGTTGTAATGAAATTTTGATATAACAACAACTACAACAAAAAACTACTGATCCATTTGTTATAATGGGAACCCATTGTATTTCAATTTTATGCTAAAAATTGGTGTTCTTGAGCCAGCTAAATAATTTGATAGCTTTTAAGCTTTCTGTGCTTTTTTTCAGCAATTGGCACGCATGCTGGAGTGTTTTTTTTTTGTTTGTTTGTTTGTGTTTTTTTTTTTAACCAATTTACACAGATGTCTGGACACTAATTGTCTATGAATAGAGATCATTTAATCTCCCTAATTCATATTGTGCCACTATGGCCTGCTTTTGGACTGAGACACACTGCTGCACCTGAGCGGGCTTGCTAATGCTACGACATATCAAAACTGGGTTTAGATCAGAGGGATTATCGAGTTCTGGAGAAAAAAAAAAGCAAGTTAAACTAAGTGCTCTTGCACATAAAGTGTTTGAAAGGTGGTTCAGGACCTTTCATGCATATTCAAGTCAGCAGAATGATGTAAACCCAAAGTGAAAGTATCAAACAAGATGTATGTTTGATGTTTGGATGCCTCCCCAGGTTTCTCCCTTGGTCTGGACGTGTGTTCGGTTCATCACAATAACTCCCTGCTCAGGTACACCTTCTCCTTCCTTGGATACGGTTTCCTTGGTGACGTCCTGAAGGAGAGTGAGAACTACCGGTGGATGGGGCCAGCTCGATATGAATTTGCCGGTATGTAGGACATCTGTGGTGACAGCGTGCATTGGATAGATGCTTCCATTAGCATGAGAGATAATGATGAAGAAATGCATGGTACATGTGTTTAGAAAGAAACATGTTGTACATGTGATATTACATTTGATGTTATTCCCATGTACTTTTTGGGGCTCATCAAAAGTACATGGAACAAAGAACAAACAAACAAACAAAGAAGAAAACAACAGCTGCAATATGATTTCTTTTTGCTCAAATATAAGTGTTGTATGTGCAAATGTGAATCTCATGAAATATTGGGATGTGGTGGTTATGATGATTGCATTTCTCTATCTTTGCATGCATTATACACAGTCAACTAAACATGCAACTGTCCCATTGTATAGAATATATTTTAGTATGTAGTTGCAGAGACTGTTAACCTTGGTTAGGTATGTGACCAGTTATTGATTGTGATTGTGGATTACACGTAAAACAGCTTGCCATCTGTATATTGATCAAAAAAGAGAAATGTTAAAGAGAAACATTGCACCAATAAAGGAATATTTCAGATGAGTTCAGCTCTAGTTGTACCAATGTGTGTCTTCTGGGAATAACTTTTGACCCCATGTCCTACTCTCCCCCCTCCCTAGGTGTAAAGGAGTATCTGAAACATCAAGTGTACCGGGGTGAGGTGGCTTTCCTGCCCAGTAAAGATGAAGACAACTCACCGTGGGACAAGGAAGGTTGTAGGATAGGGTAAGAACACTAAATCTTCTGCCATCACAGCAGAATGACCTTTAACAATCGACAGGTGACCTCCATTTAAGGCCAGGTCAGCCATTAATCCCTCATAATTCATACAGCTTGAAAAAATTGGGTGTGGTTTAAATATATCATGTAGGAAACTCGTCAGCATTTGGATTCCTTAATGTTTCAGCGCCAGTCTTGAGTTATGACGGTAATTGGATGAAAATCACTGTAGCAGTGTTGATTTTGACATGTTAATAGTTTATGACAGAAATCCCAACTACGATGCACGTCAGTTGTTTCCAGTGTTTTAGGGGTCTTGGAATGAAGAGTAAATTTTAATGTGTAAGTTTTTAGAAACAAAACATCTATGGTAGTTCTATCACACAATAATGATTTTTTTTATGCTAAAGACATGCCTCAATGATTTTTGTGTCCCTGGCCACTTTTTTATAAGCCTGACCATAGCATAAGTCATGTAGATGATTTGATGTTTAATATATCGTATAACAACCGCAAACAGAAGAAAACTGCCCAGAAATGAATATAATTTATTAGTGGAAAAATGAGCAAAGAAAATGGGATTCCAATGGAATGGATCCCAGTGGAATCCCTTTTTTTTTTTTTTTGCTCATTTTTCCAATAATAATTTATCTTATATCATTAGCATATATCATTTTGATTAGATGCTGCAGTGGTCAGATAAGCACCCCCTCCTGCTATCTGTGAAAGACAAAACTAAATCATCTCAACTACCAGGAACTACCGTTAGTTAAACCATGGTTCAACATAATAGACACATCTTGACACACTGTCATGTGCATGAATTAAGCTAATAAGACCCTCTGTTATGTTTGGTCGGTGATGTTGGGATCACATGCTTTGGAGACTTGCTGCTTCAACAAGCATACTTTCTCTTCCCCACCAGATGTGGTGTGTGCTCAAAACGAAGGTCACAGAAGCATCACGAGTCATATCACACATCCAGGAAAAATGGTAAGTTCTGTGATTTGAATAGTGGCGAGCTGCCAAGTCTACCTTAATTATGCAGGAGACTTTCTGAAAACTTCTAATATTTCTTCATGACTGGATAAAAAGAACATCGAAATCTCCCTGATTTTGGAAATCATTTTTGCCCATTCAGTTGCATGTGATATACAAGTTTCTCCCCAATTGCTCTTTGGAATCTATTTGACTCTGAAAGGCGAGTGTTGGCAGCCCTGCTGATGATGCCTATTGTTTGCAAGAATCATGATCTGATATTCAACATGCATTTATCTGTAGCAAAACTGTTCTTGATGTTCCATGATGGCATAAAATGTATTCCCTGAAGATTTGACTAATATTTCTAGCATGATTTGAAGTATATAAGTATCTAGAGATTTGTACATTTACTTGAATGAGAATGAACTTGTTCATCTTTATTTGAAGGACGATAAAGTAAATTTTACATTATCAATACATGTATATCCTTGTAACTGCATAAAAAAGTGCAATCTCATATGTGCTGTAAAATGTGCATGTCATGTAGCTGAAAAATGATGTTATGAGAACGTCTTTCATATGTGAAGGGTCTTGCTAGATTTAAAGTAAGATCCTGCATTTGGTATTGGAATTATGTAATGAGATCATTATATGCATAGTAACATATTTTTGTATCTTCCTCTTCTCCCAATGAAAGACTTTGATGACATCGATACTACCTCCAAGTGGCGCTATGTCACCGGTCAGTTCACGGCAATCAACGCTGCCCTCGTCAGCGGCCGATGTTCCAGGACGGTCACCGGCATGTCTCCGGCCGCTCACCTCGGCAATGGCTGCATCGACCTCGTTCTGGTCAGGCAGTGCTCCCGCTTCGACTACCTCCGACACATGCTCCGCCTCGCCTCGTCAGGAAACCATGTAAGTCTGAAACTCAATCAATCTTGTCTGTGCCCCAATTACAAAATCATTATTGATGTATGATTAGGTTTGCAAAATGATTATGTAGCTTTGCTGCCCTTGAAAATTTATGAACCCACTTCAAATTTACATTTTATGTCTTTGCATTATGAGCCAACATACAATTATTTTATGTGGATGTTGGCATCATTTTCCAAGCAGTACTTTGTGATGGATTTTCCCCAATGTGTATTATTTACTACCCCTACTGAAGACATTAAAGAGCAAGTGAAAGTGAAATTTTTGTGCCATGTGACTTTGGCTAAAGTTTGACAACAAGCCATGCTGGATTTGTCCATGCATGTTTAGATTTACTTGGTGAGGTATGCAATTTTTGACCACGTTTCCTTGATTCTTTTTGAGTGATAGATAGATAAGTTGAGAAACACTATGTTACAAACTGAAACAGTTTTTTTTTTTTTGTCATTTGTCAGGAGATTTCCCAAGCCTGTAGATATTAGGCAATAGGTATCTTATGATCCATGTTAAAATGCTTGTCAACAAGGAATCCCAAGTTTGACAAGGGTGAATCGGATGCTCTTTTAAAAACACCCCAAGGAAAAAACAACAACAAAACAACTCTTGTACTGTTTCTCTGAATGGGTTATATTTCTCCAATTCACCAACTATTTTTAAGATGTATCAAAACTTGCAGTAGTGGAAGGCTTCATGGTGTACCACGTATTCTTTCTTGGGTATGTATTTGGTCCTGAAAAGGGCCTACCCACTCGCAATGTATCAAAACTGCTGTAGGAGAAAGTTGTAGCATAAACTGCCTTTTGTCAGTCAGAAGGTGAAAAATTTGACTTTCAAATGCACCTAGCTCTTGAAATTTTAGCCTTAGGTTTTAAAAATACACTTTGTAGAGTTTGAGTATTGTCGGAACATAAAGGCACACACATTTAACCAGACAGAGAGGATGACAAGGAAGTGAATTGACTTCTGCACTTCCCAAAACAAGCAAATGGCCCCAACTCTCAAATTCCCAATATGACAAAGAGCTGACCTTGTTCGGAAGCAATTTGGGTCACCACGGAAGTCTGTCTGGCAACATTGGTGCCTGTCATGTGATAATCAGGCATTTAAACAAGTGCCCCCCCCCCCCCACCACCCTTGTGTATGCAAACTGTCACTATAAGTTTTCATGTTCATCCTCCAGTTCAACTTTGACTTCGTGGAGGTCCACCGGGTGAAGGCCTTCAAGTTTCGCTCGCTCAACAACGACCTGGAGATGGCCGTGCCAGCCGAGTCGGAGTTGAATGACCAGAAGAAGAGCCTTGAGGAAAGCCCGAGGAAGAGCCGGTCGTTTCGGGTGAGGAGTGTCGGCAGCGTGGGCAGCACCAGCTCCTGGAACATTGACGGTGAAGTTGGGGAACCCCCGGACATCGATGTTAGGTATGCCATCAATATGTGAATGTGAGAGCCGGGTGTTGATGGCAACATAGTTTTAGGAATAGTGAATGAACATGAAATTGGTAATATCTGCACAGGTGATGATGATAATAATGACAGGAATATATAGACATACAGATCATCCTAGTATGTCAATCATTTTGCAAGGAGCAACTTTGGGGTTCAATAGCGAGGATTTGGAACAGTAGGAGCTTGATATTCTATGGTGCTTCTGCAAATGGGACATTATTTCTCAGACTGTAACAGAAATAGCATCAGCAGTTTAGGGAAATTGATTCTCCTTTTGCTTTTGAAGGTTAACGTTGATTAGGTCCTTAAACAAGTTTGAAAACATAATGATTCCAGCAACACTTCGTGGTGGAGGCATAAAAACTGCAACTTGATTAACATCGTATGGCAGGTTGTCATCTTGTGGCAAGGAGCAGGCAAATGTGAATATCAATCTGGTCATGTGACCAATTTTTGAAGTGCTAGAGACAAGGAAGGTCTTCATCCTCTGTGATCACTAATTTGTTGTTAATATGCTTGACAATAGATGCATTGGTGAAACAAGGAAGTAGAAACACTAGAGCAAGGCTAGGCCCTAGAATGAGGAATAGCTGGACTGTGAGAAATAAGAGATGGACTTGGCAAGGAAAAGGGAAAAGAGAGACAATAATGTCACAAGGAACAAATGCTGTGCTTGGTTGGTAGAGTGACCAGGGCGCAAGAAGCAAACAAAGGCTTTAAGTGGTCAGTTGATCACAACAAGAGACTTACATGGTCAGTTGGTCACAGACACAAAAGGAACAAGGACACCGTCTAATGGACATTCATTCAACCCCTACGCGTTTCAGACAAGTGCCTGGCATTATGCCCTCTCTATCACTAATGCTGATTTGAAAATGGTTGCTGCACCTGCACTACTATGGGATGTCTGTGTTGACCCTTGCAGAGGAGAGTTGTTTGTAGGTTTATGGTAATAAATGCTATGTTGGATACTTAATGCCTGTGTGTTTATATTTAGAAATATGCTGACTAGTTAATAGGTAGTCCATGTACCTGTAGTTGTAGCCATTTTGCATATATGCGTAGCACCCTGTAACCACACACAATGGTTTCAAAAGTTAAGAAGTGATGATTTATGATATGACTCGAACATGCTTATTCATTATCTTGTTTTTCTAGGGTCCATTGTCAGCTGATCCGAGTGTTTGCCCGTGGCCCGGAGCCGTCCGAGGCGAAGGAGACGTCCGTGCCATGCTGCTTCTGTCGCATTCCCAAGGCTGACCCTTTGGACGTCTACATGCCTCACCACGACAACGAAGCCATTGTCGATGATGACTGAGTGTCGAGCGCCATGTCTCGTGTGATGGCGACTTATGGTGAAAGGGATAGCAGTGCAATATTAATTGTGATACAGGAAGGTATCATGTGGATCTCTCTTGTTGCCATGGTTACCATGAAGACGTCTTTGTCAGTGATATTCATCAGTGTTTTGGCATCATTGATGCCTTTACTCAAACAAAAAGAAAAAAAATGTTAAATGCAGGAAAGCATTCTGACATGTCTGTAGATTTCTTGCTTCATGAACTGTAAAGCTTTCATTAATATTTGCTTCACATCATTTTTTTTTTCTGAACTCAGAAATTGAGTGTCGTTTGTTGTTTTTATGCTGTGTGTTAATGTTTCTATGCACATTGGTGATATCAAGTGAGGGTATTTGAGGAGCATCATCATTCTTGCCCGATATATGCACACATAAGCCATGAGAAGTCTTCTTACTATAGACACAATTACTCTGTTATATATTGGAGTAATTTTCTTTAGGATTGTGATCCTGTATTGTGCAAGGATGCTGAAGGTTCCTGTCTGTATGATGAGAAATTGGACCACGTAGGAGATATCCAAACAAACGTAGGAGTGGCAGAAATCACATACTTGATACCTCATCTGCGACAGTTCTCTTTTCACTGACATTCATACCTCTTTGCTTGGTTGATCAGTCACATATTACACCAGCCTATTTTTTTTTTTCTTTTTCGGTCAGTTTTAGTCTGGTCATCTTCAGGCCATTTGTATGTATTTATATGTGTAGTTATATATATATCCACCCCACAGTATTTTTGCACACTTGGAGCGAATTTATCATCCGACTAGGTGTACAATTTCTTCCAACCATGTACAAACTTCACCATGCCCATCCACACAATGTTTTCATCTTCCCACAAAGATTTCCATGAAATGCTCTGTGTATTGACCATTCACAAATTGCTGCAGATATATACGGCTGGTGTGTCTATCTACACATATATGGACAGCTTGATGCTTCTGTGGTCATCATGTTTGACACCATGCGTGTCATGCACACCTGAATCTTGCCACATCCATAACTACTTTAACACAGATTTAGGCAAAGAAGATGTGCTTGTTGACCAGTCATCAACATAACATTTAACTTTTTTCTTTGTCTTCTGTATTAGAATTCATTCAATAAAGGAATCATTTGTTGAATTTGTTTGGAAATTGTTGCTGACAAAATGACGATGATATCCGCCCTCAGATTTTTATTAATGAAATTATGTGTAGAGATGTAATATTGCAGATATTAAAGATGACTTTCTTGGAAGTAATACTCTGTGTAGGTAAAGGACGGAAACTTCACATTTTTCTGTTTTATTTGTCATTTGTTTGAATAGTAACAATTAGACCTATAGGACACAGACCTATAGACCTTGAGGCCATATGAAATTTTCAAGGTTATGGGGTTATATCATCTTACATACTTATGTACAGCTGTACAGCTGTAGACCCTTGCTGCTAGACTCGATGTGTTAGACTGCATCATAAGAGAACAAGTGAAACCAGAAGCTACTGGATGATGTTCGTTGGCAGCACACCTTGATGTTGGGTCATTTTATATCCTCTATGCGGGAAAACCTTTGCAGAGTAAGTAACAAGAGTATCGCAGGTCTTGTGCATTGGACAATGCATGTCACAAAAGAATGGCTGGCACCCTTCATACTATACATAATGAAAGTGACACAAAATGCACCTTACCCAAAATAAAACTGAAATATTTCCAGAATTTACATTTAACATTAATTGCATTATCAACACCAATGTACTGGGCATGAGTATTAGAGTAGAAATATAACCCTGCTCAAATGGATATGTGTCTGGTTAGCACTGATTGAAATTGCTTGATACATGAAACCTAGGCTGAATTTTAAATGCTGCTGTCATATAGGACTGATATAGATGACATGAAATGTGGATGAAATTTGATTTTTATGAGAGTGCTTTTTTTTTCAGATTTAGTGTTTACAATTACATATGATTAAAACATGGCATTTGATGTACTTAAAACCTTGGAATTGTACTTAGAACTCCAATTGCTATGCCAAGATTAAACACACTATGACTGTCAAACTGCAGAATTGTTGGTATAAATGTGCAAGAACAATATCAATATAAGCCCTGAATAACACAATGCAAGAAATAATCAGGTCAGATGAATTTCATAAAATCTGTTGGGTGTTTTTATCTCTTTTGTTGTTGTTGTTTTTTTCTTTTGTTTGTAGGTACAATCACTGATGATTAACTTTTACTGTAGCAGGCAAGTGAAAAAAAAAGAAAAGAAAAGAAGAAAAGACTTTTTGTCAAAAAGGATGTGTCAGATACTGCTGTGATGATGACAAAATATGATCTTTTACAAATATTCTACAGATTTAAGATGTTTTTTTGTTTGTTTGTTTGTTTTTTTGTCTTGTGACAGGGCATTTATGATAATCCTAGTGGGTATACAGCTAGATTTGCCAAATGATAAATCACTGTTCCTGTTTCATCATAGACAATGAAACACTTGTAGTGCTGCATCATTGATACAGTTTCAATGCAGATCAATGAAACAGTTTTCACGGTTATGGTCACATGACAAACAGCATGTGCTGTTTCCACATTTTCGTTTTAATTAATGTCAGTCAGGTTGTTGTTTGGTGGAAAATTGTTATATAATCATACAATCAATTTGTGTAGTGTATCATAGAACTCGTCAGAGTTTGAGCATGTGTTTAGCTAGTACTGCTTTTATGAAGACACCAAAGTCTTTTTGTTTTCACCTTTGATCACTGTATTATGCTCTCATCAATCATTGTTCTGGCAATTTTCTGCAGACCAAACACCTGTTTTAAGTATGTCAGCTTGCATGGTGTAGGATTGGAAATCACAGCTTTGTGCATTTAAGTGTAGGTATGAATCTTGATTATTATTCATAAATTATATGTGTAGTGACCTATTGTATTTGTCATGTTTGAAATGAAAGTTCCGTTTTTGTGATTCTGTAGCAGTCAGTACATAGTACACTCATTCCAGTTTATGTTTACATTCCACATAGATGATGATTTTAAGGATAATAAATTGATGCAATTGTTTATTGTTGTTTTTGATTCATCCCGTATAAGTGCACAATGCAATGTATGGTAAGACTGTGGAGTACTCAATGACAATGTCTTCATTGTAAAGCTTGGGCATTATGACTCGGTGCTTGTGTGTGAATCTTGTGGGTCAAATTGAAATGAACTCGTGCTGAAGGTCGTGACTGACAGATTCACAGGGCCCATCGCTTGATTCAAGTCACTTTCGTAACACTGATCTTGCACGATCATGTCATGTCATTGGTACAGTCGTTAGGAGTCATGGTCCTAGGTTAGGTTGCACCGTAGAATGCATGCTGAATGGGATGAATTACAGATACACCAGTGCTCGTGATCATTGCGTACCCTACTTTTATGTTGTCAGGGAAAGATTAAAGAGCATGTGCAGGTCCTTTTCAGTTCATTGATTTCAGAATGATTCATACTATAAATATGTAGTAGCTGTAGAATCAGTTATCTTAAAAAAATAGAAATGAAATTATTGCTTAAATTCTAAACCTGGCTGAAAAAAACAAACAATTAAAAACATCCCACAAATATTTGTTTGACATACTGTTTCAAACTCACAGAAAGAAAAAAAAATTGCCAAACTCTTGTGAAAAAAAAGTAATCATGCCAATACCATTTCCAATCACTATGCCAAATTCCGTCCCACACAACAGAAGAAACGATAGAAACAAAAATCAGAGACAACCAAATTCTTGTACTGTAGTAGTTTTCAAAATTTACTTTGATCTCTCAAATGATAATCTCAGCAGTTGGTATTTAACCTTTCTACCCCTTGATAGATAATGACTATTTTTCTTAAATTCCTGGCTTAGAAACAGGAGATTGGTTATACTGTTATTTATCTTGACATACCTAAAGGAGATATTTGCTTGCTCAGTTGGCTGAGAAACTTCCCAAGTAAATAAACTATTTCGGATGGCTGCCTGCTGTATGAATACCAAATGACGAATGCTGAATTGTGTGTGATGGCAAAATGCAGGCAAATGAGTACTGCAAAAGCTTGTGAGTGTGATCAGTTTCTGATGGTATGTTAATTGTCTTATCTTGTTAGCTCATTCATCGCTTTTATGTAAGAAAAAAATGTGCAATACATCCTGAATGATGACACTCTGTATGTAATCTTGAGGCAGATGTGTTTGATATGAATGTCTGGGTATGTTGGGGAAATGGATACATTGATCTACTTCAAGCAGCCCAAGAGCTGCATAGGTATTGTGAAAGGTTTCCTATATGAGGTGGTGTTACATTGTGGTAAAGATTCAATTGATATTGGGACGAGGAAAATTGTTATTGATATCATTGTTTATGTGACTGGGGATCATGCACTTTGTGTTGTGTATTTTTGTGTGATACAGAGTCTGGAAAAAAAAAATCAATGTGAATATTTTCTATTCCACTAAAGGAATATAAAAAAAGAAAATAAGTTATCATAATTTATGTATTTTGAATTATTGGAACATTGTTGTGCAAATGACAGAATTGAATGGCATTGTGTATCTAGTTATCATTGAAAAAAAAAATGTTGAAAAAGAGATTACAGAAGATTTATGCATTGCAGTCATTACATTGTTATCACATTTTTCCACTCTTCAAACCAAATCCTGTAAGTCCACAGAATCTACAGTTTTGCGAGATTTCAGTCATCCGTAGCTGTGTCTTTAAGTTGTCGCAATCTCGTGTAAGTTGTAAAGTGAGAGGCGATATCTAAATATCTCAAAGTGGCAGTCCTTAAAGCAAATATCTCACCCTGTTTGAAAGAGTATCAGTATTTGGAGCTTGTGCTGCTTTAACAGTTTCATGTGCCTTAAAAAGGTACTACATGGTTGTTTGTATGCTGCAAAATGCGAGCAAGTGCCAGCACCAAGTGTTAATCAAAAACTTGAATTATCTGCCTCCATGCATTTTGAGTTGAATGGATACAGACCCAAGGCTAAAGGGCATGTCTAAGAATTCACCATCATAAGACTCGTTGATTGTGTAAGAATTTTGCTCGTTGTACAAGGACACAAATTGGAGGAGGTATCTTGCTACAATATATATATTCATGAATTTTGTGTCGTCCTCACAATGAACCTCCATGGATGTTCACCTTCCTTTCTGAATTGAGAAGATATTAATTCCATTGACAGATTAACAAATCTTCTTTGTGAAACATTAACCCAATATGCATCACTCTTAAAGGGGTTGCGTTTGATGATCTTGTGAATCTACAGATCTACATCCCTGGTTGACTTCAAACCATAGCAAGAAACATATTCCGTGTTGTGATCTCAAATGTTCGCCAGGTAGCCTAGGTATGAAATGATTGTTGTAAAAACCACACCGGTTGGATGCTGGCAAGTAGAACATTTAAAAATTAGATCATTTTGTAGCGTGGGGTTGCCTATCCTTAAGGTAGTTCAATTGTTTGAAAGGATGCCGTTTTGTTGATATTTCAGCAGATCAGCAAAACATTCCTCCCCTTCTAATCCAAAATAATTGTTTGAGCCAAAAGTAGATACGCCTTTTAAAAATTTTCACTTGTAATCGATGCAAATATTTGCGTTTGTCACTGAAATGTTGGGTCTCTTTTACAGGACATTTAGTTACATGTATGCGGCTTGTGGTTAAAATACCTTTGGTAATGGATATGGTCAAGGTCAACTCATTGTGCTAGACACATGCATTTTAATATATACAGTGTATATGTAGATATATAACAGTTGTGAATGCACGACTTGCCGAATGTTTTGTCATATTCGACACTTTTTGTGACAAAAAATAAAGTCTTTGTGAATTATTCTGCACACAACAACTAGCGTGTAAACTTGATTTTTGTCAGTGTATGTGTATCGAGTGTATTGGCCAAGTGTCGTGATCAAAGTGATATCAAACAATTTAGTGTCACTGGGGATATGATATTTTGCTGAAGGTAACCAGGCATATTACATATTTATTTCTGATTGATTTTTTTTGGGTGTGATTTGAGTAATTTAAATTGATAACCATAAAAAAATAGTATTTCAATTCAGTTTAGTAAGTGAAGAATTAGGCATCATGTTGTGTATAGATGCATACACAACAATCAAGGATATGTGTGAAAATTTCAGAATTTCCCCATTTCGGTAGTGTTAACAGGGAGGTGGGACCACCTCCCTGGTGTGAAGCACTATTTGCTTCAGGTACTAAATATGCAGAACAGGCAAGTGCATTCTATACCCATAAGGTATCCCTAGGGTCTTAAGAGGGTGCTTTTTTCATTTGTCTTATATACTCTGAACAAACGGGCATATGCCCTGTGTGAAATGTATCCCCTCTTGCCAGGTTTACAAAAAAAATGCATGCATGCATACGTGCACACACACAAACACACACACACACACACACGCACGTCTGACACGGAGATGCCCAGACGGATAACTCTGAATGTCCATTCCATCACTGTGGGGTGGACGTACATTCAAAGATTGTCACACATTAAAAAAATTTTCTAGCATTTTACTCTCATTGTCACATAAACACAAAAACTCTCAAATAAATCTCCATTTCTACAAATCTGCCACCGGTATTTATTTTCATATGAAGCGAGAAATGCATCATGCAGAGATAGAATATATATTTCTTTTTTTATCTAGTACAATATATTTGTGTCATTATGAATATTAAAGTCTACCCAAATAACAGCGTTTGAGCTATGAAAGAGTGAATATTTTGTTCATGTTCATCAATACATGTATGTCTGCATGTTTTCATGCATGTTTGTCTGTATAAACGTAGATGTACAAGTATACACTTAAATACATACACACATACATGTATATAGTATACATTCAAATACACAAACCAAAATTCATATATGCTGCACATAGTGTAGTGAGTCTATTTCAATCTTTCATAGTTTCTGTTTATATTTGTAAAAAAATACTGAGAATTCTATCTAAATATATTCAGCTTCAGTACTTTCAGAAAGCATAACATGCTCCATTCAATTCAATCTTCTAGATGCACCATCTTTACGCCAGGCCCTGAATGAAACTAGTTCAGGGTGATTGGCACAATGTAGAATTCACTTGAATTCATTAGCACACCGGTCAATCATTCCCACTTTCTGTTTTGTTTATCAAAATGCTTGCATTCAAATAGAATGATATTATACCATGGGATTAGTAGGTAGAAATGTTCACTAGAAACATACGTATGCTAGAAAAAATACAATCGTGTCAATTGCAAGTCTTCAAATTGGTACAAAACTTTGTTGTGTCTAAGCTCCATGGAAGGAAAACTTTTGCTTTCTGACAAAACATTTGATTTGCAAAATAATTTGTTTCTCCAGCAAGCAGCAATTACCTACAGTAATGAGTTCAGTACAAAATATAGAATAGTTCTACATATCTTGTTATCAAATTTGTCTGGTGCTACACTCACTTTTTTTTAAATATCTCATTGCATGAGATCAGAAATAGCTCAATATAAGTCATTGTTGCCTCAG
Source organism: Diadema setosum (assembly GCF_964275005.1). Taxonomy (NCBI): domain Eukaryota; kingdom Metazoa; phylum Echinodermata; class Echinoidea; order Diadematoida; family Diadematidae; genus Diadema; species Diadema setosum. The sequence continues at coordinate 16,108,617 of NC_092686.1, read as the reverse complement.
GCAACCTAAAAACACATACCAGGAGTCTGGTCACTTCTAAAAAATAGTTTTGTGATTTGGATCGAAGATGCACACACCCCTTAGAACAGATGAACTGTTTACAAGAGACTTTGTACAAAAACCTAACAACACAAATGACACTAACACAGTAAGTTTTCCCTGTGTATGTTTTAAATAAGAATGCAAGGTGACATGTTTGTTGCTTTGAAGGTTTGAGAGTTTATAAATAGGCACAAATATGTATCGTATGCCATGAATTAGGCAAACGTGCCGACGACATTCTGCTATGCCTTGGTAGAAGGACGCACCTAACAAACTGTCTCAGAAATGAGCAGAATGGTAAGATGTCTGAACTTGGCTACCGCTATATGCCCTTCACATTCACACCAGCGTCATGGTATGATAGATACATGACTACATGTATTTCACTTGATTGAGAGTTTCTGTTCAAAACTTAAATAAGAGGTTTTGTTTGCCAAAGACATTTATCCCCCCCCCCCCCCAAATAGATACTGACAGTTTCTTGAAATGCTCCACACCTTTACAGCACGTCAGTTCAGTTCATTCCAGAGTGAGGACGGCGATATTTGTCAAATGATACCCATGTGAATGTACACATCAATGCAGATGACATTATGCATACAAGATGGTATGTAAACTATATTACTTGTTCACAGTGGGAGGGGGAAAGGGGTTGGGATACTGCTAAGACAGGTAGCTGAATTACAGAACATCACTGTGAAACACACCATCTGTCAAGATTGACATCGACACAGTGTGAAGTGGCCACTTTAATAGTACAAAAATAGTCTCTGTTGATGTTCAAGCCAAGACATACGACATAAGTACACGGCTAACTCTCAAAAAAAACGAAGTGCCCAAACCCTGTTATGTAGTATCTTTTGGTCCAGCCTAGCTGGCTGGTGCCTTGTGCTACTCAGTAGCTGTTCCCCCATGGCTCTGGGTTACTGCATTGCTTACGGATGCTACAGTCTGTTGAAAGGACAAGAAAACACAAGATGAAGGGCTGAGAATATCTGACACATAGTATATTAGTATCATTTACCACACCAAGGTAGGAAGTGCTCTGAAATCATGCCATTGACATATACGCAGAGAAAAAATGTCGGCCTGTATACATGCACTTATGTCCCAAAGAACCACCCAACAGTGTAACATCTCGTATTATGACATATGAAAGTTTTGTTTCTTTTTTTACATGCTGAAAGGAATTAGAGATTTGGTGGACTAGCATTTCTATTCTGCTGATTCAAAATTGCTGGTTATATATTTGTGATTCACTTCAATTTCACACGATAGATGATGATACCAGAGTGCTCCGAGTATTTTCAGAGAACCATCACATCAAACTAACTACAAGTAATTCTTAGTAAGGCCAATCGCTTCAAATGAGCAGTTGATTTGTGCGTACCATTCAATAACTTTGCACAAGAATTAAGTTCACTTTATAGTTGATGTGAATGTAGATGCTCTGTAATAAACATCACAGGTCGCATTCACCACGACTTACTTTTCAACATCACAATTATGTGAGATATGGCAGTGACATCTGCCAAGCTGAGTGGCATTTGCACAATCTTCAAACAAAACTGAAACCATTCTCTAGTTATCAGTGGGTAGCCTCTTCATGCAAACAAGGAGACAGTAAGCTATTAGGCATGATTTCAGTTGCCCTTTATATTTCTGTGCCATCATGTTGAAATATATCAGTACATATGACTTCTTCAATGAATGTTCAATGGACCTTCGCTGAGCTTTGCCCAGACCTTAACATCCAAATGGATACGTTCATTGCGACACACGTAGAGATTGCATCATTCCTCCCTATACATTAATGAGATCCATCATAAATTCATTCTTGCAATTAAAAGGTGACTTAAATAGGATAATTTGCATAGAAAAATAGATATTCATTCTCAGACAATGACTGGATCATGTTTGACTCCATTAACAAAACAACAAGCTTGTCATTTCAAAACTTCAGTTTAACTTTCATACAGCCATATAATAATGGTAAGAAGAATGCCTACAAATTCTTCTCAAAGGAAATCAGAGCAGATGCTTCTGTGTAGAGGTAACTAAGATTACATACCCTGTCATTTTCTATTCTGACCTGTTTACACTAGCAACACGAGGCCTCACACATTGTCACAGAATGTCTTTAAGGGTGAAGCATTAAATGTTCAGATGAACCGGACATTAAATTGAATAAGTAATTTGTTCGTGTTTAAATAAATTTCTGTCCTGGTGTTAGTATTAGTAAGTATAAAAATTGTACTTGTTCATTGACCAACACATGGTATGCAGAGTATGCACAAAGACCCTTCAGTTGCCTTAACAGCAGATCATCTTGCCGACCAGCAAAGAATTCAATTTTGAAGAGGAATCATCCAGTACCCTGATAACTATCACCACAACATCATATCAGAGACTGTACGACTTTATTCATTCGTGATAAACTTCTGTAATGTGACTCTCATCAATTTCATATAATCTTTGTTGAATTACATGTTAAGTTAGCATTACCCATTATGTTAAGCAGGTCTATTTTCAAACAAATGAAAAACAAAACGAAACAAGAAGTCTACACACAGGAGCCGTACATCAGTGAATTTTAGCAGGGAGACCAAGTTTAGCATTTGAGAAGACATTTGAGAAGGCAGATACTACAAATTATTGACAATCTCTACATATGTATCCCACACGTGACCACTGAAAGCTAAAACAGCATCTCATTGTTACAGCAGCACATACCGCTAGGTGGAAGCATGTTATGTTTCAGCAGCAGATACCTGATACCGAGCTGGAGTAACAATTCTTTGTATCACACCACTTGCCCTACAGTATTATCAAATATTGCTGTGTTTGTGTCAAAAATATCCTTTTCTATAGAGATAAGGGGGCAGTGATACACACGTCCAAAGTGCCACTCCATTAAAGACTCCAAAGTTTTAGGAACATATGAGATTTTGCAAAATCATGTTTGATGCCTCTCCCCTCCCAAAATAATATCAAATGACATGAAGATAGTGTTTTGTTGTTTTTTGTTTTGTTGCTTTTGTTTTGTTCTGTTTATTGGTTTCTTCTTGTTCTTGTTTTTGTTTTTTGTTTTGAAGGGGGAGAGAGAAGGGAAGAGTGTCTAATAAAAAATGGGCAACAAAATTATTCGGCTTCTTACGGGTATGAAATTTCAGTTTGCCGCGGTAACAGCCTTGCTAATAATGAATGCAAAATTTCTTCCAGCACAAGCAAGTTGTGTTTACTATATCACGAAAAGCGTCATGTTTAGCTCTGCTCACGACAGAATATCACTGAGAATATCAGCACGGACAAAAGGAGGAAAACATCTTTCATATTTTAAAACCTTGACTCTGGCAATGACTTGACTCTGATTTCATCTGTGATCTGTCAATTTAGCAAGATGCAAGTGATGTTACATTTGTTGGGGTTATTTTGTCTTAATGAGATGCAAAATATATTCAAACTTTTGTAGTTCTATTCTATAATTTTTATAGACAACCTGATCACACAAGCTGGTGTCTAATATCACTCTGCACAAGCTGATTACATGTCTTGTCAAAGGTAAAGGAACACTAACATAAACTAATTTTGGTCCCATTTGATTTTGAATTCAAACAAATTAGTTAATGAGAGTGGTCTGTATCATTGGGGGAATCTAGCTTTCAGCTTCGGAATCTAGGATTCCCTACAACAAAGAAAACATGTCTACAAGGAGAAGAGCTTGTAGTACTCAAATCAAACAAATAAACAGACAAAAAACATAATGACGCCTTTCTTTTGCACATTTCACCTTGAGTCAGAACCATTTAATGGGTGATTTGATCATGCTGCAACAAAACTACAATTCTTGCCGATTACTTGACATCAACACGCCGCATTATCGAGCAATCCTAACTTTACACTACTGAAGCCGATGCAAATCGTTTCCTTTGAGAAACGTGGGAAGCATGAGTACTCTAGGTTGTCATGGTAACGGATACGAGGATGACTGAGCATTTACTTGTTTGGGTTGCTCCACTTGTAGGTACCGGTGAAGACAAAATTACTCTTGCTTGTCAGTTCATCTGCCTCAGCGGGTCCTCGGCTGCAATGGAGACAGAGAAATGGGAAATAATTTCTGAGAGAGAATACTGTAAAACAAGGAATGTTCGCGTGCATTTTAATTTCGCGAGCACCAAGATTAACAAAATTAAAATGCATGCGAAAGTTCTTGTCTACACTACATTATGCATTGAATGCCAGTGGCAGTTCGCGAAAATTTCATGCCGCAAAAAAAGGCCGTCGGCTCCAATTCGCGAAAAATTCATGCCGCGAATATTTCATGTTTTACAGTAGTCTCTTCAAATATACAAATAGCTCTTCCATAAAGTCTTCGAGGAGTAAAGGAGAATCAACACATTCTTTGCACATATATGGCCATATTTCTCCCTGAAGCAGAAAAGAAAATAGAAAGATGATCCCTCTTCTAGCTCAGATATATCACCTTCTAGACTATCTCAGTTGATTGCCATGTCTTGGATTATAAACCTGTAAAGTTGATCAATTGTCAATGTTTTAACGAGCAGTCTGAAGATTTGCGAAACTTAATATATTGACCTTTGACCTGTGACTGCTGCATCATGCTATGAAGTCTTTGACATGACTTGAATTGAACAAGGTCTGATTGAATTTCATTTTGATGCCTCACATGATTTGCAACACAGTGTAGAAAAAAAGAAAAAGAAAAGAAAGACAAACAAGTTAACACTTTATGTGCCACGTTCGTACTTCTGACTCAGTCGACGGCGTGCCAACTTCGCATATTCTGCTCAACAAACAAAGCCGCCAAGACCGATCGATAAACCGCTAATTACTGCTAATCCCCCGGCACAATGAAAGCGTTTCTCGTGCTTTTGTTCCTCTCATATACGGCTTGCATTCTATGTGGTGATCGACTATCAAGCGATGTTCCCAACTAGATTTGCTCGTGCATTCTAAGTTTCTGTCACGGTTTAATGTGCAAAAGTCATGCCTTTGCAGTAATGTAGCAACTGATCATTCAAAAGAAAAATTGAAAATACACAGTAGAGTCGTCATACAATTTATATCGAAACAAAGCTCGGCATTCCTCTTTAACTTTGCCTACTATTATGCCCATCTTAACAGAAATTTGTAGAAGTTAAAGAAATTGGAAAAACAGAATTCTTTCTCAAAGCATGACTACCTTCGTGTCTCAGAATAACGTGGCACACAGGGGGTTTTCACCATGGCACATAAAGAGTTAAACAATTAACAGGAATAGATGACCTTAAAAAAAAAAAAGTACATTAATGATTAAGGCATACAAACGTTCAAGAACTATATCCTGCTAAAAACTTAAGAATTCTTTCAGTTCGTAAGTAAGCATGTATTTACAAAAGAAAACAATGCGACAATTCCAACTCCGGGGTTGTCCCCCAACTGCTTACCTGCCATATTTGTAGGAAATTGGCTTGGGTTTCTTTTCTTCAATCTCGTGTAGGAGAGGGGTAAAGATCCGCCACGCCTCGGCCAGCTCGTCGTTCCTCACAAAATGGATCTGACTTCCACAGAAGACGTCTAGTATCAGCCTCTCATAGGCATCGGGGAGGGGAAGATCCTGTGGATTGGAAGGAAAACAAAAATTAGAGCTATGATTCTCAGCACATAATGATCATAACACATTTATTATGACAATTATACAAATACAAGATATCTCTCAAATTTACAGTGGTATCCTACCCTATTTAATGCTATATGTGGAACTACGCTCATCTTGGATCATGGGTAAAGATATTCTTCTTCTACTATTCTTCGTTAACATATCCAACACTGAGACTGGCCTGGTAACAGACTCAGGTAACTGGTTTGGATTGACTCTGAGATTGTTCTTCCAGCTTGGAAATTCAAAGATATAATTTCAGAAAATGATGTGTTGATATCTCTTATTTCTTTTCCAAAATGAGCACGAAACAGACTATTTCACTATGGTCTTCCACGCATTTCACAAGAGATAAAAGGGGATCTCATCCATGCTTGGGTTATAGCTCTTTGACACATGTGATGTCTATTTACAATCCTGCATGATTGATAGATTATATTTCCAATGCAGGCAGGGATGGCTGCATGATGTCACAATATAAAAAAATGTTGGCTTAAACTGGGCTTGGAACCAGCGACCTAGAGTGTGTTAGATGAAAATGCTGTCAGCTGGACCAGCTCATTACTCTGACCACTGGAACTATGTCCAGTCCAGACCCTCCTCTCACCTTGTACCTGGACCCATAGGTCAGGTCCAGCTCTGTCTCCTCAGTACCAAACTGCATCCCTGGTTTCTTGGTCATCAGTTTGACGTAGACCGCCTCGTTGGGCTGGACTCTAATCACCAGCTCATTGCGCTGCACGTTGCCGAAGATGTCACCCGGCACGTCACGGAACTGCACACGCACCTCGGCCTTGCGCTCGTTCAGAGCTGATAATCAAATAAGGGCAAAAAATATGCTGAAACCTTGCAATTGAATACACCACTTCATGTTTTGCGAGTTCTGAAGACACTCAATGCAACACTAAATTGAATATGACATATTTCGTAAAATCTAAATATACAACACACTGAAAATCAATGACATTGCATACTGTGGGCAAGGTCTATCTTCATATTTATTTACACCCATTATCATCTGCTGTTTTGAGAATGTAAAATACTAGAGAAAAAAATTAATATAATTCTGGTTCTTTATTTCACTCAAATGAATGTATTCATGAATGCTTAACACAAAAGAGGCACCAACAAACCTCAGAAAACATAATTCATACCATCAATGTCAAACAACAAAATATACCCATGGATTTATGAACTTTCTAAACAGTGTTACAACAAGGACTTCAAGTGTACATAATCACACAGAGCAATAATTCACAAGACATGCAGGCCAAAGTTAAATACTGGGTTCTCACATACACCGAAAAGACAGTGTACATCGTTCAGACATACCTTTTCCGCATCTGAGAATAAATGGTACACCTGTAATGAAAAGAGAATCAAAAGGATTAGTTCAAATATTTGATGAACATTTGAATCGCTTGTTTCCTTCATGAAATTTGTGCTCCACAGTCACTTTATATATTACCAGTAAAAGGACTGCTCCAGTCACATTACTTCAGAATTAATACTTCTCCTTTGTGACTCCATATTGATGTATCATATCATATCATATCATATCAACAGTAATCATGATTACTACTGCCTTTATTTCTATCTCTGTCATCAGACATGTACCTGCATACCAGCAAAAATGCTAACATATTTTTTTTCTTCATCAAGATGAAGAACTAGAGCAATATAGGCATACAAATTGCAAGTCTCGTCTTTCTTCAGTTATAGTAAAATTTGTCCTTGCTGATACTGCTTTTTCCTATCCTTCTTACGTCCAGCCATGACAGTAGTACGCTCATATATTTGTTCTCTGGAAATATGATTAAAGGTACTATTTACTATCGGGAGCAGTGATTTAAAAAATGTTCGAGTTATCATATTTGGTACATATGTGTAGGTCAGTTGTATCACAAAACATCCTACCATATAGAAATTTCACAATAAAGCCCAAAATATCAGGAGAGATCACTATTTTTCTCAATAAACCAAAACTGTAGATGGTTTATTCTAGAAACAATCTTATTATAACTACTGATCACATTGTGTATATCTAACAAAAGTGAACATTGATTCTACAGATTAAAGGGTGTGTACAGTTCTGGTCGAGGTGACGATTTAGCTTTTACCATATTCAGAAACCACTCTATGAGATGTCAAAGAGCATGCAGTTCTAAGGGGTATCAAAAGTTTATTCGATGAAAATCGGTTTTGAAATGGCTGAGATATCCAAAAACAAGGTGAAACAAAGAGATCCTAATAAAGTTGTGGCATGTCGCCTTTTATTATTAACACTTTTTTGGATATCTCAGCCATTTGAAAACCAATTTTCATCAAATAAACGTTGAATCCTTCTTAAAATTACATGCTCTTTCATATTTAACCCTAACTAGGCCGGGGTATTTAGGTAGATCATAGAGCCGGGGGGGCTCCCAGGCCCCCCCTCCAGATCTCGGCCGTCGACCGCGCAATCGCGACGAAATTTGGCACATACATTGCCTATGATGTAATCTAAAGTACCATGAGGTTAAATTTTAAAGAAATTATCATTTATGCTAAATTATGCTAATTAATGCGTAATGATGCATGAAATCAGACAATTTGGTATAAATCACTAAATAAAGCTCAAAATGGGCACATTTTTTGTGGAAATATTCTTTTCAGTCTCCTGAGCAAATATAAGAGAAAAAAATTACACCATCAGAAAAAATTTCCAAAGTATTTTATTGTTTTTTTAATTTCTTATGTATTTCCTTGTTTTTTCGACTTTATGTTTTTCATTGTTTTTTCGATGAAACTTGTCCGCGACATTGTTCCGAACAAGAAAATATGTTATTAATTGATTTTAATCCATAAAACCTCAAAATAATCATGCTTTTATGAAATTTGCCTGTAAGCACAGTTTGCATTGAAATTGTACACGAATTCACGTTTTTGAGCAATTTTTGGTCTGACATGCACATACATATTTATGCGCAACTTCAGAACCGCGTGCCCGGGTATCGCAAATTTGGTGTCAAAAGATGCGGGAGACTCGAAAGAAAAAAGTCACGAAACGTCGCGGTGATAGCTTTTTGCGTTAGCGATACATCGCGCGGAACGTCGAGGGGGGGGGGGCCTCGGAGGCCCCCCCCCCCCCGGCCTAGTTAGGGTTAAAAAGAGGCTTTTCATTATCTCACTTAGGAATGTTCAAAACATGAATCCCCACCTCAACCAGTACTGTACAGTCCCTTTAACGTTTTCACATTGGTTGTTTCCATCCCTAACTCCCATCTAAGAACTACTGTATACGCCATATATTTCGCGAGTGTAAATTTTCGCGAATCGGGAATTCCCGACGATCTCGCGAGTGGTCTAATTCGCGATCGTGGAGTCCTGTACTGAACGAAGAAATGTACAAGCGTACGTCAAATTCACATCGAGAATAGAGTCAATATTTTCGCGTGTCTTTAATTTCGCGAAATTCGCGAAAATAAAAACCTCGCGAAATAATCGGGATATACAGTATTTTGAAGCACTAAAGTTGGGTTTTTGTTTTATCTGCAAAATGGTAAATAATGCCTTCAATGAACACGTGGCAGTTAACTGCTGTGAAGAAATCTACACTTGGTCTCCAATTCTCATTCAATTTCAGAGAATTGTAGGCCTGTCTAGAAGTCTTTGCAGTTGAACTGAGGATTTCTTCAGAGCTAGTGTACCTTTTGACTGAAGTTAACTATTTTTGTTTATAATCATCTTCCCTAGTTTCACAAAACATTAAAGTTGATTTCAGAATCCTACACAGAAGAACACTGAAATGATCTAGGTCCATTCGAGACAAAAGACAAACTTTCATCAAACATCTTTCTCACCATCCCATCTCTCATTCTTGACCATGAACCTAGCCAGGGCATAGGTGGGCGTGACCGATCCCTTGGGTACAGTGGGGTCGTCCAGGTAACCCTCCCTGGCATCACCTTCACCCTCTGGGTCGCCCACGTACTGGCCTAGAACAACGTCCTCCATCCTCAGTGGCTGCATACATTTCAGAACTTTGACCTTGCCAAGAAACAAACATATATACTTCATATGTCTACAAACCATATAAATATACATATATACTTCACATGTCTACAAACCATATAAATATATACTTCACATGTCTACAAAATATATAAATATATACATATATACTTCACATCTCTACAAACCATATAAATATATACATATATACTTCACATGTCTACAAGCCAGTGATTTCCGGACTGCATTTGTGATGTTAACATTGAATTCAATGGAGTGAATTTGTTTACATGACCACTAAGGGAACAAAGAGTACTTATAAATGAGCAGGACTAGGCAATGACGATTCAGTGCCTTGCCTAGGGGCATAACTACTGCTGCCTGGAGGACTCGCACCAAGAACGGTATAACGGAAAGTCTGTGGTCTCATTCACCTAGTTACAATAGATCCTCATATTGCTTGCTACGGCTGATCTCAAGACCAATTTATCTTCATCTCAGTACACAGCATCACAAGCAGTATCAAAAACAAAGAATGAATTTCTATTAAACACCCAACGCCTCCTCAACATGACAAGATAATCCGGAAAAAGTTCTGCATAAGCTGTTATTTTTGCGAGGGCTTAATTTTTGCGAATTTCGCAAATCACTGCAGGACCACAAATTTTAACAATACATGAAAACGTCACCATACACTAGGCTAATAGAGCACTTATGATAAGCCTCAATGTGAAATCACGAAAACAACATCTCACAAAATTGTCTGTGACCTCCTCATTCGCGGAAATAACTCTACGCAAAAATAAAAGCTTATGCAGTATATAACTTATTCATTTGAGGTCATGGATAATATAAGGAAAATGCAGTATACTCCCACAACTTATACAGGATGAAATTACCATGTCAATGAGAATATAATTTCCATATTTTTTGGATGCTGAGCAAACCTGCGAGCTCTCAGAGCACATTTGTAATGCTAGCAGAATTATAAATACATAATCACAGCAATAGTCACACACTTCTCCACAGTAGCTAACTCAAAATAGGCAAAGGATCCCACTTCATAAAAAGTTGCTATGACAGCAACTGTGTTGCAATGGCAAGTGTCATGGTAATGACAAGAATCCTGCTTCCTGATTGGCTGTTGCTACGGCCAAGGAGAGACACTCTGGGAGAACTCGGACAAACCAATTTGTGGCTCTAGAAAGAGTTGGTATCCTTACATCTTTTATGAAATGAAAACAAGACCTTGAAGAATGAGTAATTATAGAGAAGACCCAACATAAAATGAAGAGATATCCAACCTTCTCATCCCTGATATCCTCTGCATTGGTTGAGGACGGCTTCTCCATGGCTGTCAGACACAAAATCTGTAGCAGGTGGTTCTGCATCACATCCCTGACAAAAAACAAGTTACAAATTGGCAACACTGAGTACCAGAAGTTTGCAGACTTTTTTTTTTTTTTACTGCTTCCTTCAGTCCTTCACCTGTTGGATATTTTCTCACATTGCATGCTTTAGAAGAATTGACAACATTTACAAACTAAACAAACATTTCTCCCCATAATTCTCATGAAACTGTCTATCCACTTTATAAACTCATTCTGTAATTTGACATTAGTGTATGTCCAGACAGTTATAAAGTTTGATATTTTTCGTTTTTTTTTTTTTTTTTTTTTTGGGGGGGGGGGGGGAGGACTGTGAAATAACTAAGTAAATATATTTAGGGACTGCTCAAATGATGGAAATAAAAACTTCCAAAAATTAAGCACAGAAACAAAGGATTAGTAGGAAGTGAAATCCCCCCTCAAAAACAAAGGTGATATTTCACATGTGTACTGTAATGAAAAAAAAAAAAATAGTATGGGGGAGGGAAGATCTAATTGGAAACTAGAGTAAAGAAGTGTCACATGATTGTCTTCATTCAATAACCAGGAAGAGGAGAGGTGAGTAGAAGAGACAAGAGAACAATAACAAAAACTCAAAACGTATTTATACAAAGTAGCATGTGTTTGTTGAATTTGAACTTATTAACGTAATTATGTCAGATGTATTGGCAACTCTGACCCTCTATGTACGTGTAAGAAATAGTTATTCTACAGTAACATATTGTATTTGGTAAACTGCAATTTTTGTAATATTTTGTATTATGGTATAATTTGTTTGTAAAGCGCATTGAAATTCTTTTCAAGTCTGAAATGCACTATATAAGAATTTGCTATTATTCTTATCATTAATATTATCACTATTATCATTATTATTATCATTATCATGATCATTATCATTATCATTATCATTATCATTATCATTATAATTATAATTGTCATCATCATCATCATCATCATCATCATTATTATTATTATTATTATTATTAACAGACAGAGAAACGGGGGAGGGGGCAATATGGAGAAAGAGGAAGTGGAGGAAGAGAAAAAGTATGGGGAGAAAGATGAAGAGTAAGAGGAAAAAGAGAGAAAAAAGGAATGAGGAGAGAAACAAAGAGGAATAGTAAGAGAGAAGAAAATGGAGGCAGAAAAGAAAAAAAGGAAGTGAAGATAGAGTATTACAGGAAACAAAAACCCAAAGAGAAATGGGGATTGAGTGAATGCAGCAACATTAGTAGAACACACCAGCGAAAGTTTGAGGAAAACAAACAATCGATGCAAAAGTTATCAATTTTTAAAATTTTGGTGTTGTAATGACTGGATAAGGAGACAACTAGACTTCATGACATCATGTGTGGACACATAAAGAGAATTCCACAAAAATTAATTTTTCATGAAAATTACACATTCCATCAATTTGATACTGACATATGTTAAGGGTAGTAATTATTCCCCCTGCTTTCTGAAAGCAGTTATTGAAGTGCTCTTTCATCATGCTAGAAAAGTGAAAGCATATTGAATTTTCTTTATATTTTCTTTATATTGTTGTCCACACATGATGCCATAAACTCAAGTAGTCTCCTTATCCAGTGGTTCCAAAACCAAAACTTATAAAATTGCTAACTTTTCCATCGATCGTCCGATTTTCCTCAAACTTTCACTGATGTGCTCCACTAGTGTTGCTGCTTTCACTCAATTCACATTTCTCTTTGGGTTTTGGTTTCCTTTAAGAGATGGAGATTGAAGAACAGAAGGGAAAAGAAGAATAAAAGAGGAGGGAAAGGAGGAAGGGGGGGGGGGGCTGATGGTTTACCTGATGATTCCAAATTCATCGAAGTAGCCTCCTCTACCCTGGGTACCGAATGGCTCCTTGAAAGATATGATGATAGAGGCAATGTTGTCTCGATTCCAGATGGGGCTGAAGATCCTGTTGCCAAACCTGCATCATGGGAAATTCACAGATATTTGAAGATAGGTTTTTTAGTATTTCACCCATTGCTTTGAGAGCTATGAGAGCTTTGGGAAAATTGCCAATGACTGGCAGCTCCTATAAACACTGAATTTTAATACTTTTGACATCTGTGGATCTGAACACCAAGGATTTACAATAACATTACATCTCACATATAATTGCAGTGGGGGGGGGGGCATGGAAAAGGTCAATTTCATGAAATATATTAGATCAAGTGAAATACTCAAACAATGCATAATATTACATCTGTACATTTTTTTTTTTAATATCACAAGGAATCTTGCATTGGCAATGAACTCTCAGCTATTTCAAATGGAAGACCAAAATATATCCGCAAGTATGTGTCCTTATGTGTAAAATGGTGCCATCCTATTTTGGGGAGATACACAGTGGCAGGAATTCTATCTTGAGATGTCATAGAAGATGAAAGAAAGAAGAGGAAATGCAAGTTAACTGAGATATGCATTCTAAAAAAGGCTACAAGCTGACCACTAACATCACACTCAAAGGAGGCAGGGGGGACATGACTGACCGGTGGGCACTTTACCTGAGCACCATGAGGTTCTGCACCATCTCTTTGCCGAGGTAGTGGTCAATTCGGTACAGCTGCTCCTCGCTGAATAGGCCGGCCAAGTGGGTCGAGAGCTCCGAGGACGACTCCAGGTCACGCCCGAATGGTTTCTCCACGATCACTCGTGTCCAGCCACTGATAGCGAGGCAAATATTCATAGATTATTGATGTTATCTTCATTCTTATCATCATCTGTCCACAGCAACATTACAATCATTTATATGTGCATTTTTCTGAAGCTTGTCTTAGATATCAATTTATATATGAATTGAATACAACAGAATGCATTAATCACTACAGGTATTTCTGTCAAAAGTCTGTTTTCAAAGGTCTATAAGATGATGGAAGCAAAATAATGTTATGGAAGTAAATACAAAGCTATGATATTGAAACACAAATATGAAATTAAAATTCTATTTTGTTCATTCGAAATCTACTTATTTCTGGTGAACCGCACTATTCGTGGCAGAGTGCGCCTATGTGCACATAAGAAACTGCCTGCCTCTCTCGAAGAGACATGCAAGCCCACTGGTTTCCATAGAAACATATTTTGTTTTACAGTACTCACTTCTTTGCCATGCACGTTCCCTTGATGTGCGTTGTGACATCTTTGAATACGGATGGAGGAAGAGCAAGGTAGAACAGTCTGTTTGCCTTCTGGCCTTTCTCGATGGTTTCGAGAACCCCGTTCAGGTTCTCGAAGGCCGCGTCGTCCGTGTAGGAGCCCTTGACGTACCGGTTGGCCTTGAAGAATTCATTCACTTTCTCCTCCTGCCCATCCTTCAACTGTGTAATCATAATTAACATCAGAGCCAAGTTAGAGAAGGCTTGAGGGAAGACTAAATTAGCGCTAACTCCATATTAGTTATTGCACTTTTTAACCCACGAGAGTAAAACACAGCATTATAAGCTTTTGCGAAACTGAATAATGCTATCTTCCCACGGTCATGACGCCTGAACAAAGAAGACCATGTTGCTTTCTGTCATAAATATCATACCTGCCTCTCTTGACATAACCGTTTATCATACATTGTTCATTGTTACACTGTTCAGACATACCACTTAACCCTAAAAGGGGTGGAGGGGGGCAGAATCTGCCCCCTCAACGTTTCGCACAATAATTTTGTGACACGAGAAGGCCTATCATACGGCTTCTTGACCTTTTTTGTTCAAGTCTTGCACAACTTTTAAGACCAAATTTGCAATGTCAGCACAAACTTTTAATAAAATCGCACCCATTTTTGTAGCTGCATGTCACCAAACGAGCACAATTTTGTGATTTTGAGTACATTTCCTATAAAAAAAAAGTGCTCTGTTATGAAACTCATGAAAACCCATTTTTACTATTCATCACTTTGAATGATTGATTTCATGCTAATTATGGTAGGAAAGTGGTCAGTGACAATTAAAAAAAAAAACAAAGAAAAAAATCTAAAAACAAGGAGAGACATAAGATATTCTAAACACTATAAAATACATAAAAACTTAAATGACTTTTGGAAGTTTTTATGATGAACAATTGTTGAACATGTTAATACAGATGTACACAAACCAAAAAAGTTAATTCTCCATACTTTTAATTAGGCTAAAATGAGATTTGAGTTTAATTTGCATAATCATTTAATCAGAATTAGAAATTGACAGTTTAAAAAAACTTAAGACACAATCTTGTAGATTAGAACATGGGTGTCATGCGTGCCAAATTTTGTGGCAATCTACCCTGATTAGGGTTAAAGACCTTGCTGATTCATCCACATCAGGAGCTAGAAGTATAAGTTACGCTGCGTTTACACCATGTTCCCGGCGACCACGGCAGTTACGTTTCAGACCATTGTGGACAAAATGGGCTGAACATGAGACAATGCTGTTAGACGGGATGGGCAGGTTGTGATTGCCATGGATGCTGTGTCAGATTTTTAAACTGTCAAAAAATTTGCCACGGCAGTCCCAATGCTAATGAGAAACCTTGTATGCCATAATAAAACGAGGAAAATGCAACAAAACACAACGGCACGAAATAGGCCGTAACAAAACTTGGAGGTGGTCCATAGCGGGCTGCGATGGAAAATATTGATAGTCTAGCCTGACCAGAAGCCGTGAGGACAACATCTGATAACTATACGGTATGTTCACCAGGGCGAGGACTGGAACGAACAAGACTAGATTACAAAGAGGGGAAAACAGGGGAACGTCTCATCTACTTATGGTGCATTACGTTTTTGGGTAAATGGGGCTGCCGTGGCTACCAGGAACATGGTGTAAACACAGTATTAGAGATCGTTTTACTCTTTGTAACAGTGCACTGTCGGGCAGAGACCAAATTCAATTCATTGCACCTGTCAGCATCAGCGTGGTTCATCTTACCTTCATGTAGGGAGTCGCTCGTTTCC
The DNA here is from genome assembly GCF_964275005.1 of Diadema setosum. Classification (NCBI taxonomy): domain Eukaryota; kingdom Metazoa; phylum Echinodermata; class Echinoidea; order Diadematoida; family Diadematidae; genus Diadema; species Diadema setosum. The sequence goes on along the minus strand of NC_092686.1, from coordinate 16,092,605 downwards.
TGAGTTCGTCGATGGACATGACAGACCTGGCGTAGCCAACAAAAGTCGTCTTCTTTGGAAGCAGACCATCCTTGTAAAGCCACCTACCAAAGTGAAAACATGACGATACGGCATAAGTTATACTGCTTTGCTGGAATGAATACTGTACGAGCTGAAATTTTCGCGAATTTCGCGAATTGCCTTTGAACCGCGAAAATAACAACACGCGAAAATAACAATGCGCAAATAAGTAAGTACAGTTAGACCCTCGCAACCGCGAAATTAACAACACGCGAAAATGTCCTCCAAGTAGCAATTCGCGAAAATATCTGTACGCGAAAATTTCAGCTCGTACAGTATTCAATTTCTGGGCCATTTCACACAATGTGAAATGTATGCATTTATTTCAAAAAGTTCCCTCAAAACATCTTCTTTTGAAAATCTTAAATTACATGATCCTTCATAAAATACTGAAAACTGCATAGGTTATCTTCTTTGTACCTTCGGAAACTTTCTTTTTGTCATTTACTGGTATGTTAACATTGCCTTTTAGATTTTTAAAAGAACCTATGAAATCAATATTACCTGAGGCAGTTTAAACATAGGCTTATTTTGTAGTGTGAAAATTTTCATTAATTTGGCACTCAACCTTATAGCAAGAGAATGTCACTATAAACACTGTAGGACATCGTGAAAAATGTATCAAGCAAAATAAATTTCTACATAAAAGTAAGCAAGCAACTATCCAAAGACTCATACTTGGGGGGGGGGGGTTCTATGTTCACCTTTCATGCCCCTACATCATGTTACTTACTCCTTTCTAGCATCCTCTTGCCTTTTACTTGTCAATGCTGATCAGGAGTGCATGTGATAAGGACGTGAGCCAATATTGCAAGTTACATAATTGCGGTTACCATGGTAGCAGCTGACTAGCGACCAATTAGTTGCAGGTTTTCTTTCCTTTTTTTCTTAGCGAGCTTATGATTTGAGAACCTCTTTCTGAAAACAGGCTCTACACCAAGGTTGTGTTTCATTCTCTTTCGCTCTTGCTCTCAGAGCTCATTAGCATCCGATCCCGCCCCCCCCCCCCCTTCCTGCTTCCTTCTCCTGGGGCTCTATCTGTCTCTCTGATACCCTTTTCATATTGGCCAAAAACATGGCACGTCCTCCGGAGGACGTGCCGTGTTCATCCCAGACCACTGTCAATATGAAAGCTCGACTCGGCGTGAACACAGCACGAACAGTGGATGAACACAGCGTGAAGTTCGTGCTAGATGCTGCCAATATGAACGAACACGGCATACAACCGAAACCAGAAATCTCGGATAAACACAACTGCGAGCGCGCGCTAGTATGTATACAGTTACACGTGTGTGCTTTGTCAACGTACAATGATCGTTTATTTATCGCAAATTACATGCCATGGCAAATTATTGTTTGCCGACTTGCAGAGGTATCAAATTTGTAGGAACAACGAATGATTATCATTACAAAAAAAAAAATAAGTCTTGACTACAACATAATATAGTTTGTTTTATTTATGTCTAAACAATTTTTACACTCATTTCACGTGTAAAATTGCAAGACAATTAGGTGCGTTTGCTTTGAATTGGGTCAGTCTGCGCTAGTAATTACATGATTACTGACAACTGCTACTGATTGCTGTCGGCTGTAAAATGTGTGTATTGTTGTAATGCACTTGGAAAAATTCGTGGATTCGGCATTTTGGTGGACAGTCAGACTGTTGCTTTCATGAAAAATGGCACAGGAAGCTGGCCGCAAGTAATCATGGGACCATGTCCCCAGCGGGTTGCCATGGGATCATGTGCCGAGCTCGTGCCGTGTTCAAGATCAATATGAAAGGGTACCACAGCTGTACCTCGTGTTTACATAGGGATTTGGGAGGGCGGTTACGCCGTGTTCATCCCAGACCCGAGTCTGGCATGACATCCGAGGATGCCAATATGAAAGGGGTATGAGTGATTCTCGTGCTGAGTGTGAAGAAAACACTGATTGCTTGTTTGCAGTCAGCATAATTCATCATCCGGACAGCGGCGTTGATTAGACTATATCCCAGGGCATTACCTGCATTTCAATGCTGCTTGCACAACATGGTCCAAGGGAAATTCTTTGCTGTCTTTGGATGACATTTTGCACGGTCAGCGAATGCATTGCATCTATTCTTTAATGTGCAGACTAGTACACAAGCAAAGCAACAGCAAATGTAACTACTTAGTAATCATATACCACTACGTACTCCATTATTCAATTACCTGTGACATTTAAGGTTCCTGCCAAATCAAGGTTACTCAAACTTGTTGCTTACTGTATATACACATTTTTTTTTTTTTATAAATCTGATGCGTCATATCCCATTGGCCAGTACGTATAGCATGGAGTAAGGACCATTCATCAGTATTTCAACATGTATACCGACTATGCAATATCATGTCTTAATGGCCTTCATGGGCCCTTGGGGTAACTTCTGGCACAGTTTTTTCTCTACCTCAGTTCACAAAATAAGGATTTAATTGTTTGTCGTTTTTTTTTTTTTTTTTTTTTTTTAAGATCATAACTCCTTCATAACACACTACGACACACTATGGGCAGATGAGGGTCATCTTCTTCTCACATATCAGTATCAGCTATCTGGTTCTTAAGAAAATTTCTAAATTTTACAGGCAGATTACTTCATTTCCACTTCAACACACCTAAAACGAAATACTCACCAGAGTGTTGGATAGATCTTCTTCTTTGCTAGGTCTCCCTGTAGACATGAAATAAGATAGAGTATAGACCTTTTAATAGCATTCATGAGTTGTATAAAGCACAAAGTTCACATTCTATTTAAAACAAGCCTATCTCAAAATGAACACAAAACTTGTTTGCTCTGACCTAAAAAACAAACAGCATTAGCATTGGGGTGTAAGTTTTCTTCAATTTGTCTCCCTCTCTACAAATGAAATTAGATCGCAGTTCTGCTGATCTACATTTTTTTTTAAAATTCAATTCATTAAATGTAAAACACAATATTTTCATGGCATGAAATTTTCGCGAATTGGAGCCAACAGCCTTTTTCGCGGCACGAAATTTTCGCGAGTTGCCTCTAACATTCAATGCTTATAGTGTAGACAAGAACTTTCACATGCATTTTAATTTCACGAATCTTGGCTCTCAAGAAATTCGCAAAATTAAAATGCATGCAAACATTCCTCGTTTTACAGTATCATCTCATTTTCTGATAAAACAATACAACAGTATTGAATTTTACAATACAGTACACAAAAGATAATCAATCATTTACATATATCTGTGAAAATTAAAAAAAGAGAACTTGAATAAAGCCAGAAAGGCTGTGCAAAGTAAGTACCCTTCTATACTAGTATGCACAAAATAATTGATTTAAGTACAAAGTGTAGACATGGACAGAAAATAAACAAACACAACAAACCAAACTAAAACAAAACAAAACCTAAGACAAATGATATGATAGATTGTCTATGAGTGATTTGCTAAAAGCTGTGTTTTCAAAAATCTCTTAAATGAAGACAGACAAAAAAAAAAGGGGAACCTGCAAGGATCGAACCTGTCATCTACTCCTTTCCGTACAGCAACAATACTACCATAAGGCTATCCCTGGTTGCCAGCAGTGACGCAAAGAACTTGGAACAATGTATTAAAGGCATAGTTTACCATTTGCAGATGAAACAAAAACCCAGCATTAGTGCTTTAAACTAGTTCTGAAATGCGAGGTAGGGATAGAAACAACCACTGTAAAAAACTGAATCCGTATAATCGATGCTAAGTATTGTTAAATACACAAAATCTAAACAATAGTTATAATAAGAATACTTCCAGATTAAACCGTCTACAGTTACGGTTTATTGAGAAAAATACTGATATCTCCTTATATTTTAGGCTTTATTGCAAAAATTTTATATGGTAGGTCATTTTGTGATAGAACAGACCTACACATATGCATCAAATGTGATATCTTGAACATTTTTAAAATCACTGCTCCCAAAGGTAAACTGGACCTTTAATATCTAAGCTCCCAAATCCTACATTGTTATGTTGTGTAGTTCAAGGCGAACAAGGCATATTACATGAAAGCAAGACTTTATTAATATCAAGCTGCTTTATAATCTCTTGCTTCCAGCATTAGCGTTCATTAAACTTGGAATTACCCTTCCCCCGGAAAGAAAAAAATATTTGCCCTTTCCTCTTTCAGGAACAAATTTGCATGATAAAGGACAATCATAGAATGAGATCCCTTCCACCTACCAGGTACATGTCCATGTATGCAATAAAACAAACACATGCCAGTTTATTATTCATTATAATTCACTGTATTTACAGTTCAGAAGCGGAACAAAAGAGTTAAGAAAACATGAAATCTGTTCTTTCTTTGCCCTATTCCATATTCCTGATCACCTTGAAATATACTAACAAATAGGATAATTAACATTTCCTAATATTTACAAATTGTACAACTTGCTATTTAGCACTCATGTAGGTGTTGATATGGATTTATGTACTGAGACTAGGAAGGCGAAAGGCGAAAGCAGTCAGGAATCCATCAAAGGCAAGCCTGGGATTGGTTTCTTGCCATGGCTGAGACGGCAGCTGATCTCTCCCATCCAATATTCCCTGCCAGCTTTCACTCAGTCCTTCACACGCCGCCTCCAGCTAGAGACTCAAAGCACCATATTGAGTCCCGTCTCAAGAACACCACACAATAATCTTCAGCTTTAAAGGGAACATCACTCACAAACTGGCATACCAGCAAATTTCCCTATCACACCACTCTGGATTGATATACTACGGTCCAGAATGGCCGACATCACACGTGGTATTCAAGGGACACAAATCACTAGACACATAGTACAGGTACTGTATGTCCCCCCCAAAGATTACAATGGTACCCTCCACAACGATAGATTTAAAAACAGTGAATCAATCCAAATACAATTTCAGGGTAAAACCCCATTTGATTTCCTCAGTGGTCAATGAGGAATTTTGTAGGGCATGTCAGGAATCTCTTTCCTCCAAGTTCTGTCTACTGTGTTCACACATTAATATGCAGTTCAAAGAGCATCCAAGTGCTAAACTTGGAAGAATGAGACCCCATTTACAGTGAGTGAAAGGGCCGGGCTTGGCCACGGCCGAGCCCAGCCTTCATTTCACTGTAAACGCGCAAAAGGCCAAATGCGGTACCAAAATCGGCCGCGCATTTGGCCAAACTCTGGAGGTAGTCTCAGCCGCAGCTGAGCCCGGCCTTTTCTCACTGTAAATGCAAACCGGGCCAAATGCGGTACCAAATTGCGACCGGCGCGCTCCCAATGGTATAGTCGTTTGTTTACAAGCAGAGCGCCACTACGACAAAATATTGAAAGGTTTGAATTAAAAGCCCAAGCCGAGCCCTCCATTGTAAACGGACAAAATTGCGGGGCCCGAGTACCGCAATTGAGGCCAGGCTCGGCCCAGGCTTGGCCCGGGCCCAGCCCTGCACTGTAAACGGGGTCTCAGACTCATGACATGCTTTACAACAATCCATATTCTCTGTGTCCGCTTAACCAAATTGAATGGGGTTTTCTGTAAAATAGAGCTACAATATAAGATGTTATATTTTAAGACCCTGAAGTAGCATTAAGACGGTTTTATCATATTGGGTGTTATCAATGTGAAAATCCGATTGTCCTTTTTGGGGGGACATACTGTACACTGAAAAGTTGAAACATTGGACTAACAGCAGAGGGCTTGGTTACCTGCACGTTTTAGCTATAGTGTGTACATATATTGTTTTGGGTTAATTTCAGACAATTTATCACTCACATGAACAGCAGTACAACATCCATTATGAAGTTCTTGAATTGATTTGAAGTACAGTCAAAAAGCAGGATTTTACATCAAAGAAAATTGCTTCATAGTACTGGGCATACCTGCAGCTAGTCAGAAATAGTGTGACAAGACTTATCATGATACAGCAGTTTGTTTCTCTACTCTTTAAGATGAAATATCCACGGACGTTTCAAGACCACTAAGTGTCCACCTTGTTGGAAGATGTACTAAAACTGAAAAGACAACTTCCTTACAATTTTTTAAAATTCATTTTTAATATTTCATTGCACTGTACATTGCCTCTGTCTGGTTATATGTTATATATTCATATATTTATCTATAGAGTCTGAATTTATCCTTAGTAAACACTGTCCATCAGGAATGATACAGAATTCATTATTTGTCTGATATTTGCTGACCTATTAAAGCAATGCTCAGTAAACTTGGCAATCATTTCCGTGACTTGCAGACTGCAGTATATTAAGCAAAAATGTTCAAGTGATTACAGAACAAGGTCCACTGCTAAATACCTAAGAAATAAACAAGATGTTTTTGGATGGATGCATCGTGGCAGTGTCCATATATCAACGTCTCATTATCGTGTGATAAAACTGTGATATCTCAGGCACATTCACCTAAATTAAATTATTCTATTATCCAGCCAGTCAGCAAACATCTGTACATAAGCAGCCATCGCACACACACAAAGTCAATATCAAAGGGGACGTTATGTCAACAATGACTAGCATTTTTTTTAAAAGAAACGTAGGCCCTACAAATGTACGTTCTGACTTGCGTACTATCCGTACAACAAAAACTGCAGACAAAGCGGAACATGAATTCTGACTTTAATTTTGAGTTTTTGATGAAGCAAACAGGTTTGTGAGAGCTGAAAGCAATGGAAAACCTCTTAACTAACCTCAAATTATTCAAAACCACGTGATCATACATCAATACATGTATGAAATAAAATATACACCATTCAAACAATATATTAAAGCCCTAGATGTCCAATGAATAAGAGAAAGTATTCAAATAATGAAGCACATTTAATCCAATCACAGATTTCTAGTTTTAGGTTAATTAGCATGGAATACCCTCTGATCCAATGGGAAATTCAGTCATAATTGCTCTCAAATTTCTATTTGTGTCAAGTTTGAGTGGATGTTCATTCCAGTCCTCCAAATATTCTGTGGTATTGGCATAACACCATGTCAAGAAACCAAGTAAACAATGACTTGCAAATTTTGGTGAGATACATTCCTCCATGCAATGCATCTGCGTGCCACCAGTGAATATATCTGCATCAACATTTGAGATGAACAGCTGAATGAGAAACTATTCGCTTGAACTACCTGATCCGACACAAATATGTTGATCATAGCATTAACATTACATGACAAAAAATGCATGCCCTTAATCTCTTCTCACTTTGATACAGCTCAGCAAATGTTCTTCTTTTAGTTGGAACTTTGACACAGACTAAGCCTTCAGAATCAAATAAATACAAAAACACAGCAACCTGAATCATTCAAACGAGAGAGAGAAAAAATGGAAGCTAGGCTGCTGAATGTTAGTCTGAAATAGTCTAAAACAGTCTTTAACAATTCCACACCCAAAATCAGCAGCCTGGCTGAAGTCAGTTCTTCTCACCACTTACAAATCTTATCTTATTTCTGTAGACTGCATCTGTAAAAGGATTCCCTGCTGCTCCAGTAAGAATCAACTGATGCCCTTGATTCAATTATATCATCCCTTTTATCCTATTATTAACATTTACTGGACTGCATTTTATGCACCTTCCATGGTTTCCTAGCAACACCATTTTTGCAGAGCGGGCAGTAAAAAAAAATGCAATGTCATCACACAGGTTTATTTGTTCAAATATTTTGACATCAATACATGACTGTTCATTCAATCAAGCACAGTGGTATCTATTTTTAAAACATACTCTATGGTAAAAGAATCACACACAAATATACAAACATACACACACACAAACACACAAACACACACACACATATGACATCTCACACACAGAGATCATACAATGTCCATAACAACATGCACAGGTCAGATATTGCCAGTCCCTCGCCCATATTTCTTGAATGCAATCAACTGTACAGTACTGGTTGAGGTGAGGATTCAGGTTTATAACACTTTTTGGTGAGATAATGAGAAACCTCTTATGAAATATGAAAGAGTATGTAATTTCAAGAAGGATTCAACGTTTATTTCATGAAAATTGGCCTTGAAATGGCTGAGATATCCAAAAAAGTGATCCTTATAGAATTGACAGGCCACAACTTTTAGTAGGATCTCTTTGTTTTACCTTGTGTTTTGATATCTCAGTCATTTCAAAACCGATTTTCATCAAAAACTTTTGATTCCCCTTTAAATAGAATTGTATGCTCTTTAACATTTCATAGAGCGGTTACTAAATATCTCACAAATGTTACAAGCTGAATCCTCACCTCAACCAGTACTGTACAGTCCCTTTAAAGCAGCAAATCAGACAGGTTGGGAACATGGTCTACAAACATAGCTACAATGCATACTATTTCATTTGCCTACTTCCCTTTACTGCAATTTCTGTTGTCAGTATTGACTGTGCCATTTGATGCTGAAAATCCATCAGACAAACTCTTGCCAACACTACCCATTATTTTTATCATATTCCCCCTCTTTTCTGTTCATTTCTTTACAAAAATGATTTTTTTTTTTTTTGTTTTTTTTTTTTTGGGGGGGGGGGGGGGTTTCCATGCTCCAATCAGCCCATAAATAGCTCATGCTCAGTGGCTCTATACACAAGGATCATTTTTCCCAATACATCACTTCCTCATTGGGCATTTCTGTGCATGCTTGTTAGAGAAATAATATGGCTGGATCCTTGATAGAGAGCTGATGAATATCCTAGTTTATTAGAAAGAAATCCAGAGCAATAGAAAGTTTATAGTCTCGGAAGAAAAAGTTATTCTTTTTTTTATTTAATTTATTTTTTTTTTTTGCCAAATGATGAAAATTTGATCAAAATCGGATGAAAATCAGGGAAGTTATGAAATTGGAAAGTTTTGCTAATTTTCATGAAACAGTTCTTAAACAGTCAATATGAATATGCAAATAATGAATTAATGATGTCATACCCTCACAACTTGCCATATATTTTGTGCATACTATTTTGAAATATCCCGTTTTTTTTTTTTTTCAAATGCAATTATGCTCCAGTCTCAAATCCTGATATAGTTGACAGATCATTATTTAGAAGATATTCAACTAAGAATAACATTAGAGTTTACATCTTTCATGTGTCATAATAATTATAAATTTAGTATGAATTCTTTATTTTTTTTTAACATGATCGATGGAAAATTGTGAGGTGATGGCATTTTCAGCTCACTCATTTGCATTATATCCATCTGAGAAAGGTTTCACAAAAATTAAAGAATCTTTGAAAATTCAAAACTTGCTTATTCTTTATTTGATTCTGACCAAATTTTCCCTGCTGCGCTTCTCATACTTCATTTCTTTCTTTTTAGACTAACTTTTGTCTGGTCTGGAATACCCCTTTATCAGACATCTACACGTATCTCTCTTAGTGACAGAATGTTATTCTCTCTCCTGGAGTTTGCATTGTCATGACGATACAACGCCTGTAGAAGTTTCATTTTTCAAAAGGTACACAAACAAATACACACACATCACACACATCAATGATACAGAGAATAAGACATCTCCCCTCTCACAATCCTATCACACAAAACATCATCCAAAATATTGTGGTAAATGTCCAGCGAGGGTACTGGTAAGAAAACAATAACAAAAATATAGAATATTGTCTTAAAATTGAAACTCATGATTAGGTTGGCTTTTTAACAAAAGAAAGACTAAAAATCAAATACACAAGAGTGAAGAGGGTTTCACTTAATTAAAGTAGAATTAAAGTAATACTAGTAAACTAAGTATGAACGTATGAAGCCATCTTTAGATTTGGGGGTTTGGGTTGTGTGTGTGTGTTTTTGTGGGTTTCTTTTTTTTTTTTTGCTATTTGCAAACACATCAATTTGCAACATTGTAGACAGTTAACACTGGCACAATAAAACTTCAAATTATGTTCAAAACATGTGTCACCCCACATCTTGCAAATTCTAATCAAAACAATGTTTTCAAGCTTGAATCAATACCATGTAGGCATCATAGACAAACTAAACCATTTAGGCCTACTTGATCTCTCTGATGACTGCCATTGTGGCTGATGATTACGATCATTTCTCCACAAATCGGGACTAATTTGCTCACATGTAGCTCCCCTAATTGCTCTTCAGTCATGTTGTTCACTTATTTTTGTTTGCCTCATATGCCGGTGAAGGTACTTAACCCATCGAGGACAGACTGATTTTGCAACAACACGCATTTCCCATAGACACTTGCCAGAGCGTACTCGGGACTCGCCCTCAATGGGTTAAAGGACAAGTCCACCTTCGTATCAATACATGTGGATTGAGTGAATGCAGCAATATTAGTAGAACACATGATCAGTAAAAGTTGGGGGAAAATCTGTTCAAAAGTAATGAATTTTTAAAGTATCTGTGCAATCACTGATGGACAAAAAAGACTACTACAGAGTATGATTTCACATGTGTAGAACGATATAAGGAAAACAGAAAGAGAATTTCACAAAATTTTATCTTTTGAAAAGAGTGCACATTTCCTGGACTTGTCACTGATGTACATTGTATGTTAAGGGTAACATTATTCCCCCTGCCTTCTGAAAGAGGCAATTCAAGTGTTCAAGTTGTGAGAAATTAAGTGAAAAAATTTTGAATTTTCTTTATTTTTTTTTTATCATTCTACACATAGGGCCTATGACATCACAAGCTCTTTTCATCCATCAATGACTGAGCAGAAAATTCAAAAGTTCATAACTTTTGAACAGATTGTCCAATTTATCTCAAACTCTCACTGATGATGTTTTCTATTAAAATTGCTGCATTCACTCAATGCACATGTCTATTGTCACAAATGTACACATTAGTAGTTATGTACATGTATGATGCACTGTATGCATGGTTGTTTTAATCTGTATGTACACAGGTGGACCAGATTAATGGAGAACATTCTAGACTGGGTGAGAAATCATTCTAATTTGAGTGAGCTATAATGTATTTCCTGTCACATGCATGTACTGTAGTTACATTGTATACCACCTAGAAAATTCTCTACTGATCTGGTCAGCCTGTATGTACTATATCTATATCATATAGAATGTTCTCCATTAATCTGGTCCACCTGTGTACATACACATTAAAACAACCATGCATACAGTACATCATACATGTACATAACTACGAATGTGTACATTTGTGACACTATGAAGGTGGACTTGTCCCTTAAATCTAGTGGAGCAATACTTGAACTCTTTTCTCTTCTTGAGTAATTAGAGCATCTGTCGTGAGTAAATACTCAGTATGACACACTTTCGTTGTTAAGGCATGGGCACATACATAATAAACAGAATTCAAATACTGATTGTATATTGTATGTTCCTTACAGTAATTATTTACATTCTACAACTAGTTTCAAATTTCTAACTAACATCAAATTTCACTTTTTTCACTTTTTTTTCAAATTTCTGGCTAACATCCCCAGAATCATTCTAGTCATGTGATCATATGATTCAAAACCACATGGGAAGTTTATTGCCAACCCACTCCCCACTCCCAAAGATATTAAAACCAAACACAAAATGTTAAATACCATGATCTCAAGAGATTACCTAGTAAACTCAAGGAGAAATGGATTTAAATTACTGCCACGAACAGCGAAGCTGGGTATTGCCAACAAATTGGATGCCATATGGACTGTATGCTACGCTGTACAATGGTATCAATGTTGTACCCTGATATTATCTTGTACTGGACACATAATTTTGCATTCTATCATCAGCCAGTTTCCTCCCCCCCCCCCCCTTTTACGGTTTATTAGAATGCCAGCATTTCATAAAGAATTCTGTATCTGTCTGCCTGTTTTACTGTCTTTTTCTCAAACATCTTACAAGAGCACTCATATTTTCATTTAAACATGTCGAGCCCTATCTAAAATTACCTGTATTGATATCTTGGTGTCTATACCATATTATGCTCCACAATACTTTCTCTCCTAGCATTTTCAGGTAGGCCTACTGTCATATCATGGAGCTACTATCTGTTAGTAGCTCCATGGTAGCTCCATGGTCATATCGGTACACACATGCACACATACACACAGAAACACACACACACACACACACACACACACACACACTTATAGCCACATTAACAGAGCAGAGGGATGCTTGTCATAATAAAGTATTCCCTCAGGGTAATAATTTCATTACTTTGCCCGAGTCAGCTGCATCTGGTACTCAAGAGGGGGAGGGGGAGAGGGAGAGAGATTTGACTGTGGGTTAGCCACATGACAGACAATTTTAATTTAATCACAGCAAATATAATGTAGCGTTCTGTGCGTGTAAAAAATTGTGATAGCATCTATGATTGTTTATCTATTCCTGGTGATTACAAAGCTGTAATGGTACCAACAGTTATAATTTTCATCACCATTAATATCATCATCTTCATTATTTTCATCATCATCAACATCATAAATACTCCCATCATCATCATCTTCATCATGATAAACACAGTACAAACAATAAGGGTGGCTAATAGCAAATCGGCTCAAAAGTGCATAAAAATACTAGCAAATGTAAAGTAATCAAATATTCATAATACAGATCCCCTTGACTGCACACAGAGTATTCAGGCCTACTGTCTTTGACAATGTTCTGAAGGTAGAACCAAAATGTAAATCCTGGCATGGCTAAAAACAATATAATGTGTGTCTTGCATTTCTCAAGAACAAATTGAGCGTGAATCATGAAAGCCAATTAAAGTAAATCCCAGGTCTTTGTTGTAAGGTATAGTAAATATACCAGGGAGAGTACCCTTTAATCATCCCCTCATCTAGTGTTGTTCAACAAAGATTCGATGGTACCCATGTATCCACTGGGTATTAGCTGGTACCATGCATTTCTGACTAGTGAGCAATGTGCTGTATTGGAAGGGAGTTTGTTGTCATGGCAACCACTTAGGGTTGATCAAAAAGCCTCGAGGTGATGTTTTGAGGTAGGAGAAGTGATTGATGGCGCTTCATTCCAGAGGTGAGGATTGTAAGCGTTCATCATATACACCAAGAGTCATTGGCTGCACATCAGAAATTTTTTCACACCCAAAGTGGTGCTACAATCAGTTTCTCCCACACACAGTAATGGGGGGAAAGTAAAGAGGCAATTATATAACACAGTTGCCTGAATCACAAAGTCATCTACCTATTTCAAGCAGAACACGAAACCATGTGAATGTCTGTAAATGCTAATCACAATGGCCACTCCTGCTATAAAATTTATACAGTAGCTTTTTAGCTTCCTCTTGGAATATGTTCAACACTCATTTGCAAACTTGCAAATTCTTAAAAACCTTGACATGAAATTACTTCTGCACAGGTCATATATGCAATGAACAAGATTTCAGTATTCAAGATTTTCCAAGATTTTAACTAAAGAAGAAGGCATTTAATTTACATTCTGCAGGATTACTAGGCCATGGACTATTGTAAAAGTGAAAACCCCTGCTGAATCAATGTTCATACCAGGCCAATTTTGGTGAACTCGACATTTTATACATGCTTTCACAAATAAAAGTTGACATTTTTCTGCAACTTTTGTATTCTCGAAAAATTATTGTGCTGTATTTTTTTGTTGTGTGTGTGGTAGTTTGGTCTCGCATGAAATTTGCAGAATAATCCTAATTTATGGTACCTCGCGGTGGAAGATGACACAAGGGGATTTGTGAGCTACATACTGTATACGCCATATATTTAGCTTTTTTTGTGTACAAAAGTGTTTTGCAAATTGGGACTGAAGTTCCTAGCAATTTTGCAAGTGGTTAAATCCATGATCATAGAGTACAGTAGTGAGTGGAGAAAAGTATGTTCACACATCATATTCATGTCAAGATCAGAGTTAATAATTTCGTGTGTTGTGAAATTTGCGAATAGCACTCGACTAGCGAAATTCGCGAAAATAAAATCTTGCAAAATATACGGTGTATAGAGTAAACATTATGCAATTCTTACCGAAGCGCCGAGCACGACAAAGATGTGAGGAACTTCATCGTCCTGATTCATGCTTTCCTTCAGCATAGAGAGTCCACTCTCCTGGAAAACAAAATTAAGCAAACAAAACAAAGAAAAATAACATCAAAATTTTGTTATTTTGGAGAAGGTAACCAACCCCAAGTTACTACATTTTGTTCCATTTTTCTATTGCTATGATTAAAAGCATTCTCCTTGATTTAGGCTACAGTGTTCCTTTTTCACAGTGGCAAAGCAAAGCACAGATAAAAGAGAAGTTAAGGGAGGCTTGGTGAAAGATTAGTTGCAAACACAGAATAAAACAGCCGCAGCAGGTTATTGATTAAACGATTATTTCACTATTTCATGGCCAAGCTAGTCCCATTTTTGATTTTGCGTCTGTATGTCAGTATTTTTGTTGCTTTTTGTTATATTTTGCTTGCTTACACAATTGTTTTTATCTCTCTTTTTTTTTGGGGGGGGGGGGGTTGGGGACCACAAGAAATCATGTCTGTTGATTACAGTGTCTGTCGATGAAATAGGACAGACCCATAAGTAGAAGTCTACCAAAGTAAACAGAACACAGATTGACAACGAAATGCACAAAAACTGTAAGAATAAAAAATTATAGGCAAGTTATGTATGAAAACTTTACAAAGAGAATGCATAAGAGCAGGCATAGTACAGAGAATGGGGGGGGGGGAGAGTAACATTGCAAACCACATAGGCATAGCAGAAGTCATAAATCATCATACTCCTCTGGTAAATAAAATTGCGGGGCAATAGAAACTAGCAACAGGATTGCATCGAAGTGAAATACACAAACATGTGCAAGGCAATGCAGGAATGCAGCTTGAGGCATTGTAGTCAGTACAATGCTGAACAAAAGAAAATGCATTACAAAAGAGCAGATCTCGCAAATCAACACTTCTCCTGGGGCCAAATTCAAGCTGAAAATAAGATGAACAACACTGTATGAAAACATATAGTGGTAAAACTTTCATTCAATTATCACATGGACCATTATGTAGGCCTACACACACATTATGACTATGATTATGATTATGAAAGAAAACGTGAAACTGCTGAGCTCCAGAGGGATTAGAAAACCCCTTGCAACCAAATTGAAGACTGTAAGCTTTGCTTTAGAATGGATTCTTTGTCCCTTTCACCAAAACTGGAGCCTCACAAGTATGATAGAAACAATAATAATTCCAAAAAAAAAAAAAAAAAAAAAAAAAACAGCAGCCAAAAAGGAGAAAGAGTAAAATGTTCATGGAATTGTAGGATCTGGGAGACTAGCTTTTTCATGCCCTTTGGTTATAAATGCAATGTTAAAAAGGGGCCAGTTTTGGATTGTCACCCCCTTGTGCAGTTACAAACACAGAATACCATTTACTCCATTGCACTACAGACCTGTGTGGTGATATTATAATATTCATTTACAGAATTAAGCCTTATCACACCTGCCCTTCCCATAAAACAGGAAGCTTGCCCAGAGTCTTGCCTGACAAAGCAATAATATGCAAATGACCAAGACTTTTCCTGTCACAGTAAATGGTACCCTTTAATCATTCAGATGGTGAATGAACAAAAAGAAGATTTACACACCTTTGCCTTCCCTCCCAAGTAATTTGCTGCTGGTGCCAGCAAGTACAATATTGCAGGCAAAAACAGATAGATGCAAACAGTTTATTCCTGACATAAAATGTACCCCACCTTCATTACTTCACCTTGTGTGACAGTAAACTCTCCATTGAAAAAACAGATACCATGTGACAACAGTAAAATTCAGGAAAACTTCCAAATATCACACAAATTCACAAAGCTATTTGTATCCCCATGGTACTCCAAAGCTAAGAGGGTGAAAGGCTGAGCACTACACAAAACCCATGTACGCAGCACGTTTTAAAATTACAAGTACAATCTGGTGATTAAACATGCATGTTGATTTATCAGACTCAACCTTCATGGTTACTTCTTACAAGATTAGAATATAATAGGTAATTTTCCTCGTCTTTATAGAGGGACAGAGTATTTTTGTAAAGACTGTGGTCTTAGTGAGAGTGTTAAACAACACTTTCAGTTCTCATACAACTACCACAAAAGATAATTAGACTAACCACATTTTCCCACCTTTCAAAAATACAGCAATATCCTCATATTTTTAGAGATATCACTAGACCTTTGGGACTTCTTTTTTATGGCATTTGCTCATATCCACAACAATTTTCTGAAATGTCAGACTCCCTTTTACTTTACGTCCTATTTCAGGAAGTAAACATATTCTACAGATAAGTGCATGCTCCAATGGATAGCTAGATTGCAACATTTAGCCTTGGCCAGCCAAAACAGAATTATTCATACTCACTAGCTTGAAGACAAGATCATAATGTCAGCATAAGGTTCACAAAGTAGCCCTCCCCCAAAGGCATGGTTGAATTAAAGCAATGAATAATTGTCAACCATCACCACAGTGAAACTGAATGTGATTGTGCAGTCGTAAAAACTAGCATTGATTCATTATTGCTTCTCTATGACAATGGAGCATGCTCATACAGATCCCACAAAAAAACACTGTGTTACATGAGAAAGATAATAATCTAAATTTGTCAGCTAAATCATGCAGGACAACTAAGTAATGCACAGATACACACGTGACTGAAATAACAAGATTACGACAATGTGTTAATCACAAAGTTTGGACACCGGTTTAAAACATTTGCTCTGTCCAAACATAACAGCATTGTATGTCTTCTACTCAGTGAAGGAAGTTTATGCACATAAATACAAACACTGGACAGCATATAAAACACCCTGGCACTTGTGCTGTTATGTCACAGTATTTGCCAAGCAAGACTATCTTGTATCAAGGTACATACCACAGGTAAGACAGAGACCCGAAGCAGCAGGGCACAAGAATAAAGACTACTCTCAAACTCCCCGAGGTCGCAGTACCTCAATGAAAGAATTCCTTGATGCTTTTCCCTTTAAAAAGATTCAATGGCTTTGCGACTTCTGCCTAAAGAAGCAAGGTAATATGAATACCGGTGGCGGCGGCGTGACTCTGCAAGACTTGGGATCAAGAGCCAGTCTCTATGGGCTCGGCAGAGGAGTGGCAGTACCCTTTTGGACTTCCTTCACACCGAAGTGCAAACACAACTAAAAGCCCCCTGTCCAAATTCTCCAGGTCTGCAGTTGCTACCAATGTTAGCATGCATTCACCGGCTGGTTCAGTGTGTATGTGTACGCCTTCTCTATTTCTTTCTCTCTCTCCCCCTCTCTCTGCACCTGATTGTGCATACTAGCACCCCACTCCGCAGTGACAGCCAGCTATTGTGCTGGTACCATGTAGGATACTGTGAGGGTGCTCTTCAGAAATGGCTAACAATCCAAGTTAAATGTGTCTACTCGGTGTGACTACCGCTAGTCACGACCATCAATAATCACACCATTATTGTGGGCATACAGGAGATCACAAGTACTGTACACTGCAAGTGTTGGTCCTCATAAAAAAAAAAAAAAAAAATATGAGGCAACAAAGAAAAAAGGAGAGGGGTACCAGAAACCATTTGCTGGTCTAGTGGGTGGGCAACCAGAACTCACTGTAGGGCCAGCAGATTGTAAGTTCCCTCCCTAGTTTACTAAATAATTATGATAATTAATAAGATATGTTTTATGTGCCACATAATTCACAAACATAATATTTCGCAAAGTAGAAATTGTCTTGACAATACAACTTCACTTTTTCTCTTTTTTAAAAAACACACACACATGGTGATGAGAAGCAGTATCTTATAGGCAAAGATGATTTTTCCAATCTTAAAGAAATTACATTTCATTTGAGTTATGGGAAGCGATATTAAATTTTGGATTTTTACAGTAATACATTTAAATCTTAAAGGGGATGGCTAGTAACCGATCAGTGGGAATTAGTAGGAATACTGAGGGATGATTGTTCCAATCCTTGTGGGATTCATTTAAGAGTACATTATATATCTACTGTTGTGTGAAAATTATTTGCTTCAGAACGGTCTCATATTCAAGTAATGTGCAGATTAATGCCCCGTCACTGACCAGGCACGCTAACCTGGAAACATTAAACTGCACATTACTTGAATATGAGACCATTCTGAAGCAAAAATTTTTCACACAACAATAGATATATGATGTACTCTTAAATGAATCCCACAAGGATTGGAGCAATCACCCTCCAGCATTCCCACTGATTCCCACTGTTCAGTTACTAGCCTTCCCCTTTAAACAATATTGTTTATGGAGGAAATAAATTGTGAACTAAACCATGCCAATAGTTCCTTTTGAGAATGTTTGTAATACATCAAACAAATGGGCTTTTCCATGCATTCTTTTTAACAAGAGGAGACGATATAAAATCGTTTGTCAAATGTTTGTACATCAACAGAATTCCAAAAATTTGTAATCATATATTAGGTTGACTTGGTGAACTTGCCACTGTAATACTGTCAAATTTATTCAGACCAAAAGTTTGCCTGTAAAGATATTGCAGGTATGTTGATCACCCCTATGCATCAAGCTGGCAGATAAAATGAGGTGTCATAATTTCCAGTAATAAAGACCGACTGATGATTGAAAGGGAGAGTGATTAATTCTTTATGTGCCATGTTCACACGTCTGACTCAGTCGACAGCGTGCCAACTTCGCATATTCTGCTCAAACGCACTAACATACCCAAACTGATTGATAAATCGCCAAATGTCACAGTACAATGAAAGCGTTTCTCGCGATTCCGTTCCTCTCATATTTAGCTTGCATTATATGTGGTGATTGACTAGCAATCGGTGTTCCCTACTGGATTTGCGTGTAAATTCTAAGTTTCTGCCACAGTTTTGTATGCAAAAGTTATGCTCTACCTAAATGTAGCTACTGGTCATTTGAAAGAAAAAAAAAAATCATAGATTTGACGTACAATTTACGTCAAAGCAAAGCTTGATATTTTCTATACAACTTTGCTCACTACATGTCCAGCTCAACTGAAATCTATAGAAGTTGCATAGATTTGAAAGACAGAATGTTTTCTTTAAGTATGACTACGTTGGTGTCTCAGAATAACATGGCACACAGGGGGTTTTCACCATGGCACATAAAGAGTTAAGGAATGCATGCTGACTATATCAATCTCCTCTATAATGACAACTTTATCCCTACATACACACAGCATCAGTGTCACACCACATACAGTCCCACATTATTACACAGCATTATTCAGTCTGGAAAAGACCAGACTATGCAGTTCTCTAAACATTCTATTTGCCATGTTTTCACTGGACATTCCAAATAATTTACAAAAAGAATTTTCAATGAAATTTTGCACATTTATTAACTAGACTTAGAAACTGTTTTTGATAGAAGTCTGGTCGATTTTGTTAAGCGCAAAACCTGTCACATTTTCATGTCTAAATTTTGAAAGGCAAGGTGTATCAGCCATGACTGAGCAGGCTCTCAATGGTTGACTGACAAAGCTATCTTGAGCTGAGATGACATGACCAACAAGCAACAACTGCAATTGAATACACATTCTGTACCATGCAGCATGTGCGTCTTTTTATAATACTGGAGAGATTTTAGCAGAGAAGAAATGTCATATTTCCATTGTTTCAAAAACAGCTGTGATATTTTCAAAAATCTTTTATACATGTGGAAGATAGAGAGTAGAGATAAAATTCTGAAATAGGTTTTCCGATGCAATTTCATCAGAGCTGTCTTTCAATTTATGTTTAGGCATGCACACATTGTCACAGTTTGCACCTAAAATCAACTCATATTCACAGGATTCTCTTTTAAAAAAATGATAAAACTATAAAATGGTCACAATTTTTGAAATCTAGTGGTAGAGAGGACAGTAATGACAATTAATACAGAAGTAACTCTAGTTTAACTAGACTACAATAATACAATGATCCTCATTGATGATATATACATGGGCAAAATTTTTCTTACTTCACAAAAAAAAAAAAAAATCTATTTTCTTCAGGGGTAATATGATCTCAAATAAATCAAGATCAAAATCGTAATCATGTTTGTAAATTTCTTCTGATCATCAAGCTTGGGCAAAGTTCAGTCACATCCGGTAGACTGTTCTCCTTACGACTTTTTACATCTAAACATACACTTATTGAGGGACGCATGGTGCAGAGTTACTAACTTGCGGGTCCATAATTTGATAAACCTAGACTCCTGGACTCTTTTATAAGATTTAACACAATGTAAACACATCGTGTAAGCTGGTATTTGGAAGTGAATTATGCGCATGCAGTGATGTTTACAAAGGATGACTCAGTGTCAAGATGTCCATATTTACTGTTGCATAAAAGTAAGTAGACACATGATTTCTATGTACCGGGTACATACAGATATCTCAATGATAGTATGCATTTAAAAGAACTGGTCTGTGAACACGCATTGTGAAGGGACCGAGATCTGCATGAAATGTATTTTACTGTCAGTATGTTTTGTGGTGGTTTTCTTGCGGATTTTGCTGTTGATTAATATATTACACAAGTAATACAATGCACGGTATGTGCACGTAGGTATCAATTTCCACTGTAAACACACACACACACACACAGACACGGGTATAAAGCATACACACACACACAGCAGAAAACACACAAAATCGGATGTGATGCTTGAACAAATTTGAATTGAACTTAATGGGGGGGGGGGGTACGAGAGCACCACAAAGCCTGGATATAAAAATATTCTATCCCTCATTTTGTGATTCCACTGGGAACCCCTTTGCTGTTTTTAAAAAGGATCACATTGGTAGTGGTAGCGGGCAATTATAATGAGGATCCTTGACATATAGTATGCTAGTGTTTATCAAACAACTACGACCCTAAGTCTCGCTTGTTATTCAACAGATGAGGTATTGAAATTCATCCTGTGCTCCCATGAACTTGATGAATCATATCTGCTTTGTACAATGGTAGCGATAGCACCAGGCACACACAGCATTTTATAAGCTGAGCTGAGCAGTGCATCAATCCCTCAGTTTCGTGGGACATGCATTTGTAATACAGTGGGTTGAACAATTTGTGTGGACTCTAAAAAGTCAAAAACAACTACTACATGTATATTCACCAGTAATTGCAACACCTGCTTTATTGTAAAAGAGGAGAACATAAGTTAATACTTCTTCTTCAGTTATAGTGTAACTTGTATAGCTTCAAGCTTGAAGATTATGCACTGTAGCATGTGAATATGATGTGCAGCTGCATGCGTGCTCTTCAAGCCAAATTCCACAAATATAGTGTATTCAATAACGTATACAGAGAGTGCAAATAAAATCATTCGTTTCTTTGTATGAGCTGTAGGTTACGTCTCCCTCAAAAAAGGTTTGAATGCCTTGAGGGAGGGCGAGTCAGCCGGGTCCGCTGGTAGATGGTTTCTCGTCACTGGTACGCTGCCCTACTTTGGCAAAAGGAAGCAAGTGACAAAAGTGACATTTCTTGTAAAAGAGCAAAATGTGTCTGTCATTTACACTGACGTCAATGGACTATCATGATGTCTAACATATCTCTTAGTAGGATGAGAGTTTCTGCATGAAATTTGGCCTGGAAGAAAAGCTCATTATGTGAATTATGAAAACATCAATAACTCAAATTCGGATGGTATGTCACTTGCTTCCTTTTGCCAAAGTAGGGCAGTACGTAGTTCTGGAGAAGATGATCGAGTCATACACCTGATTGGTGCATAATTGTGTTCTGAACGTAATCTACAGTACATTGTATACCCCCTTGTAGATTAAATGTTGACTTCTGAAGGTATTGCTGCCAGTCTATGTCCACCAGATCATAGCGGATACAATACAGCATTACAAAACAGCTTTGTAGATGTCTGCTAGCAAGTGATGGCCATAGATAGCATTGTGGTACTGTGTACAGATTAATTGTTTTATTATCATCATTGCCAGTATTTTTTTGTTTTGCTCAAATTGCATTTCGCTTTGTCAGACTGCTTGTCTATTCTCAATGTTGTAATGCTGTACAAAGAAACCCTACAGTAATGAATGCTTGCAGAATTGTAAGACATAAAGTACGTTCTAATGGCAGAGTTCTTCCTGATTCGGGGGGGGGGGGGGGGGTTCTGCTCTACTGCCTTTGAGGAAGTACATGTAGCAACAGGATATTCCACTGATTTCTCACATTCCGCAAGTAGCAAGTCATGATAATAACCCAATGCTCATTTGCAAGTCTTGCAATGGCACGATGGAACCAGAAGTACAGCTACAACCGCAAGGGTAGACTTTCCAACTATATCATTAACCCGTTGAGGACTGACTGATTTTGCTACAACACGCATTTCCCATAGACCCCTGCCCAGGTATACTCGGGACTCGTCCTCAACGGGTTAAACAAGAATAGAATTTTGTGGATAAGACATATGTACACATGTGGACGTAAGACATTATATAGAGGCAAAAATACATTGATAACAGACTGGATGGCCCTTGGAAGAAGCATCAGTGGATTGCAATACAGTAGTATAGTATACTGCCTACAGTGGGAACATTTTGCAGGACTTAAGTTGAGGATGATGGCAAGATATAGCAAGGAAGGTCAACATTGTCCACATAGGTGCTAAAAATGCTCACTGCACAAAAGCTTAATTTGGGGGCCCGTTTCATAAAACTTGTCATCAGTGACAAGTTATCATAGATGTGACAAGCTACTGAAATCCTTGCAGCTGATTGGCTGAGAGCAAATTTGTCATAGAATGTGGCAGTTGTCACTGATGACAAGTTTTATGAAACAGGCCCCAGGTCTCTCTTTATAGGTAGAGGTTGAATTCATGTTGAGCAAATTGGAAAGCAAATTAACTCTGCTGAGAAGTCTGGTGAACATCTGAATCCGTCAAGAAACACTAAAAATTCTGATGAATATAAAACACTCTCCGTCTGTTGTCTGGAACTTTCCATCACATTTTCAATGTCGAGAAATATTTTTGCTGTGTTTTCCCACATGCGGTTATGATAACTTTCACCAAAAAAAAAAAGTGAAAATGGTTTCATAACTCACAGCTTGCAATACAGTAGCTGTACATTAAATCTTGAAATATCCAGTTGTTTCTGTTTGAATGCAAGTATTCCTAAGGCTCAAATCCTAATATATCTTACTGATCATTATTTTGATTACAGTGCACTCCCGTTACAACGAAATGCTCGGGACCGGCAGTTTTCTTTCGTTATAACGAAATTTCGTTATAACCGAACAAATACAATACATAACAAAACCAAGGAAACCACGCATATATCATGTTCTGTTTGTTGAATACTCATCTTACACTGTGCAGCTATGTATGTGAAAAAGGGATGGTACACTGTGGTCTTTTAAATTTCGTTTGGATAATCACATTAAAGAGAGCATAAAATTGACGGAAACTGTGCGTGACACAAGGAGCGAACACAGCGTGATGTGAAGCGTTCGCCCATGCTTGTTCCGCTACGTATTTTCGAAAGCGATCCGCATTTCGTTATAACGGAGCACATTTCTTTTGTTTTTCTTTGTCCGTGGGGCTCGGAAAAGACTTCGTTATAACGAAAATTTCGCTATAACCGTGTTCGTTATAAGTGAATTTCGTACCGTAGACATTAATGGCGATAATTTTGGGACCAGAAGTTTTACTTCGTTATAACGAAATTTCGTTATAACCGTGTTCGTTGTAACGGGAGTGCACTGTATTATTAAACCAGGCGTAACGTTATGTTTTAACACTTATACGGCAGGATTTAACATCTTTTTTTTTCTTGCATATATGATCAATGAGAAGTTGTGAGGTAATCTAATGACATTAGATCAGCTAGCCTCTTTGAGAACTGTTTTGCAAAATGTAGCAAATTCATACAATTTGATCGATGACTTTCTTGCTTTTACTCTAACTTTGATCAAGTTTTCGCTTAACATTGTGCTTGTAAAATTTCACCTTTCCTTTTCAGACTACACTTGTAACTTCTAACTTGCCGAGAATTCCCTTTTGATTCTAAAATCACCTTGTAGTGTTACAGATATGCGTGTTGCTTTCTTTTCACCAATTTAATAATAAATTGAGTAGTACCTGCTTACAACTCCCAGAAGTAGATTATTCTGAACATTGCTGGGGGGGGGGGGGGTTGGGGGGTTGGGTTTATTCATTTTTCCCCCACGCATTTGAACATCTGAACATACATGAGCTCAACCAGTAACACTTGACAATGTGTAAATTGAGCCGCTATCTTTAATCCTTTGAACCCTGCACCACTCACCATGCTGTCCTTACCTATAAGTGTATGAGGCGGTGCAGCGTGTGACAATAAACTGTATACACCACATAATTAGCAAGTTTAAATTTTTGCGAATCGGGACTTCCCGACGATTTCGCGAGTGGTAAAATTCGCGATCATGGAGTACTGTACTGAAAGGAAAAATGTACAACATGTGTGTCACATTCATATCGGTATCAGAGTCATTATTTTTGCATGTCCTTAATTTCTTGAGTAGCACCTGGCTTACGAAATTCGCAAAAATATAAATGAAAACTAAAAGCGAAATATTCGGGGTATACAGTAGATGTTTTCATGTCAGACCAATGTTTCATAATAGCCTATTTTCAGAATCTTGAGCTCAGATTTTAATAATAACCCAATGACGAAAAAGTGCACTATTTGATAAATGTATTAGCAAACTAATTTGAAAGCCAAGCTCATACCCAAACTCCGGAAATTTCTGAAATAGAAGGATGACTTGCAAACTAGCTCGCTTAATGTATGTGAATTCGTCTCAAGAAATTACAGGGATGTATTCCATCATGCCTAGCAATATAGTAGCATGCATGTGTGATCACATCATTTGAGGCAACCTGCACACCAAGTGTGCTTTGGGTTATTTTTTTTATTTTATTTATTTTTTTAATTTTTTTTTTGCGCCGCTCTACCGACGATGTTTACGCATGCTCAGGTACGCCCTATCGAATTACCGGTAGCTCAAAAAAAAAAAAAAACTTGTGGGCTGATTCTCTTCAGGCTGATGTGAATATAAAATGACTTAGCATGCTAATATTCGATTGTGAAAAAAAAAAAAAAAAATCAAGCTTTAAAATGCCCGTGTTCTTTGCCTGGTTCATATCATCCCTGTATTATTATTATTGCATTTAACTTTTCATTTTTGTACGCGATCATTTTGTTTAAAATCATGCTAAATTTTGTTAATTTCTTTGGTATGTGCAGCAGTGTGTTATAGAAACTCTACTTGGCAGTAGTAGTACAGTATATTACTTAGAGTCTATGGTGTATATTATAACGGTCAAGGAAATATCATTTCGGGCCTCATGCTTTGCATGAGAACGATTTTCCTCAAACTTCACAGATTCACGACAACATACATGTTTGGGTCTAACTTCCCTTTAAAGTAGCACTTCATCCTTAGCTTCCCTACATATATGGAAAATGCTCACTACATAGGAGTCATATACCATGGAGGTGGAAAGTGCTTTCACTTATACACGGCTGGGTCTGTATTAAACATGCCTTCATAACACAAACACACACACACACACACACAAAACTGCATAGCGTGAAGCCAAGTAGAGGGCTCAACATGCTCCCATTTCGCATTCAAAATTGCTCGCTAGTACCGGCTGCTGCGTACGTAATAAAATCAGATTAATTATCCGTAGGTGCGGGGGAACATACCGTTTCAGCTGCACGATTGAACAGATTCACCACATGAATTCAACGCACCACATGCCACTTCCCAATAACAATTGATTTGCTCGAAACAAATATGCGGCGGATAAAACCTGCGTAGATACGCAGCAGCACACGCCCGAAGTCACCGCGCCTGATACCAGGAAGCAAGCGCATAGCAAGTCGCGGCATAGCAAAGCCATGCCCATAGCCATAGGAACGTTTGTGGCGGCTTCACGTTTGAAATGTGCGTGAAGCCATATCAACATGTGCGCTGCATCTATGCATCCAAACTCCCCCGGGTGATGAGAGCTAGAGGGGGACGCCGCACGGCTGGCAGGGCCATCCGCTGGTCAATGCATACAAACGTGTAATTGGACACCATTTGAACAGCGCATTTTTCAATGACATTCAAGGAACGCAGCCATCTCATTAGTAAATTTCAGGGATGGGATTGTAACCTATCGGCGTAGCGACAAGGAGCTAGAAGCAAAAGATGCTAAGCAAGCTTTGGCTAGACTAACTAATACTATTTTTCTCGGCGTAATGAAAATAATGTTAACTTTAAGAAAGAGGAAATGGTTAAATGTAGGTAGTGTCAGTGTAATACAAGAGAAAGGGCAGCGTGCAAGAGGTACAAACCCAGAGGTTCACAAGTTCCATTACCCTGCCGGAATCTGTCATGATTTCCAAATTTGTGCTTTCCACAGCGTCCCTCGAATTCAAGACAAAGTGCAGTCTAGATGACAAAGGTGACTACAAGTATCCGATTTTGTCAACTGGCTGTGATGGCATGAATATATCACAACGACACAGATTACTCGATGCAGCAGACGCCGACGAAAGACTCAGTTCATCTAATCACGCCCCTGCGAATCCGATGCCTTTTTACTGTACAATGTGGATGCACACATTGACCACCAACGCGGAACAGGAACTATAAAGACTGAGAGAGCGACGAACTGTTTTGCATTTCCTTTATTTTTTTTTTTTCTGCACACGCACTCTCACAGAACAAAAGCAAAAAGAGTCAGCAAGCTCGAGTCCCAAATAACATTCTAAGTGTTTAGTAGTTAACACGCAAGGATCAAGGGCAGCGACGTGCAGAATAATTACGCGCGAAACGCATTATGCTGATGATACAATGTTGCCGGTGGCGTTCGGCGAATCATGTTCTTGTTTTGAAGGGGCGTGGCTGTACGCCCGTCGGTAAAAGTGTGTCTCTGGAGTCACACGTGTACGCGCTCTCAGATCCTTGTTTGCACCATGTCCTCTTATGAAAATAAACTAAAAGAAAATACAGAGAGAATTGCACAAAATTTCACTTTAACTATGAAATGTACACATTCTCTCTCCTTGAAATACTGATGGATGTAAAAGGGTATAATTCGCCCTTTTTTCTTAAAGAGGTTAGTCAACTGCTTTTTCATTATGCTAGAAAAAATATAATTGTTAAATATGCCTACTCCTTACAATACAATGTATCATCTTCTCTTTGTCATTGTCCATGCTGGACGTCATGAAATTATAGTCTTCTTATCCAGCAATGGCGATACCAAAACTTTTGAACGGATTGTCCGATTTTCCCTTACCTTCAGCTGATGTATTCTATTGATAGTGCTGCATTCGCCAAATCCGCATAATAATATTCGGATTTGTCTTTACGACCTACGTAAATTATGACTTTTTTCCTCTCAACTGAAAACTTCTCTTCCTTTTCTGTCGCATACAATCACGTTAATGGCCATTTGCATATTATACGCACTATACATCAACCATTGCTGCTAATTGCTAGATGGCCATTGCTGCTAATTGCTATATCAGACAAGCCTGAGCTCTGCGTCATCGTGTCTGCATGAAACATAAAAAAAAAAAAGAATTAAGAGTATAATCTAAGAAAAAAAGACATTCCATTTAAAACAAAACGAACATCCCGGCGGGGAAAAAAGTCCCTGCGGATATCATACAGCTGATTTTTAAAGTTTCTATTATACTTGTTGTTGTTTTTTAAGTAAACAATGCATAGTAGCTGTATCGATTGTATTTACGCAAATTAAATGCAGTGATGATGTCATTTCCTCATATTCAGGTCTTCCCTGGGGGACCTGTATACAGGAGCCTATTAATATTCACCAAAATCTCTGTTTTAAATTACTATAGTCAAGATTATTTAACCATTATGACACATACATTATAGAACCAGCACTGCACTGTCAGGCGGAAGCTTGGTGGTCGCCTGACCTGTGGTCAGGAGGCCGTTGGTTCGAATCCAGCCGAGTATGTATGCCCATTTTTTATTTTATTTTTTTTTAATCATAGCTATACTACTAATGCGGTGCTTGCTTACGGGTCGATGTAGGGCAATGTGTCAATCAGTAAGTGGCATGCATCAAATTGATTGCGGGGTTGTAATAAGCTCGTAGCAATGGTAACGCATGCGCGAGTGTGGGCAAGTCATAGGCTTATCACGTTGGTGATTTAGATGATTGTCATTGTGTATAACAAATCAACACAACATGTGTGAGGTGATGACATTATGACCTCATATAATTTACAGAATTAAGGTTCCATGACTGCCACTACACTGTTGTACTGTAAAAGAATGTGTAGATAATACCAAAATTTCATAACTTCTATATTCTCAATCAAATCGTTGCTTTTTCTGGTGCTTGGGTTTTCCCCATAATGTAGTCAAGTCACGTTGATTATGGAGTGTCTTTTTAATCAGTTTACTCCCAAGACTAGTGAGGGCCTATGCATGAATGGGATGGTATAAGAGTCATCATCACATATAAATGGACTATTAACGAGGGTCTTTCTTTGATCCTAATGTCACCACCCCGCCCCTCATTATGTGCATTTTGACGAATACATTCAGGTGTTGGGACAAACTAATGACTGTGTGATGTAATCGGTATCGTCACTGGCAAGAGAACCGCGCGTTTTCCTCATTTTGGTCTTAAATGATCTGGCTGCAAGGTGCCCTTTCAGACTCAACTGCTTTGAATAAACGCCAATATGACGGGGAGCAGCAAACTTCAAAACATTACAAATTTGGTGTCTCAAAATTGATAATTACTGAAGTGGACACCTGCGGACACGTAGTAGGTACTTCTGGTATTGCCGTCATGTCTGTCCGGAACCGCTCATCCTTTAAACAATGTGCGAAAAGGGGGATGAAATAGATTACACGTTAATCACGATCAACCTGCCTAAATGTTTGCGTTCTCTCGTAAAGTACGTGTATTTCCAATATGAAATTGCTTGAGAGATTATGGCACAATATTCAACTGACATACACATGCATTTGTCTCGATTTAAAGGTTTTATGACATACAAATGCATCACAGGCTGAGTGTTTGTGTTGATTCATATACCCTCAACATCACTTTTGCGGTGAAACGAATATCTAGCAACAATCCATGTATTTTTGAAATATTTTTTCTTCTATTCTTCTTCAGATTACTTGGATACATCCACAAAACAAACAAACAAACAAACAAACAAACAAACAAACAAACAAACAAACAAACAAACAAACAAAAACCACCTTCCAAACCAAGATTCTGATTGTGACCTCATCTGTCAATCATTGCTAAAGTACTGATATGTTTAACAAAAGACATAGCGAGGGAACATGCAAGTTATGCTCGGTCTCGGGGAGGGTGCATTCCAATGTCTTTTGTTAATCATTACTACTCTAGCAATGATTGACAGATGAAGTCACAACCAGAATCTTGGTTTGAAAGGTGTTTGTTTTTTTTTTTTTTGTGGGCGTAATCTGTAGAATAGAAAAATATTTCTTTAAAATGTATGTATTGTTTCTAGATGCTCGTTTCATCACAAAAGTGATGTTGAGGGTATCATGAATCAACACAAATCATGCATTTGTATGTCATAAAACCTTTAAAAAAGATTATCTTCTGCGTATAGTATTATGTAGTTTTTAGATTTCTCAAAGCGCCGTCTTGGTTTTATAATAATATTCCAGGCTATAGCTGTCGGCGTTGATGATGAGATTAAAGCAGGAAAGCATGTTTGAAATCTTATTGTGACACTTTTGACAGAATCAGGTGGATGAATTAATCAATGAGCGATTAATGTCCATATAGCATAGTATAAATAGGTCAACCTTGGGAAGTTATCGGGTCACAACTCAGCTGAGTGAAGTCACATCGTTGTGATAAATGTCTGTGTAACGGCCGAGTCGATGAATGAGTTGCGTCGAAAGAGACTGCATCAACAGAAAAATGCCTGGATGAGGATGGCCGCATCCTGTCATTATCATAAACCCCGGGTCACTCACTGTACACTTTCCTATCCCCTATCAGGGAGGAGTTCGTCTCATAGCCTCCCCGCCCCTATCAAGTCGATGTGCATGTATTTTACGTATACCACGCGTCTATGTGCTATTGGGTCTTACACTGAGACGACGGGCCGTTCAATCAGAGATAGACAAAAAATGGACTTGCGTCAACTTCAGATAAGCTGTGTTTGCACAGCAATTATTGAATGTGTCTTTAAGTAGACCTATTGAATATAAAGGGATTACATAATTCCATTCGTACTTTACGTATACTATTTAAATACACTCTTAAAACATCCGAGTCAGAACTGACCCGGAACTGGTACGGTCCGTTGGGACCACAAATGACTTGGAATTTGGTCATGAAGACCCCGAATGGGGTCACCCTGACCCAATTCATGACTCTGAATGGGTCATCACTGACCCCATTCCTTGTCATTTTTGACCCGGAACGGTGTGTGACCCCAACGGACCCAGTTCCGGGTCAGTTCTGACTCGGATGTTTTAAGAGTGTAGGCCTACACACATTCTCCCAAAAAAAAAAAAAAAAATGAAATGGTAAATCAACATTTTAAATGTCACTCCTCCAACCTTTTGTTATCATAATGTTAGATTTAAAACCCAAAATGTTTGATTCACAGTCGGAACATTAAGAATAACCATTTCAGACATGGTGACACAATGCAGCATTTTGAGTGTTAAATTAAGTACATTGTTTTTTCACAAAGGTTTGGAGGAATGACAACATCTCAAATGTTGATTTACCATTTCTTTTTACTTTTTTATAGAATGCACATCATAATTAGCATTAATCCTAAGAAAGGAGACTTTCCTCGGGGCTATAACAGGTCGAGAAGATCGATACAATTTACTATTAGTACGCCCATGAAATTTCATGAGAGGTATAGATCCATAGATTGTGGACACAATGTGAGGTCTCAGCCACAACAATCCACGTGAAAGAAAACAATATCAAGTCTACATCCCAGATATGGTTTATGTATTTTCCACCGAGATTCGTAAATTAATGAACAATTTGTATAAAAAAGTCACGTCATGGTCGTTTATGCAAACCATGCATGCATTGGTAACCACTTTATTTAGCTGTTTAGTATCCATACACGTATCATTATTAACATATTTTATGCCTGTCAGCCGATGCATGGACAGAGAATGAATAACTGTTACTTTTACACTTTTATGCAAATTCGTATACTTATATAGATTTAGAGAGAGAGAGGGAGAGAGAGAGGATAAACTGAAAATAAGTTTGTATACACTGAATTAATTTTGATACCCTGTAAGTATGAAACATGCAAGTTAAAGCCTGTAAAGTATTTCTATTTTGTTTGTTGTTTCTTTATAGCAATTATAACTTTTCCGTCAACTCAAGAAATCCCCTAACGATCAATAATCTTATTGATGAACATTATTGCGCTTGATTCGAGAATAGCTTATCCCCATTAATTGACTTTTTGTCAGGCTGAACTCAACCAGCTGGTGCAAACGGGTAAATCGCACACCATTGTGATAAGAAATGAAGCAATGATTTAGCACTTTTTGACACAATGGGGATCTTCAAATAAAATTACGCTATAGCCTTATATCAGTGTAGAATGCTTCATCTCAGCTATATTTATGACAAAAAAAAAAAGTGGCTTCCTGCACTTGAGTTAGCCGTTTCGCTGGTATTTCAACGCACAAACCAAATCGCACACAATAACGAACACGCACCCATTGCACACACACACACGTTGCACATTGTAGGCACGGAATAATTCGTGTACGTCTGTGTGTGTATGTGGTGTAGATTCTTTTCGTAAAATAAGATGAGCCCGCGAAAAGGCGAAATATATTTTAAACCAAACTGCTATACATGTATTTATACAGTATCATCGACAATTTTACAGTACAGTTTTTATGTACAGTTTTTACAAGCATCATTGCTTTTATGTAGGCCCCATCATAATATTTCTGACATTGATTTGTGACATCCTCAGATGATAATGACAATTTATATTTGTGTGTAATGTTTGTTTGTCTTTTTTTTTTCAAACATAAGATATGGTTGTATATATTTTGTACTTTTGCTTTATTGTCAATCATTTTGTAATCCCATCACTGAGAAAGTGGAAATATGAAATAAATTTGAAACTTGAACAATTTCACTTTGTAAACAGTCAGCCAAGCTCGTCGCCATAAAGGGAGATGGGAGGGAAATCTCATATACCACCTCCCTGGCTACATCAAAAGAGATGATTCCTCTCACACCAATTAACTGGTAACGGAGCGTGCTGAAAAGTGTATGTTTTGAACTGATAATCAGTTAACATTATATCATTTGCTTGAGCTGCACATACAACGTTGGATGAATTGATGTGTTATTTGCGTATATTGTTCATTGAGTGATCCACGGTCGTGTATACAAGCTCCGCTTTTCAGTATAGATCACTATCATTATCATAGCTCTTTTCCATCGCTGTAGACCTATTACCTTCTTCTTTTGTTATCCTTGCAAAGTAATTGCGTTAATTGTTTCTCTCGTTCATTTGTATATTATTACACATTGTATTATACTTTATGACTTGATACTTCTTACAAATTGTAAATCAAATGCGCACACTTTAATTTACACATACTATCTATTACCTTCAGTTGGATAGAAATAAAGAGTGAGAATTGAATTGCTATTGTCATGTCTTATATTTTACGGTTGTATCTGCGCTCGGTATGCATCTCTTTTCATCTTCGTTTTGATAAACACGTATATAGGATATAGTGTTGGTATGAAGAATTCGCACATCATGTTTATAACAACAGGAAAAATACCAAAGTTGTAGATGTAAGTCACCTAGGTCAAAGCACAAACACACACCAACAGACACGCACACCCCTTCCTTATAAAAAAAAGCAACAACAACAACAACAACAAACCAACGTACCCCTGTCTCCTCCGTGTTAACCCCAATGCTTTCCAGCTGTGCCTGATGTATGTTGTTGCCAAGCGACATGCCTCTGTCCTCCCGCTTGGTGTTGGCACCTGTTCTGTCACCCGACCCGGTCGTCGCAGTTTCTCTCTTCGTCGTCTTCTCCGGCGAAGGATTCGAAGACGGTTCCGATACAGCAATTTTCTGCCTCCGACCCCTTGACCGACTCGCTCCGATACCCATAATGCACTTTACTAACTCTTGTCGCTGAATGTTACGTAACAGTTACATGCAAGGGAGATGTGTTCATTTATACACTTCATCAAGAACGGACCACTATCATGATGGTAGGCCTCAGGGTCAGATGCATTCAACAGAATTAAAGGTTGTTTTGTTATCCACTATAGTACAGTCGTTGTCAACACACGCTTCTTATGAGATCAAAGTCTGAATGTAGAGTGTAAATACAAGAGCAATTCTGATCAGGATGAGGCAAAATATCGCGTACTGCAGTTTGATCTTCGCATTTCAACAATGTTTCCAACCATCGTGATTCACACCGTCGTACGCTTAAACAAATAAAACAGATTCATTCATGCATTTTGAGATGGAATAGAATTTCTTTCATTTCACTGGAAAGTATATAACTCCGCCTTCTCCGAATATAATGGTCTCTACCATCATTATCCTTGCCTCTAATGCTCAATGAAAATGTAAACATATCACTCCATGTACTGCTCTGCCTGGCCGTCACTCTATCTTTTTATCATGCATTTATCATTACTTTTTTTTTTTCATTTCTTTGCATGGGGGCTGCAAAACGGAAAGGGGGACTGAGTGACCGCACTTTTGAGTCTTGAAAGAAAAAGAAAAAAGGAAAATGGAAAGAAAAAAAAACCACACATAGAAAAATTAGGACTTCCTATCATCCCGAAATATTCCTGACGGAAGCAAGGGGGTGGGATGGGGTGGGAGGAGAGATGAAGAAGCATTGACCCTTGACCGAGCCCTCCCCCTCCCCCTCCCACACACACACACACACACACACACACACACACACACACACGCACACACACAGATGCACTCACGGACTAAAAATGTGCCTCGACGTTGATATAAATCTCATTTTCATGGTATATAGACGGGAAAATGATTGTATTCTTAACAACCCATAATCAACTTCCTCCCACCTGCCACTTTACTGGACTGGGGCGATCCATCATTCTACGCACAGTGGCGGATCCAGAGGGGGCGCACCGGGCGCGCGCTCCCTCTTTATCATTATTATTTTTTTTTTTGGTCAAAACAAAGAAATAAAAAAAAATGGGGGACGTGCGCTTCCCCTTTACAGAATGCCTGGATCCGCCCCTGCAACCTGCCATTCGTCGTCCATTCCATTCTTCAAGTTGACCCTCATACTATCTTAACGTAACAGAGATGCAAAGAAAATGGTAAAATCCAAACTTAAAACTTATCTGTTCTTTTCATAAAGAGGACTGTAATTGCTGTATGTCATTAATATTGGATCAATATTGTATTTTTAATTGATATATGTTGTATTCTTTATTTGGTATATATTTGCTTTTGTTTACCATTTTCTTCTTTGTTGAAATGTTTGAATATGTATATGCATGTAAATATATGATATTTTTTCATTTTTGAAGCGCCATGAGCACTGAAAAGTGGACCTGTGCGCTATACAAGTAGCCATTATTATTATTATTATTATTATTATTAAAAGTCTCATTTAAATCACACGTTTAAGATAGGAAAGATGTGGGCCTTTAAAATATGCACGTGTTTTGTTTTGTTTTTTATTAAAGTTTTTTCTGTTGTTTTTCTCCAAACATATTACACAAATTGGACGGTGTGATCATGTTTTCGGGTCGCAAATTTCCCGTAATGATCTGAACAACAACTTATAATGGTCACAAGACTTAATATATATATTCATATTCTTATTTTTTTTTCACAAAAACAAACAAACGAACAAACCAAAAGGAATAAATCAGATCCATACCAGGGAGGTGATCACCTCCCTGTATAATCATGTTGAATATCTCTATGATCAGATCATTCACAGCTCCCTCTGTTGTCAAGTAAGGTTTTAGGCTGCAAATTGGTGGTTTCCTCTGTATCGCATCATTCAGCTGTATTAATGTCCTTCAGTACATCTCACATACATACGGGAAAAAAAAAACTTTTGAGATCGATGCTATAACGGTGAGCTTTTGGCAAGTGTTCGATTCCAAACCTGTATACTAATTGAGTACACGGTGACAATACTGATGGGGGTTTTCATGTGTGCTTAGTATACTTTACAACTAGAGGTCCAGCCTAACAGTCACGGTAATTACCTTGTTATTTTATTGCACTCATAAAGGCATAAGACACTTATCAGATTTAGGGATTCCATAAACGCCAGATCTCTCTATGATCAGCAGCACACAGCAAGGCATTGTACACTCTAAGAAAAAAAGGTTCTTTTGAGCACCATTAAATGGTTCTCAGCACTGTCACAATAGCGACACCCTTTTAGGTGCTCGTGAGAACCTTTTCTAAATGGTGCTTGTCGGCACCTTTTGCAAAAGGTGCCCATTAGAACCTTTTTCCCGATGAAATGGTGCTCGTGAGTACCACTTAAAAGGTGCCCATGGGCACCTTTTTGACTAAAGATGGGCACCTTTTTGACTCTTTTCAAAAGGTGGTCATGAGAACCATTTCATTGGAAAAGGTTCTAATGGGCACCGTTGTTAAAAGGTGCTGACAGGCACCATTTAAAAAAGGTTCTCACAGGCTCCAAAAAAGGTGTCGCTATTGTGACAGTGCTGAGAACCATTTAATGGTGCTCAAAAGAACCTTTTTTTTTTTCTTAGAATGTAGTATGTGAATTGATGTCTGTGTATTTTTAGTGTGTTTCACATGCAGTGCTGGTAAGGTGCTTCACTGGCACCATTCTTAAAGGTACATTACCTATCTGCATTGATAATGTGCATCACAAACTCATTTGAAATGAAATGAATTCATCTGAATTTCATCTCATCAGTCAAATATACGTTCAAAACATGTATACATATGTATTAGCAATACATCAGCATATCATACATTATCATTGACACTGGGAAAAAAAGAGCAAGGATAACACACCCATGCACACACAGTTTCACAAGCATGAATACATGTACATGACATTCACCAATATTTTTTCATGAAACATTACTCAATAACTGAAAACCATAGAAATTTGCTCTTTCACAAATTCGCAGAAATGTATTTATTCACCTTCACTTTTACAATCTAAAGGTGAGGTTTGTATTTGTCATGTTATAATCTGTCAAATATTCTTAACAAAATATTTTCATTTGTTCACTAATTTTTTTCCACAATATTTGTCATTTGTGTACCGAGCAGTTCTTGAAAGACCATCACACATCTCTGTACAGATGATATGAAATAGCAAAAGGTGCATCAGGCTTTTGAAATACATAACAAAATTTCTAATTCTCTGTGAAATAATTCCTGCATGGATGAGATACAGTAATTGTGTAAGTCATAAGATAGGCAGAAGGCAAGTACATTACCTGCTTAAGTAGTATGAGGAACTTTTTCCACATATTTGCTAGTTTGTTCGGTGTTTTTTTTTCCTTTTAACGCATATTTGTCCTAAAAGCAACTACAAAGGGCAGGAAAACAATTCCATTAAACAGGACCTTTGGTATTGTCACAGAAAACATACATTATATTGCTGGTACTGTATGATACTTCGGATAGGATAAGCTTTACACTTCTTCACTTCACTTCACTTCACATTCATAACGTCGAGTACTTGAATTAACTTATCTTTGTATACGAGTGACCTTTTTTGTTGTTGTTGTTGTTGTGCAATTTGAAAGCACCATAGACACATCTATACAACTGCAAATACAAGAAGAGTATCAATTCAGGTTAATCATGACTTCTGACAATTTACAGCATGTCCTACGAAAACACACACAAAAAAGAAAAGAAAGGAAAAGAAAAGAACACATTGTTTTATAATGAGAAGGATAATAAGAATCCCAAGGGGAAAAGAGCTAGGATACCACACCCACACAGTTTCACAAGCATGAATGAACAAAATTCCTCAACCATGATCTTAAATATATAACATTGGGAATCGATAAAAATTTGAAGAGTTTGATAGCAAAAATCGATAAGTCCATTTTTGAAGATTTTGAAGTACGGTCTCTGTCATAAAGTACAAAATAATACCTTTTAGATTATATATTGGTTACTACACTTACATATAAAGGTAACATTTTTGAAGTTATGGTCAAAAGAAGCAAACATTTTCTTATTGTTCTCTTTATTTTTCTTGACCTTTAATCGCAAATATCTCCATTTGGCAAATATGGACTTATCGGTTTTTGGGAACAAACTCTTCATTTACACTTTTTTTTTTAAAGCAGAGCAACAAATTCATTAGAGTAAACTATATGCAGGCCTAAAGCTGAGGTTTGAATTTGCTGTCCTATAACCTGCCTATGACAATAATATGTTGTTAGCATTTGTCATTTTGTTCACCAAATTTGCCAACAGTCTTTTAAACACCACACATGTACATTTTGTATTTCTGCAAAAGCAATATAAACTGGTGACAAGAGGTGCATCAGTGCTTTGAAATAAATTACATAATCTTCAATTCTCTACACAATACGTAATTCCTGCGTGGGTATAAATGCAATAAGTTTTACCAGTCTAGGTGCAAACTTTAAAAGTGTGCAGAAATCAACCACACAATGACTGGAGAATTATAAAGAGCATTTTCCTTTTGTGCTTTTAAAGTTTAGAACTATGAATGACTCCACTTCTCAGATTGGCATCTGGTCTGATCTCATTACGTCTACCCCCCCCCCCTCGCCCCCCCCCCCCCAATTACAGTTGATTCAAAGCTGTTAAATGCAAATTATAGTGAAACATTATCACTGGTACATTGTAAGTTGCAAATACTGTATTGGGATCATAACAAAACATGTGACCCTCCATCACACAAACCAACAAAAAGTCGCCTGACATAAATATTTGGTTGACGGCAGATTCTGAAAGAGCAGCTATAAAATACACTATAAGTCAATGCAAACGAACTTACCTACCCTATCTACATATTTCTCAAAGGTTTTCTCTGGCAGCATCAGTGTGTTTTCTTTGACTCAGCTCATTCTTGGCTAGCGTAGGTTTCTGGTCGATGCTGTCAACGGGCTATCGGGCTAAAACTGTCATTCTGATTGATGTATTCTTTTGGTCACCCAGCTCATTCTTGACTAGCCCATCGGTTCTGTTTGATGCTGTCAACGGGTATCACAGGCTGTCATTCTGGTCGATGTATCGTCTTAGCCACACAGCTCATTCTCGACTAGCCCAGGGTTCTGGCTGATGCTGCAAATGGGCTATCCCGGGCTCTTATTCTGATCGATGAATTCTTGTGGCCGCCCAGCTCATTCTTGGCTAGTGTTAAGCCTACCGGTTCTGGCCGATGTTGTCAACGGTCTGTCACGGGCTGTCTCTCTGATCAATGTAGAGTCTACCTTTTTCCCTAACCGCACCAGCGACCCAAACACATACGTACTGCTTCATCGTCCCGGCCAGAGTTACTTGTTCCCTGGTTTCTGTGCATGTTGGTGTGTCCACTTCCCTGATATATGAATTGAAAGATACAATAGACCTACACCGCATTAATAAAACAATGTCATTGCTATAATTCGATAAACAGAACACGGCATTACACGGCGTGACTCCTCACTGAGAACAAGCCTGAAAACATACTGAAGAGATTTTGACCTAACAGTTAATAGGCCTACTGGGCTGTAGACAGACCTCTATTGGCTCTAACGTTAACACTGACAGTTATACATAACTTAAGCTTCTAACATTAGAACAAATTTCCTTATTGCATGTAGACGGTATAGACCTTACCCCGGGGCGCTCCTTGTACACAGTTATCTTTGCGTTCGGCGTTTGGGCTATGTTTCAGAGTTAGTAGACTCTATTTTTAATAGGCAAAGAAATATCTAAACGTTACATGCATACCTAGCTAAGTAACTTAGCCCGGCCCAGTCGCTGTAAAAACGTGACAGCCATGCTCCGGCCCCGCACGGCGTCTGTTCGGGCTAGCCCATGAGCCATTGCTATGCCAAATTTCTAATTGTAAAGTGTCTGTCAGCTCAGCCTAACATGTTATTGATAGATCTGGATCTACTGTACCTGGTAAACATTACAAAAGATAGCAGCTTCGATCAAATTAGATCTATCATTAAGATCTAGCTAACCGTTAACCCGTTGAGGACGGTTTGATTTTGCTACAACACGCATTTTCCATAGTCACCTGCCCGAGTATGCTCGGGACTCGTTCTCAAACTGAGTGATGAATCTAACACGTAACATTCTAACTTGATTTTGTACCAACGTCGAACGAATGTCATCTAAAAATGAGATAAAACCACATTAAAACTAAAAATCTTACCTCTTCTCCTAAATTGTGATGACTGCTGTGGCGAAAATGGAATTGACAGTGACACGTTTCCAGTCCACTTTGTCAAAAGTAATGTCTAACGTTACCGGGTGCGGTGCCGTTCGTTATGATGGGCGTGATGTGTCTACACTATCTAGCCGTCTGCCGTGCGTTGCGCTGCAGCATGTATGGTATTGCATTGGCACTCTGCCGCTATGTGGTGGTAGGTTTGCATAGGCTAGCGCAGGCAGGCAGCACAGGGCTACAGCTACACAGCCGCGGCGCGTGTCGCCGCGGTTACATACTAGTAGTCCTACACAGTGTGCAGTACTAGTATGTGTACGTTTACGCGTACGCATATCTGATCGAGCGCTAAAATTGGATGGTGGCAGCTGTCAGTTGGCACGCAGCCAAGAGAAGTCATTAGTCTACGATAAAAACAATATGTACTTTTTATTATCACAGCAGTAAAAACGAATACAATATTTTTGTATCAATACCACAGTTTTGGTGATTCTTACACCTGACATTCGAATATACAGCAAGGGGAAAAATGAAAGTGGACCTAAAGATATTGTTTGACCTGCAGGAGTACCACAAATAACACTCGGGGACTGGATCGCATACTAGCAAATGGTGACGAACGGAACCATTTCGATTGGGAACCATTTATAGGTGCTCATCGGAACCATTTTGCGAGAACCATCTGATGAGAACCATTTTGGAGCCGACGAGAACCATTTGAGAACCTTTTTTTCTTAGAGTGTAAGGGAACTTATTAGTTATGGACTGAATACGTTTCGATATACTTTTCTTTGTAATCATTCACGATCTTTGATCTACCTAGTCTTTGCTTTATTGAGTTTTCGTCCTGTACTACGTGAAAATAATAAATGCTCAAGTATGGCTAACTAAAAACAAAATTGATTTTCGAAGCAATCTTACATAAAAAAGAATTATCATTTTAGGCAGGATGATAAGTTATAAGAATCAGCGACATTTTCTTTTTCTTCGGATCAATAGCAAGGGTGATGTAGCCTTTAAACAAGGCGACTCGCACTGCGTGCCCCCGTATAGCGCGTTTACCCCACAAACCTGTTGGCCGGCGAGTGGAGCTCGCTCCACTCGCCGGCCAACAGGTTTGTGGGTAAACGCGCTATACGGGGGCACGCAGAGCGAGTCGCCTTGTTTAAAGGCTAGGGTGATGGAACGGGAGATCCCCATATTTTGCCCCCCCCCCTAAAAACACCCCAACAACAACAAAAAACCCAACACCAACAACCACACCAAACAAAACAACAACAAAAACAACGACAGCACACACACATTGTTTTTTGTTTGTTTTGTTTTGTTTTGTTTTGTTTTGTTTTGTTTTGTTTTTTTTGGGGGGGGGGAGGGGGAGGAATGAACCCTCTTCAAACAAGATCTTTCTCCATCGAACAAAGGGGGTGGGGATTGGGGAGTATTGACCCTTGACCCCACCATGCACCAATTACGAATGTCTCCCCCCCCCCCGTGGCTGAGCAGAATCCGCCCCCCCCCCAAAAAAAAAAGAAAAAAAAAAAAAGAAGGAAGATTGACGATTCCGCAGCCCCTGTTTTTATGGTTGCAAAAAGAAGTTGGCCTATACACATTAAAGAACACTCTATGATTTTTTTTTTTTTTTTTTTTTTTTTGCAGTTTTCGTATCACAAACACAAACTCGAACACAATTAAGACAAGGGAAGATGAAACAGACAGA
Organism: Diadema setosum; assembly: GCF_964275005.1. NCBI lineage: Eukaryota > Metazoa > Echinodermata > Echinoidea > Diadematoida > Diadematidae > Diadema > Diadema setosum. The sequence continues at coordinate 16,051,457 of NC_092686.1, read as the reverse complement.
CAATGAGACATCAGAGTCAAGGATACAGACAGGTGACAGACAAAACAATCAAGTTAAAACACAAGCTCCCACACCCTCAACTGTGCTGTAAAAACACACACAAAAGTAGTTGAGGAAGTTGAAACTCCCTTTTTTTTGCATTCTTACTCCCCCGTATCATATCATCCGTATCTCTGCATTCTTATCAACACTTTCTAGGTATCAGGGTTTTGGACGCCAGTCAAGAGGAAAGAGGGTGTAGTCAGGAAGCCCCTCCCGTTGCTAACGTGTCCTCTCTATTCCCTTGGAAGAACCACATCCATTGACCCCCTTACACCCCTCCCACTCCTGGGCCAGCAGCGCAGGACTACAGTACATGTCGCGAGACAAAAACAAACACACAGGCCTCGCAGACTTTACAATACATGCAGGGGGGTGTTTCATAAAGCTGTTCGTAAAGTTGCAAACAGCTTACGAGCAACTGGTGATCAGTTCTTGTGCTGAATCATGGAAATTCTGATAAGTATAGCACATCAGAACTGATCACCAGTCGCTTGTAAGTTGTTCGTAACTTTACGAACAGCTTTATGAAACACCCCCCTGGTCTACCCAGCCCGATCATACGTTTGCGTTGTACTCGACGTGCAAAAAGTATAAAGACTGTGCACGAACAACTCACGGCCGCGTATGTGTACGTCCGTGTACGTGTGCGAAGATTGGAGATTGACAGAAACAGGAGTCCCGGGGCTCGGAGACTATTTCTGTGCTAAAATGCACCGCCGCCTTTGCCAAGGAATGCATCGTCAAGTGAGTATTCATAATGTGTGATACACTTGTACCTGTATAAATGAACGCCTAGTGAATTTTAGAGGCTCATTGTGTCTCGAATCATCAGTTTTCTGACATAAAGTTGTTCAAGAAAGTAGGAGGGTCACAACGAGTCACTGTAGTCCCACACGTGAGCCGTCGGGTATCGTACTTCCGTACGATACTTATTACTCCGTTGTAACGTTCAAGAATTTTTTCCTTGACGTGGCGAAGTGACAGTAGTGATGTGGGGTGTATTCTAGGCTTAAAGAACCAGTTAAAGAATTATAACTACGTTAATCGTTGTGTTGATAGATATAATATTTCTAGGTAAACACCTAACACCGTTAAACCCGCCCGGGGGCGCTCCTTCACACAGTCTGTGGACGTGTGGTGTGGGAGCGCCCTGAATCAACAGTGGTGTCTCGACGTCTCAGCACTGTACGATGAAAAAAGAAGCACACATTTAAGTGCGTCTCAATTTACTAGTAAGTGTCCTATTTTACTAGCAAATGGCTTACTTTTAAACTATGTATACATTCTGTATCTAGAGTAAAAAAAAAAACCCGTTTGCTGCAGTTTAAGGGTGTTTTTCTACACTGTAAACAAATCAGGCAAATTATTTTAAACCATTTCATTTATATCATAGACAAGATGATTTATAAACGCTATTGAATTGTTCTCATGTAAAATTTGACGAATGACAAATGCAATTTTCATGATTTACCAGGGCAAAACCCGGCACAATTTTCGCCGATATGCGCCGTAGATGCTCTAGTAACTATGCTCTTAGAATTGTATGCTCTCATGTAAGTGGTTTCTAATCATCCTGTAAAATGTTGAACACTGAATCCCCATTTCTACAAAAACTATACCATCCCTTTAATGCTGATTTTCATTGTGTATTTTGCCATCTCCCCCTCCCCTTTTCTGAAAATTGTTCAGACAAGTACATGTATTGTTTCAAGTGTCTATAACTCAAATGTAGCTGCAAAGTTAGGATGCTTTCTGCAGGATGATTGACCATTTGTGTACTGAGAGACCTTCCCAGCTAGCTACATGCATTCACATGCAATATGTTAATGAGGATGTCCCATACGTAACATTATTTAATTGCCTGATAAAAGATATTTCTTTTACTACCGTATTTTTTCTTCTATCTATGGTATTTAACTTCTTTAAACAATAAATTAGAACTTCCCAGAAGGGCACTTGAATAACCTTAGAAATTTCAGAAAAACCCCCCCAAAATGACCTCAATTTGTTTTATACATATATTATGGGACATGTCATGACAGGACACAAGCTAATTTGCATAATCATTCGCATAATCCCTAAATTTTCTTACCAAGTTAAATTATTTAATGAACTTCGTATGTCCACATATTAATGAAATATCATTTGCTTTCCTTTGAATAAATATGAATTTTTATAAATGTCCCATACGTAACACTGTATTTCACATTTATGCAAATGAGGCCCTTGAAATTTGCATGAAATTACATAATATCATTTTGTCCTCCATGATAATCAAAACTCTAACTCATAAGCTTCAAAATGATACCAAACATGTCAATATTGAGCAAAGATGAAATTTTGCCTTCTGAGGGGACCTTATCTTGGTTTTGCCCTGTAGCTAGTACTGTAAAAGTGGAAATTTTCACGGTGTTGAAATTTTTGCGCATTTCACGCAACCAGAAACTAGTGCGAAAATAAAAGCCCGCAAATATTTTCGCCTGCCATAAGTTCCTGTGCGTGATGTCGTGATTCCACGGAATTAAAAACACTTGAAACTCTTCTTACCTGGCCAAGCGCGAAAAATTAGTAGCGCGAAAATATCCACTTTTACAGTACTAGCGGAATATCTAGGCCTACTACAGATGTGTCTACCGTAGACATTCAACATTGGAGAATGTTGAATATAGATTGTCCTGATTTTGACAAGACCAGAATGAACTTTCAAGACTGTGATTGTGGCAATCTATGAATAATTTGTTTTTAAAGTTTTAAAACAGATTTTATATTTATCCTCTTTGCCTGGTCCTTCATCGTCATTAGTGATGTTTACCGTTATGATTTCATTATAGCTGGAAATATAAATTATGAGGGGTTATGTGATTATTTGAATATTTGTGGCAGGATTGTTTGATATCAGGTTTTCTGAGTTTGTCTTCATTAGCTGAGTATGAGATCAATATAAGAACTGTCTGCTATGAAATCAACTTTCTGTTGCTTCGAGTATGGGTTGTGCACATGGCGTTTCCCTTTGTTGTGTGAACAGCCAAAATATTAGATTTGGTTGTAAATCAGCTAAAGATGAAAAATAAAAATAATAATAGTAGGGTAATTCATTATATCAGGAATCAGGAATATACAATCAAAATGAATTATTACCTCTAAAATGTATATTTTTGTTTAAAAATTTGTGACAATACTGAAGCATTGTTTGTGATATATCCAAAAATCAAATGCCAACACATTCAACTGCTGGTGCCTAATGCACAGATCTCTAACTTGGACATTGTTTCAGAAGCATAGCAAATTGATAACTACATTCTGATTTTCTTTTGATGACAGCCATGATCGAGAAAACACCTGCATACATCCCTCACCATGCGTTATCACCTCTTTGAGATAGCCACCCAGCTGAGGGTCAACAGCAACACAGACAGACATGAGCAGAGACGGCATCAGTCGCCAGTCTCTTCTCTGGTGCAGCCCAAAAAGCCTGTCAGATCTCCCAGAATAAGCCTCAGTAGCCATAGGCAAAGTGGTGATGCAACCATCACAGTCTTAGTGTGCAATAATGGTGAGTTGCTCTCCTTTCATACTTGAGATTCAATTATGACAGGTTAGAAGTACAAATGAATGCAAACAGTAAGAAGTTTACTTCTCATTACATAAATGAAGTTTCCAGTAAATGCAAGTAATCATTCATCCCCTCTATGTTCAACAAATATGAGAAGTGCTACAATGTGATAATTGAAGTTACAGCTTCTTGTGGCCAAGATAGCTATCTCAAGGTCCACATGAAATGTCATATATGACATACACTGTAAATGCTGACACCAGTGACAATCACAGTTTTGTAAGCACATTAACACCCATCCAATTCTGCCCAAGTTTTGCTAACTTGCTGCTTTAATTTAGCAATTATTTAAAAAAGCAAGTGAAGTGGAGGAGGCAGTTATATACTACTTGCATGTGGCCATCAGAGCAGACCAGATGTGATTGTAAGGGTGGGATTTCACGGAGCACGCGAACAATTTGCGAAGGACGCGAATGACAAAATCCAACATTTGGAAAAGTTTTTCTCCGAATGTTTTCCGACAATGAAGCCGAAAACTGTTCTTGCGCAATTTGTGCGAAGTTTTCACGACGTATGTGCGAATGTCGTGTGTATCATTGCTAAAGTACAGCATGTTACGTACACGAAGAACACGCGACGGAAATGCGAACAACGAAAAATTTTCAATAATCATGGGAGAAAATGTACCCAAGGAGAGGTGGAAGCTGTCTTGAGTTGAATTTTTTTCTTTCCTCTATTTCTCCTTTCTTTTTCTCTCATTTTTCTATTGTGTGCTTGCCTAAATTTGTTTTTCCTGGGATGTATCTCCACTAGTAAAGCATATGATTTTTTTTTTTTTTTGCAGTTCCTCCAACACATAATCTTTATACTTCAAATGAAATTTTACATACTTGAGATTAATTTTAACTGTATTCTGCGATATTTTTTTGGTATTTCAAACATTTCTTTCTCTGTGCTAGTCTTTAATTTCTTTTGTTACTATAGTTGTTAATAATTGTTTGATGTTTAGGTGTATGCTACAATTTTTATTTGTAGAAAACGTATAGGTCATACTTCCCCCAAATGTGTGCTAAACGTTCGCGAGAATGTCTCAAAAGGTACTCGAACAGTTTGCGATTACGTCGTAAAATGATCGGAAAAACTTCGCAGATTTCGCGTAACATACGGGAGACATTCTCCAAAGTTTCGGAGTCTGTTTGGGGTTTCACGAACATTTTGCGAACATCACGCGTGTCTTGTGAAGGTCTTACGCATATGACGAGGCTTTAAAGACACTTTCGAGAACAATTCACGAGCAAATCACGACCAAGTGTGCGGAAAAGGTTCGCAGAAACTTTCAAACTTTTTTGAAATTCTCGCCGAAGTAAAAACGACATTCGCGAACAATTGACGACGCTTCCGAACCCTCACGTTCGTTTGGCGATCTTTTGCAGACCCAAATGCGAATGCTGGATTTTGCCATTCGCGTCCTTCGCAAATCGTTCGCGTGCTCCGTGAAATTCCAACCTTAGAGTCTCTTCACAGATATGACACATTCATCAATAGGACAGATGGTCTGCATGAAAAGCATTTTTTTTTTTTTAATGAACAGTGCATAGTTCCATTCATTTCAGTTTAACTAGATGTTTTAAACATTATAACCTTATTTTTTTTGTTTATTTGTATATTAGGAATAGGTTTGCAGTTGTTATTCTTGCATGAATACATGTACAAAGATGGGGAGATAAGATGTAATGGATAAAAATCAATAACACTCCACATTGGTTTACATTCAGATAAGTAGCATGCAATGGAACAAAGAATATTTACACTGAGATGTTTATGTATTGATTACCTGTAGTTTCATTTTGATGGACTGTAACTTCATTGCTTCCCACTAATTAAACGTGTGTGTGTGTATCAAACTGAGATTCAAGCTTCCAAATTGATTAAGATAACAACAGAAATAGTCAAATAATGAATGCACATGTATTGAATTAACAAGACTACTCGATTTCAGAAAAAAAAAAAAAAACTGTATCAACGTAATAGACTGCTTGTAAACTCTGGCAAATTTTTGTTAAATGTACTCTGTTACATTAGAAGTCTCGAATGCCAGTATTTTTGAAGCCATAAAACGGTTTTTAAATCTAGTTGGAGTTCTGTCTTTAAATCTATTTCTGCTGGAATTGCAGTGAGACTGATTAAGTCTGTTCACTTGATACATGATGAAAATTTGTCTCCTTGAAACATTAATCTTCCATGCATTCCTCCATGCGTCACGTTTGGACTGATAGGTGTTCATGGGATTGCTGTTCATGTTTTGCTTCACAGACTTCCTGATATTACGATATGAAGAGGATGGGCACACACCCATCACCAAGGACCTCAAGTGGTTTCAGGTACAGTGTCAAGTTGTTGGCTGTCAGGATCTAGATCCACATAACATGACAATAGCTAAACGTTCTTGATTTCTGTCATGTATTTATTGCTATTTACCATATGAGATTCCTTATGTAGCAGCATGGGAAGGTAATATCATTTTGTAGTGTGGTGTTGAATGCATATTGTTTTCAATTTCAAAGGAAGAACATACTTGAAAGAGCACTTTATCTTTCCTAAATGAAAGCAGTACATCACTGAAAATTTAAACCAAATTGTGGCCACTAGCAGAAGAGTTAAGATGAATACTTGTGTTCATATGACTGACTAAATGTTCCTCATATGTTATATATGCCATGCCACAAGTTCTTATTATCTCATAATGCATTTGTAAGGTCATCATCATAAGGTCATGAGGATGTCGCTGACATCATTTCCATGTCCTTCAAAAGACGGGATATTGATCAGTTTTATGAATTCCATGCTCTTATGCACATGACAAGTGATTATTTTTTATTAAGTAAGGTTCTTGGCACAAGACCAAGACACCTTTGTTCTGTTTATTATACAACTCTACAAATAGGTAAAATGCCTTCCTGATATACTGTCTATGGTAATCCTCCTGATGTTTGTTAATTTTTGAAGCAACCTACTTTGCTTTGTTGATGATATTTTATCAAAGCCATTGATATTATCTGCCTTGCTGTAAATTGGCTTGGACACAGAATGGCCACTTAAAAGTGTATTGTTTTTTAAAAGCAGTTGATTTCCATCTGTGCCTCATGTGTAAATTTGCATCTCATCAGCTTTTGCACAAGAACTCAAGTTACTATGACACACCAATTTGTGGCCGTATTTGATATGAAGAGCAAATAGGATGTGAGTGCTTGTCTGTATTTATTGGATGACACTGTAATAAATCAGCCCATCTTTACGGCTCACATCTGCACTTACTGCATGTCACACAAAAGGTGTCCAAGCTTTGGTAGTGAGTGATCATTGTGCTACTCAAAAGCCCAGCCAATTTTGTGCCTACAAATGTCTAATCTTGTCATACTTCATTTCCCACCACCTTAAAGGACCCCACGAAAGCAGTCTGTGCCATCACGCTGGATGACAATGGTTGCTGGGCAGCGGCAGCTTGCAGCGATAGGAGTGTCTACATCATCCCTGTCCTCCCGCTCCTTGGTGTGGCAACATCCAAGAAGGGGAGTCCCCCCTGGAAGACGGATGACATCACCAAGATCGACATCAATCCAAATATAGGTGAACTTGACGGAATCCTTATATGAATCTTTGGAGGATTCTCTCGGTTCTGAAACTTTTAAGGCTGTCCTTTTTTTCTCTCTCTCTCTCATGTTCTGGAATTATGTCAGATGAATTTAAGCAAGTTTAAATTAAGAGCATCCAAGCAACCTGAAATATTGTTGTATCATTGCGCTGGACGGATTCAATGTGATCATTTACTCTTCCCAAAAATTGATGAGATATAAGAAAATTATCTTTAAAAGTAATAGTTTTTCTACGAGACATAAATCAGTTAGTGATTTGTTTTCTACCATGGATAAGAACTATGGATTAAAGAGAAGGAATCAAAATAGGAATCTGAACCAGGTGGCATGACCAGCTTTGAATGCCGAATCAATTGAGGATGCAACTACACGTGTACTTCTCTAACCAACATTAATTACTAATGATGATTACTAATCATGATTATGATGGTACAGTATTCGTCGCATAATCGGGCATCTGATAATCGGGAACCTCGCTTAAATGACATACGTTTCCCAGAAACATTTCCAATGCACGTTATTTTCACTGGATAATCGGGCGGGGACCTCTGATAAACGGGACAATTTTTCTTCAAGCGATCTTTGATTTTGTTGATATTTTGCACAAAAAATCTACCAAAATACCACAACAATATTTCAAAGATTCCCTATCAGTTGTCGTTTACATCGAACTTACAAAGCAAGCTTCGGACTGGTGTGTTTTGACCTCCGTCCATCCAGTACACATACATTTCAGCTCGCTGCCCGCCTTCGCTTTTCTGTACATATATATGGCAAGCTAGATCGCTACATATTGACAACACATGTACAGTGCAGTGATCGCGGCAAGTAAACAATCCAGCCGTGATGATTGAATGATTGAAGGACTTTTCATTGACGTTCCCACATCAGTTCTGGGTAATCATTTCCCATGGTTGTGGATATGTATTTATATGGAACGCCCTACGTGTCCAAGAATTCTACGAATGTTTAAGAAAGTGCTAGCTTTTAATCCACATATTTTGTGTTTGGAGAGAGGTGACAGAAGAAGAAACCAGTTGCGATTACACTACATCATTGCGAGAATGCAGGGAGAGCTAGAGGGTCGCGCCGAGGGGTAGCGTGGTTGTGTATTCATGTACATGGACAGTACGTCAGTATGCGTGTGTGCGTGTGTGTGTGTGTGTGCACTACATGTACATGTCGTATGCCGTTAGTGTATGGTGAGTGCTCATCGCGAAATCGGGCACCCCGCTTAAAGGGGCCATGTTTGCTACTCCCAACCTGTCCCGATTATGCGATGAATACTGTAATGATTGAGATATGAATGATGATGATGATGATGCATGATGGTGAAGAATTCTGTATAATCATTGTTTCCTATGTAATCACTTTTTCTGAAACAAACAAAAAACAAACAAACAATTAACCAACCAATCAAATGCATCAAACCAAACCAAACTGAACAAACCTAAATGGCAGGCATCCCGTCCACGGTGAGCTGGTGGCACTCCCTGGACGAGAGGCACATCGTAGTCATTGGAACAGAGAAAGGAGAGGTGGTCTTGGTGGACCTCGGACTCAGACGTGACATCAAGACCGTGCAGATTGGCGATGCCATCACCGCTCTCACCATCGTCAGACATGAAGTCTCCATCGGTTACTTGTTGGTATGTGCTCCTTGGCTGTCGTTTCCTTACTGTTTTACATTCCCACAGTCTTCTTGCTGAATGTAGAAAGTTTGGAAGCTCATTTATAGATCAGCACTTCAAATTAAGAGCAGCAGGTAGAGCTTTATCCATAATGACCTCGATGTTGACAAATTTGCAACTCTGAAAATTGTAGAATTTTAAAGTCTGTGCATGTTGATTGCATTATTAACATTTCTAATGTGGTAATTTTATAGCTATTCTCAAACATGAATGTTTGAAATGTCTATGGGATAAGAAAAGTATATATATATTAGCAGGTGATCAGCATTAAAAGGTAGGGACAGGATGATGGTCTAATGAATGTAGGAAAAGAAATCTTGGGATGTCAGTCCCTGTGTATGTACTGACCATTTATACCATTGTCATAAGGATGGTAAACTTGTGTTTATGGTTACATAATGTATAACAACAAAGGGATGTGGCTGCAGCAGAATCAAAGAATGCAATACAGTATTCATCGCATAATCGGGACAGGTTGGGAGTAGCAAACATGGCCCCTTTAAGCGGGGTGCCCGATTTCGCGATGAGCACTCACTATACACTAACGGCATATGACATGTACATGTAGTGCACACACACACACACACATATGCATACTGACGTACTGTACATGTACATGAAACACAACCACGCTACCCCTCGGCGCGACCCTCTAGCTCTCCCTGCATTCTCGCAATGATGTAGAGTCATCGCAACCGGGTTCTTCTTCTGTCACCTCTCTTCGAACACAAAATATGTGGATTAAAAGCTAGCACTTTCTTAAACATTTGCAGAATTCTTGGACACGTAGGGCGTTCCGTATAAATACATATCCACAACCATGGGAAATGATTACCCAGAACTGATGTGGGAACGTCAATGAAAAGTCCTTCAATCATTCAATCATCACGACTTGATTGTTTACTTGCCGCGATCACTGCACTGTACATGACGTGTGTTGTCAATATGTAGCGATCTAGCTCGCCGTACACATGTACAGAAAAGCGAAGGCGGGCAGCGAGCTGAAATGTACGTGTACTGGATGGACGGAGGTCAAAACACACCAGTCCGAAGCTTGCTTTGTAAGTTCGATATAAACGACAACTGATAGGGAATCTTTGAAATATTGTTGTGGTATTTTGGTAGATTTTTTGTGTAAAATATCAACAAAATCAAAGATCGCTTGAAGAAAAATTGTCCCGTTTATCAGAGGTCCCCGCCCGATTATCCAGTGAAAATAACGTGCATTGGAAATGTTTCTGGGAAGCGTATGTCATTTAAGCGAGGTTCCCGATTATCAGATGCCCGATTATGCGATGAATACTGTATATGAAAACCAGAGCTTGTTAGCCAAGGCACCACTCTGTTTCTTTGTGAACTCCAAATCAATCATCAAGAATAGATGCGCACCTACATTTCATACACGATGCATATGTTTTAAATGTAGATGTGATTTGTATACGCTATGGAATGAGAAGTGAGAAAACATCATCTGATTGGCTACTTACAGGCTTACACCAGGGGAGGGGACCAATGGGGAATGCTGTTAGAGCAGTCCTCGGAAATCTCTGTCCTCACAGCATCCATGGAGATGGATGCCCAGATCTTGGACTACGAAGTCATCCATGCTAATAACCTCCCATCCAGGAGCATCCTCCATGCCGGTAAGAACACATCAATTTTTTAAAAAAGTTTTATTTGTTTGTTTTCAAATTAAATATCACAGAGAATGTAGAAATGATGCCAATTTTTCTGCCTTTGGTTACCAACTTGTGAGAGATATAGCATTATTTAATTGACATTATTGTGGTGTTCAAACAAGCACATAGGGACATATGCACTGTTTGTTAATGTGCTATATAAGTACTGTTAATTGTTATTAATATCATTATTATTATTATTATTATTATTATTATTATTATTATTATTATTATTATTATTATTATTGTTGTTATTATCATTATTATTGTTGTTATTATTATTATTGTTATTATTATCATTATCATTATTATTATTATTATTATTATTGTTATTATTATTATTATTATTATTATTATTATTATTATTATTATTATTATTATTATCATTATTATTAGCATTATCATTATTATTATTACTATTATCATTATTGACATGAGTTCTTCAAAGGACTTCTGCTTCTTTTTAATCTGTTACAAGTTTTCATCCCTCAAATTTACCCATCATGTGTGGTTGAATTTTTCATTGACTGTGTGGCAAAACTAATATATAGGATGATTTCATTTTATCATGACTTATGTGGAATGTGTTTGTGAGGCATGTTTTACAAGTAACAATTTATTTCCTCCTGTTATCATGATGCAAATAAATATTGATACTTGTTTTTTTTTTTTCCGAGGGGACGGTAGAATTGTGACAAAAGAAGTGATATATAGTCTCAAGCATTAGGCATTGTAGCGCATTCAGCACAGGAAATGATCATGAAATTCCAATATTAACTGAAAGTGAAACAAGAACTTCACGTCTCCAAAATTGAAACTAAAATCTCTCAGGAAATGGAGACTAAGGAGACGTACTCTATAAAGCTAATGATACTTTCACAGTAATTTCTGTATTATTACCAACTAAAAAGTCACTTCAAAGTTGTTTTGGTCAGAAGTTGTTGATCTAGCTTTGCAGAAAAGATTAGTTTAATTAACCTTCCTGCAAGATAGTGTGTCCATTGAAGAATCAAATCATGAAAGGTCATAGTGAAAATTTCAGATGCGTGATTGAAGTAGACATTCTAATGTTTGTAGAATATAGGGAATGATAAGAATGGAGGCCATCAAATGATTTCTCTTTTTTTTTCTGAAAGCTTTACTGGATCATTGTAAAGATGTATTGCAGTTTGAATTATTATTATTATTTTTCTTTTGCATGGTGTTATAAATAATGCATTTGATTGAACTCATTTGAGACTAGCTACCAGCGACATGTTGTGTCATTGACTTTGATGTTTGATAACAGGTTTACTGAGTGACGATCTTGTACAGTTCTCAGGTAACAAATCAAGAATGCTTGGCCACCCTAGAATGCTCAGTTTGTTTGTTTGTGTGCACTTTTTGCCGATTCTGTGAATGACCCTTTGCATGCACCAGTTCAATAGTGATGATATTAGCATGTTTGTCACAATGGAAAATTTTTCTTGCACAATTGATTTCTCACACATCGCCAAATAAGATTTTGTGGACAGTCCAGGCCATTGAACAAGCCGACGGCCTTTTTTTGTGGCATGGAATTTTTGCGAGTTGCCTCTAACATTCAGTGCATATAGTGTAGACAAGAACTTCAGACAGTGCATTTTAATTTCGCAAATCTTGGCTCGCGAAATTAAAATGCATGTGAACATTCCTTGTTTTACAGTGATTAGTTTAGATGTACTGTGACTTGTTCACTCTCCAACATCAATCGTAATGCTGTACAGAATTTAGTACGAGAAGAAAACTCTATACTGCAATTCAAATGCATATTCGTCACGTGTCTGTGCATATGTGCAGTTTGCCAAGAAAAAAAAATATAGATATATATCAACGAAGTATTAGTACATTCCCGTGTTTTTGCAAGATTTGTGAGGTATGAAATTGTGCAAAAATGTTCATACTGTGAAGTATATAGCAGTTATAGTACTGGAAAAGTTTTCTTGCTGTGGCATTTTGCTGAGATAGTGTGTGTCACCTCTCTGTATGGCATCAGAAGGGAATTTGCAGTGAAGTTTTCCTTATCTGCAAACCCTAGAAAAAAGTGATATCAGTAGCTCAAAAATCAGTCCTAGGACACTTTAACTTGATTGTCAGTATTTTGAATCTTTTATCCAGATATAGTCTTTTTTTTATATGGAGTAAATTTTCATAGAAGCTATCCCAGTATGTGCAGAAAAATTGAATTAGCGATTAATTCCAATATAAGTATGAAAATTTTATGGCTCATGGATAAGCATAGCTAAACTTCTTGACAGCTTTATTTCATGAAGTTTGCTAAGATGAATATGGATATGGGGAAAGCAACACAATGTTCTTTTCTGAACAGAAAACAGGGGAAAAAATGAAATAGACTCATATGATTTCTGCGATTTTGGTTGTAATGTGATATTCATCCAAGCTCTATATCTGCAAAAAGTATCATATATTGTCTTCTCTATCACACATGAAAAAATAGATAGCAAACTGTGCAATTTTCAGTTTGCTCACTTCCTTTGTTTCCATTAGGTTTAATGAGATAAAGCTCCTTTACAGTAGATTGTTACTTTTGTGATATTGTTGAATCAATCAGTTTTGGTGCCAGACAAATACTGAAGCAAAGTGATTATTCATTGGGGTGGGAAAGAAACCAAAACTTCTTGCCAACTCTGTGCAATTCTGCAGAAATATGAGGTGACAATAAAACATATAAATTTGCATGCACACACATATGGCTGCACACACACAGACATACACAACACAAGTATATGCATATTTGAAATTTCATTTCATGTGCACGTATGTATATGTGCATATTATACTGCCATGTGTCATGTTTGATTTCTTTATGAAACATGCTATTTGTTTTATAATTTTAACCCATTATAGTTGACACAAGCAAGGCCCTTTATGTTATCTTTTATCATCATAATAAAGACATAAATATGTTGTTTTAAATCACAAGGAGAACTCAAGAGATTGAAAATTCAGTCTTGATTTCCACAGTGTTTCAGTTTTAGATTAAATATACTAATTTAAACCAGTGAAAATCTAAAGGCCAGTTTTCTGGCCAAAAGTTACATTTAGTGCCTTTTTGTTATTGTCAACATGTATCTAAATGAAGCATCAAACCCACATTATTTCATTCAAACACATTTGACTATATCAAACCAAGACAGAAAAAAAAAAATAGGTTCATCATAAATATCAAATTTCATAGCTACAAATGATGTCAAAATATGTTGTTGTTTTGGGGTTTTTTTTGCACAAGTATCACAGAAAAATCATAACGTGGGACTACACACACATTGCAGACATGACTCACAATTGTGCAAATATCATAGCAATGAAAAGAGGTGAATACACATACATTGGGCAGAAAATTTTGAAAACCTGATCGTGAAATTTGAAAAATATTACAGTTTTCTTCATATTTTTTTGTTTGTTTGAACATTGGTATTTGGTATATGAAATTTATGCTTGGCATGAAATATTGTCATGATGTATAATGAAATTTATCAAAAAGATATTGTGTTGATGACAATTTTCAATATCTGTCTGTCAAAATGGTGTATAACACAACAGAAAAAATATAAATATATTAATATATTTTTGAAGTTCACATGTTTGAACATGTTGATACCCACACGTTAAGTATGAAGTACAGGCTTGTAGCATGGAAAACATACACATATAAACTTGTATCATTGAACTTGTCCCCACTATGATGGTAATTTTACTATTTGCAAGGAGGAGAATGTTCAACAGTCAATCTGTTTGGAGATTTTTTTCTTTAATTTCAGTTTTGTCATGTCAAGTCATCAATACAGATATCATATTTCATTCTTTTCTCTTTTTTTTTTAATGTGGCACATGCAAGTTTGTGACAGGTTTGTTATTAAGATGGGTGATAATTTGTATGTTCCTGCTCTTATATATATATACCTTTTGAACATATTAACTTTCACTAATCTTGCATTGTTACCTTTTTCTTATAAATTTGATTTCAATATACCTCATGTTTCTTTTGGTATTTGTTTTGTTGTGGGGTATTTTCCACCATGGTGAGAAGTACTAAATATATGAGTTTCTTGCCATGTAAACATGCTGTTGTTTTAGGGACACAATGAAATCAGTAGGTCCTATAGTGAAGTGAAGTCCAAACCAGAAGAGATGAATACACCAAAAAGTATGAATAATTTTATTCATGAAATCTCATGATTCTGGCAATATTGTATGCATGCAACCTGTCCTAAAATACCATTATCAGGATAATAGTGCAAGATGTTGCATGTCAATGTAGATGTAGATTCTTGTTTATACCTGTTCATGTTACGTTTTGATCAGATAGAATGGTATGCATATTATATTGTAACAGCTCTGCAAGTAGGTTGGTCTCTTATTTACTCTCCCCTCCTCCCCTCCCCCTCCCACATTTTCTCGATAATGTCTGCAGAATGTAAATCTCTACATCTATCCATATTCATATTACAAAGGTATGAATACCTTTATATATGATTATGTAGGACAGTAGCTGCAGTCACATCACACAAAATTATGTGTAGTTTACTTCCCGATAACTTCCAGAAGTTTGAGCACGTGGTCAAACTACTGACAAAACTATGCAAAAAAAGTTTTGTCTCTAACAGGCATGCTCAATACGGACAAAAACTGCGCGCCCACCTTGAATATAAAAAAATGCAACCCCGTACAAAAAATTTTCAGTGTGCGTAAACGACAAGATTGGATCTATTATCATGTCACAACCTTCTCTAAGTTTCAGCCCTTCACAGTCACACTACACAAAACAATGCATAGTTTCGCAATAGGTGAGACACTTCCCAAGTGTATGCAGAAAGTGTCTCAGGAAGTCACACTAACCAAACTACATGAAGCAAAATACCGCGTAGCGAAACTACGCATAGTTTTTGTGTAGTATGACTGCACCTAGTGTGTATGTAGAATGCAATTTTTCCTGTTACAGAACAAAAAATCAAAAGCAGACAATGTTTCTGATAGAGTTCAATGCAAAATAACATGACTTTGCTTGTTCCCAAAGCAATCCAGAAAGTTGGCTTTAATTTTAATTTGCTTGCCTTTCTAATCCCCCCCCCCCCCAAAAAAAAAAAAAAACATCTTAGCAAGAACAAGAGGATGATGATAATTGCTGATCAAGACAAGACCAGTGGTAGATATAGTGCATTGCATAGTTTGGAGTCAATATGACAAAGGATGGCATGTTAGATATGTCAATACCCAGAAATATTGAGTTGATATTCAGAGATAATAAAGTTGATATTATTGACAGTTAATCAGTTCATTATTATGTGAAACAATATGCTGTGTTGGCCAAAAGGTAATTATGATCAGAGTATTAAAATTCATATCACTTCAGTACAGCTGTAATGGAAGTGACCATTTTTTTTTTTAAGTAACATAACTGAAAATTGTAATCTTATTTTATATCATACCTTGCAGGTGATTTAACAGAATGTTATGATGTGTTTCTATGTTTAGATGAAGGCACCCCTGGCTTCACCCCCGTCCCCTTTCAGCAGTTCACACAAACAATCCAGCTAACAGCACAGTTTGCCCGAGGCCGCTCTTTGGTGGCAGGTCACAATCGCACTGTCAACATATTCAAGGTTGGTCTCTGACTCTCCCACATTACAATGACAAAGCAAAATCTTGAACATATGTGAGACAGCAGAGGTCAATTTTATTGATTGATTGATTGAGTCATTTCTTCATTCACTTATAGATTTGTTAATTCATTCATTCATTGGTCCATCCATCCATCCATCCATCCATCCATCCATCCATTCATTCATTCATGCATACATCCATCCATTCATTCATTCATTCATTCATTCATTCATTCATTCATTCATTCATTCATTCATTCATTCATTCATTCATTCATTCATTCATTCATTCATTCATTCATTCATTCATTCATTCATTCATTCATTCATTCATTCATTCATTCATTCATTCATTCATTCATTCATTCATTCATTCATTCATCCATTCATCCATTCATTCATTCATTCTCTCATTCTCTAAACAAAGCTACCTGTGTAGGCTTAGGAATCCTGTATGTACCCAATGTATTGATACAGACAAACCAGTCTATTGTCATGACCTGAGAAATTAATAAAGATTTGCCTTTGCATAGATGTTATTGACACCTATGCTCAAGTGCCACTTCTCAAAAGAGATTCAAATTAAAGTCTGTATACACAGAATGTCTATATACCCAGAGAAATACCCAGGTGGTAACTTAAGATTTACCCCTTGTGGGCTTGAGTGCCAGTTGGCACAGAAAACCCCACAGTGTTGTACACACTGTCCTAAGTCCCTGGCACAGGAAGGGTTAACAGTGTTTGGTTGGGTTATAGCCTTGGAAGTATGATGTCTTCATTCCTAACCCTCTGACAGCTGTCAAGGTGTGAAACAACTTTTGAAGTGCAGTGTATAGACCAAGGAAAGAATATAAATGTGCTGGAATGTGCACTTTGTGTAGAAGTCCAGAAAACCTCCAATCAGCCCTTACCTTATTGGACTGTGCCAAAGGAAATATCAACTTGTGATTTGAAGATGCATTAAGGTGAAATACACACACACACAAAATGGGCTTTCGTATATTGGATTGTTTATTTGATTATTTTTTGTAGAGTTGTAGACTTGTGGGCAAGGATTGACTGTTTGTATTGGTATGATCCCACTCTAGATATATGACAGCAGCATCGATAACTGGATGCCCCTGTACGTCTACCGCCTTCCGGTCCGTGCAGAGGAGGTCCTCCTCACTGACAGACTTCTCTTCTGTATCTCAATCTCTGAGGAGAAGAAGGTGAGTTTTGTGCCAACTGGTTGATGCATTACATGATGCCATAACGTGTGGAAATTCATTTTGAGTTGTCTAATTCTCTTATATCCTTATGTCTCTCAGTTTACAGCAGCTATTTTCAGTCATCTTGGAAGCTTAGTAGGAGAAAAAAAAAATATGTGCTTACCATGAGGTGTACATTAGAGCACTAGATAGTCAGCATATTAAATGTGTATATATCTTAACTGTGTGTGACCTTATCTTTATAAACTGGATAAAGTTGCAGACATTGCAGCTGAGAAAATGGCAAGATTGATTTGTGTGACTGAAAGACAAGAAATTTGATATTTGTTCAAAACAGTGAATAGTTTGATATCCTTACTGCCTCTGGTTTGAATATCAGAGTCTAAAAGATGCCTTTGAATATTTCTTTTGTCTTGTTTTTACTGTAAAATTCTTACTGTTTTAAAGTACCTTAAAGTGTTTGATATGCAATCACCTACTTTCATGTGTCCAAAGTTTTATGCCATTTTTCAGAGTATCTTTATATGATGATCAGCTTTACTATCATTTCTATGGTATATATTAATTTGGAAATAAAGATGGACAAATGATTTATCACTGGAAAGCTTCAGTATGGGGAGTTTAAGAGAGCGAAACAACAACACAGAAAGTCTGCCAAAATTACAAAGCTGATGTGTGGTGCCTTTGTCATGCTTTTGTAGTAATGCGTCTTATGTACATGTACACCAATATGTGTATTTATGTGTGTATGTATAACTGTGTTTGTTGTAACTGTGCATGTACCACTTGTTGTTATATGCCTTTGTCGGTCATTTCATATGCTTCCTTGTGATCTTTTTATATAGGTCACCCTGACAGTGTTGTCCAGTCAGAAGTCTGAAGTATCATCACCTGACCAGATGGCCAATGAGGAGGCTGTGATGCAAACCTTCACTTTCCCCGAGGGGGAGACGTTTGTGGCCATGTACAAGCACCAGGCTCATGGGACCACCATACGTAGGCGGAGAACCGCATCATCCCTGTCTCACGGCAAGCGTCACCATGGCGACAGCAAGAAGGATGAGTCTGACGTTGACGAGTCAGATGATGATTACTATAGCACCTCCTCAGAGTGGGAGGAGTCAGGAATAGGGTGAGTAGCCAATCAGATGTAACAGCAATGGGGGGGGGGGGGGGGAGTCAGGAAGTATGAAAGAGTTCTAATAGTCCTAGCAGCTGTAATTTGAGGCCACATAGAACTCTTTAAATATGATTCACTGTGTGTGCAAATGAATTTCATGCAGTGCTTTGGTTATAATAGCACTGTTGAAGAATAAGACACAAATGCTTGTACGGATTAGATGTGATAATTCATTGACAGGACTAGTCAGACTTCAAGGGAATGGTTTATGCAATGGTTTTGATTGTACTGTGCTATGCTCACCTTGGGCTTGATCAGCAATTTCTTTGCCCATTCCTCTGTGATTTCAGATGTTTAATCTATCTCCAAATATGGCTGATTGTGTTGTTCAAATTATATATATCCAATGAATATGTGTTAGCTATCCGAGCAAAAGCTGACCGCAGAGGTATTAAGTGATATTTCAACAATGACAATTGCTACATGTTAGAGTAAAACTGCAAATGAATCAAATCTAACATCGGCCAGGTAATAATACCTTGAAGTCACATGACTTCTACCAAGAAGTCACATGACACGTCATGTGACTTCTTGATGCCGAGCTTAAGAAATGACATTTCTATTGAAGCACCAATGTGTTTGTCTCACCCTTGGCAGGATACCCCAGTCTCTGCGCCATGTGAATTCCACCCCCTCTTCCGGCCTGTCCTCCACCATCCTGGATGGGTGTGTGGTGGTCACCAACCGGGCCCTCTACCACTGTCGGCCCAGGACCTCCCCCGAGGGCCTCTTCCTCGAGCTGGCCATGTCCGAGAGAGACGGGAGCCAGGCCGAGAGCCTTGGCATCACTCTGGGACTGGACATGAATGCCCTCTATGAGAGAGCAGCTGAGATGAAGCTTGCTTCGGGGGACTGTCAGAGGGCACTCAGTCTCTTTCAAAATGCGCAGGTTAGATGGGAGGGTCCCGGCCAAGAGTCATATACTCTATACATATAGTTAGTCTAATTTTTCACAAAGCTGAATTTCCCGACATTTGTGAGTGGTTAAATCCTCAATCTTGGAGCACAGTAATGAAAGGAGAAATAACATGCGCAGGTCCCATTCATGTCGAAATCAAAATTAGCATATTCTCATGTTGTTAAATTCGTGAATAGCACCCAACCTGGGAGATTTGCAAAAATAAATACCCTGCAAAAATATATGGTGTATACAGCATGTACACTCTGGACAAATTACGTGTCAGCAGTGAATGGAATCTACAGGTACTATGCTTTCTGAAATCTGCATGAGTAAACTGTTAATTATTGTAGCTACAGAGTTTAAACTCCAATCCTTTGTCTGTACCTTCACCATCAAAATGAATTTACTTTCATACCTGTCAAATGAATTTCATTATATGCAAACATAGTATCCATTGAAATGTAATACCAAACATGGTAGTTTAAAGATTACACCATTCCTCCTGAATTTTTTTTTTTTTTTTTTTTTTGTCTTTCAATCTACTACTTGACCATAATAATTTATCAATTCTTTATCTCTCCAGTGTTCCTACATCAAACAGGTGACCAGTCTGGCCAAGCACGGCCACATCTCTGAGATCCTGTCGCTGGTCAGTGTGGCTCTGAGCAGGACGTCGGAGCTGAGTGGTCACGATCGCCGGATGTTGGCCAACATGGCTATCAAGTGTTTTGTCTATGAGATTCTCGAGGGTGACCGACGAGAGGAACTCATGTTCAACTTCAAGTAAGCTCTTTTAAAGGAGATAATCTTCAGCTTGTCAGGTAAAAAAAGGAACATTCTTCATGGGCCCCCCATTGACCTAATCTTGGGACTCTGTTTGTGCTTTCTAATTGCTGTTCATTCATTATGTTGCACAAAATGCTACAACTTGTACATAGGATAATTAAAAATTGACTTTATTTACAAAAGGTGCTGAAACAAAGATTGTCTGGATGTAATCAACATTTGGTAGAAATAAAAGCAAAAAACCCCTTCAAGCATTTCTTGCCATTCTGACTCATCTGCCATTCTTCTGTCATCTTTGTTTGATTCTAAGATTTGAGATCCTGTTTTCTCCTACAGACACTTTCTCATGGACAATTTTGACTACAATGAGGATGCAGCACTTAAGCTGTTTGCTGAATGTGGGCTCACTGATATTCTCATCGAAGTGGCAAAGGTAAGTGAAGGTTGATTTCTCAAGATATAAAACTTTGCTGACTGTCAGGGAGAGGGTCAAGAAAAGAAAGAGAGATGTGCTAGCTAAGAGTATTCAAAATTTCCTGGCGTCCTGCTGTAATTAATCTAATCACAAAGTACACTTTTTCCCTGTGAATGTATATATGTACATGTATGAATGTATTTAAATATGTAAGTTTGTACAAATATGTATGTAGGAATGTACCATGTAGGTGTGTGGTTGTATGGAAGTGTGTTCATAGGAATGTATGTGTGTATGTATGCATGTAAGCAGCTTCTGTACACAAAAGGGGGGGGGGGGGGAGGAGAGGAACTAAAGTAAATCCTATGTTTCTTCATTCTGATTCTGAACAATTGTGAGCACCCGAGAAAAAATACACACACACACACAAAAAAAAACAACATTTCATTTGCTATCTTCCCTGCATGGCAGGCTCGTGGTAAGCTGTCCACAGCCCTAGACGTGATCCTTCAAGCTGGGCTGCCACAGATAGAGGGCTCCCTCCGCAAACAGCTCGTCTCCCAGGGGTACATCACTAAGTTTTCTGCTGCTGGGGACATGGCTTTTGTCAGGTGTATGCCTTCTCAACAGGCCGTGTGTCATCTCCTTGCTAAGGTAGACTTTATCTCTCACTTTCTCTTACAACTACACTGTATGCAATGCCAATGCCATTTCTTTTTTCTTTAATCTTTTATCAAATTTATTTTTCAGATATGTATATAAACTAGAGAAGCACTCTGAGAGTGCAGACCTCTGCCAAGCAGCTAATTTTCTCCAATGATCTTGTTCTTCCATAGAGATCAGTGATTTCCACCCATACGTATATATGCTGAAAATTGCCCTAAAAAATGCGCAGCTTGAACTCCCAAGTTCATTGACCCTACCTGTCAAAATGTCGAAAATCCTTCATAAAATCAATAAGAATTTCCAGATCACTACCCAAATTTAATCATCTGTCGCTCGTGTCATTCTCAAACGTTCCTGCAAGTTTCATTTCAATCCCTTCACAACTTTGTGACTTATTTTACACACAGACAAACAAACAAGCGATAATGAAAAGATAACCTCCTCCCTTGGCGGAGGTGAAAAGCACATACAAGTCATAGTGGGAAAAAATGTACTACTTGACATAATCAAGGTAGTTGGTGTTCTCTGTGTGGCAATGGCAAGTTGATGGAGTTGTCTTGAGAAGGTTAACTTCACAATAGAAACTGTTTTATCAGAGAGAGAGAGAGACAGACAAACAGAAGAAGCGGTTTCCATTTAATGTCTCCAATACTCTGCAGTATTTCCTTCTTCAATTTAAAGTAAACTGGTATGTTTTGTGATGTGTATGCTGTGGAATAGCATCTCTGTTTGAACCTGCTCAATGCTCCCGATGAATTTCCAGGAAGTTGTATTTTGTGCTCCTTTACCAATAATCCACTGAACAAAAAGAGTACCACACTCTCAGTTTTATTATACCATGTCAATTCAGATGTGTATAAATGGATGACCAAGATGCTGTGAATTATGCTGTGGTCAGGTGATACACTGTATTTCAAGTACCAGTAGTTTTCACCTGTGCTTTCCATACCTTTCAATTTTCTGATTTTTTCATCAAAATCGTTGGAAACCTAAAGCCCCATCTCCACCGAAACTGTACCATCTCTTTAACCCATTGAGGACGAGTCCCAAGTATACTCGGGCAGGTGTCTATGGGAAATATGTGTTGTAGCAAATTCAAACCATCCTCAACGGGTGAGGAGGAGCAGTTCTCACTAAATTTCCTTGTGTTTGCTGTTCCAGCCGGAGCTCGTCTTCCGCTACACAGACTTCATCCGAGGCTGTTTGGATGACCTTGATGTCAAAACTCTCCTCAAGCTTGCCCATCTCTTTGACCCGTCCAAGCCGACTCTGAGACCGCTCCTCAAGAGTAGGAGAGAAAGGTTATTAATCCCTCACTTTTCCACTCTATTATTTTCTTTGACGATCCTTTTTTCCCCCTGATATCTCTTCTGCATTTGTCAGTGATTGGATGGCATGATATCACTTTTCTTTTCATCATCCGGAGTCTCTTTGGTAGCCTGATCTTCCCAAGGAAAACCAACCCAGTCAATGCTATAAATGCTTCAAAGTGATTGTTCAAATTAAGCACACCCTGAAGCAGAAATTACTTCAGGCTTCTATAAAAATCATGCTGACTGTGACATCAGTAGTGTGAAAAAAAAGTATGAAGCATATTAAACTCACAGAAAAAAAAAATAGTTGCAACTTACTGGTTCCAACATCATTCTGATAAGCAAATGGTTGATATCTTTTTATCTTGTACATTCATATAACATATGATAGGTGAAATTGATATTTATTTATTTATTTTAATTTTTTAATTATACAGGAGTCACTCAACTGGGTCTACAGCCTCCTCTGACAGCTACAAGACTGCCCAGGGCTCCACTGATGGAGAGGTAAGGAAAGGAGTAAAATTGATGCAGTTAAGAAACATGTTACCATGGTGATGACAATGCAACTGGCAAGGTGACAAATGTAGGTATATTGATGGCTGTTTGTCATCATGATGATTGATGTGATCATCTGAATCATAATTATAGGTATGATGAAGGTGATGCTAGTGATGATGAAGGTGATGCTAGGGATGATGGAGGTGATGCTAGGGATGATGAAGGTGATGCTAGGGATGATGAAGGTGATGCTAGGGATGATGAAGGTGATGCTAGGGATGATGAAGGTGATGCTAGGGATGATGAAGGTGATGCTAGGGATGATGAAGGTGATGCTAGGGATGATGGAGGTGATGCTAGGGATGATGAAGGTGATGCTAGGGATGATGAAGGTGATGCTAGGGATGATGAAGGTGATGCTAGGGATGATGGAGGTGATGCTAGGGATGATGAAGGTGATGCTAGGGATGATGAAGGTGATGCTAGGGATGATGAAGGTGATGCTAGGGATGATGAAGGTGATGCTAGGGATGATGAAGGTGATGCTAGGGATGATGAAGGTGATGCTAGGGATGATGAAGGTGATGCTAGGGATGATGAAGGTGATGCTAGGGATGATGAAGGTGATGCTAGGGATGATGAAGGTGATGCTAGGGATGATGAAGGTGATGCTAGGGATGATGAAGGTGATGCTAGGGATGATGAAGGTGATGCTAGGGATGAGAACATACAGTATCGTGTCATGCGATCAAAGGTTGTACTGTGGTATATAAGATCACAAACACCATGCCCTTTATGATAATAATGTGCTATCTTCATATCAATATTGATAATGAAAATCAGTTTGAGAACGTAATAATGTTGATGATGGTAACAGTGAAGAATGTTACTCAGTGTGGAGATTCTTGAAAATTGATCATAAGGATTTTGGTAATCAAATGGTGCTTCATTTTTGGTGTATCAACATATGATTTGCGATGATTTATTATGTGATTGAGAGAGTAATAAATGATGGTTCAGGTCAAAGGTCATCGTAGTAAATAAGATGTTTAATCCTCTTTCTTCCAGGACATTGCAATCTTCCCCAAGCCCAGCATCCTGATAGAGGTCTTCCTCCTCATTCTCCTGAAGCTGAACAAGAAGAGGAGGGAACTTGGCAGGTTGGTAGAAAATAGCTACCCTTAGACTGAACAATTCTTGTGGCATGATTTTCAGTACCCTATCATATTTTAGGTTTGTCAGGTAAGCACCCTGGTTAGATATCTCTTTGTTTCCTTTTTATAATGCAGCTGATCACAAACTGAGAAGTATTGTGAGTTCCAATGCAAAGCACCACTGGCTTGAAAGTGTGATTCTCTAGTCATGCTAATAATATTACTTGTATTATACAAGGTATCAAGATCATCATTTACATCCTCTTATGCAGTGTCTTTTTTTTTTGTCAGATTGAATGTCAGTTTGTCTATGTGTCTATTTATGCATTCTGTTCTTGATATATTTCACAAACAAATTGGATCAAACCTGATGTAAAGAAATATATTGAAATTTTAAGTAAGTGATAGACGTCGCCGGTCACACGAACCGACGAATCACTCGATTTTGGGTCAAATTTTCGATTTTGAGATTTTCAACCATTTCGATAGTAGACATTCCATACTACATATTCTGAAATTCTCAGTGTGTAATTCGGTGTAATTTTTACGTAGTTATCACTTTTGTAGAAGTATGTAATTCCATTTGTGAAAATTATTTGTTTTCCCCATAGACACGTGTGTTAAACAATCAGGTGATTCGACGGTTCGGTGACCGCGCGTACTAGTACGCGCGGTGTAGTTTTTGAGATTCAACAGTTCATTGACCTCGCGCACAGTGCGCGTACTATGTAATACATGCATTGACAATGACAACGCTCAATGTACATGTACATATGGACACACATGGAAAATGACAACGTTCTTTGCAGACCGAAAATACATGCATGCAGCTCTTTGACGATTTCCCGCTTATTTGTTAACAATACAATTCGATAAAAACTTCACAAGTTAGAGCAAGAATTGAAGTGTGATGTACTACAAAAATAATTGGAAACTATAGACATGAAAGTGTAGCAACCATAAGTCAAAAATGGGTTAACTTCAAACACGATTTTCTCGAATTGTCATTCTTACGCAAACCTGAGGGATTCGTCGGTTCGTGTGACCGGCGACGAAATGGTCTTGAAAGTAGATTATACACTACACTAGGTGTACTTTTATGCAACTGGCTAAAAGCTGCATACAATGCTGCTGTGGATATATGCATATTGACTTCCATCCCACTTTGCTATGTGTCATTGAATGTCACATACAGTACTGTAGTACATGTGCAGTCACTTTCTGAAGATTTTTAGCATCACTGTGACTATGTGGATATTCGCCTCTCTACCCGGTAACCTACCTGCTCTCTGAGAGTATTTGAATTCTCATCACTGTCCCACACAGCACACTGTCTCTAGAAAACGGTTTTGAGTGTGACACGGGAGTGACCTCGCTGCCCGAAGACACTCCTGGCTGCTCCCACAAGCTTCCCGTCGGCCTGCTGCTCCCTACCCAGAATGCCGTGGCCTGTGGCCAAGACCACGCTGCCATTGTGGCCAACGGAGATGTGTATACGTGGGGCAGGGCTCACGAAGGAAGGTCAGTTTGGGAATTAAGATAACCCAATGTAAGTGCATGCATGAATTCACATTCCTATTGATGTGCCTCAACTCCATAGTAGCTTTCATGTGCTTCCTGAATATTATGAGATGACTAGAACATTGACACTGACATCAGTCTTGGTTCATTTTTTCTGCCAAGGAGCACACTCAAATAAAAACCAACAAATTATCTGTCTGGAGCTAGTATAGAAATACTGAAGAGAATCTAATTCTTTGTGAATTGTGGTTGGAGATTGTTGACTGGGTTGCAAGCAAAGGCTTATTACCACTTTTCTTTCTTATGCTGAATTTTTTACAGTATTTTTGTTGTTGTTGTTGTTGTTGTTGCCTTAACAAAGCTACCACAAAGATTACTGTTTCCTCACATCAATCCATGGTTCAGATAGTCAAAACCAGCACCTTTGTCTTTGTCTTATTTTGCAAGAAATCATGGTTCTGGAGAGTTTGTTACTGATCGTAATATTTATAAATTTTCCCCTTTAATGCAGCTTTCTTGATTTTATATTGACAGTTAGTATATCACTCTCTTTCTCGGCCAATAGACTAGGTCAGGGAGACATCATGTCTCTAGACGGAACAGCGCCCCCACTGAGAGTGGAGACCCTGCACATGCACGGAATCCGAGTGCGAGCAGTGGCTTGTGGGAAGGAGCATACCATGGCAGTGACCCAGGAAGGAAGGGTGAGCAGACTGGGATGGTCAACAGTGTAGGGTCAGTCTGGACAAAGAATGGTCAAGCTGTGAAGTATGCTGGCCTTTGGACCAAGTTTTGATTAAGTCATTTCAGTAGGCTTAGCGTAGACTAGTATGATTTTGGAAAGGTTGATGTACATTGTAGTATTATGCAGAGTGGGTTATTCATGAAGTAGATGTGATGATCATGATTCACAGTGCTTAGAAAATTGTTCCCTATTGTGTACATGTAAATCCTAAATCCTAAATGATTAAATCCTAAATCCTAAATGATTGATTGATTGAGATGAATGCTAGCTGAATTCCTAATCAACTAGTTTGAGAACTGGAACAAATGAAATTAATGAATTGCACTGGGGTGACTGAAACGTAGAGTGAATGGAATGAGATTGAATTGAAGTAGAGTGAATGGGCATTGAATGAATGGGTATTGAATGAATTTGAATAGGGTGAATATGAATTCAATGAATGGGCCTAAAAGTAATGGTAAGAGAAGGAAGATTTTATGGTTCTAAGATTCTTGATTCTAGTTTATGTCAGGTAATTTGATACAACAAATAATGCCCTTTTTGTTTGTTTTTGCTACTGCTAAATTATGGCTAGTGATTATTCCAGTGGTTCAGCTGTAGTCTTGTAGTATATTGAGGCAATGCATTTTGTCTTGAACATGGTTTATGTTACACCATGGCTTAACTTCGTATTACTTTTGAGTATGAGACCTTTATTTACATATAGAATTGTGTGGAATGCAATATTTTAAGGATGAACAGATTTTGGTTCAGTTTTGTATGTGTCCACTTTCTGTCACAGCTGTATGGATGGGGCAGTTCTATGTATGGTCAGCTTGGTGTCGGAGACAAGACTGTCCACTCTCGGCCGGTAGCCGTTGAAGCCCTCAGTGGTCATAGGTGCATAACTCTGGCCTGCGGGCAGCTACACACATTGGTGCTAACTCAAGATCAAAGGTAATTAAATCAAAAGATAATGCACTTGTGCTTACATATTAGATAACATATTTTTTTTTCTTTCTTTTGCTTGTTACAAATGGCAGTGAAATGCAATGTCTGTTATTACTTCAAATGTATGCTGTTTAACTCTTGATGTACCACATTATTATGAGACTGCAATGCAGGCATGCTTTGCGAAAGCATTCTGTTCTGTTAAAAATTAAGTGACTTTTATAACACAAATGCACTGCCCCCCCCCCCCCCCCAAGGAAAAACACAGTATCTGACGTTTTTGTCGATTTTCACTTTTTTGCATAAATATAGTCAGTGGGCAATCCTTGTTCATATGACACTCGTATTCAGATTTTTGAAAAAATGTTTGGAAAGCTACTTTTCCGTAACTGCCAAACGCAGTATCTACACTTAACTTGCACTTTCCCCAAGGAAAAACACAGTATCTACATGATGAATATTTCCCCAAGGAAAAACGCAGTATCTACAAAGCTAGTCTTAATTACCAGACACTGTTATCTATATATGTGAATACTTTGCGGGTTGTTCTGTAATTTGAACGTAAATTACTTTCTTTAGATAGACTTGCTCAATAATAAAACATAATGTTCAAAATATCTAAACGAAACAATAATGATTAGGAAATATCTTGATGAGATCGTGATCCTTATATAAAACACAGTGTGTGATTAAGACTAACCGAGTGCACATTAAAACAATACAGCACAACACTGTTAATGACAGCTTGCAGCTAGCTGCACTGAGCATGCAGTCAGCACAGGGCCCGGCTAGTCAGCATACAGTGGAACCTACTTGGATTAAAACAAAATGTTGTCGCGGGGAAAATTACTCGTGAGCCTAGCCCTCAAGAAAAATTTATCTGCAGACAATGAGTAAATTATTCAAAACTTACTGAAGATGATGAACATCTTCCGTACTATTTCAATATTAACTTGTTGTGAAGTAACTTTGTTAGGCCTAGACCCTAGTCAAAATTCCTCTGGCTCCGAATCCGAAAGTTTCGGCGAAAGGCAATAGATCTATTTGTGTTGTGTTGGATAAACGTCAGGTTATGTAACATGTTAGACCCTATACTAGATCTAAGTCTAAGTCTAAGACTTGTCTAGACAGTAACGTTTGAGTCTTGCCTCTCTTTTCTAACCGTAGACTTAACGTTAATCAGAACTCTCAGGGTCTGTATTCCGAAAGTCTAAAGAAAGATCTAGTGTAGGACTAGAATAGGCCTAATGATAGGGCAGGCATGTTTATAAAACTAAGTAAGAAGTCTAAAACTAAAACTTAACCACTTAACGTTAGAATCCTAACAGTCTAGTGAAGTGTCAATGTTCAATTATCTACTCCATACCATATTGTCTTAAAATTAAATAGCTGACAATAGATTATGTGAAAAATAGGTAAATGGACAAAATAGAGACAGTTAAAAATAAGTTGTATTTTAATTCTTATCTAGACCCTAGTGAGACTGGGTTGCATAAAATGCATGCATGATCCCATGCTGCATGCTACAACTTACAAGTAAAAAAATTAGGCCTACATTACAAATTTACGTAACATAAAAAACTTTGGTTCGATCCAGAAGGAATAGGCCTAGAGAGCGGATGTAACTTCGATCTAGACCTAGGCCTAGATGTATTTTTTCTAATTAAAGAGTCCTGTCTCGTGTAGGGCTTAGACTTAACCTTCTAGGCTATTTTTTTTTCTGTCAGTATCGTGCATGTATAGCCTGAGGCTGTGGACTAGTGTAGCCTGCTACGTAGCCAGCCTAGAATAAACGAAAAACTAGTCTAGATCGATCTAGGTCCAGACATCCGATTTAAATTTATTTTGGTCTAGACAGACTCTAGCCTAGACTGTACAGATCTAGATCTAGATGCTAGTTAGCATCACATTACAGCCCTGGCAAGCTTCATATTAAACACATAACGTTACAGCTAGATCGGTCTGGGAATGTTTTACTTTTTAGGTTTGAGCTGCAATCTGAAAAAGCAAAACGTTCCAAGAATGATCTGTTATTTGTTAATGTTATGAAGCCTGCTCTGTAATCAGGGCATAAATGGGGGGATGGAGGATGCATCCCCAGGGCCCAAGGTTGAGGATCATGAATACTTGTACAATGATGTATACATGCATACATAATTATGGCAGAAGATGCATTAATCCTAGTCATTCCGCTGTAGATACTGCGTTTTTCCTTAGGGAAATTCGTTCCATTGTAGATACTGCGTTTTTCCTTGGGGAAATCAGTCAGTTGCATGGGGTTTCCCCAAAGTATCTACTTTTTCATCAATAACTTAAAAACAAAACAAAAACACAAAATGATATTTTCCAGGAAAATTGGTAGCTAGATAGACTAAAATTCCACAATGAAGGAATTTTTCAAAAAAGTATATGTGACCGGCGACAACGGTTTCAGGCAAAAGTCGGGAATTTTGAAAATTAATTTTTTCACTGAATTACATTGCCCATTTCCTAAGCTTTGCATTGATATAAAACACTTGTATTCTTCGGCACCTTAAGTGGGCATAGAAAGAGAAATAAAATGCACTTTTTAAGTTGTTAGCCTGACAAAATTGCGAGAAAACAGGCTTTGAAGATTCACCTCTTTCTCAAAGACAATGTCCGAGCGGCGATGCGAGGGGAGAATCACCCATCCGTACGATGGTGCCAATCGATGTTAAGCTCCGCCTCTAGCAACCACATCGCCTTCTGATTGGCTCACTGAGAGAGTCTAATTTCCCGGGCACCTTCCTCGGAGCTCGGCGTATGGAGCCGAAAAACAATGCGTTTCGCTCGGGTTTGTTTACAGTACGTCTTTCAAGATGGCAAATACGATAATTGCACGTACAGCTGTATATAGTGCACATGTACGTACATGTGTATTTGGTGTACGCATTACGCAATGGCATTCACACGCCATGACCGTGTCCATGTAACAGGAGCGGTGGCAAATCCACACATTTACAAATCGCGTTTTCATTGTGGTTGATTTGTCTATATCATTGGCGACCCTTTTGAAGGGACAAAATTGCTAGTGCTGGCAAGGGTCACGCTTCCTGTTTATTTTGCTTTTACAAGACATGCATATGTTGCTTTGTTCGGTGGTGCTACTAAAACACACAATCAAACAAACAAACATACACGACTCATTAGTTTGGTGCGATCTTGACGTATAGTATTTGAATATAATTAGTCACATGTGACTGCTCCTTTCCTCTCATCTACCTTCCATTGAGTCAGTCTGCTGTCATAATTTTTACTACATGTACAAGTAGACAAATTTGAGAATATCTTCTAGTTTTCTTTTCACACGGTTATGTCATGCTACATGATTTTTGTTTCGCTTCCGTTGTCGAACATTGCGGTAGAATAGTTCGGATAGAAAGCCAAACGAAGAGCACGCACTACAGAGCGAGCGTATAAAGCAAGAACAATGGAGCATGTAATCGTGCACGCGTGGACAAAGCATTCCCCAAACGCTGCAACTGGTGTCTCCGAAAGCCGAATTATGTAAATGTATGCGACGCACCAGCCAATCGCATGCGAGACCCTGCGCCGTAGCAACGCTGGGGATATTGGCGCGGCGTTCGAAAGAAGCTCGAAACTGACAAGTGCGATCCAACATAGGGTGCTTAGAATTCCATTTTCGATAGGAAAAACTTTGTCTTCTGCTATGAAATTTAGTGTAGATGTAGAAAACATATCAAAGATTCGATTTCTGCAAAAAACCTAAATCGACAAAAATAATGGTCAAAATCTTTGTACCCCGCCTAGGAGGGAATTTGCTCTTGCGACTTTTGCCTGAAACCGTTGTCGCGGGTCACATATTTTCCAGGGGCTTAGGCAAAAATATAAAATAGTGAATATCTCGGTTGTTGAGAAATAGAGCTGGATGTAGATACTGCGTTTTTCCTTGGGGGGGGGGGGGGCAGTGCATTGTATATCATTTCCAATGTGGAATGTTGCCGACTGTGCTCCTTACAGAGGCATGATACTTACTGTATCTCTGTGGCAGTGCTTCAAGAACACAAATTTCAGGGCTTACAAAAAATGTCTCACAAGTCCAAATTTGCAAAATATGCTTGCAAAAAACATGGCATATACAGCACATCAACATGTTTCTCATGACTAAAGGTTGTGGAGCTTCGGCTGGGGTGCCCATGGCCAGCTGGGCCACGGGGATGTGGAGGACCAGATTGTGCCCAAGCCTCTGGCCCCGTTCACTCGCAGTGCAATAGTCAGCGTCAGTGCTGGATACGCCCATAGTGGAATTCTCACCAACGAGGGTCAGGTATAGTTATTGTCTCAATACCCTCACAATCCAGATTTGTATGTGTTCCATCTCCCTTGTTTTCAGTTTTGTTTTTATGCAGGCACAGATTTTTTGATGTTCTTTTTTGTTTGTTTGTTTGTTTGTTTTTTTAGTGCTGTGCCTTTGTTTGAACTTACATGATTGATTTACAGTGTTTATGAAGGCTCTTAAATTTGATCAAAGGAAATGCCCTTGTCATCTTGATAACTTGTGCTGTGGCCAATGATGATGTCACTATAAAATCATGTCAGAGCACCTTGTTTTTATGTGTATTTCGATTGATTTTATTACACTGCAATATATTTAATTTCACTACATTTTCTACCTTTTATACTAATTATTAGAGTGAAATTATTTCAACGGTTATTTTCAATTGTCAATTGCTGGAAAATTTTTTCTGACTGTTTTCACAAGAATGAAGATTTGATTGTTTCTTGCTGGCATAATGGCATTCAAATCAAAAGGATGCTACCTTGTGGGGCAGCAATTTCTAATAACATATTATTATGCTACATTCTTGAAGACCACAAGGTCTCATTAAGTGTAAACTATTGAGATGGTTCCCATACACAGTGAAATGGTACTGCAGGTCTTTGATTAGTGCTTGTGTTAGATAAGGTCAAGTAAGATGTGTTGGAACAGATCAATAAATTTCTTGTGTCCCTCTATCAAGGTTTGGATGTTTGGGTCATCCGCCTTCGGACAGCTCGGGACAGGATCAGTCGGTAAATCATCGGTCCCTGTCAAACTGGACGCCCTTAGTTCTCTCCACGTCAACATTCTCACCTGTGGTTACTATAGCAATGTAAGTCCTGTGGTCACTATAGCAATGTAAGTCCATTATCTACTTGAGCTTTCTAAGTCCAGTTTTTACTAGAGCAAGGTAAGTCCTGTGGTTACTAGAGCAAAATAAGTCCTGTGGTTGCTACAGCAGTGCAAGTCCAGTGTTTACTATTACATTTTAAATCCATTGATTACTACACCAACATAAGTCAAGTGATTACTACAGCATTTTAAGTCCAGTGGTTACTGCAGCATTTTAAGTTCAATGGTTACTACAGCAATGTAAATCCAGTAATTGCTACAGCGTTTTAAGTCGAGTGGTTACTACAGCAGTGTAAGTCCAGTGTTTCTATAGCACTTTAACTCCAGTGGTTACTATAGCAATATAAGTCCAGTGTTTACTATAGCATTTTAAGTCCAGTGGTTACTACAGCAGTGTAAGTCCAGTGTTTCCTGTAGCATTTTAAATCCAGTGTTTACTATAGCAATATAAGTCCAGTGTTTACTACAGCATTTTAAGTCCAGTGGTTACTACAGCAAGTTAAGTCTAGTGATTACTACCACATTTTAAGTCCAGTGCTTACTACAGCAATGTAATTCAGTGATTACTACAGCATTTTCAGTCCAGTGGTTACTACAGCAGTGTGAGTCTAGTTGTTTACTATGGCATTTTAAGTACAGTGGTTACTACAGCAATGTAGTACCCATTGTTACCAATTCAGGAAAATACAACATCAAGCAAGAAAACAAATTAAAGCAAACAAAAAACCTTAAAAAAAAAAAAAAAAAAAAAAAAGCTTTGTGTTGAAAACTGGAAATGAAATGAGGAGAAGTTCAGTCAAAAGGACCACCCTTTCCCTGTGAATAATGGGAAACTCTAACCATGCAGCCAAGCTCAAATTATTGTACACTGCATTCATGAAAATTTGTCAGAAGGTTATTTTCAACCTGTGCTAACATATAAACATCAACTTGAGCAATTGTGTGTAAGCAAATGCTTTCTATCTCACTCTGATT
The DNA here is from genome assembly GCF_964275005.1 of Diadema setosum. Taxonomy (NCBI): domain Eukaryota; kingdom Metazoa; phylum Echinodermata; class Echinoidea; order Diadematoida; family Diadematidae; genus Diadema; species Diadema setosum. The sequence goes on along the minus strand of NC_092686.1, from coordinate 16,017,744 downwards.
TGGTCGTGTTCTCATACCACAGCTTGCCATCACCAGCAACCCCCAGAAGGTGTACACATGGGGGAAGAGTCCCCTGGAACTACGCCAGGCACTTCAGCTGGCCCGCAAACGTCACCACACCCGCCTCAACCCTGACCCCCATCACCACCAGACTGTCAGCAGGTTGCCTTCCTTGCCACAGGAGAATGAGCATCTCCTCCCTGCCCTGGTGCCAAGCAACATCCAGGCACCCATCAAGAAGGTAGGCGTGATCCCATGTGTGGCACCCCCACCCCACTCCCCCACCCTTTTGGCCCTCAAAGCCTTGACTGTCGTGGTATTGGGACATAAGGGGCATAGCTTTTGCGACTTCACATTTTAGAGTCAGGCTGCCATTTTCCCAGTGTGAACACCTTCTTAACTATGACATTTAATCATGAATGCCTGCATTTACCATGATGGTCAGTGAGACTTAACAGAATTCTGATTTGTTCAGAGGTGGTGCATGTAGGAATGTAGACATGAAGCATATTGACTGATGAGGGTAACATCCAGTGCTGGTATGTTGTTTGTTATCTACTTTATGCACTTTTATAATGTATTGCCAGTTATCTCATAAGCATGTGTCATCTATAGATCTATCAACTCTGCAGGCAGGTGGAACAGAGAGTGCTGGTCTCAATGTCTGTTTATTCATATTTTAAAGTGAACTGTGCTTTATATGCCACTACAACAGTAGACAATTTTATTTTTTCTGACCATACACTGATACTCATATTATCAAGTTATGGCCTCAGAGTTACAGATATAAAATGGTATGCTTTAATATTGTGTGAGATGCACAATGTTTTTCAAAAGTGGTTGGCTTAATCAAATACAAATCAATCACCATTGTACATCCAGAAAAGATGTATCCAGATGGCCTCTTCTTTAGGTGTTTCATGTGATATCGCAGAACAGCAAGATATTTCCCTAAACTATTACCTTAAAGGGACTGTACAGTACTGGTTGAGGTGGGGATTCATGTTTTGAACATTCCTAAGTGCGGTAATGAAAAGCCTCTTATGAAATATGAAGGAGCATGTAATTTTAAGAAGGATTCAACGTTTATTTGATGAAAATTGGTTTTCAAATGGCTGAGATATCCAAAAAAGTGCTAATAATAAAAGGCGACATGCCACAACTTTATTAGGATCTCTTTGTTTCACCTTGTTTTTGGATATCTCAGCCATTTCAAAACCGATTTTCATCAAATAAACTTTTGATACCCCTTAGAACTGCATGCTCTTTGACATCTCATAGAGTGGTTTCTGAATATCTCGCAAAACGTTAAAAGCTAAATCCTCACCTCGACCAGAACTGTACACACCTTTTAAACCATGAAATCAGTTGGCATTAAATGCAAGAAAGGACAGTTATCTCTATGTTTCAAAGATGCAGAACCCAAGCAATTTATCTGATGTAGTTCATTGTCTGTTTAATCATAGCCTTATCCTGCTCACGCAATGCTAATGTGTGAATGAAAGCATCAGTCCAGCTGTGCAATGTCTGTCAGGATGTTGTCTGTGCACCCACATATCATGGAAGTAGACAAGTTCTAAGAATAGCCAGACCCTTGACATATTTCTCTCTTCCCATCTAGGTGACCATGTCCGGTAACCACTACATGCTGCTGACCACGGCTGGAGAACTCTATACCTGGGGTAGTAATGAAATGGGTCAGCTAGGGAATGGGAATAGAGTCAACCAGGTAAGTCCACTCACTGACCAGTGGAGATAACAGTCTGTAAAGAAGTTCAATCTCTTGTCAAACTCAAACCCATTTCTAATGTATCTCAACAGCTGCTTACAACCTTTGCAGTAATAAGCCTGAATTGCTGGCTGCATTGGTCTTGTACATGTGTCTATCAGTAGTGTGTGCTCATAAGTATCAGTATTGCTGTTATTGTTATTTCTTTTGTTTTTTTCTTCATATGGATAGCATTTTTTATCAATTGACTTTTATATAAAATAGATGCAATTCCAGCATTTTTGTTCTCTTCATTTGTCCTCATACATCCCTCATCTCTGATCCTCTCAGTATCACTGCTACATCTATTGGTATTCCTACATTCAGATTTTTCCCACCATATTTTATTTACTACAAATTTGTTTGTATGTTTCCACAGAATGTGCCTGTCCTTGTCAACCAGTCCCGTGATGACCTCTTCGTTGCCATAGCAGCAGGGTCAAGGTTCTCACTGGCCGTCAATTATCAGAACCAAGGCCTGGCATGGGGATCGGCAGAGTATGGCAAGGTGACATGTGACAGCTATGTTTGTGATGATGTTAAGACTTCCAAGCCAGTGTGATCATACTGTAAACCTAGAAACATTGTTTTGCGGCATGCAACTTTTGCAAATTGGAGCCAACGGTGTTTTTTGCAGCAAGAACTTTTGCAAATTGGCACTGGCATTCAATTTACCATGCAGACAAAGTCTGTTGCATGTATTTTACTTCTGGAATCTTCACTCCACAAATTCACAAAAATTTCAGGTGTGCAAAAACTTCTGGTTTTATAGTAACATGTTACAAGTTCTGTCTTTATGCCAAATGGCATGTATAGGTAATGGGCGAACAAGCCTACATCTCTGAAAGAAACGTTCATTACATTACTACTAATTACTCTTAATAATACATGCTGCTTTAAAAGCTGACTTTGTGAAAAATTATAGTTTTTCCTTCTGTTTTTTTTTTCTTGAAAAGGATGAAGTAAAGTAGTAACTGCCATGTGAGATCTTGGCTTTTAGATATCTGTTGGTGATCGAGTCTGGCATTGATGCAGACAATGAAACTATTCTAACGCTGTGTTTCTCTCAAACCTTACGGATTTATATTTGAATATCTTTCCGACAAATGTCTTGTTTGAAACGTATGAATGAAAGTTGATACTTGAATGGGTTCCAATGGGTAAATATGGTAATTTACAGACATTGTGTTTGATGGATGAAGCGGACATAGATGAAAATAACATTGACCCTTTCATGATTGTGTTTCAATCTAGCTGGGTATGGAAACAAGAGACAAGATGAGTCTGCCCTCCTATGGCACATCCTCCTACCAGGATCACAGGGGCGGGGTCAAGGCCGCACCCCGGATGTTCCTCCAGCCCACGGTCATCCCAGGCATCCCTGCCATACATGTGGAGAGGGAGAGCATCGCCAGCTGTGACAGCACGGATGAGAGCTCTGACGGGGAAGATGAGGTGAGGAGGAAGGATGGGATGGGGTAAGGGGATGGGAAGGGATGATGCAACTCTTGGACACTTGTTGTTTATGTAGGGGGGAAAAAACATAAATGGGACCCTATTGAAAAAAAAAAAAATCCCCTGGCAATACTGAGATCAAATCAAGCTTCTGGACTGGGGGTGTTTCATAAAGCTGTCCTTAAAGTTACGAACGACTTACAAAGGACTGGTGATCAGTTCTGATCTGCTATACTTAATATCAGAATTTCAATAATTCAGCACAAGAACACCAGTCGTGATCACCAGTCGTTCTTAAGTCATTGTAACTTAAAGAACAGCTTTATGAAACACCCCCCAGGTCTCATTTCAGTCACCTGGATAGTCACTCTTGCTGTACCTGAGTGGACTTGCAAATCTACAACTGTAGGTCAAATTTGGATGGATTACTGAATGCTGATAAGAACATTTTTCGGGTTGAGCTAAATGCATTGGCACGTAGAGGGTTTAAGCATGATTGTAGATGTAGCTGTAATTTTGAGGCTGGTTCATTTTCTAAGGTTTCCTATTGCAACGACTGGTGGAAGTATGTTTAATCATGACTTGCCAAGAAGCGTGGGGAAAACAACCTTGGAAGACCTCAGCAGTACAAAATGCAAGGCTTACACAGTATTTGTGTTTTATTTACTGTGAATGATGGCATTTCACAGCACTTTGAAGTGCTTGGGTCTACTTTCAGTTTCTAGTGGTTAGTACTGCTACTGTGCAATGCCACTCTTAAGTACTTCAAATCATTTTTAAAGTGCTCCAAGATCACTCTCTAACTATTCTAACTTCAAATTCAAATTTAATTTATTTCACATTCTAAAAAGGAAACATCACGTTTGATGTATTTGTGATGGTTGTGTTCATTTTGTGGTGATTGTTGGGTCCTTGAGTATATGGAGATATATTGTGACATTCTAATGACTGATATTTGTCTGATATCTTCCTGAATCTACCCAAATGTACCCTCCTTGCACCTGATGACATCAGCTGCATGACAGTGGAATGCTGGAGTCCGTCATCACGGGTCTACCAGACCTGGCCCAGCCAGAAGGGGAAACCCCCATCTACAGCCAGCCCAGTCTCTCTCTTGCACTCTCACAACTCCAGGTATGCTCAGAGTTCAGTTGTTGACATTAGCTCCACCAGCCAATGAAAATAATCAAGTTTGTTAACTACCTTGAAGCCAGCCACTGCAATAATCATGATATTCAATTACATCTCAACCATCCACTAGAATAATCAGATAAATGTATTCGATCTCACTTTGTATGCAAATGAACAATACAGTATCCACAAGCTGTTCTTCTAGAGTTGTAGCTCCAAGATGTAAATTGTTCCATCTTTAACCCATATCCGCCTACTGCATTATACTATGTAAATGCCATTCGTACCTAGCCACTACAGACAAATATTTGCACTCAAAGCATTTTCAACTTCACATCTCTTTCAAAGGCACAAAAAATAAAGGAAAGTTGACAAATTATGTATCAAAAGAAAGAGCCTAAAATTGTCTTTATTATGATATAAATTTCCATGCACTTTGACCAATCAGAAAAATATACCAGTTGACAGAAGTCAGACATGATTTATGAAAATATGAATAATGAATATCATATTTGATATTTATTCATAAATCAAAAATACTTCCTTCCTTTGCATGTAGATTTGAATATCATTTTCAAAATATTCAAAGCAAGAGCTTTACAGCGATATATGATACATGCATATTGTGATCTTCTAAGTAGGAATAATTAGAGAAGTAAAATAAAATGCAATCGCTCTGTTTATGACAAATGGGTATTTTCCATACATGTAAAAATATCATTGACTGATGTAAAGAGACTGTTCTTTACAACCTTCTCTGAATTGAGATACCACATCCATCCCAATCAATGCATATTACTTCAATAGAAATAATATCAATTTGTAACCAAAATATCACACAAATACATGTATTTATATAAACAAATGTCATAAATACAAATGTAAAAATGACGTCATTTCAGCGGCAAGCTCGACTACGGAATTTTCCGTACTTCGGTGATTGCAGCGTTCGCGGCTTCTACGGGAAATCCCGTAGATCGGCGGATATGGGTTAATCAAATGTTTTCAAATGATTCCATTTAGTATTGTGGTATTATATGCGAATCAAGATTTTGTCTAAACTTTTGCCAGATTTGATGAGGAAAAATAACATTCCCTGACTATCTCTTGATATCTTCAGTGTGCATATTGAAAGCATCTTAGCTTTCATCTTGCAGTCAGACCTGGCTTTGCCTTAAAACTTGGGGTTCAAGTATTGGTGATATGCATGATGTACATGATATTTCAGAAGTTCCGTCTGTAGCCTCAATATATTGAACATTGCTTTGGGAGAAATGTCTTAAATAGGAAAGCATTCTTTTCTTTTCAAGGATATGACCGCACTTTGTATAATAAATATATTGAAAGTTTGATCTGGGACTCACTATAAATACTCCCAGATAGATAAGATCATGCTATTTTGCATACAGATGCAGTGAAAGTGCAGTGAAAGAATCAATTTAGTTATAAAGGAAATTCATGAATATGGGCATTTATCGATAAAATATTGGTTAGCATTTTGATAAGAATGACAATGTAACAAATGGTATTTTAACACCAGTATGTATCTTCTGATTAAATCTTTCTTTGAAATATGAAGAGCTTCCCAGAAAGAAGACAATTTTCTTGACTGACAGTTTAATCGTGTTATGCATGAGAACAAGTGAATTTCTTATATCTGGTGTGGCTTATTCAAAGCTCCTCTGTGCCTCTAACAACATGGTCACATCATGCAGGAAATAGTACAGACTCACAGAGACTTTAACTCTCGTCTTTTGGCGGGAGTGATCTCCGGCTTTGAGGCCGTTTTCTCAAAATCTCTTGCTTGACTTCGAATTTCTTCCACTCACGGCTGTATATCTCCCACTTTTTCTTTTGCTCAAATGAAGTTTTCTCATGTATGTTCAAGAGTAAGTCTGAGATGTCACCAGAAAGCATTTATAACCGCAGAGTTTCAAGGCCCTGAAGTAGGTCCTAGATCCCGTCTGTAAGGAACATGCTTTGAAGTTGTGATGTATGCTTAATACATACACTTAATATCATGCTCTTAATATCATGTGCATGCCCGTGGAATGGGGGTCTCCCATTTAACAGATGCTTAAGATTGAAATATTTTGAATTATTAGTGAAGGAATGTGAACCATCAGGACAGTGCTGATATTAGTAGAGACTGGTGTCACATCTCATGCTTATACGGATGCAATACCCACTTCCCTCCTTCAGGCCTTTTTCAGCCATAGCACCATTCTCCACCACGCAGTGAGTGTGGAGGACTGGCACATTGCAGCTGAGCTGAGCCAGATGAGTGGTGATCACATTCAGGCCTTGGGCTACAGTCTCAGAGATGTGGAGGCAGGGCTGAGAACTGATCACCAGGCACATCAGGAGAAAGTTGCCAACACCATCAGCAAACATCTCAGGTATGTGTCCAGCTGAATGTTCACATGTACAAATGTTTTGGGCCATATTTATTTTTGAGTATGATCTTCAAGTCAAGCACCAAGTGACAAATACTGTGGTGGATGGAGGTTATTAGAGATGGATTTTTTGATTGAATAAAAGGAGTGAAATTAAATGATGTTCAATACAGTTTGGACATTTCTGATATGGACCTTGATGTAAAGCTGATCTGATAAACTGAGAGTCTTAACTAGAATTTAAAATGTGGATGGTTCACCTCATTGAGTGCTAATTTCTTCATTGTATGTCCTGTTTCTTGCCGTTCTTGAAGTAGTCACCATAGCAGAGATTTTATTTTCATGTCCAATGTTTGCAATGTTAAAATCTGCTTTTGTTTTTAATGGTTTCTTGTGTTTTGTTTTGTTATGTTCTTGGTTTTGTTTTTGTTATCCCAGCAAGAGCCACATAATGCTGAAGATTTGTAAAGCATTTCACAACAATATTTGGTGTTTTCATTGTGGCTTTAAGTTGGCATGTGGCATGAATTTAAGCAACATCTACATTGTATGTAACAGCATTACCTGTGATCTACGAGATAATGAAACATTAATCAGTTTCCAGTGCACATGTTAACAGACCTACAATGGTAGTAAACATCTCCAAACTTTTTGTTGTTGTTGTCATGTAAATCAATTGGAAAGGATGCACATTTGCTCCTGGCTGTACTATATTGCTCTTCGGTTGTAGGACTTTTCTATGGATGATAAGTGTTTCTCAATATGTTTTGTCTCCAATCTCTGGTTCATTTCTGTTTTAATAACAGGCTGGCTCTGGAGAGAGCGCGTGCCATGAATGGGAGCACAGCTGCTGTCATGGAGATCGGAAAACAGCTCTTGATACAGGTTTAATGCTTGCATTTTTTACTCTCTCGCTGCGTGGTGTGTGTGGCAAGAGTACTGGCACCTCAAATTAATGAGATTGTTCCCTGTGGAGTGTTTAACACGGTGCGTTGACAGATACAGGCTCAAGGGTTTGGCAACAACAGCCAATCATTTGCGGTCGTAATTATGAGCGGACTTTGTAACGATGCCCCTGGGAGCTGACAGGAAATGTGTTGACTTTGATTAATTGCACTCACCATTATGATGCTTTGTGGGTTGCATTTCAGTGAGTGCTACATTGATAAGTAGCTGCCATTGTTGTTACACAGGCTGATCAGAATTATTTGATAGTGAATTAATCATAAGATATTTTTTGCTCTTCCAAATATTCACATACCTACTGTATACCAGAAGTGCTTTTAATGTGTTGTTTTTGTAAACTGCAAACTATTAAAACAGCTGGTCTAAATTGTCAGGAAGTTATCTACATAGAACGCAACACCCTTGATGTGCTTATTTACACCTTGTAGTATATACCTATCTACACAAAAGTTGCATCTTCGATTCACCTTTGCATACACCTTTGAATTTGATCTCAAGTTCTGTTTCTATGCACATGTTTTAAGTCTGGTCAGGACTGCATCATAGTAACTCCAATCTTAGGTTGATGCATGTTTAATACATACGTTGTATTAAAGCAAACTACTGTAAAAATGGATATTTACACACAAGTAATTTTTTTGCGCTTGGATGGGTAAGATGAGTTTTGCCTGTTTTAGTTCTATGGAATCAAGACATCTACTACTGGAACATATGGCTAGCAAAAATGTTTTTGTGCTTTCATTTTCACGCTAGTTTCTGGTTGCGCGAAATGCCAGAAAATTTCAACACTGCAAAAATTTCCACTTTTACAGTACTTGTAAGACATTTTGTCACAGACTGTATTGCTGCATGGTTGTTTTGAAATAAGATTTCTGGCATACTAAAGCTGTGAATTTTGCCCCGTTGTTAACAGATCTTCCAGTTTTGGTGTTGTCATGATGACCTCAGCATGGATGTTTTGGAGTCCCTCCTTCTACCTCACCTGGACCAGTTGGTGCAGCCACTGAGCAGCCTGCTCTTCAGGTACAACATCCAATGCTCTCTCTTCACTAGCTCACAATCTGAATGAAGTGTCATGGTGTTCGGTTTAGTGTAGATGGAATGGGTAGGGAGCATCAGGCTGCAGTGTAGTGTCATGTATTGTGTAGCATAGGCTGGTTAAGTGTAGTGTAATGCATTGTAGTGTAGAGTAGTGTAGTTTTGTCTGGTGTAGTGTAGTATAGTGCACAATAGGTAGGTTAACTGTAGTGTAGTGCATTCTAATGTAGAATAGTGTAGTGTAGTTTAGTGTAACTAAGGTTGGTTAAGTGTAGTGTAGTGAAGCTAAGGTTGGTTAAGTGTAGTGTAGTGTAATGAAGTGTAGTGTATTTTGTAAGTTATTATAGGCTAGTACAATACAGTGTCTGTGATATCTAGTGCCTAGGAGCAGTGGGCTGTCTATCTGTCAGACACTGCATGGTCGCTTTACCCTTAGCTGTTAACAGATGACCATTAGCATACAGCACTGTACCCTGGAGCAGTGGTATGGAAATAAATGAAGTAATTTTAGAAATCTGTTGAAATATTCTCTGAATACATGTTTTGATACAGTACCAGTATGACATGTCACAGTCTTGCATGAAGGCTTCAGTCACCTGGAAGTTTTTTATCTTTAATTTGGGAGGATTAAAAATTCCTCTGCATTCTTCTTCCAACATTAAATCCTTCAAATTGTTACCTCATTTGTTGTGAGTTTATGTGGTCAATCTGTAATCTTAACTCACCAAAGAGTCTTGTATGTACTGGGAAGCCAAATTTTTAGCTGTCCACTGTCAATATGTTAGTAACACTGGCCTAATGAATGTAAGTTCAAGTTCATTTTGAATTTCATGCAAGGGTAATTCTATTCATAGTCATAGTGTACATAGAATACATTTTAAAAGACTTTTTTGGGTTTACCTGAAATAGCCTGAGTCCTGAAGATGGCAAGACGCTCCAGTCAGACCAGAGTCCAGACTACCTCATCCCTCCGGCATTCCTGGACCGTTTCAGCCCTGGGTTCTGTTTGCAGATCACCAGCCGCATGGTGGACACCATCTCAAGCGGTCCCCTTGGTGACCTCGACAGGACGCTGTCTGCCTTCATACGGGGCCCCAGCGGTGCCCTCGGCAGGATTGGGTTGGAGGAGGCTGCCGCCTCGTACGGAAGCGTGTCGGCGGAGAAGCTGTGGTGCGAGATTCTCTTCAACCTGCGCAAGGACGTGCTGGCCAAGCGCTGCGTCAAGCTCTCCGGGAAGGAGCTGGGGGCGTTGGTTCCGCCCAGCCCGCAGGACGGCGGGGCGGGCAGCAGGGGGGCAGTGGACTGCGTTGTATTCACCTGTGGACACCACTACCAGCGCCAGGACTTGAAGCGACAGGTGCTGTCCACGTGGGGCAGTGCCATGGAATCCCTGCCCACCCCACTCCCCATCACCAAAAAGGCTCTGGAGGCTATGTACACCGAGGAAGGCGACTGCATGCTTGTCGGGGCGTGTCCCCAATGTATACACAGTGCAATATTAGCGTACCAAAAAGAGCGGTAGGGCAAAAAGAAAGAATGCCCCGCTGCTCAGCATGTCAATATACATCATGCATATATCTATCTGTTTGTAAATATAAGAAAAGTTTGATATAGTTGCATATTTTTTATGCCAACTGTGCACGAGAGATATTCAATGTAAATGCATCATGCTCTTCCATAGAATAACTTGCCATGTTTCTTTCAGGATTTGTCAAAGTGTGATGTAATGAGCTTGCTATTCTTATATTCTTATTATTCTTATTCTTATTCTTATTCTTATTTTTATTATTATTATTGTTATTGTTATTGTTATTGTTATTGTTATTGTTATTGTTATTGTTATTATTGTTATTGTTATTGTTATTATTATTATTATTATATATATATATTTTTTTTTAGGTTCTTGCCTCCAACACAAGAAATATATTTTGTTAGCTTTCGGTAGGCAAATCTAGTGTAGCATTCCCAGCGGTATTTTCATGGAGAGAAGTGCTGGCAGACAACTGCTTATACCATGCACAGGCTGGTTGTTTTAAAGCAAAGCTTTAGTCTTCATGTTTTGAGGGATGTAGACCATTCCCATCCCATTATTTGAGGGTAGTTTCACCATCAGTATTGCGCTTTGGTATCATGATTGAAAGGCATTAATAGAAGGTCTCACATGAGCTATTGCATTGCTGGCTGTGCTATCAACTTTCACATGCAGTGTTTGTCAAATTAACGATTCTGCCTTTGTAAGCTACCTGAAGTTCTCCAGACCTAAGGTGTTGCATCAAAATTATGACCAGCAGGAACCCTCAGGATCCTGCTTGAATCAGGATCCTGATGGATCCTGCTGGTCATAATTTTGATGCAACGCCTTATCCTTTGATAAAATGGGAGGGCAGTATCCAAGTCTCATCTTGATCAAAATATGACTGGCGGCCATATTTATTTCATTTATTTGTTGGTGTTTTTTTTTTTTTTCCCCTAGGATCATGATTTATAAGACCTCTTATTACCAGGTTCAACACCATCATCATCACCATCACCACAGCCAATGGTATAATTGCAAACATTCAGTCATCATCATCATCATCATTATCATCAATATTATCTTCATCGCCACCACCACCACCATTGATAGCAATGCCGACGTCATCATCATCATCATTATCATCCTCATGATCTGTATCACAAATACAGTGTATCATCATATCATGAATGTCCTTGTTACTGTCTCATCAATGTGGACGCCAGTCTCATTACACTCATCACGCTTTCATTATGCCATGAAGACATCCCGACCAAATCCACTCCTTTATCACAGTATGCTTCTTTTTATTATCAATTGATTGCCCATTATAATTTTGATATTTGTGGCGTCGTTTTCATGGTCACTATCCAATATACAGTTACCAAGAAATTTTGGTTACCTGAAATCGTGATCAATTAAATATGGCCGCCACTTCCAATTATCCATGCTCATTATGCGGGTGCATGTGATAAGGGCTTACTCGATTTGACAGAATACCAAGTCTAATGTTATAGATAGTAAACCCACTTTTGTGAAATCGATATGCCAAGTTTGTAACGTGATGACCTGAAATATATTTTTTTAGCTTCGTGATGGCACATGCACTAGAGTTGTCAAGGTGTATCGTCCATTCTCACGCTTCCATGCCAACCTTGATCATGAATTACACATGAATTACACATGAATTACACATGAATTTACACGAAAAGTGACTGACAGATCTAAACTTCTATCTCAGTCAAACTGCAGGTACAAAGTCACTTCATCTGCATCGTTAGTGAAGATGACACGGTGTTGCCAATATTGCAGGAGGTGAAAACTCCGAATCAATGCCTGAATTTTTATTAGAATTATGAGCAATCTATGTGTTGGTGATATTTGTGTTTTGATTTTTTGATTTGGTGTCGTTCATAAATCAGTTGTCTTGACAAATGGTATATTACTGAAATCGTGTTATGACGGTATCAAGGATACGAATGAAATCAGCAGGTGCTAGTCAGATTGGGGACAGGAGCCAGGGGAGCAAACTTGGGAGAGTGCTTAGAGTGTCTGCGCAAGAATTGTGATGATATTAGAATTATTGTGTCAACACACACACGTGTGCGGATGCCATTAGTCAGTAGAGTCAGTAGAAAAAAACCCTTCTTGCAGTTTGACTTTGATCCTCCCCCCCCCCCCCAAAAAAAAAAAAAAAATGATAATAATAATGATAATGAGTGCATTCCTGCCATTCATTTGTACTGAGAGGAACTTGTCTACTGTTTTTTGAAAAAAGCTACACCTTGTGCTCAAATCTTGTGTGATAGTGACCTATGGGAGACTGAAATTATCAGTTTTTGAAAGTAACCCTCTTCCTATTTGTTCCCATCTATTGAGCTCCAGCAAAGTAAACAGGTATGATGCGTCTATTTCTGTTGATAATAGCGCTCTATAAACTAGAGAGATTAGTATAATTTTTATGATATACACACTGTGTGGCATATCTCCACAGATCGTCCTTCCTGTCTGCTGTGATGCAAAGATGAAATGAATGCATTAAGGTAGATTGTCAGCCCCGCCCGTTTTGCTAAGGAGCCATTGGTGTGATGCGTGGTGCATAGAAAATTAAGTATGTTTGAATTGTTGAAATGAAGACTCAGTAGTAGGTCACATGACTTGAAATATAAATGTATTTGAATACTTGAGTATTCTAAACTATTCATTTAATAAGAGGACAGTATTAAAAGTAGAAAAAATGTTCATTTTGTTGCTTCCAGATTTACTGAAGGCATTGATGCAGAGTGTTGTGTGCTAAATAGATGTTCAGAGCATAAATGCTCATCTGAAAAGTCGTCATTACTTTGGCGTACATGACACAGCTTATTATTTCCTGTCTACAGTGGACTGTGCAGCAGCCTGCCAGCAGGCTTGGAGGGTTTTCACACTTATAAAGAGCTTGTTTGTAGACATCTTTCTAAACTTGCTACTTCATGCTAATGAAAGGATTTTATTTTTCTCGTAAATCTGAATGTAAACTTGACTTTAAATTCATTTCTCAAGGTATGTTTTGCCATTGGTAATCTGGATGGGTTTTCAATCCAGTTGTGCTTGATTCTAGGTGTGTAAATGCCTGCCGAATGAGTTCGAGCTTTACAACTTGATTGAGGTGGTGGAGCCAGCTAGGCCCATTCACTCTGCTAAGGTGCATGCATATAAGAACATGCTCTTGCATGTCAAAGGGTATTGAGAGTTGCGAGTTTGATTAACAAGTCATGGTTTTGTGAAAAAGTTCTCATGTGGAATGTCATTTTTAGTTCGTGGTCCTTGAGGAGATTCATTTTTGCATTTATTTATCTACATGCTAATTGGTACCTCAAAAAAAAAAAAAAAAAAAAAAAAAAACCTGAGATGTAAATTTCAGAAATGTAATGACAAACAAGTTGTTCAGAAAGTGTGAAAACTCTCCATGTTAAGCACTGCTGTGCCTGGGTAGTAGTATATATTGGTAGTCTCACTATTAATTGGCGATCTTAGGGACTGCATTTTGCTAAAGGTCTTTGTAAATTTAAGAACAAGAATACTGGTGCTACTTCAGCTGATATTTTGCTACGTTTCCCCCAAAAAAGTGATGGTGTTGTCAGAAAGCAAATTTCATAAGTTCTCTTGTTTTTCTAGCTCTTCATGTGAAAGTGTTTGTAAATGCTATGCAGGGAACAGAAGGTGTTTTGAAATGTTTCTCTATGAGTACCGAGATGTGTTTATATTCCTGTTCATATTGTCTCCAGATGTATTGGCTACACATGTAACAAGGATGATGTGGCATTCTTGTTATCAAACCTGCAACAACTTCTGTGAAGATTGTGACTTTAAGGTGACTTGACTCCTGTGATACCCATGAAATTTTGTCACTACTATCAAGTTGTAGGTGTGGTAATTGCTTTGTAGTTGGTCTACAGGCTCTATAGTTATGTGCCCCATGTAAAGCTTTGCTATGTTTTTATGGTAATGTGAAAATGTCACAAGGGAGTGAGAGTCTGAACTCCATGGATTTCCTTAGTCACAAAGTCATAGCAAACCTTAAACTGGCCTCAAGCTGGAACTAATCTGGCCTCATCCACTTCCTTACACTAGCTTCGTCAGGCCTCGCCCCTGCCTCACCCCGGCCCCATGCTGGCCTCACCCTAGCCTCACCCTGGCCTCGCATTAGCCTCACCCAGGCATCACCCCAGCCCCATCCGGGCTTCACCCCAGCCTGGCCTCACGCTGGTCTCACACCAGCCTCACTCCGTCCCCACCTTGTCCCCATTCCGTCCTCACTCTGGCTCCTTCCCAGCCTCACACCTTCCTCACTCAGGCCTCTTCCCAGCCTTGGCCCTACCTCACTCCAGCCTCATCCCAGCCTCAACCCTGCCTCACTCCGGCCTCACCCCAGCCTCGCACTGGGCTCACCCCTGCCTCACTCCAGCGTCACTCTGGTCTCACCTTGGCCTCATCCCAGCATCACCCCACCCCCCACCTCATCCCCACTCCGACCTCACTCTGGCCTCACCTGGCCTTGCTCCAGTCTTGACCCAGCCTCAAGCCAGCCAAACCCTACTCACCACGACCTCACTCCCACCCCAACCTGCCTCAACCTGGCCTCAACCTGACTTCACCCTGGCCCCATCCCATTCCGGTCCAACCCCAGCATCACCCCGACCTCACAAAGGTCATACCATCAGCTTCCTGTTTGATTCACACCAGCCTCTTTCCCACTTCACCACTTGTTTGTTTGTTTGTTTTTAATTAAATTACAGCAAATTTGACATCACTAGAAAGTGATCTTGTCACTTTATTTTTTATAAAAGCTGCCAAATCCTGTTTAATGGCTGTATTGCACACATGAGTAAGTTTAAGCAAAGGAATTGCTTACAGTCCACACATTGTATGAGATTTGGTGAATCAGCCGTTGCTATAATCAAATCTAAATCAACTTGGAGAAAGCAGATGTTCTGAAATAGATTCTTTGTCAGCTTGAGGTATGTGATACAACGATATTTAGAGATATCGCTTCTTTGCAGTTATTTGATCAAAAATATGTTGGTCTTCCAGTGATTTTTGTTGTAGCTTTTCCTTGGCCTAGCCATAGGTAGTGTGTGAAATCTGTCTGACCACTGTGAAATAAAAGATAATTCTGAAATAATCTTTAAGTGGGATTCTTAAATCTTGAGTGCAGCAGACCTAAAGTACAGTAAGTCGTCTTGTCTGTGTTTGTCAGAGGAGACATGTTGAAACAACTTATGATAATTCCATGTGTTCCAAGTCTATTCTTCAAGTCCCATTGGGTACATTCATTGTGTAAAGCACAAACTAGTATAATTTCTGGATGAATGAATGCTAATGAATTTCCCCCAAATTACCAGTTATTAGAGAGCAATTTGACCAGATTAACACTGTAAGGTAATAATCTGAATGTGTATGAATATGATGAGAAATGGTCCAAGTGTGTACTTGGTTGGTACATTGCATTTCTTTCTTTTCCTGTTATCATCTAAAAAACAGAAAAAATGGGCAAACTCCACTTAGTATTAAGATTGACCTTATAACTACCATGAAATCAAACAAAGAAGTTAGAATTGCGATGTCAAACCCGATATACATATGGAGTATGCAAATGTGATTGGAATTGCTGTTTGTTGTAATCGTGTTCATGAAACTTTGAAGTTTCATATATTTCAGTTCTTCTCTACATGAAAATGTCACCATTCTTCATTTGATATCACTATTCATGTGTCAAGAGTTCATGGGAAAGAGGAATGAAGCTCCCCTTAAACACTTACAAGTGTATCCTGGCATTAATGCCATCCCCTGGTCGGTTTGCAGAACGTATCTGCACCTTACAGAGAGATGGGTAATGGCAGATTTGTGAATCAACTCATTTATTACTTTGCTACCAGTGCAATGAGAGGGATACAGACAGGTTAGATTCTACTTCCACAACTTATAACTATCAGCTGTGCTTGAGTATGTCGGCTGTAAGATTTTTGGTTTTCTTTAATAAAGACGTGTGCTGCCCTCTTTTTTTTAGTGAAAAGCGGAAGAGAAAATTGGGATGCTTGTGCATTCTGAGGGTATATGATGGGGATTAACAGGTCAGACATTAATGTGATGGTGATCTTGCATGATTACATGAATTGCTACAAAATAAGGCAGATATAGTTTCATATCCTTGCCATGAAATTTGACATGCTAAGTGGTGAAATGTGTTCATCTAGTAATGTTAAGCGTGTCCTCGGCCCGGAAAGATTATGATCAAAAGCGACAATAGACCTTATCTTGCCTCAGGGACCTTGCGTGTCATTTCAAAAATGAAATGCATCAATGCATAGTCCATTGCTGGCGCCCTGTGAGTTTTTAATATTGCTGCAGCTGCATTCCTTCAATTGTGAAATCACCAATCATTTCCCTCTTTTTCCTTCAAAAGAGGCACGGGTTACTGCAAAATTGATTTTTTAAAAACAACTACACTGCATTACAATTCAATTCTGTAATTTCTCGGTCTTTAAGCATTCATTCATTAAATAATTGCACAATCTAATTGAAAAAAATGTGGAGAATACTATCACAATTTCAGTATTAGTATTCTCTTTTTTATTCTAATGTATTATTGCTCATGTATCCTATTCCTCACCTTAAAAAAAAAAGAGAAAACACTAAATGCCAAACCCTTTGAAGTAACATGTATGCTTAACAAACATCATGAAGGTCTTGCAATACATGTATGTGTAATCAGTCATGCCCTTGCTATGGATAAATAGAAAAAATGAATTATATATGTTTGCTATATAAGGTGTATATGGAATAAAGCCATCTATGACTAAATACCTAGCGTTTATTAGTCTTGTTTGTGTTTGTGGAGATAGAGCCAGTATTGCGAGAGATGAATGCACACTGTCACAAGTCTCACACACACACACACACACACACACACATTCTCATAGGAGACGTAAACCGGGGATATAGTTTGCTTGACATAACCAGTCATATTCTGTTATTCATTTCTGAAAAGCTTTTTTTTTTTTTTTTAATTCAATAATTCAGTTCATTTAAAAATTAGGCTTCATGTAGAGTAGTAAATACAAGTGCATACACAACAACTGAAGATATGTTTACAAATTTTAGAGTTCCCCTATTTGAATAATATGTATGATATCACTATGGCCTTACGAGGGTGATCTATCATTTCTTTTAAATATTCTGAATTGCACATATAATTTATTGGTATGAAATCCTCAGTTACCCAGAGTGAAACTTGCCAATATCCCCGCTTGAAGCCACTTATGAGAACACAAACAAACACACACACACACACACATTATCATAGGAGACTTTCAACTGGGGATATCATCAGCCGAGAACTAGAATGGTGTCATCGCATTCTAAAATTTGAGCATAAATAAAAACAAAATTTCATGAAATACAAAAAGGTAATTACATTAAAAGGGGGTAGATTTGTAAGTATAGTTCTGAATATACAGTGAAAAAAGCACCCTTGTGGTTGTAATTGTTAACATTTTACTGTAAATGAAATAATCAAATATTGACACAATAATGTACAGATCGAGCTCTACAATATGATACATACCAATAACTCACTACCCCTAAAAATTGCAATAAAGCCCTTCTGGTTCTCAGCCGACAATATGATAGTTCGGTCAAGGTAACCAGTCACATCCAAAAGTTCAGTTTGTTTAAAAAATTGTAGAGTACGAGTGCATACACAACAATTAAGGATATGTTAACAAATTTTAGAATTCCCCTATTTGAATAATGTGTATAAAAACCTATTTGCCTACATGCAAGCACTAAATAGGCAGAACGAGCAGGTGCATTATTATACCCCTAACTGAACAATTGGGCATATCGTCTGTTGAGAATGAGAAGGGCATTTTGTGGTCTTGAACACTATGGGTTTTGTGGCAACTTAACGCCCTTATCATTCTCAACCGACGATATGATTGGTGTGAAATCCTCAATTACCGAGAGCGAATCTCGCTAATATCCGCGATTGAAGCCATTTATGAGAACACACACCCACACACCCACACACACACACCCACATACACACTCTCCATAATCTATCAACAAATGGTCAATTCACACAAGTTTTTCACCTTGTTCTAAACAAAGCTTTTATTTTGCAACATTCACATGCTACAGTTACTTACAAAAAAAAAAAAAAAGGTCTGCAATGCAAGATTGTAGGAAATAGTTTACACAGAGAGAGAAGGAAAGAAAATTAAGCATGTAAAAAAGACAATTGGCAATGCAATCTACAAAAAAATGTACTCACCAAATATAAAATCTAGAGCTAGCACTGACTTGATATGACCACGTCTTTCACATTCAATTGAACTTTTCATTTGACACCAATACCAGCTGCAGCTCTCGTATTGCCCTTAAGCAGACCTTCGACATAGCCTAGATTTTCATCTTCTACCAGAAATATAAGAAATTCATAATTTAATAAGCCAGTTCAAACTGTACATACTCGTACCAAAACCAGTTCTTTCTCGATGGACGTAGAATAGCCCTTTCAGCATCACATATGTAATAGCTTCTTCTTCTCTTTAAATTTTTTTCTTTTCTTCTCCCATCTCAAACACACTAATGAAAATTTGTTGGGATGTTCAAATTTGGTATTACATACTCGTACATTATGTCTGTTCTGTTTAAAGACAATAGAAAGATTAATTGAACTTGCGGTCAGTTTACTAATGTATAATTTGGTAGCGATTTGAGCAAAACAACTAACATTGAATAGCGACACATTATGTGCACATTATTTTCACCTATTGCAGATACACAGTCACATTCATTTTTGTCGTCATTGCTACGGTTATATATAGAATACTGTTGAACTAACAATCAACCTATCAGCTGTTGACTTCATTTCGTTTGCTGCGATGAGTCCCATTCGGAGGCCCGTTAACACAATCACATATTCGCTTGTGAATGGATAATGAAAGTGAGGAATAAACACAGGAAAATCAGTGGATTTTTTTTCTTTAATCATTAGCGACACATTTGAGTATCAAATGTGAAACCACCTGAATCTTGATACACAAAATGCAGTTATTCCTATTTCACTCGCAAAGTTGTGGTCTTTATCCAGTCAAACTTACATGTGTGTCTGCATATGTTTTTTTTTTTCTTGAAATTCTCTAGTTAATTGTGATTCCGACTCTCACAAGAAGATCACTGTTTACTCCGATTTTCCCTTTCAGTCGAAACAACTCAACATTCTCTGGAGAATGAATGGACTTGAAAACGACACAGCATGTAAACGTGCTGCAGTTTGCTACACTGATTGCAAGGACTGCTTTAATAGCCTATCACCTTGAACACAATGGGAAACAGGCTGGGCCCATCACCAACCTTGGCGTAAAATACCTCACCATGGCTCCCTTTAGCCTATGTAAGGGGCAATAACGGGCCACCAGCTTTTCTCCAATATTATTATGTCAAATCAAAATTCTCTAGAACTGTGACCAAAGGATATATCAGTGCTACTCCACTTTTTTGACACGCTTTCATTATCCATTGAAGCAAAAGTTGTGATGCCGGTTTACCACAGGAAACCATTCCCAACCCACTCTATCCCTTCCGAGTGTGTATGCCCTCTCCTCAAGAAGTACATTACAATAAAAATTCAAAAGAAAAAAAAAAATGCTGGGTGTCAGCTACTGAGCCACAACTACAATACATCTACAAAGCAAGCAAGGTTAGCATGTTTTTTTTTTTTCCTTATCACACAAGAAATTATGTTTACAGATGGAGCTATGAGCAAAACATCTTAATTCTTACCGTAAATTTAAACTAAGCACAAGTCCACACATAATATTGATTAAAAGGTACAAGAAGAAGAATTTTTGCAGTGATTGTTCGAGTCACGAGGGTTTGCGGGTGAGGCTATATCATACACACAAATATCTGTCTTCAGCGTTTGGTAGTAGCAGTATAGTTTTCACTGGAGATTCAGCTTTTAAACCCTTTCAGAATGTCCTATTTTCCTTCCTTTTTCCCCCTTGGTGTATGAGCAGGCAAACTTTGTTGGATAAAAGACAAAAATATGCAGACAAGAAAAGTGTTGGCTTGGATTTTGTTTCTGTTCTTCACACTTCCCTACTGACAAACATCGCTCACAGAAAAAACACTAAAATAACTCGGTGCATCATTAAACATGTGTGTATATGATTGAACTACAAGTAACATTATCACAAAAAGGTGTTATCTTTGCACTGCTGTACAAACAGTGACTGCCTAAGTAGGTGTGCCATCAACACTTTCTTATGACAGGACTGCACCATTCATTTATTCACTTGCACAAAATAAAATACCTCCAGACTGCAGAATCAATCACTGAAATTTAATATCCAGGAAACAAAAATCCAATCATTCCTGTCATCCAGTCCAGTATATAATGCCCATTTTCATCCTGAATCCAATCCATTCTAAAAATGTGCAGGAACTGTTTGAAAATGTCTCCAGTTATTAGTGAGAAATGCTACAACCTACCGATCAATCTTACGATACACTCTAGTCCCAACAGAGACCCCCTACGTGCTAACCAGTAAGTTACAGAAACAGAACACACTGCCACAAATGGTCAGACTAACCTACACAACAAGCAGGGAAATAACTTGAAAGTAAACAATTAGAATAGAAATGGCCAAAATCAAAGGATGACAGAGCACCCTGAATTTGTTTTCCTGACTTCAACATTCACTGCACAATGGAAGTCTCCTTCCCTAACTGTTTACACTCATTCACATGCAAATAATAGGACTTTCGTATATATATTCTACGCAAAGGACTTCAAAACTGTCCTATTCCATAGTAACTGTAACACAATGCTCTCTTTCTATTTGGCTACATGAATGGGATCCAAAGGGCTGAAACGAGACTATTTCAAAAATCTACTGAGGCTTTAGGTTGTATCACTGTGACAGATTATTACACAAAAACAAGCTTTCCTTATTATCTCAACTCATGAAAGATATCTAACGATTATTACTAATCCTACATGTAATTACTGCAAGGAATATGTCACACAACTTGTAGTGATGTTGTGTTGTTCCCCTTTAAGACTTTCTACTAACAAGAAGAGAAAATATAAGAAAGTTTGGCCATTGTAGCTTGCAGCTATGTTTTCTAAAACATCTACCATTCTCATGGGGCAAAAATGGGCATTGGACACAGAATGTTATTTTTTTTTTCTCCATTTATGCAAGCATGCCAAATGAGGGAAGGGGGAATTGTTTGGGAAGGGCAAAATAGATATGATACGAGCATCCTTAGTCAAATAGCATGAAAATACAAATGAATCAACACAAAACATTGGATATTTGCACATTGTAATGTACATCACTATATATTTACAATTTTGGGCGGGGCAGAGCTTTTAGACTGGCTTCGATGGGTGGATGATGATAATACTTTTGAACTATCTGGCACCCCAAATGGGAGCTAAAGTCAAGTGGCTGTGTGCACAAATGACTTGTCAAGACACCCAAACAATAATGAATCTAGCATGCCCCCATTCCGTCATCTGCATTTGTAGACACGGTGATGATGATGATCATCTTGCCTCTAGAATGGATATTGACAGGTGTCAGAACTTTTCTGCATTTTTTCCCCAATCTGAAACGAGGATGAAAATGACCCACCCAGACATTCACATGTACGCAAACACCATTGGGTCTTCCTGTCCCAAGATTGTCAGAAACAATGCGTCCTCTCGTTTTCAAAATTCTTAGCTAGCAACTGGCTGTTCCCAAGACAGTTGCTTGTGCAGGGCAAGGCCAGAAAAAGGTCTGCCCCAACGTCCTTGCTCTTAGGAACTAATATGATGCTGTCACATAAACTGTCCATGCTATGAGTGAATTGTTGGCAACCCTCTGTAACGTAACACCACGACCTAAAGGCCCGTATGTCTCGTCCAAGGCTTTCTAGGTGGCACACTGTCACTGAAAATCTCAAAAAGTAAATAGGAGCATAGAACCTCTCGAGGTACAACTGGATAATCACATCAGAAAATGTCAGAGACAACAGCACACAAGCATTGATCCTTGCGTGACTAACACAGGATCTCCAGGTTTCAATGTCCAAAGAGGTCACTCACTTCTCCTTTGTGGACAAGCAGTCGGTCACTAGCACATGCTGATGAAAATAAAGGCAACCAGTTGATCTCTTTTCTCCATCCCTGCAGCGAGTAGTGAGGCTTTCACTGCCAGGTGCTGTAATCTAGGTTCCCCCAGTTCCACATTACACTCACAAGGACAGAATACCCATTGTTATGCTCGTCTCCGGTAATGCTGTTGCTATAGGGTACGCCTCAATGGCCACGTGTACGCAAAAAAAAAAAAGCGGCACTGGAACGTGAACCGGATATTTGAATTGATGTTGTCAATTTTCTCGCAAAGCTGGGACTTTTTCGACACATGTCCCATAGACAAAAAAAAAAAGAAAGTACACAGATGAACATTTCAAGACAAAAATCAGACTGTGATAATATCATTTTGGATGCAGATTTCACAAAGATAGACAATCTTTGGCTGCTACGTCTATGGAGCGGAGATAATCGGATGACCAAGGTTGATATATTGGTAGGACTTCCAAGTGCTTGGTGCTTGTTAGAGCATGAATCATGTGTCCTCCTGTCTCTCTAGAGTCAAATGAGTTATTTGCAGCATTTCATCCATGTCTTAAACATTTCTCAGAATGCTGCTTCTATCCTGTTTGCCCAGTAGGCTGCACACCTCCCTGTTGTGTCCACTGTGTGCAGGGTGGGAGAGTGATTTCGGCCGAGGTGTCAAGGGGCACTAAACTCCAGCCGTGGGTTACGTGTGTGCCACACTGTATACATTACACAGCTCATGAATGCTTCATACATCAGCCACTCATTTATGTCTGTTTATCATCATCATTACATAACAGTTACGAGCATGACGCAGTAAGAATATCTGCGCCATGGCTCGAAACTGGATATCTCTTCTTTAAAAACACACAAGAGTTTGTGGCTTCATTACTTTTAGGTACATCAAAACTTTTACAAATATGACTAGCTAGTAGAGACTAGCAAAATACTCCTGCATTTTGCTCGCTGAAGAGAATTAAACAATTATCAAATGTCATCATTCAGGTTAATTCAAAGAGCACATTATAGATAGTAACTGCGTAAGGAGTCATTACTCCACCACACAAATTTTACTGACTGACACTTACCAATTTTCTGTTTTAAATAAGATTTGTGTTAATGTCATTAACACTAATCAGTATACAGGAAAAAAAAAAAGATTTTACAATGAGTAGTATACAGCAATTATAAGCTCCCATTCTTTTTAAATGTACTGAAAGGACAACCATGCATATTCTTTATTTAGCAACAACTCTTACATTGTTTAATTTCATTTTTCCCCCTATGGTCTATAATACAAATCTATTCAAACATGAATCATACTTATTCATCTAATCTACTGCGTACCTGTGAACATCTACTGAACAAGGCAGCATTAACCTCGTAGTATGATTACAAACTGTGAATAATGTTGCTATCAGCGTATCAATGTGTGGAGTCAGCTATATAGTCTCACCAAATTTGGCTTCAAGATTACGAGCACTCAAAATCAATCCGGAAACAAAGGGGTCTCGGTATTAAATGCTGTTGCTAAAAGGGGAGACATAACATCACAGATAGTGTATGCAACTGTATGCAAGTGCATTGTTCCCAAACCGATGCTCAACATAATCACAGTAATGTTGTTTTTAATTGCTTCATAATTTCAACTGTTACAAATTATTTGCAAGACTCACATATTTATCATTCATACATGGAAAGAAAATGCAGGACTGATATGTATATGCAGTCACATATACAATGAAACTTCAAGTCTGTACAACATAAGAATGTCCTGGTATCAATTTACTGAAATGTCATTTTGTACACGCTGCAAAAAGAAAAATAAAAAGAAAGAAAAAAGTGACACCATAAACAATGCAAATGACATGAGCTACATTACAATCATTAAACAACTCTTATCTTTGTTCCACAAACATGGCAAAAAGAAGGAGCTGCGTTGAATTATCTCAATACAAATCTATTGTTAACATAGTCAGGGTTAAAAAGAGATATCCTTTTCCCTTGCCAGGAGTAGGGTTCATATTTAGCATGCAGGTTTCACTATGACATCAACATTTATTTCTAATTAGAGTTCCTAGATCAGAAAGAAACGGTCAACTTCCAGCGAATAACATATTTACCTTGGCCTAGATTGAATCCTATTCATTGATAAACACAAAGAATCCCTTAAATTTGCTCTTTACAAAGTTAACTACAAGCTGTGCATTCACACAAGTCTAGACATTCATAATTTCAATGTGAGGATCAAATCATATCTTATATGTGTCTGACAGTGATAAGAAATGTAATAATTGTTGGGATAAATCATGCATCTTACAGTTTGCAAATCAAGAACACACAAGAATCTAATTTGTGAAGACAGATTGACTGAAAACTGATCTGATTCTAGCTCTGTACGACAAACTGACTTCAGGATTAATACCACATAGCTAACGGTCAAAGAAGTATGACACACGGTCACTGAAGTAGGCAGATAACCCACTTCTTACATTTGAGCTCTGAAACTTTATAGACATTACGCGGAGTATTCTTACGACTGGAGAAGTAGATCACAATAGAATCTACTTGTGGCGAAAATTTATTTTGTCCAATGCATTTATATCCTCCTACATGTTTTTAGAACTTTTTTTTTTCATGGTCATTTGTGCAAAAACATGCTCTTCAAAAATGAAATAAAAAGAAAAAAAAAAACACAAGAAAGTCATCAGCCAATAACAATACAAAGAGAACAAATTATGAACAAAGTTGGAAAAGCAAGTCTTCCAGTTTTGTTTGAACCACTTCAGAGTATGACCAAGCTGCCTCGTGTCTGATTCTCATTCAATGTCCTTCTACAATACTGTACAATACTGTCCAAAACTTGTCTTCATTATAAACCTCTATACATGGCTTTGAGCCCAATTTATTTTTACGTGGTTAGTACAACATCACTTTTCTTCATTTTTTTTTTCGATCTTTTTTTGTTTTTGTCTCCACAGGTTTTACATGTCTACAAAAAAGGTAGGTATTAATACTTGGGGTTTCACATTTAGTCAGTTTGCCCGGATTCCTTGGTATCACTGTACGGGTCTTCAAACCCCACACTGTCCCCATTGTATGGGCCTTGCTTCACACCAGGCAGTTCATAGCCACCCTCGTGGTAGCTCGAGACGGGATCGCTCAGGGCTGGAAGGTCGGGATCCTCGATGTGGAACTCCGTTCCGAAGTCCGGCTGCTTGCCGGGGGACACGCTGACGTCCTGTTCTCCGGGGTAGGCCACACCCTCCTCGTCGGAGCTGGAGGGGGAGGTCGATGTCGAGTCCGAGTTGGCCGTGACGGGGTCCTCCGTCTTGCTCGTCTCGTCTTCCGTTGCCTTCCCTACGGTGGCCGGCTCATCGTGCTCCAGGGTGACCCCACGGCCACGCCCTGATCCCGTCTGGCCGGAGCGGTCCTTGCCACCCTTCTCTTTCCTCTTCGTCTTCTTGTTTCGTCTTTGTTCCATGCCCACCTGCTGAAAGATGTCACAACCATGATTTTAATAAATGTGTACCTGAGCTGATGTTCAGCCATTCCTTACATATAATAATACACCAGTTTTTAAAAGGTTTGAGGGAAACATATAGAACAGACATAAGATCTAAAAGAGAGAGGACAGCAAAATACAAACAATGTAAATATGAATTAACGGAAGTCCACCTTAAATGCTCCCATTATTTTTCACCATAGATTTGTGAGAAGAAAACATATCCAAAGACAAACCTTCCCTCCACAGTAATAATTTCTCATCTTACAGTCTGTCTCTTAATAGCTGAGTGAGGTAATATAAGTCTCACCATATCATTCTAATATCTACTCGCTACTGCTCACACCAAGAGGCCCTCCCTTGTAACCATGGCAACCTACCTGCTGGTAGCCCCACATCCGTGCGCCCTGTCCCTGGTAAGGACCAAAGGGCATGCCAGGTCCTGGTCCCATGCCGTTGCCGTAGCCCATCCGCTGGTTTGGTCTTGGTCCCCGAGCGTGGGGCATGTTCCCAGGGATGAAGAGTCCCCTGGAATAAACAGGATGACAGATAGATCACTTGTAAGCAGGAGGACTTTTCTCAGATGCATCTGAAAGCACCCCTATCATCACCGTAAGTAGGTCTACACTGATAACTCTTGAGCACTTGCTTCCATCACTAAAATCCTGCCATGGCACTTTGAATGTTTTAACATTTAACATGTGTAAAATGTGTAAATTGTTTAATATATCATTAGTCATGAGAGTAAGGTACACTGTACTTCCTCAACAGACATTTCCATCCCTTCAGAATTTTGATGAAGAGGCATATAGACCTTAAACAAAATACATCACTTGAGAAGTTTAGAGCTAACAGTATTCTGTTGTCTTTCCCGATCCTGCCCCGTTTCACCTTGTCTTTGTGGTACTCACCCCCTGGGTCTTGAGCCGTCTGTACCCGCCCACTGGCCAGTCACCATCCCAGCCACTTCCAGCTGCCCTCCACGTGTGTTCATCTGCCTCTTACCTGCATTAGGACACAAAAAACAAAACAAAACAGGGATGGAGATTGATCACAGACTGCTGACATGACGACCAATCTCAGTCATCTTATGTTGTCAAAGCCGGTGTGTAGCATTTAGAAACCAGCAAAGGAAAACCTCTGAAAAGTTTACTTTTAATGGTTTAATCACTGACATCATACACTAAGGTGAGAGCAAGGTTTGGAATAGAAATTACTTGATAACTGAGACACATAAATCTGACAATGGATGTTTATGGTTTGAAAAACAGCAATATCTCCACTCATATATACCTATTCTTGTAAATAGTCTGTAACACTTAGGGCATTCAGCAAACTTAATAGATGTTGCTGTTTAGTTTCCATCAGCACAGCACAATATACAAAATGCTGCCTTACAGCATTTCACAACCAGGTTCGAGACAAATAAAAAGAAAAAACCTTGCATTAAACATTAGAAAAGGGGCTACAAGAATTTGTAGGGCTTTAAACTTGCACATAGTCTTCCATTTAGAAATTAACAAAAGTGAACCAAAGTTGAGTCTCAAAGATACGATGCTACCCAGGTTTGGAAGGAGTTTCCCATTCATTTTCTAACAATCTTAAAAAACTGCAAACCGCTCTACAGAATTTACTGTAAATGGTATATTAATGACACATTTTTCCCTCTGAAACAGGTTAAAATTCAGGAAGTGGTTTCTATACCATTACAGCCAATACAATCCCGGGCTCTTGTGGCATTGCAGGATTAACAGTGTTGGCTTCTACTCACCTCTTCCCATTGGTCCCATGGGCATTGGTGGCATAGGGCCCCCTCCTTGCCTGAAGTTGTAGTAGTACTCGTGGCCCGGGAATGGGGGCCCAGCTGGGGGTCCCATCTGGGGGATCATTGGATGTCGGAAGTTGAGCATCACACCTTCCAGGATGCACTGCTTCATGCGTTCCACTTTCCCCACTTGGTCCATCTGGAGCAAAGGCCAAAGTAGATGGTGAGAATCAAACAGGAAACGATTAAAGGGTGTGTACAGTTCTGGTCGAGGTGAGGATTTAGCTTTTAACGTTATGCGAGATATTCAGAAACCACTCTATGAGATGTCAAAGAGCATGCAGTTCTAAGGGGTATCAAAAGTTTATTCGATGAAAATCGGTTTTGAAATGGTTGAGATATCCAAAAACAAGGTGAAACAAAGATATCCTAATAAAGTTGTAGCATGTCGCCTTTTATTATTAGCACTTTTTTTGATATCTCAGCCATTTGAAAACCAATTTTCATCAAATAAACGTTGAATCCTTCTTAAAATTACATGCTCTTTCATATTTCACAAGAGGCTTTTCATTATCTCACTTAGGAATGTTCAAAACATGAATCCCCACCTCAACCAGTACTGTACAGTCCCTTAAAGTTGATCAGCTATTGCTTTGACACTGACAAATCTTTATAACAGACTTTTTAAGCAAGTCCTCATCAAGGACATACTAATAAGAAGGTAATACTCATTCAAAGTCAAAGTCAGATAAAACTTGCTGACACCAACTGCATTTGCAAGTTTTATCTGAATCCAAGATTAAACTAATAGATAATTCTTTCACTTTTGCATTCCTTTACGCAGAATAAATCTACACATTCTGATGAAGGAAGAGAGTTGACAAGTGAAACAGAGAGAGACAGAGAATGAGGTAGATAGATAATGAATATATGAATAGATATATGGATGGGTAAGTAGATAGACAGATAGATACACACATAGATGGATAGAGATTGATGTATAGAGAGGTAGACAGGATAGCTAGATAGGTAGGTAGATATCTAGATTGATACACAGGTAGACGTATGGAAATAGATAAACAGGTAGATGTATAGCTGGGTAGACAGACGGACAGAAATAAAACTAGAAAAGAGACAGACGGCAGACATCCAGCCAGTGAGCCATATGGTACCTTTCCATCACACAGCTCCTTGAGGCTACTGCATGTCATAGCCTTGTGTAGTTTGTACTGGAACAGCTTGCCATCAAAGTAGAGCCAGGGGCAGCACAGATCCCACGGGATGGGGGCACCACACGCATCATTGGCGAAAATGGCCATCTCCACACCGCGCATGAAGAGGGCAGCAAGCTGCACACCTCTGGCCGTGATGTTAGGAATCTACAAGAGCAGACAAGAGCTTTACCAATGGCTATAAAACAAAAATGCATTTCTTTTTCTTACTAAGTCATCTGGCTGTAAGCTGTTTGGTGTACATATACCAACATCAGTACCACTAGCCCTATTTATGGAAATTTCACTTCTACCTCCCTCCCCCCACACTCACATGCATACATACACACACACTTGCACTCTACTGTCAATCTCAGCGGGAATCTTAGTTCTGAGGTATTTGTTTTCATCAACTCTGTATGAACATGAAAGATTGCTGAATTTTAGTCTCTACTGATGTAACTTTGCCACCTCGTTTCATCTGTGGACCTAATAACGGTTTAAGGATGCGATGACCTATCAGCCTTGCAATATCACAACAATTCATGGTGGATTACTGCACACTGCCCCCATTGTCACATGGCGGAAGAACAAGAACTTCATTTTGACCACACATATTGATTATGCTTCTGGCATTTTCCTCACTCTATAACAAATTGCTTGCTTGGGATCCTAACCAGTGATGCAACCTATTTCAGGAGACAAGCCAAACAGGACCTCGATGTGCAGCCAGCACAAGTCAACCTGTCTCACAGGGGTGTGAGGTTGATGACTCCCCCCCCCCCCCCCCCCCCCCCCACACACACACACACACACACAAAATTACCTTGAGCTCTTGCAAAGCTGTAGGATTGTTGAGGATGGGTGACACACTCTGGGCAAGAATGGCATCCAGCTCGTGTTTGCGGAGCAACGGAGGGCTGGAGTGCAGGAGGTATCTACCGATGAAAATAGAGAAGATAATGATATGACTCTAGCTCAAGAGAAAGGCAACATGAAGTATACTCTACAATAAGGACAAGGCACACTTCGATGGAACTGTATCACAAGAGTGATAATATCATAAAGGCAACAACAACAGGAAATATTAACTCCAAAATCTGTCTGGCTTGAAAAGAGTGACATTACACTGTTTTGCAGGAGAACTGAATTATCGCATAGTAGCCAATGGCAATGTTTGTCCTTTACCAGAGAAGTCAGTTTCTTCCTACTGATCAACTATAAGCATTTGTAATTCTTCAAAAATAAATTGGTCCTATCCATGACATCACAAAATACTGTCTAGACGACTGCAGCATGCTAACGGAAATGACCATTTCTGCTCTAATTCCTCACCAGTGCCTATTCTTGAACTCACTGGAGTCAACAAACTGCACTTTAAGCTGTATGCACACATAAACACAGTCAGCCCACGTACAAGCCTTTCGGGACAAGGTAGCTCGTCACACTAACCTGACCACACAGCAGAGGATGAGGGCGTGCTTCGGCACACAGGCCGTCTTGTGCATGGAGGGCAGATCACTGTTGAGGCAGGAGAGGAAAGCCCGGAGGCGGAAGTTCTTGTCTTCCGGCTCGCGGCCCAGCCACAGCTTTGTGAGGGGAGGCACCATCAGGTCCAGGGGGAGCGCCTCCACCAAGTCGGCCTTCTGGATGGGCAGGTCACGGCGGGAATACCATTCCCGGATGACGATGGGCGGGGAGGATCGGTCTGCCATGGGGAGGGATGGGGAAGAGTTAATGGCCAATCATTTCAAAGCATCTACAGAAATTCTTTGACTTTGTGTGCAACAGCCTAGTTATGAATCGCTGTCTTAGCCTCTTGGGGAAAAAAGAAGAAACCAATATCACAATCTACCACTCAGCACTACCACAATTGTTACTTCATAAAGCTCTGCAATCTACACAGCTCTCTTCTTCTTCTTCATCATCATCATCATCATTGATGCCTTTGTCTTCAAACTCCTATTGAATTTCTCACATGTCATTTTCATCCCTTTGTTCAAAAACTGACATTATCACAAGGTTATAACCACTAATGCCATTACTTTGAATTGTCTTCATTCACAATGTACTAATTATTCTTTCATTCATCCTTTATCCATGGTGTGTGCAAGTGTGTTTTTCTTGTGTAAAAATATTAAAAACTGTGCATAGAATTGCCATGCATGGACATTTTGATAAGGCAGTTGTGTGGGATTGGTATGTTACCCGAGGTCTGCAAAGGAAAGTCCATTCAATCTCTGAAATGTCTAGACAGCCAACAACTCTGATAAAAATGACTAGGGAATGCATTTTGAAAGTATGATTACAAACAAGGACATTTATTGAAGTTTGAAAGCCCTCATACTAGTCTTGATTCAGACACTGGAAAGAATGAAGAGAAACCAGAACCCACCATCCTGGGACTCTCCTGAACCGTCCTTCTTCATGAGCTTATCTTTGGCTGGGAAGAAGCTGTAGAGGATGCCGTAAATCTTTTGCCTGATTGGACGAAACAGGCGAACAGACGGGGGGAATTCCCCGCTCAACTCATCCTCTAGTATAACACCAAGCTTGATTTCTCCCTGGGGAGGAGGGGAAGGAAAAGGCAGGAGACACTTTAATCCATACTGTCTTCTTTCCATGTACGGACGAATAACAATTTATTTCAAATATACACCCAAGGAAAAATTAAAAAGTCAAATCTAACCAAGGCAAATATGTTGCCATTTTCTAGACATGCTTAAATTGTTCTCAGCAAAGTTCATTTCCACACAGGAGTAATTCATATCCAAGTTTTTAAAGTGGGCCAAGATAGGTGACATCAAGGAGGGAAATTGAAGAGAGGGAAGATTTGTGGGCGTAACCTGAAACAAAAGCAGGAAGTGTGCATTTTGTGTGATGTCCTGTTTGCTCCTCTCGCTCACAGGGGGCAGCAATAACATCCTTGTCTCAATCTCAAAGCTCGCCATGGCCCAAGTGAGACACTGCACTCTACGAATTTTCACCTGAACAGAGCAGACTTATGCTTTTTAGTTTTTTAAGTTCTAAATTCCTCACGTGGGGAAAAATGGGTGGGGTGGGAGCAAGGGGGGGGGGGGGTGTAGAAGGGCACACTTATGAAAAATGTTTGCACAATTCACCACTATATGCTTGCACATTTTTTTTTTTTTTTGGGGGGGGGGGGGGGAGTGTTGGGGCACAATTAATTCTGAAACCGGATTGAACATGAGAAAATTTGAAAATGGAATAAAAAACAAATTATGGTAGTGTAAACAAAGTTGTTGTAGTAGCAGTTGTAGTAGAAGTACCATGGAGATATACCTTGTGGTGAATTACACATCCTAAGAGTGACTTTGCAACAATATTTCCTCACGGTAAACATTAGAAAATGTTCCACAGAGAGAAAGGTTTTATTGTCTATTCTAATGGATAGGTGAATGAGGTTTGTTGCATATGTGTATTTGTATGAGAAAGAGGAAAAATATTCAAATCTAAGGAATGTGAGTGTGAATGAGACTGGACTTACTGATGTCAAGACCTGCAGAACCTGAGGAGCCATGAGCCCCTGGTCGTGCCGGTGTTTGGCGATGCGAACCAGCTCTCGGGGCACCATGGGGAGGGGCGGTCCTGACACTGGCAAGTAGGGTGGGGCGGGCTGCTCCATGAGGGACGGGATATCTTGATGAGACTGGGTGGAAGGCCCATTGCCAGAGCTCTGCACGGGGGGAAAGTATGAGAGAGAGAGAAATAGCCGTAAGTTGATTTCAAGCATTGACATCCATGTATGTGATTTTATGAAAACCTACACTTAAAAATTGAAAGTAGCATGTAATGCATCTTCGCACATGTAATATCCAAAAGAAACATTAACAACATGTTAAGTGTTTAGAGCACTGCAGCATCACATGGTGTGATGGCAAAGTAATATGTAATAGCAATTTCACACACAAAAACAAATCTTCATAATATCATAATATTTTGAATGGTTACAGCTAGCGTATTGGGTCAACTTTATTCAAGTGCCCTATCAGACAAGTTCTCGACAAAGTAAAGTAGAATACTGAAAAATAAAATGATATCACTTATAATCATGTTCAGAAACAATCTTACACACTGATAACAGAGTGAATGGACAAACTTACCTCATGCTGCTCATCAGACTTTGGTCTGTAATTAAGGAAGAAAGAAACATGGTGAGCAAAATTTACAGTGAAAAAAATGACAACACCTCATAATGAAAGTCACAAATTAATCTACAAAATCCCAAAATGTACATCTACATTTGTATCTCATATCTTGGCAAAGATTGGCTCATTCTCTAGGTATTTATAAGCATTCCAAAATCTTTCCGTTTGCTAGGTGCCTATCTGCTCAATCATACAAAGAATATAGCGTATAAATTCTGTGAAAATGGACTGAAAATGACAGCAGCTAGCCTCCAACACTTGGACATGTAAATACATTGTAAGTCAGAGGTATCTTTGTCACATTACGGTCTATACAAGTAGAGGGGAAACAAAAAAGTTGAAATAATGCATAAAGTAATTAGCCTTTTACACAGCACACAAATATGCACATCCAATGCATGTTAGTATTTCAACAGACCTCTACACAAATTGCACTGGTACAAGTAAATCAAAGTACAGCAACTTCCTCATTGTTTGTGTGGCTAATTGCCCGAGAATGGTCACACAACCTATTTGTCACGACCATATGCAAAGTGGCAAAGTTGAGTGTCTAACATCTGGGTAAGTCCATTGGGTTGGGTTGACAAACTGCATTTTGTCCGTGTAAGTGAGGTATCAACTTTTTCATTTCTCAATGAAGATCATTTTAAATGTGGTTACCGGTAACTCTTGCTGTGTCAATATGAACTTTGCCCCCTGCTATAGTGATGCATGTTTAAATCAGAAATCTTTCACCGATTTGCTGCTCCTCAAATTAATTTCCTTTCCTCCCTTACACGGACATCACATTCACATAACATTGGCAATAAATTCTCTGGTCTGAAATTGCAATTCCCATGATGCCTGAGCGGTAAAACTTGGTGGGATACTATTTTCTTTTTGAAGTCAATATTGGCAGACATTTGCTTGGTTTTTAATGAGGCCTGGACTTTGATTTCTAGTATGTCACAAAAGCTGACCCAACCCCGTGAACCGCCCCATCTAAGATGCTTGAGGAACATGGGATAAGTGAAATGCAGTATTCAATTTCAAGAGAGAGTACAGTCAAACCTGCCTTAGCGGCCACCTGTCTACAGCGGCCACTGAAAAATCCCCCGAGAGAAAAGCCATGTTAAAGACCCTGTGTATAGCGGCCACCTGTCTAACGCGGCCAGCGGCCACAAATTTTGTTTCCCGCGGTAGATTTTAACCTGTCTATAGCGGCCAAAAACCCGATGGAGCCGTAGCCGAGCTGATAATTCAGGGTGTTTTTCTGCTTTTTAGCCGTGCCAGTCATTTCTGGGCAACATTCAGTGATCGCCACCGTTGCATTCATCACTTATTCAGTCACAATAATGCACTAATTCATGACTGTGCACATGCTACATCTAGTGTACTGTGCAACAATTTCATAAACACCGGCATTGTTCTATGCATGATACACACGTGTGCATACGTACACACATAAATGTACATGTATATACAACGATGATACATGTACATGTAGGCAATGCACACAAAGTTGGATTACCTGTCTATAGCGGCCACCTGTCTATAACGGCCACTTTTTCCGTATCCCTTGGGTGGCCGCTATAGACAGGTTTGACTGTATATGCACTTAAAACTAAAAGATCTCATAGATCCTTGTGTTGCTAATTAATGATTTATAATAAATATAAATATACTCTATATATACACCCAATGCATTTAAAATTTTGCATTGTTTGAACATAGCCCACAGGTAGACAGGATAAGGGTACTATAAGAAAAAAATTCTAAATTCAACTCAGAAACATTTCACATTGGCATCTTTGCAATACAAACAAATGCTCCTGTTTCACTAGCTAGTTGTACCATCACAACATGCATGTATGTATAATTGATTCAATCCACTTATAATCAGGGCTGACATTAAAAGTAGTACTTGACAATCATCAGGCATTCCTACCCTTGTTCGTTATCATCACAGGACATCTTGCTCAAGGCGTTTTCAATTCTCTGCATGTCGCTCTGTAAGAGAAACAAACAGAGTCAACAAAAAAACTCACAATAGTCTGTACAATGCATTAAGTTGTAGTCACACACACATTAAAAAGAAATATTGTAACCATGATCTGGACAGTTGCATTAAAATCAAAATAATTTGGAAGGTCATATCTAAACAAGACATGGTTTAAATACTTTCAATGAGCATTAGAAATCAAATCTGAATGTATGGAAACTACACTGCTCATATTTCTCTCTCACAATTTGTTTGAATGTTACACTCCAATTACAGAATGTTATTTTTCCATGACATATGATATCTCATAAAGAGTATTTGAGCATGAGAGAAATGGTCACTTTAAAAGATGCACATCTTTACTTTACATCGATACTTTACATCATGCAACTGCCATGATCTTAATATCTCTGACAATTTCTGTGCCGCATCTGTTATTTGATTGCATTTATTAGAAGACTTGCCTCTAATAAGAGGAAGCAAAATACAATAACTTTTGTTGATTGGTGTCTTGTGCTATTCTTGGGCAGTTAATTTATTCCAGTATGTACAAGGATGATCTTAATTTCAGTAATATGTTTTAAATGATGCTACCAAATCAGACATTATTTGACTACCATCTTTAGAAGCATTTATCCAATTCTCACCTTGTCTGTATTTGACTTTGAGGAACGGAAGTTGAACCGGGGACCTTTAAAAAAAAAAAAGGAGGAGAAAAAGACAGTTGGTAGCAAGTGCAAACAGTGAAGAATTGGGATAATGTCTTCAGAGAGATGTGAGCAAGTACTAGTAACTAGATAAGCTGCTATATTTGAAGATGAACAAGAAACACATATAGATGATTGAGGAATAGTTTATCTCTTACTGTCAAAGTTTTTAGGAACTCTCCCCACCCCCCCCCCCCCCCAACACACACACACATCTGCATCATAAGTCACTGCAATATTTCCAGGTGTCCCTTTCATCGCACAAACACCATCAGGTACCGAAGAGTTCATTCTTAGCTTGGCAGGGTAGTATCAAATTGCTGAGAATGATCTAAACTGCACTAAGTATCACTTATCTCACCCTGGCCACGAACATATAAGCACTGAAAATAACAACACCAATGAATAAACAATGGAAGGGAAAAAAAGGACATTAAAAAAAAAAACTAGACTCGGAATTTGTCAAGACTGACAAATTAGGTGATCCGATCTCTTCGAAAATCAATGATTTGAGTCCTGATCCAAATATTCATGACCATACAGGTTTCATCTGTGTTGACGGGACATTGGCCGTGTGATGTTTGAATTCTCATTTAGAAAAGGGAGTGAGACCTGCCATCTTTGGTACCGAATTCCGTATACACTAACGGAAATACAGAATGAAGTATATTTGACCTTTGACCTCACTTTGCACACCCAAGATGGCGTCTAAGCAAAAAGTAATTATTTTATGAAATGACTCTTGTAACATGGTCTTTGCGTGTGCAAAATATGGGAAAGATAGGACATGTATTCACCAAGATACAGGATGAAACATTTATGACCTTTGACCCTAATTTACATACCCAAGATGGTGTCCGATCAAGTAGTTGTTATTTTATGAAATAATGTACGTGACATGTACTACACATGTGCAAAATATGGGATTGGTAGCCATTGTTGTTGTTCATCTATTGCACAGAAAGTAGTAGAAAGAAAGAAAAAGAAAGAAAAATTGTTATTTTATAGAAATTTGAAGGAGAAGCATAAAACAAAATCAGAAAAAGATAAAGTAAAGAAAGGGAAATTAAGATTAACTAAAGAAAAAGAAGAAAAAAAGTGTTAAAAAAAATTAAAACAAAAATATTGGCAGGGGTGAGCCTCGAACCAGGGACCTTAGGATTACGAGTCGGATGCGCTACGCAATGACCTATTTCATTCTCCATAGGCCCTGTGTATTAAGCAAAATGACGCTGCATCGAAGCCTCGTGCCATTTTCAACCAAGTTTTTCAACGTGATGCCGACGTCGTATGAAAAAATAAAAGGCACATCACGATAGCCCAAACTCTCAGCTACAACATACTAAAATCTGGGAGAAATTCACCGAAGCATAAGTGAGCTAGTACTCGAAAAAGAGAGTCATGTCAATTTTCACTTCCAGAAAAACTGCTCTCCCATAGAGATAACACGTAAACTGGTCAAATTTGACAATATTACTTTTAATCCATTTTTACGAGGTGATGCCGTCATCCAATCAAAATGTTGTAATTATATTAATGAAAGATCATTCAATAAGCTACAACATACTGAAATCTGGGTGTAAATTGGCAAAGGATAAGTGAGATACGCTCGAGTGAACTTGAAATTTGATGACGTCATTTTGAAAATTTACTTTTTTTACTTTATTAAGAAATTTGATATCTTTTAATCATTTTTCCAGCATCGTCAACCCATGAAATGACATGTCCAACTCATCAGCTTTCAGAATACGTAAAGAAAATGGGAGGTCACCGTTCATCCTGACGAGTAAAATCGGATTTAAAATTGGCGGTTTTTTGGCATTGTTGCACTGTATGTCGCCATTGACGCGCGCGCGGAATTTCAACTTTGGCGGGCCCGTATGACGTCACATTGAGTCGGATTGATTTGAAACTTGGTAGACGTATTCCCTGACATTTCAGGCAGGCGATAAGTGTGAAAAAACGGGAAATTTCTATTGCATATGAGCTGTGCGTGCGTATATGCGCGCGCGCGTACGCGTCCGTAAATTTTTTTCAATTTTAAAAAAATGCTCTAAATGGTCTGAAACGTGTGCAAAAAAATTTTGAGCTCGATTTGAGCATACAAATATTTCAACGCGCGCGTACGCGCACGTTTTAAGGTATAGATGAATTTTGAGAATATGAGTAGAATGCGCTTGACTTGAAATATATGTAACGTAAATTTCATTGAAAAATTCCATTCCATTAATGAGATATGATTGAGAATGTGTTTTCATATAATGACGTCATAGTGACGTCACGGTCGACTGATCACTTTGATTTTAGTTCGATTGCCGTCTTTGGGAGACGATACATATATGGTATAAGTTTGAAATTGATAGGAAGAGGACTTTCTGAGCTAATCGATGCACAACTTTTGGGGAGAAATAAGAAGAAAAAGAAGAAGAAGAAGAAGAAGAAGAAAGAATCCGTACAAAAACAGAAGGTGATCCGAGAGGATACTCGGATCACCTAACTAGAGATTGTAATTTGTCATCACTGACAAATTAAGGTGATCCGATTTCTTTTTTAATCAATGATTCGAATCGTGATAGTGCAAAGTCTCAGCTACAACATACTAAAATCTGAGAGAAATTCACCGAAGCATAAGCAAGATAGTGCTCGATAAAGAGAGTCATGTCAATTTTCACATCTAAAAAAATTCCCTCCCATAGAGATAACACGTCATAGCGAAAATAGAAAAAGAAGTACATATGACCTTTGACCACACTTTGCACAGACAAGATGGCATCTGAGCAAAAAGTGGTTATTTTATGAAATGATCCCTGTAACATGGTCTTTACGTGTGCAAAATATGGGAAAGATAGGACATGTATTCACCAAGATACAGGATGA
The DNA here is from genome assembly GCF_964275005.1 of Diadema setosum. NCBI lineage: Eukaryota > Metazoa > Echinodermata > Echinoidea > Diadematoida > Diadematidae > Diadema > Diadema setosum. The sequence continues at coordinate 15,979,102 of NC_092686.1, read as the reverse complement.
AACATCTATGACCTTTGACCCTAATTTACATACCCAAGATGGCGTTTGATCAAGTCGTTATTTTATGAAATAATGTTCGTGACATGAACTAAATATGTGCAAAATATGGTGGTGATAGGGTATGTTTTTCTTGAGTTATTGCACATAATGTTGCAAAAAGAAAGAAATATTTCAATACATCGAAGATAAACTTTAATTTCAAGTAAGTTTTTTGACGTGATCCCGACATCGTATGAAAAAACGAAGGGCACATTTACGATAGCCCAAAGTCTCAGCTACAACATATTAAAATCTGGGAAAAATTCACCGAAGCATAAGTGAGCTTGTGCTCGAAAAATATAGTCATGTCAATTTTCACTTCCAGAAAAACTGCTCTCCCATAGAGATAACACGTAAACTGGTCAAATTTTACAAGGATACTTTCAATCCATTTTTACGAGGTGATGACGTCATCCAATCAAAAGTTTGTAATTATAAATATGAAAGAACATTAAATAAGCTACAACATACTGAAAGTTAGGTGAAAATCGGCAAAGGATAAGTGAGATACGCTCGAGTGAACTTGAATTTTGAAGACGTCATTTTGAAAATTTACTTTTTTTACTTTTTTAAGAAATCTGATATCTTTTAATCATTTTTTTCAGTATCGCCAACCCATGAAATGATATGTACAACTCATCAGCTTTCAAAATATGTAAAGAAAATGGGGGGGTCACCGTCCATCCTGACGAGTAAAATCGGATTTAAAATTGGCGGTTTTTTGGCATTGTTGCACTGTATATCGCCATTGACGCGCGCGCGGAATTTCAACTTTGACGGGCCCATATGACGTCATATTGAGTCGGATTGACATGAAACTTGGTAGAAACGTTCGTTGACATTTCAGACATCCGATACGTGTGAAAAAACGGGAAATTTCTATTGCATATGAGCTGTGCGTGCGTATATGCGCGCGCGCGTACGCGTCCGTCGATTTTTTCTGAAATACTCCAAATGACCTGAAACGTGTGCAAAACAATTTTGAGCTCGATTGGAGCATGTTAAAATTTCAACGCGCGCGTACGCGCTCGTTTACTATGAACGTGACTAAATTTTATGAAATATATCAATAGAGCTTGACTTGAACTATATGATATGTAAATTTCATTGAGAAAATCCATTCCATTAATGAGATACGAATGTGAACGTGTTTTCAGATAATGACGTCATAGTGACGTCATGGTTGACTGATCACAGTGATATATTAGATCTGTCGTCCTTATGACGTGATACATATATGGTATCAGTTTAGAAGTGATAGGTGAATGACTTTTTGAGTTAACCTCTGCACAACATTTGAGGAGAAAGAAATAAAGAAGAAGAAGAAGAAAGAATCCGTACAGATACAATAGGTGATCCGAGAGGATACTCGGATCACCTAAAAACTATTTTGTTGTTCTGTGAATGTACCCTTTGGGTAATGGAGCTGCAGAGCTTGGTTTACTGAAGTTGCATGAAGTCACTACTGCGGTAGATTGGAGTCTAGGACCTGGATCTAGACTTAGACCTACCTTTGCCTCTGTGCCTGGTCCAGGCATCTTTGGTCCCTCTCCAGTAGAACTCCACACTGGCCTTGAAGCGCTGGATCTTCTCCTCCAAACGCCCCTTGGACGTTCTGAACACCTCCTGTCCTATGGCATCCAGGTCGTACATGTTGGTGATGTTGCGCACGAAGCCTGCCACCAGTGGCAGGACTGCATCGAGGGGAGGCTGAATGGGCTGGTGTGCCCTCATCTAAGAAGAAGAAGACAACATACATTGTGGTTATCTCAACTGAAGTAGACATATGCCATATCTTCAGCAGTCATCTCATCTCCATGAATTGACTGAAATGAATGGAATTAAACACATGGCATCAAATGCATACCTGCCAACATTTCAAGATGAAATATCTTACTCGTGGATTGCAAAAATCTTATTTTCTATGCAAACTGAAGTTAAAAATCTTACTTTCGGTCAAATCTTCAGAACATACACATGAAAGGTATATCTAAATATTTTTTAAAAATCTGATTTCTCTGACAGAAAATCTGATTTTGCTATTTTTAACGTAAAAAATCTTACTGAATCTGATAAAATCTTACTAGTTGGCAAGTATGCAAATGGCATCAACAAAATATTGCACCCTGTATGCAATGCATGTCACCTCCACGGAGGGAAGTCACTAACTTGCAATGGGATATTTCTCATTTGGTTAATACCATTCTCCATTACATATCTGACTACTCATAAAAATTGACTCGCATATTCTGATTCTCAAAAATATGTGTACAATTTGTACTTGGGGTATACCATTTACTGCACTATTTTGTGATGAAGATATTTGTGCTTAGATTGCTTTCGCTGTATTGCAAGTTTCATGATTTTTTTTTTTTTTCCAAATGCCCTGAATAGAGTTAAAATCACTTCCAACATTTGGACAGAAAACGTAATGGGTTATCCTCCAATTTAGTTCTCACTATTGAAATGCAATTGATTCGAAGCTTGAATTTGTATTTATTTACACACATATTTACAGCAGTTTGTGACGGGAAAAAAAAAAAAAACTTCATAAAATACGACACAAATTACAGCTGTACAATAAACACACAAAAATATCAACGTTGTAGGGTACCAGTAACTGTAAGCTTGAAATAGCAGTGTGTGAAAATCATGCTAGCAAAATACACCCAAAGTGGTTCTCATATATTTTGAACTATACTAATACACTAGAATCTAGTAGGTCTGAAACATTTCCAAGTACAATAATGTAAAAATGTGAACACATAGCTAGAAAACATGTCACAGCCATCATTTTTTTTTTTTTTTTTTTAATAGCCAAGCACGGCTTACCCGTAGTCCATTGAGGGGATGGTCAGGGCCCAAGAGTGACCAGTGAAATGCAGCTAGATCCTCCTCCGGCATGATGTGGTTACCTAGAGAGAGGAATAAAGGAAAAGACAAATTTGACTGACTGCTGTCAAGCCATACTGAGACTGTTGTACAGCATTACATACAGTAGCTCCTTGATACCTGATGCCATTTCAGGTACATTCATCCATCTTCAGTAAATACAGTAAAATCATACAAACAGAATTCGAGTTCCAGCAAACTGAAAATATACAGGTAAAATAATAATGCCTCCAGCACCCTTCGGGCGGAGGCATAAAAATGTCAAAGAATTTAAGTTTTATCTGATTTAACTGAAAATATGAAAACTTGCCGATGTTTCATCTCACAACTCTCCCACCGGCTTACACACACAAATATTAGTAACACCATATTTTGTGGTCAACGATTTAGCAAATGCAACCTCTTTCCCACGCAAAATTAATTAGTACTACATTATAACAAAACCACAATCACTTGATGCTAAGAGGTGATAAGCACAATCAGGGTATGCAATCATGACTTTCTCACTTTAAAAAATTGTAACTTCTAAAAGAATGCACCAACTGACTTAAAAATTCACATGCAGCATGCCAAGACATCAGTAATCACATGTGGTAAGACAATAGCTAATTTCTTCTCATTTACTGTTAATTATTAAAGATTAATTACCAAAAAGTCCCCCAAAACCCACGTAATGCGTCAAAAAAAGCGTTTTACAACTTACGTAAAATCAAGATTTGAGGTCCATATTTTAAGTCTACCCCTATGTGTTTGGTATCAAATTAATGGATTTTTTCCTGGCATTGCTTGCATGCAATAAAAAACAGTGGTTCTTTCAGCTGGAGAAAGTTATAAGGTCTGAAGTCCCATCCTGGTAGGAGTGTAATGCTGGCTTATTTTTGTGACATTGTGACCTTTTAACCCATGCTGTACAGCTATACATGGAGAAACAGCTTATTTTTTCGCTTTTCCTGAAAGTACTGAAGACACACTACAATATGGTGTGCTGTTTGCCAATAAATGTTCAGCCAGTTTTGAGTTTTGAGCCATTTTCAAATGCTGAATAAAATAAGTGCAGCCGTTTTTCAGTACTTTCAGTTAGGTATATCCTGATTTGACTACTTTAAAGAATCTTTTCCCCTTATTGAATATCCTTGTTTTTTTAACCATGAATTGTACATATGTAGAAATCTATTGTGTGAAAATTTTAGCAAATTTGAGCAATAGGAACTTATTTTTTTATATTTTTACAAATTGCTGAGCATAAATAAGACCGATACACGCCCATGTAATACTGCATGAAGGTCATATGATAAGTGTTCCGTGTTCATATTTCAATGCTTGTTCAATTTCTAAAGATATCATAAGCAAAAGCATAGTATTTTGGCTTAATATGTCATTGTTTGAGTGTCACAGCTTGGATATCAACTCAAGTCATCATAAATCTCACATTCATTCTTCTATCTGTGTTTACAAATATGAGAATTGATCCAAACACTGTGCGCACATTCAAGGTCAAACTGTACAGATAATTTTTTAGATGAAAAATATAATATCTTCCAAAGTACCAGCCCTAATTTCATAAAAAATTGTAATAATGGCCACTATATGTCTGTTACCTATTCCAGAAAGTTTCGCCTCTTCACTCTTTGGCAAAAGTGAAATATGATAAAATATGTAAAAGTGGTTTTATTTGAATTCAAAATAATGCCTACAAAATTGATCATCCATTTTGAGAAGTGAAAATATGAAATTCATTCATATTTTGTGATATGTCATGGCTATGTGCTGGTGGTGAATGAAAGGGATATTTATCAGGAATATCTAACAGCAATATCAGATGAAAAAAACATTCTCCTTTTTTTTAATGAATTTTTCCAATATATTAGTCATTTCAATGTAATTCGACACCCCTAATTTAAATGCTAATTTATGCGCAGTTTAATGCAAAATTTTGACTCTTTCTTTACATGAAATGAAAATTTGAATACTCAGCTACAACAAACGACAAAAAAAGCATTTTCACCAAGTTTTTTCATTTTTGCCCTGTTACACAATTGCATACCCTGATTGTGCTATTGACCAAGACTAAATCTTAGAAGGGACATTTATTGAAGAAGTGTGCAAAATTCTAATGGAAACTTGTGAAGTTTGATTTTCATAAAACCTCTACCAACTGCTTTGTCTGACATTATTTCTATTCTCTACAACCAAGTTGTACAACGTGTAAGACTGTACTGTGGCTGCCACTGAATAACAGGCACAAATCACCCTGCCTCTGGAAATCCTTGCACCAAATTTAACCCACTTTTACTGTGTAAGTTACTCCACTTCTTGGTGAATTTTTACGTCTGACCCATGAACTTCGACATATGATATCCACAATCATTATTAATCTGCCTATTTCGTATTTTAGCTAAACTATGTTGAATGTAGTTGCCATGTACAAACATCCAACAATTATTTACAGATAAACAGACTAATTTATAGAATATTAATTAGGGAGTTTATATTTGGTGCAATCAACATTTACTATGGACTATCTAGTACACCCATGATATTGTGTATATAATGCAAACTAAATGCCCAAATACCTACAGAGCCCATGCTACATGTACGTGATCCTGCATTCCACAAAGATCATATCCAGAAACCAGGCCATGTTCTCATGTTATGTAGAAAATTTATGCAGTGAATAAGAACCAAATGAGAAGTAACCATGGTACTATTCAGCTACAAGAAGCACTCAAGAGATATCATATGCTACTGGAAGAAGTTAGGGAAGGCAACTTGGGTTAATTACAGAAATATCACATTGGGATATAGATCATCTCTTTATGGTCATGTAGGATCAATACTGCTTGACAGATTAAAGAAATTAAAAAAAAAAGATCAATTTAAGATACTCATGCCTTTTACATGTGAGTCAGTCCTACACACATACTGGGCCTTCTTCAATATGAAACTCTCAACAGAATGAAGGACATTCCAAGTCAATAGGATGTGTACTGAATATAAGCAACAGGAAAACAGGATTGTCACAAACAAGTAAAACAGTAAAAGGAAAGGGTGCCATGAAGGCCCAAATGTTTGTTTTATTTTTCAATAACTGGGTCTCACAAAGACTTCTTCATAAATTTTAATCATGAGCACTCAGTGCATGCATTTAAACAGGGGTAATATCTTTGTTTTTTATTTGGAATAGATGGGTTGGAAGGTCAAAATCAGTAAAGTTTATATTTATTTGCGATGAAATTAGTGTGAGTCATACAAAAACATGTTCTAAGAAAGAACCATGTCAATAACACATGATGATTATTCACTCTCTGACAGAACCTACCCTAGAAGTACTGGTAATCCTTTGAACTACAACGTATTTGCGAGGTCTTGATTCAGAGAAATACAAGAGTATCAGGTTTAATAATGGCTACCTGCCAGGCAGATAGTACATGTATGCCAAAATATGTAGACAGTTGACAAACTGATCTGCACTTTGAGTACCTGTCCATTTATTTCTGTGTGTGTATTTTTAACAGTCAATACAACAAATATGGATGTCTTTCTCTAGAAACATATCTTATCAACGTTGACAATAGCTCCACTGTATTTATATTGTAAAGAGGAGCCTATTAAAGGTGATTATCATTTTGTTATTGTTATTGTTTTTGTTGTTGTTGTTGTTCCAGTAGTGTCAATGAGCTAAACTTAAAAAAAAAACAACTTCATGAGTTCCTTTTTTTATATCCAATCTAATATCTAATAAACAATCACTTGATACCGTGTATAAATATTTTGAAAATAATGTTTAATTTTTGATAATCAAAACCAAAGTTTGCACTTACTACCACACTGTGAAATATCTCACTATCAGAGTAGTATTACAAGGGCAAAAGCAGGTTAGAGGTATTTGAACACAGGCATGCGCAACAACTATTACACTGAAGATTTGAAATTTTATTTCTTTTTCATTGTCAATTCTTGATATTCATTTCTTATATCAATGCAACCATATTCTACTGTTACATCTTGGCTGAATATCATACAGAAGTATCTATTTTGAAAAAAGACAAATGAGTGTACAATTCACATGAGGTAGAATGTGGCAGAAGTACACGTATGGATGTGAATCCTTGCTCTGTGATAAGAATATCAAAATTTTTGAATCCATTAAAAAATAAACATACATTTTTAATCATAAGTAAAAATATATGACACCACAGAATTCAGAGAGGACCTGGCAGTCCTACTGTTGCAGCCCCCCCCCCCCCCCCCCCCCCCCGTTCTAGGCGTCTCTTTTTTTTTTCTCTCTCTCTCACCCCACACTCATGTGCTCAGTGTAAGTAGGTTAAGGAGTAAGCATGGGCTGGATTATCCACGATGAGTCACAATAACCAATCAATATTTCATCCATGGTCATCAGAAATTCCCAAAGCAGAAGCAAATATGAAATATCGGAGACAGAGGGAGAAACACACTGGTAGTAACTGGATGCGGGTGAGAGATATGCACGAGGAGTGAGAGATAGATACATACAGAGAGAAAGGGGAGAGAGAGAGAGAAATAGATGAGAGAGAGAGAGACTAAAAGACAAAGCGAGATGCTGAGAAAATTGAGAGGAGAGAAAGTGAGACTGAGGAATGAAAACACGGGCAGCGACAAAAAGATGAAGAAGAGGAGAGAGCGGAAGAAGGGCAGACGGATAGATGGAGACAAACAATCACAAGAGAGAGAGAGAAAGAGATGAGAAAGGGAGAGAGAGAAGACCGGCAGAGCCTCCTCCCAGAGAATGACTAAATGTTGACACTGGAGGGCTCCAGGCTGCGTGCTGGGAGAACCAGAGAATATGGGCACACAGAAGAAGCCCTCATCCAGGCAGAAATGTGGACGCACGGGTCCCCACTTAACTGCCGAAAGAGGCAGGGAATGAAAAAAAAAAAAAAAAAAAAAAGGAGGGCAATATGGAAGTAGGCTTCCACGGTCTCTGAAGAACAGCCAACCCCTTTGTGTTCGCGACAAACCCGTCTTGTTTGTGAATCACAAATTATTGGAATCGGCAACAGAATCCTGCCTTTTACCAATTGGGTCATATCGCAAAGCTCTCTATTAGCTCTATCTGGATGCCAGAAATGCCTGAAGCATCATTAATTGTTTTCCGTGCTGATTTTAGGTATAACTCACTACTACCACTGTGATCTGTGGAGAGCGTGATTAACTTTTTTTTTTTTTTTTTTTTTTTTTGAGAGAGAGAGAGAGAGAGAGAGAGAGAGAATCTTTGAAACTCATGAGAATAGCATCTCATTTCCATGCTTAGTGATGTCAACCCGTCAGTGGACCAAACTAAGACATATAATACTATTGGATTGATAAAAAGGTCATAATAAATAGGTAAAATAAATTCTGAGTGTAGGCCATCATTACTAAATCAAATTTGTTTGTGTTTTCCTCAAACATCCCTTTCTAATTACAACCAGATTCTACAGTATTAACCCTTTTTCTCCATCTCTTAGGCTATCTTCCATTGTGCTCACACCCTCAGCATTCTCTAGCTTCCTCTCTGGCTGGAAGGCGGCGAAGGAGACGGGAGGAGGATGAAGCACGCTCTCCGGCTCACCGGCGAAATGTGAACCAGTCACTGATGACTCACAAGCCAGTTATCACTGGATTGCAGCGCCGTGATGAAAACTTTCATCATCTGCCGTGCCCATGTGCAGGCCAGCAGGGTTTGTCATCACCTCAAATCAGTCAGTCAGTCTGTCTGTCTGTCTGTCTGTCTGTCTGTTTGTCTTTTCCTTCTTTCCTCAGCAGCTAGCATAATGTAGTGTATGTCTACGTGAATGTTTTTCCAAACACAGGATACCAACCCAGCCCGACCACATGTATAACATGTGCTGAGCAATAGATGCATTTCATTTCCCCTTGATTAAAGTTTATACTATTTCATATCATTATCTCTCCCTTCAAGATGTTTAGATTTTGCTCCATCAATCTCAACAAATTTTTTGTGTTCACTCCCTTTTACTGCTCTGAAATACATGTTTTATACGCTTCTTTGTTTTCACAGCATACTTTCCATCATTCATGGATAATAATAGAAGTCAACACAGTGTATCAGTTTATTGTCCTTCCTGACCGCATACTCGAGTAGTGAGGGTGACATCAATTTACGAGCTACTAGGTAACGAGTCCTTCTTTGATTCACACTTGACGTTTCTTGGCTGGGTGCCTAGTCCAGAGCTATCAAAGTTTGCTCCTTGTTGTGATTTCTTCACGATATGCGGAAACATTTGCCATCGATTAGATCCGGGTAACGCTCTCTCACTGATGGGAGACAAGTCTGTAACAGTATCACTGTATTTTGTCTCAACAAAAACAAGAGCTGATAATCTTCTAAACTCCAGTGTTTTGTTATCTCATATGGATAAATATATGATTTTAACTGGCATACTTTATACCATCATCAACACAGAAGCTACTTCATAGAAATTATTGTCAGTTTTATATTCTATCCTTACCTATTTCACCATTAGATACTGTAAAACAATATTTTCATGGCATGAAATTTTTGCGAATTGGAGCCGACAGCCTTTTTTGCGGCATGAAATTTTTGCAAGTTGGCTCTACCATTCAATGCGTACAGTGTAGACAAGAACTTTCACGTGCATTCTAATTTCGCAAATCTTGGCTCTCGCGAAATTCACGCAATTAAAATGCACACGAACATTCCTCGTTTTACAGTATTGTTTTCTTTTTGTTTGTAGACAAAGTTCAGTGACTTTTGCCATTTGTCCTTGAGAGAATTTGCCCAAATCTAAACAATGCATCTATACCTCCTATAGAATCCTTTAGTCTGCTATCAAGAAATCCACTGAAAGTTTTTCTTAAAGGACAAGTTCACCTTCATAAACATAAGGATAAAGAGAATGCAACAATATTAGTAGAACACATCAGTGAAAGTTTGAGGAAAATTGGACAATCGATGCAAAAGTTATGAATTTTTAAAATTTTTGTGTTGGAACCGCTGGATGAGGAGACTACTACAGCTTGTGAGTCATATGCGTACAACAGTATAAAGAAAATGTAAAAGAAAATTCAACATATTTTCACTTTTTTTCGCATAATAAAAGAGCACTTGACTTGCCTCTTTCTAAAGGCAGGGGGAATAATATTACCCATAACATTTGTCAGTAACGAGTCAGGGGAATGTGTACTTTTTTCAAAAGATGGAATTTTGTGAAATTCTCTTTATATTTTCCTTATATTGTTGTACGCATGTGACATCTAAGTTATACATACACTGCAGTAGTCTTCTCATCCAGCAGTTACTGCACAAAAACTTCAAAAATTCATAACTTTTGAACGGATTGTCTGATTTTCCTCAAACTTTCAATGATGTGTTCAACTAATATTGCTACATTCTCTCAATCCTTATGTTTATGAAGGTGAACTTGTCCTTTAAATCAAAAGATCTGGGGCAGATGGATGGATGACCTGAACGCATAATGCCTCTCGCACCCTTGGAGGATGCATAAGCAGAAACACAGAATGAATATTTAAGCACTCTCTGATTTTGACATTATCACTTATGGACAATTACTTTAAAACAAGGAATGTTCGCGTGCATTTTAATTTCGCAAATTTCGCGAGAGCCAAATTTCGGGAGAGCCAAGATTCGCGAAATTAAAATGCATACAAAAGTTCTTGTGTACACTATATGCACTGAATATTAGAGGCAACTCGCGAAAATTTCATGCCGCGAAAAAGGCCGTCGGCTCCAATTTGCGAAAATTTCATGCCGCGAAAATATTGTGTTTTACAGTACTTCATTTGAGCACAAGATTTTGTTCATATCTGTAATCTGTTGATCACAGGTGTGCAAATACATCTTTCTTTCACTGCAATGAAGAATGCAACCACCATTAATTCTCTCTCCCCTCTCTATTCCTTTTTCCTTTGTACATCTGATAAGGTGTTGAAATGTTGACTTTCATATTGATGTACTACATGTAACGTTTTAAATGCCTTGCACGAATTGGGTGCCAGGGTGCACTGGATGTTGGTTTGCAATGATGACTGTTAAAGGTCATATATCCCTTTTGCAAATGTCACAAATTTTGCATGCTTGAAGAATAATGTCTCCCAACATTGTGTATGAAATCTTACAATAATACACCTCAAGAGTTTTCAAAAAAAGAAAAGAAATGAAAAGCTAACCCCATGTCACTTGAGAATACACTCTCTTTTTGTACCGAGAAAAAGGGTTGGGTTTTTTTATTTTTTCACATTGAAATAAATTCAATGGAAATCTATAGTAATGTTTCCCCTCCACCATAAAGAAGTTTCTAGTTTTATTCATTCTTTGAAAAGATCTGAATTACCTACCTCTACAATACACCAGCTAATGAAATGAATCTGATTTTCAGGGTTGCAATTGGACATCAAAACTTAAATGTGTTGTCATCTTTCCTTTACCTCCAGGAGTCCCTCTTTAAAATTACCCTGTACATATCTCTGTCTTTTTCAGTTATCATTTTTTGGTTTCCGTGCATAACTACTCTTCTGCCAAAACACATTTGTGGTACATACCTCTATACAACACTAGCACTGCCCAACACCACCATTCAGAAGAACAATGGTACACAATATCATGAATTAATTTGACTGATTCAGGAAAGTACCCATCCCTGCATCTTACCAAGGAGAGCTGCAAAGAGGACAAATCTGTCTGGATGGAGGTTGAGGGCGCGTGCCACCTCCTCCATGTTGTACTGCTGAGTAGTGATCTCCCCTTTCATCGACAGCTTGAAGCGGTGCGAGGAGAAGAGCATCGGTGGGTCAAAGATGGCCAGGTCAGCTGACTGCCCCAGGATGCCATGGCAACCCCTCTGGCGGAGGTAGGCGATGACCTCCTGGGTGTGGTCGGTGCAGGTGACCACAGTCTGGATACCACACTGGTGGAGGGCCAGACGGATGCATGTGTCTGCAATGAGGAGAAGAGATGGAGATTGAGATGAGACGAGGGAGATTGGTATACAGATGCCATGGAGACAAACTAATCTGTTATCTAGATTACTGTACAAGCTGTTATTTTCACGTATAAATATTTATGTAAATGAAGAGGTCATGGACAATTTCGCGAGATGTTGTTTTCACGATTTTGACACCGACGCAATCATAAGTGTACTAACGCCTGTCCTAGATATTTTTGTGTGTTGTTAAATTCACGGTTCAACAATGATTCGCCAAATTCGCAACAATTAAACCCTCGGAAAAATAACTGCGCATACAGTAGCAGAAAGATCTATAAGTGTATTTCATCCCACTTTGGCAAACATCTCTCAATTATTTGCTAATTATTTTGCATAGATTTATTAAGTTTGATAAAAGTCTGATCCCTAAGCTATGATACCCTCTCTCATGTAATTGCTCATTTTACTTCACCTACATATCCATGAGATTTGATAAGTGTAATTTTCAGATGGTGTAATAATGAAGGAAAACTCAGAACAATAGAACAACAGCATGTCTCCATAAAATTACACGTGAACACACCAAACTGATGACGGGCATCTAAAACCCGATCTTAAAGATGACAACAAAACATACATGACATAACCAGGACATAAGTACAAAACAACACCATGATGTGACTTTGAATATTAAAATTCCATATCATTCAGTCTTGAAATAGAAAACAGAAAAATCCCTCTCATTCTCAAAGCCACTCTCGAAACATTTACCACATCTGCCTTGAAAAATTACCGGGACCTCAAAAGATGAACATAATCGGATAATGGTTACTGTGTCAATCCCGGCTTACAGCATAAAGCAAATGACAATGTTGATGTCCATCGGAGATATATACATGTTGTATGCAGGCTGAATGTGTAACTTAGAGACTTAAAGACACAAAGAAACAAAAAGAGGCTCTGGAGTGTTGAGATTTTCTGTTATCTGAAAAATATGTTCCCTTTTACATAATCAGGTCTGTTGAGAGCATCTAATAATGTTGGAGGAACATAATATCACTAGACATATGATGGAAAGACAGAAGAAATGCCAAACTCAAAAGATGTGTTTAAATTGGTTAGCCTTTAATCTGAAGTGCTTGATGCTCCTTACATACATAATGTACCTGCATACCGCTAGTGTCAAGTTTGTGCGCCACTTGCGTAAACCCAAATGCCACATTAATGTATAATGAAACTGTTTTATGCCAAGGTTTGCTACACCAATCAAAATGTACTCGGGAATTCCTATATCATGACACATCTTTGCATGATCTCTCATTCTGGTGCAATGACAACCCATTGAATCAAGTGTGACTGACTGAATATTTACTAATCCTTTCCCTCAACATCATTACCAGGGCATCTGGGAATTAATATCTTGGCACAATACAAAGTCCTGTAAATGTTACAACTTTCTGGAGCACACCACGTTTGTATGTGATAAAAGCATGGGAATGAGCTAAATAGTATACCTGTAATTTACATTTTACTGTGCCGTAACATCTGCACCAGACAAGCAAAGTTTGCCTTACTCTGTCAAATACACACACATCATAAAATAAACTCATGTTAAAGTTCTTGTCTACACTATGCATTGAATGCAGGTGGCAAATATATGAAAAAGGCCACCAGCTCCAATTTACTAAAATTTCATGTCACCATTATTTACATTGTATGGTTTTAGAGTACATTTTGAAAAAGTAGATGCTAATTATTTACAGATAATTTGATGATTACTATGAAGTTTGAATGGACAGTTTACCGTGTAAATCAAAATTTGTTTTTCCTATTAAAGTCTGAAGAGCACTGTAAACCAGTCCATGACAAACTGGCATGTAATATTGACAATTATAAAAGCACAAGTCTCCTCCAACCTTTAAGACCTGTTAGTGTGGGATACCATGCAATGGGAAGTCTGGCCTGCCTCGTATAATAACAATCAATTTGGTAATCCCATTAAAAACTGTGTACAGCTCCATCACTGATCTCTAGATACTGTAGGCGTGTCTTCATCAGCCCGAAGTTTCAAAATAGCGCGCTATCTTGCGGTTACCAAACTAGTCCGATGTCAAGATAGCGCGCTATCTGTGTAGTGAAGACGCAAATAGCACGCTATTTGATCGGGAAAATTTCCCCCGAAATCTTGGTCTAGTTCGTGAACTAGAGCGCTAATTCGTGAAATAGCGCGCTATTTCGGGTGCGTCTCCATCAGCCCGAAATTTTCTCGATCCCTCCACGCTTCTGGTTAGCCAGCTGGCTATTGAAAGCGCATGTACAAGCTATAGTGATTGTGTACATGTATAGTGCATACACTCACGGCGTATTCAAGGATCACATGTGTGTACTAGGCCTACTGTTGTTGACATCTTCAAAACCAGGGAGGTGATTCCGTGCATGCTAGCTGTTTTTTGTAAACTTCTTCTTCTGGTCCACTCTACCTTAGCTAAAGATTCTTGCAGATTGTGTGTATTTTGGGTTTGTTTAAACATTGCAATTCGTTCATTTCGTATAAGATGTGTCACTGGACAGAAGAGTAGCGTTACTAATATCCCTTTGGAGAGAATTTGCTGTACTGCTCACCTCCCTGGTTGTAGTATCGTACATACGGTGTTGTAGGAGATTTTGAGCGGGAAATCCACTTTCGAACAGGGAGATAGGCAGAGTAATGATGCATAGTGCGCATGCATCAATTTTCGGACTAATTTCCCGAAGTAGGCTGTTCGAGCTGATGAAGACGCACATTCGCTCTATCGGGCTATTTTCTACGACCGCAAAATGTCCCGCTAGTTTGAACTTAGGGCTGATGAAGACACGCCTTGTAAGTACACACACAGCCAAAGAATCTTGACTTGGGTTGAATGTTACCAATAAGTGAACGCTTCAATGCACATGTTCGCTGATGGGCAATTCTATTCTAGCAGGTCTGCACCAGACATGGTTTTTTGATATACCCTGGTGGGTAGCGAATGAAGATCAAATCAATCCGGTCAACCTTCTCTCCCCATGCTATTGGGTCTTTAGTGAACTTCCTTTTGTTTATTTGTTTTTTTTTTTTGTTTCTTGCTGTTCTTTTTGCAGCAACACCTGATGGACATTACATGATTTTACCAATTCTGACGCTCATTTATACAGTCTGTACAAGACAGTTCTACCATCGCAGCCCTGCTATAGATCACCAGCTCATACTGTAAAACCATACATTTTCGTGTGCATTTCAATGTCGCAAATTTCGCGAGGGCTAAGATTCATGAAATTAAAATGCATGCGAATATTCTTGTCTACACTATATGTGTTGAATGCCAGTGGCAATTTGCGAAAAAGGCTGTCGGCTCCAATTCACGACAATTTTATGCTGCGAATATTTATGAATTTACAGTATTTATTTAAGCAGATGCTTACTATTTAAAAAAAAAAAAATAATGATTAGTATGAAGTTTGAATGATTAATTCATCTACAGCATATCTAGCACATTATAAACCAATTCCTAAATGATGCTGCCTCCCATGCTTCAGATTGCTGTGTATTTGTGAATCTGATGTGACATTTGGCTCCAGTGAGCTATGAAGCAAACCAATTATGAAACATCGACTCCACCAGGTATGAACAAAAATGTTCCCATGAACATATGAAGACTCTTTCAATAGACAAAGATGAGCTAACCTCATCAAACACTTCATGCAGTGTACTGGAATTATTCTCTCAGAGCCAATAACAAAAGGCATCCGACCTTGCATGCGTCGTATTAACTGATGGAGGGAAGGTACAAATGAAGACAGGCTGCTGCTACCACGCTAGACTTGTATAAAGGGAAGGGAACCATGAGCATGTGAAGTATCATTCGTAGTGTGGAATAACAAGTAACATCTAGGCCAGAGGCTCATTTCATGCCGACGCATAGTTGATGCCGCCATGGGCTGTAGACTGCAGATGCAGTACAATCACACCCTGGGTCAGAGCAATCATAAAAACACTAAAACTTATGCCTGAGTTAGGCTAATGGTTAACATGCAATTAATCTATTGTATGCATATAAAAAGCACAATCCATTTTTAATAGCAGATGACAAGATAAAGTTACAATGTGCAAAATATTGTGACTACAGGCATCAACTACATTGTACATTGTTATGTATTCAGAAAATCAACACGAGATCAAACCTTTTCCTTCCTAAGCAAATCCAGATGTTATTCTGACACTACTATACATTGTATGTGTACAAGAAAGTATTATCTAATACCACTTCGTATCATTATACAGTATGCAGGCCATTTCCCTTTTTTAGATTAAATAAGGCCATGTAACTTACATGAAAGACAAACTTTGCCTTCCGTTGTAAAACATGTGATGATGTTAAAATTGTGCTACAATTGTCACTGAAGTTGAGTCATTATGAAAATACATGAATACCTGTGCTTTTGGAGATATAGAATGATTTTTTTTTTTCTTAATGTGGTCATAGGATGCCATGCTTGTCTATACATAATGACATTTCAATAACTTTACTGATCTGTTGCTTTATTTGGCATTTAGATCACGCAAGTCTACCCTCAGAGGCATTCACCATTGAAACTACAGGTCAATGTACTGCATTAACCCATTGAGGTCGTTGAGCTGGTTTTGCTATACACATTTCCCATTGACACCTGCCAGAGTATACTTGGGACTAGTCTTCAACGGGTTAAACATTAATTCTGAATGTTTCCATAATCCATGCTTTGTATTTTAATATCTAGTGATGCTGCAAGATTCACTTTCAAAATGCCATTGTCGATTGACGTCAACGATGTGTTCTCTTCAACATTCAACCCTCTGCTGCCTTTGTCACATTGTAAGGAGATTCATGAGCTTTTGGCAAGCATTTACAATCTAATGCGACAGTTCACGACTGATACACAAAAGGCCACTACAATTTTATTGATATAGAGAAGGTTTTGTGATCTACGTAAGTTAGATGAGAGAATACACCATTTATAATGTTAAAATACTCAACAACATGAACAGGAGTGTCACCTGAGGTGGAGCAGGTACATGTACATGTAGGGCACTTGACTGATCACTATTAGAGGTACAAAGTGTCGATCTGGTGACCACAGATATAGATGTTTATGACTGTTGTAAGTAGCAAATTTTGATACAATTTTGTAGAACGTATAGCAGTAACTCAAAATGCTTGCAGCTGATTGCTATACCTACAATCACTGCAATGTGCAATACAATGCTGTAATTCCAATTATTTCAAAGCGCTTCATGAAACACAGCCCCGATAAACAATGGCCATGACTATGCTGGGTAAATAGAAAAGACAACAAACAACAACCATTTATCGACGTAAATGAGCACTGAATTGATCAGTGTTTACATGTTGTAAGTAGTAGCCATGATAAAAAATCATGGGCGTACATACTTGAGCAGGATTCGAACCTACAACCTCCTGATCACCGGACAGGCGTCATCTCCACTAGACCACCGAGTTTTCGCCTGACAGCAAGTGTTGGTTCTAATCTTTATAGCATGCAGCGGGTACTGCTTTATTATTCAAATTCTTGAAATTCTTCCGTCGAGATGGAAGAATTTCATGAATTTGAACAACCATTTATGCTATTGGTTTAGTTTAAAGCTGTGAAAGACTTGTCTAATACAGCCTCCCCCCCCCCCCCCAAAAAAAAAAAACAACTTGCAATCAACAACAAACATTATAACATATAAAGGAAGAATACAGTCAACTGCAATGCATCCTCTTTAACATGAATCGCTGTTTGCCAGAATACAGAGCCTTCCATTCATATTTGAGAAGTTTTCAATCTAAACTGACCTTGAAAATTGACCCTTCAACTCCCCATCCACAAAAAGTAATTCCAGTCTATTTCTAGCCATCACACAAAATATTGCTAATTGTATGACTTTTTCAGTCACAGCTACATTTATACAAACACTTACAGCTCAAAATGACACTGTAAGCAAAATTTTGGATACCAATGAACATCAACTGGTGAATTTTTGCCCTTGTCATTTCACACAACTTTAATTGTTTGTTTATTTTCATTCTTCTTACCAAATATTATGCATGGACATTCCTGGTACGAAAGGCCAGACAAGCCCAGGTAAAACTCAGGATGATTAGTTTGTTTGTTTCATTGATTCTGATTACTGTAAAATGAGGAGTGTTTGCGTGCATTTTGATTTCGTGAATTTCGCAAGAGCCAAGATTTGCGAAATTAAAATGCACATTAAAGTTCTTGTCTACACTATATGCATTGAATGTTTAGAGGCAACTCACAAAAGTTTCATGCCGCGTAAAAAGGTCATCGCCTCCAATTCGCGAAAATTTCATGCCGCGAAAATATCGTGTTTTACAGTACTTTCAGTATTAGACCTGACATGGTTGGCCGGACAGACATACAGCTGGAAAACCTGAATAAAAAATGCCCCCTGTACCAATAGGGTGGAGACATATCTACCTACAATGAACAATGCATAACATTTGAGCCAGAGGAAAAACTTTTCTTCTTCTTACTTTTAAGGAACAAGCCAAAGGGTTTACTTATGAACAAATTTCTAACAAACTCAAAATGTACAAAGTTTATAAACAAGATTTTGTAGAATTTGTTTCATTAGGGAGCACAAAAACAAACGCGGTTTACTGCAGAATATTTCCAAAATGGATTAAAGTCACTTCTGTTCCAGAAAAAACTGTGGACTCATTGCTTATGCTAGTTTTATTAACTGCAAATTAAGAATAATGATGAATAATTCAGCACTCGTTTTCTGACACATGATAACCAGATAACCCCTCTGAGGTTTAGGAAATCAAAATGGCCTATTTCAGTGCCAGAGATAATGAAATGCCAATTATCTACATCTTGTACAACTTACACTGTATACAGGAAAACATTATCACGAGAGGAACTTATTCACACATTTAGAATAAATTCTGTGTATGTGTCCATGCAGTACAAGGCCACTTTGTGAGTCATGTAGGCTTTTTCAGCAGGAAGAGTGAAATGGAAGGGGGTGGGGGAAATGGGGGTAAAAGAAATACACCGAGCTCTGAGCATTTCACACACATGAATGTAGATGTATGTCGAAACCAAAGATGCAGAGGGTATCTCTGACTACCTCCTCCTACATGACTCATCCACAGCCTCCTCCCTCATCTTCTTTCTCCTCTTCTTTAAAAGATACCTCACTTCCCGATAGCCACTGCTGATGAAAATTGTCTCCACTGATGAATATTTACCCAGCACTGTACCTACTGTACATCCCTGGGCAGCTGGCTCCCAACCATTACTCTGACACACTTTGCGGTTCCATTAGTTCCCATTCCAAAGGCAAGTCAAACTTAGTCTTTTAATGCAACAGAATCCATGAAGTGATTTTACCATCAGCCATTGGTAGGAAGACGATACAACTGTATACAATCAACTGACCCTCTGTGTTTATTTTCAAACCATACTCTACATACCAGACAGAGTACTCATCAACAAACTTTCTCCTTTTACTAAATGTGCTCTGCTCACAGAACTGCACTTACACTTTACAGTGTACATTGTAGTACAAATTTGAAATTGAATAATGTACATGTACAACAAAGGCTTTATAAATCTTAACAAATCTGCAATCAAACTTTATCTACACATGTACTTGGTAGCCATGCACAAAAAAGTTTTGCTTGTAATTGTTTTTTTTTTTCCTTAAATTTTCTAGGAATATGTACACAACCTCTTCTCATGGCTAAATGAAACAAGCTGTGCTTGAGACTCTAGGCAATGCTGGTGTCAGTTCACTACTGGGTTTTGATTTCAAATCAAATCGAACTTATCCATATACATAATTATATGTGTACATGTGTACTGGCACATTATTTATTCTTATATACATATTTTTTAATTTGCATTACGGGAATGGTATAGTATTGGTGGAGATAAGGATTGGTCTTAAATAACTTTTTGCTAGATATCAAGAACTCACTCATGAAATAGTACAGAGCATATCATTCTAAGAGGAATTTAAAGTTTATTAAATGAAAATCAGTTCTGGAATGGCTGAGACATCCAAAAACAAAATAAAACAAAGAGACTGTAATGAAAAATGGGTCTCACCTCTTATTGGGATCATTCTGTTTTGGACATCTCAGTCATTTCCAAACTAATTTTCATCAAATAAATGGTGAATTCCTTTTGGAATCACCTGCTCTTTCATATTTCATAAGAGGTTTCTTGTTATCTCACTGAAGAATGTTAGAAATCTGAAGTTAGGTCTCAACCAAAACTACATTGTATATATGATCCCTTTAAATCCAACCTTCATGACATCCAGAACATTAGGTTTTAAGATGTTGTACAAAATTAAGAAATGGCTCAAAAAGGAAAAGGAAAAGGAAAAATTAAAAAAGGCAAGAAATATCGCTTTTCCTGCATTTCAACAAATGTGTGACAAATGTGTGTCTGGCCACAGAGAATGAGTTACTCTCCTTTGCATGCAGTAAAGTCATTAGCGCAATCTTGCAAGTTGGCTGAAGACAATTTCATCAACTTGGATGTCCCAAGAGGAGCATGTTTTTTTTACAGAAACAATTTCTGTGGTATTCTCAGAGACTCGCGCAAAAACATCCTGACTCTACTCTTGGCAATTTGTCAGACCCAATAAGCAAGAATCCATACGTGTTGTTAAGGACGGTGTAGGATACAAACTAGCCACCGGTTGCCATGGGCTGGCAATGATCGCCAAGCAGTTCCTGGCCTTATGAAGTCAAATCCTATTGCCAACGATCAAGAATGTTGACAAAAGCTATCCGACAGCAGCTGTTGCTTTGCGCGCCAAGTATACAGGAGTGTGACCGCACTTGCCCACTAGTTTCATAATTCAGACCCGACACATTTGCACTGTTTTTCTGCCTTTGAAATTAATGCTCTGCATATCTTTGTCCCCATTAGTTTTCTCTTACTCATCCGTGAATACAAATGTAAAATGCACAATGAATTTCAACTATCTACATTATGATCAAAATGTATGCAGTTTTACCGCACACACAAAATGATATTTATGGATAAGGTGTCGCTTCTTAAAATGTCGTTTAGCTTTAATACTGGCATGTCTGAAAGTGAAATCTGTTATACATAAATACGCAGTTAAACATAGTATGCAGCTTTTGACTTACAGTACATTTGAAATGTTTTCTGAAGCATCATTGTAACAGAAAATATGCCCAATACTTCACTGTGGAATACAACACAGCAGAGTGCTATCTATCCATTTGTCAAAAGGCTTCATAGTACAACCCTATGGGGGTGGGGGATTTTCTGACACCAATGATATTCATGTCATCTTTCCCAACATGGTATTTTAAAAGAAATTGTACATATTGATGATGGTTTAATTATACACAGAGCAGTCTTCTGGAGAGTTGCACATTCCTCACTTAGCACTACAACATAAAATGATCAAAGTAGACTAAAATCTAACCTATGGCACCATGAGAGTGATAAAAAATATAAAATGAAATACAGAAAAAAAAAGACTTTTTAAATACATGGATGGAATAAATTTTAAAACCATCTGATCAGGTGACTGATAATGAATGGCTAATGTTGCACAACAGCTTGCAGTATGCAGGTTTGAAGACTAGTGGAAATTATCAGCCAAGTGATCCAAAATTGGTTAGAGTCAACCATCATTTTTTTTTCTTTGTACTGCAGAAGTTTATTTTGTACCTCTAACAACACTTATACCATGTAGATTGACATTGGATCACACATTTCTAACTTGCGTCAATTTTTTTTTTTTTTTTAAAATGCTAATCCGGGATGACAGATCGAGTCAGAAGCTGCCACCATTTGACCAGCGCTGTGGAGTTTACAGACTGGTTGAAACAATCCCCAACAAGTTTATGCCAAAGAGTACCATGTGGTGCAACTAGAAATTGAGAAAGGTGTACTGGCTTCTGCAAAATAAGCCATTTGGTCTCAATTCTTTATCTGCTACATGAAAGAATTTCTGTCACAACATGGTTCTAAATGAACAATATCTCAAATGAATCACATTTGGCTCTGCCACTACCACTGCCTGCCCTATTGTCCATAATACCACCATTTTCAAAACATTGGTTCTAAAAGGGTTAAAGGGATGGTATAGTTTGAGTTGAGATGGGAGATGCAGATTTTGACATTTTGTGAGATAATTAGACACCACTTATGAAATGTTAAACAGCATACAATTTAAAGAGGAATTCAAAGTTTATGTGATGAAAAATCATGGTTTGAAATGTCAGAAATATAAAAAAAAAGGTAAAACAATGTGATCCTAATAAAAGGTAGGACCTACCTTTCATTAAAGGGGAAGGCTAGTAACTGATCAGTGGGAATCAGTGGAAATGCTGGGAGATGACTGTTCCAATCCTTACGGGATTCATTCAAGAGTTCATTGTATATCTATTGTTGTGTGAAAATGATTTGCTTCAGAACGGTCTCATATTCAAGTAATGTGCAGATTAATGCTCCGTCACTGACCAGGGACGCTAACCTGGAAGCATTAAACTGCACATTACTTGAATATGAGACCATTCTGAAGCAAATCATTTTCACACTACAATAGATATACAATGAACTCTTGAATGAATCCCATAAGGATTGGAACAATCATCTCCCAGCATTTCCACTGATTCCCACTGATCAGTTACTAGCCTTCCCCTTTAAGACCTCATTGTTTTGGGATATGACAGCCATTTCTGAACAAATTTTCATCAAATAAACTTTGATTGCATGCTCTTCCATATTTCATAACAGGTTTCTCATTATCTTTACAAAAAAAAAAAAAAAAAAAAATGGAAACCTGTGAAGCCCCCCATCTGGACCAAAACTATACCATCCCTTTAAACAGAGCAATCCTCTAATGTCAGTGCACATTTTTAGTGCAGTTCCACCCATTTCATTTTTATGCACTTGTTACTCTCTTATCTGGAAACAATGTTCAATTCAACAGCTAAAATCAACCCAACAGATTCTACTACTGAGAGTAAACAAAGTCCTTTCAATGTTCTATTTCTTCCCCCACCCCCCCCCTTTTTTTTCTTACCCAGGGTCCAGCTGCCTGAGCAGGATGTCGAAAAAGAAGCTAAGACATGCCTGGGATGTGATGCACTTTCTAAAAGAAAAGATAACCCTCATGTACAACTAGAGAAAATAAATTTCTTCATCATAAGATATTCCATCTACAGATGTATACAGCTAACATTCATCACCAAGCCAATACAATCAGAATATCAATTAAAATATTCAAACTTGAATGTTCCTTTAGTACTGCATATATGACAATTTCTGAGTCACTCTATCACAGGAAAATCACGATCTTTAATAGATGAATTCAAATGTTTTTGGTGAAAAGGGCTTTGAACTTCCAGCAAAATTGGCATTGTTGTTTGAATACCAAGTACATTATTTGTCTCGAATATGTTTTCATTTTCCACATAATACATGTAGCTGATTTTTGCTTATCTCAGCTCAGTCAAATAATCATATATATATATATATATATATATTCACTGGCAAATCTTAAAACCTGTGATGGGTTTGTCTCGCAATAAATAATAAATAAAAGAGGGCATACAACTGTACAAACAATGTGCAAAGTAAAGGTCTGCACCTGGAGACTAGGAGAACATGCAGCACCTGTCCACATGATTGTAATGGCCATTCTTATGCAAATTTCACACCAGCTGGGCACAAGACTATCTGAAGCATACAATTGTAATCTGATTTTCAGGCTCTTGCCAAAAACATGAACACCTTTTTTTTAAAGATCTTTTGAACAGAATTGAAATGTCAAGAACCTTTTGACACATTTTATGAATCCATTACATGATTACTCAGAATATAAAAAGAAAATGAATTCCAGTTTTGATGGCTTTAGATCATTTGATATGATATGAACTCACACTTCATATTTCAACTAAAATTATTACCTTGTTTGACTGTTCATCAAATGATTTCTATCAAGACTCTACACACATGAGATTTTAAAGATCTTTAATCCTAAAAATTATGTCATGCCTGATATCCCCTGTCATATTCAAGACTCTGCTGTAAATGAAGCTATCATCCCTTTTCTCCGTTAGATTTGTTCATCCCATATTTTATTTAATTAATTCATATTCAATCCAAAATGTCACCTGCCTGTTACCTATTCCGAAGAGAGGCCATTCCAAATTCCCCGATAGAGATACATCAAGGATACTTTGGCTAAGTACAAATAGATAATAATAACATCACTGATATTCACAGACCGGGATGTTACTTTGTAACCATGGCAAAAGACTTACAAAGAAGTACAAGAAAGGTGAAAAGCATCTTTTAGACAAAAATACTGCATCTCATTAAGCATTACCACTTGCAGTAAGCAAAGGCACACACAGATTTACCAATGCAGTGCTATAAGAATTCAAATGGCTGGCGATGTGTGCGTGCCATGAAAATGTAAATATCCAATTCAGTATCTACATGTATAGTATGTAGACCTACACAAGTGTACATGTATCACATTTTTTCCAGATTAAAGATACATTGTATACATGTAGCAGACAATGACTTTTTTTAAATATCCATTGTTCAAAAAAATAGTGAGCAATACTTTATCATACTCCCTATGAGATTCTCAAATTTCCTTAGTATAAGATTCATTGGGATGCCATGTTTATATGCAAAGGGTTAATTACATTTTGCATAGCTTTCTGCCAGACTTACAAAGAGAGGGGAGACTACAACGTACAAACAAGGGCATGACCTTTGAACTTACTGGGCACCGAACCAACTTAGCACAACAGGGGAGAGCCCAAAATTCAGAGCCATTTCTTGGAAGAGCCTTCGGTTCGCATTCTTCCCATTCTTACTGGGGTAAATGTTTAAAGCGCTCCTTATTTTCCTGATTTTCTAAAGCGTGTACAAAGGCTCCGGTCCGTTGCAAGGCTTTTTAAAAGCATTATTTACCATTTGCAGATGAAACAAAAATTCAGCTTTAGTGCTTCAAAATAGTTCTAAAATGTGAGTTAGGGATAGAAACAACCAATATAAAAATGTTAATAAATATAATCAGTGTTAAATATTGTTGAATATACAAAATGTGAGCAATGACTCGTAAAGTAGTGTTTCTAGAATAAACCGTCTAGATTATGGTTTACTGAGAAAATAGTGATATCTCCGTATATTTTATATTTTATTGCAAAATCTTTATACAGTAAGATGTTTTGTGACACAACTGACCCACAAATACAGTGTACATACCATGTGATAACTCAAACACTTGTTTTAGTCACTGCTCGCAATGGTAAACAATACATTTAAGAGTGAAACACACAGAATGTTTATACACACGGAGGTCTGGGCATCTTTTCATGAAAGATGTCAGGCCAAAGGAGTTGTCAGTCTCTGACAATTTCAGTAAAATCCTTGGTTTTGTTTTGCTGAGAAGCTCTGGTCACTGACTGTTACCATGGTAATTGACAGAGACTGAAAGCTTGTCAGGGCTGACAACTTTCATGAAACGGTATCCAGATACATGATTAATACCAATATATTAGTGAGAAATAATGGCAAAGTGATTTACCATAATAATTCCAATGAATGTAAGAACCTTCAAAAGTTGGTAGGTTTACACTTAATTTTGCTTTGCTTACAAAGACTTGGTCATGATACAATGTTGTACATATTTCATTCATAATGTCCAAGAAGTTTTGTACTACCAAACAATACTGTTATCAGACGGAAACTACATTACAAGTACACAATATTTCATTCCAAGGCAAAGAATACATAACACTTGCCATACAAACATTCTTCTTCTTCTTCTTCTTCTGGTTAAGTCTGCCTCCTTCAATAGCCTGAAGATTCTTGCAGACTGGTGCTATTTACATTATAATACAATTTATTTACAGATATTTACAAGCACATAGAAAATTTGACGAAAACAACTAGCCACTGTGATCAACCGTTAGACGGTTTCGAAATGATCCCACAGATGGCGCAGAAACAATGTCTGACGACAGGGAATTCCAGTTCCTTACAGTTCTTGGGAAGAACGAATGGCGATGCGATTCAGTTCTCGAATATGGTACCTGATAGGAGTGTGGTTGCGAGGCTCTCGTTAACTGAGTAGCCTGTTTGATAATATAGTCCTGTGCTGAAAGAGGAGTAAGATTATTGTGTATTTTGTACATCATAATTAGCCTGTCATTTTCTCTGCGCTGTTCCAGAGTGGTCCAATCAAGCTCTTGTAGCATTTTGGTGACACTTGAGGTGTTATGGTAGCGATTTAAAGTGAATCGCGCAGCTGACCTTGTATTCTACAGCTTTTCTACAAATCTAACCATTAGTTCTAGCTTTTGGACATATTTCTCTAAAAATTACAAGGATGCCTAAATCAATGTCTTCTTTGATACTGCATCCATATTATATCAGTGTTTTTCCATCATGTTTTAATATGTCATTTGACCCCTCAATACTTACTATCCACACGTGTAGTGTCTCTTGGTAAACATACTACTGTACATATGTACCTGTACTGTACAAAGTTCTCTCTCTACTTTCTCCACTAATGCAAGAATTAATCTTGGCAGGAAATCAAGAGTGAAACTAGGCTCTATTGATCACACAATGATAAACATATCATTGAACAAAAGTAAACATGTACTCTATTATAAACCTTTTTTTTTTCACAAATTGAGATTCCTTTTGCTTCCTGCAGTTGAAACTAAACTTTCTTTACCATCACATTCACTTTAGAACAATGATCAACATCGTCATTTTCTATCAATGATTTTTGTTTTTTGTTTTTTGTGTTCTGTTTTTTACTCTTATCTTCTAATGACCAAAATGACCATAAATTATTTTTTACTTACAAGTCTAATTTTCATACTGAATACAGGTTGTACATGTATATATTCTGACCATATATATTCTGACCATCTGATTACACACACACACACACACACACACACACACACACACAGTATCACAGTTCCTGAGAGTAACTGTGGCTACAGTTGTAAACCAATAAACATGAAAGTTGTGTTTACAGAGGAATGCAAGCTGCTTTAATGGACAGTTGTACAAGACCCTCTTTTCAGTTTTGGTTGATTCTACCAGTAGTTAGAGGGAATGGTTTTGAGTAATTCTTGTCTATACCTGAACAAACTCCATAAAATTTTTCATCATGGCAGTATTGTATTTCAGAATTCAAAACTGAAATATTACAACTTGGTGAATGCTGTGCGAGACCACAAAACAATGCAAACCTCCAATGTAAATGAAACCAATAACTTTAGAATGGTTTGCAATTTTCTATACACTACTGTTGAATCATTTCATTCACAACCGATTTAGGAATCATTTGTTCTATTGTACAAAAGTAATGGTATGTGAGAAAAATATATATTCCTTATAAAGTTCTGCAGCTACAGATCATATCACATCATAAATCACACACACACACACACACACACACACATCACCATCGTGAATAGGCCAGCATATTTTTGACACTAGAACGGCAGGAAAGATGGCTCAGAAATATACAATTCCGACAGCACAGAGTAACAGTCTTTGGCAAAAAGCCAAGGTGATTCACAGTGAATCACACAGTAGAGCTGGAGTTGAACGACTACCACAGTAGTACCAGGGGGTCCTTTTCAATACGGTCAAGTTGCTTCTGATACCAGGAGATTTAAAACATGAAAATGCTAAAAATGATTGTTAGGTAAGCGTACTTGCCTTATGCTTCTGGAACTGAAGGGAAATATGATCTATTACAGCTGTATATGTATTTTGGGTCATTTGTGTAACTGTCTATGGAATTTGTGTTATTTACATGATCTGTAAATTGTAGCTTTGCCTTTTGGTAATGCCCTGATAATCCCACCCCTTGCAAGAAAAAAAAAAGCATTCTGAATAATCTAATATTGTTTGCTCTTGATGATTAAAGGCAAAAATTCCTGTAAGTTCTAAATTGCATGGACTGGCAAAACTGACATGAAATGCCAACAATATTAAAGCAACAAAATTTTCCCCATATGCAAGAACTTTGATCAATAATTTTTTTAAAGGTTTTTGAAATGCTGCCTCAAAGCAACTTCTATATGTCCAAATCACACTAAAACAACTTGAACAATTATCTCATGATCATGAAACATACACAACTCCATATGAGTTACTTTTTATAACAAAAAACTGCAATATACTTTTAATCTTTATTTCAAGATTGCCACGACATCTGGCTTGTCTACTTGTAGGAATGAACAAATGTCATAAATTCTTAATGAATATAGTGATACGTGTCCAACCTTGAATAGCGGTAGCTAAACAAAAATGCTTACTTTTGTTTTATTAATAAATGCCCTGAAATATATTGATAGTTTGACTCACTACTACCTGCTATAATTGCTAACCAAAATGATAAATGTAAATCATTACTTTTCATATTTTCATTGCCTGGAATCAAACCTTTGGTGCTTTACAACCTTGGCTGCTTTAATGCAAACATGACAAAATGCATTTTTGGAGCCTTGCACAGAACATGAATGTTTACAATCTAAAGGAAAGCTTACATGCCCTGCAAGGCACAATCTTTGTGCATGAGGAAACAAAATGAACTTGTAACATTCACAAATAAGTACATGCAACAATATTAATTAACACTTTCACATAGGACACTTATTCCAAGTAGGATGCCATGATACTGATTGACAGGCATTAGTGTAAAACGAGAAATGTTCGTGTGCATTTTGATTTAGCAAATTTCGCAAGAGCCAAGATTCGCGAAATCAAAGTGCACTCGACAGCTGTGGTCTACACTATATGCATTGAATGCCAGTGGCAATTCGTGAAAATTTAATCAAAATCAGATAAAAATTAGGGAAGTTATGATTTTGCAAAGTTTCGCTAATCTGTGCAGAACATTTGAACTCAAACGGGTGACATGATATGCAAATGAGTAAGCTGATGATGTCATCACCTCACAATTTTCCATTGATGGTGTACAAAAAAATGGTGAAAATTCACTATTTCTGTTAGTATAGGGTAAAACATGTTATTTCTGGTCAAATACCTTCAGAATAACGATCAGTTAGAGATGTATAGCGGGATTTGAGATTGGAGTGTAATTGTGTTTGAATGAAAAACTGGAAATTTAAAAATATTATGGGCAAGCTGTATGGCAAAGTTGTGAGGGTATGACATCATCACTTCCCATTTGCATATCCATTTTGACTGTTTTAATGAAAAATCAGTGAAACTTTTTTTCACTGGATTTTGATCAAGTTTTCATTGCTGTGTTAGGAAAATTTTACTCCTTCTTTTCAGACTAACTTTCAATTCAACACAAAGTTTTTTGTGCCATTTTCTGATTTTGCTTGATTATCAGTATTTGAAAGTCTTCTGCTCTCGACTAAACAATTTCACTTGAAGTAATTAATGTAATTCCATACTCTTTCATGGGTACATGGTACCTAATACCCTAATACAAAAGGTAGGCTTTTTAGACTTCTTTATGACACAATCACACAAGTATTATTTCAATTCTTTAATACCAATGCTTGTTACACTGTTCAGTCACGTACGAGTGCAATGGGAAGAGTCATGTACGAGATGGGGAAAATGTGATATTGTTTTCAATTAGCCAGGTTATCTACTGGTAATGATACATACCATGTACAATTGTAGTAATACACAAAACTTACAAATCTGTACAGGAGAACTTCCAACTTCTGTCAAGGTACTTTATGTAAAACACAATATTTTCGCGGCATGACTTTTTCGCAAATTGGAGCAGATGGCCTTTTTCACAGCATGAAATTTTCGCGAAGTGCCTCTGGCATTCAATGCATTATAGTGTAGACAAGAGCCTTCAAGTGCATTTTAATTTTGTGAATCTTGGCTCTCGCGAAATTTGCAAATTTGCAAAATTAAAATGCATGCAAACATTCCTCGTTTTACAGTAATCAAAAAGTTACATACAAGTACACTGTACATGTTGTACTTGAGCACAATTCAGCAAATATACAAGTGTATGAAGAAAGTTATGACTACATAGTATATAATCTATCACAACACTTAAAACTAGGACCTTGAAAGATCAAACTGTGACATTGATTACCTAGTCCTTCTATTTATTTCCTGTTTGCAGCATAGGGAGCAATTTCAGATTTTATATCAATTTCATTATTCAAATAAGAAGAAAGGAAGGCATATTCCATTTTTTTTTTAACACAGCAAAAACAATGTCTTATACAATTATAAAGGTCACATACAAGTGAAAAGTTCTAACATTGTATGCCTCTGTCCCAATATGACACTGAAAGACAAGCTACTCATTTCTCTTTTAGGCAAATCATCCTTGGAGTAGTACTGATGAATTTGTTCTTTATCACGTTTCCAATATCTGTTAACAGAGGAAGCTGGAACAACACAGTACATTATCCATCAAACAAAGCTGAGATGCCACTAATTGTACATTGTACCATGGGAATGGGTATGTGAATTTGGAAGGAACACATTTTGAGTGTTTACCTGGGGATACTATTCTGTACAAAATTTACAGGGGAAACAATCAATTACTTGTACATTGTATTGTGTATTTAAGTTGTCAAACCTTGATTACTGTAATACCATTGAAATCAAAGAATTATGCATTCAGTCTGCATACCTCACTAT
The DNA here is from genome assembly GCF_964275005.1 of Diadema setosum. Lineage (NCBI taxonomy): Eukaryota > Metazoa > Echinodermata > Echinoidea > Diadematoida > Diadematidae > Diadema > Diadema setosum. Next base: position 15,948,491 of record NC_092686.1, on the reverse strand, counting down.
TCCTAAATATGGTTGAAGAACTTACTGATGGTTAAATCATGACCAAAGACTGTCCTTCATTCTTTACTTTCATACCTCACCCTTCTTACATACAGTATACTGTAGTAGTCAAGTCATGGCCAGCATTTTACAATGTTTTATTCAGTGTTAAGGATTAAACAAAAGAAACAATTGTTTACTTTCTTTCTCTTATTTACCTTGCTAAAAGACAGCAAGTTAGGTAAGTTGACAGCTACCCACAGATTGTCTTTTGATACTTTTTTTTTTTTTAAGTATTTCAGTCTCTAACAGCCACACACATACTTTCAAACAAACTAGAAACATGGATTCATACCACTTTGAATTCAAGACTTCAGCTTCATGCGTCCCCAGGAAACAATATTTTCTCTCCTGCAAATGAAAATATATATATTTTTTCTGATCGCTTCAGTCTCACTTAGAAAAATGTCGCATTGAATTCCAGTAACTTAGGGGAGAATTTAAGACAGCACAAAGACAATCTACAAACAAATGAGTTAATTTTAACAGAATATGTGGAGATGAAGCCAATGACAGTCCCAGAACTTATATCAAAAGGCCAGAAAACCTTTACAGATGGTGTCTCACTTGCTTTATTATTTTTTGTGTGTTTTCAAAAAAAAACAAACAAACAAACAAAACAAAAACAACTTTTTCTTTAAGGGGAAAGTCCATCCTAAAATTGGTTTGTGTCAAGAGAAGCAGATGAATGAGAACAAGACAGTGAAAGTTTGAGCAAATATTGATCAGAACAAAGACAGTCTATATTTTTTGAAGTTGTGATTGATCAAGCACAAATTGGCAACTCCATGATGTAGCATGAGAGCTCACCATCCAATGAATAAAATTCCATAACATTGTTTTTGTTTGTTTTCCATTTTTGCATTATAACTGATATATTTTGTATAGGTGTTGTGCAGAAAAGTAGTCCTTTTAAATAAAAACAACAACAACAACTAAAGTATGACTTTATCAAGGGCACATATGTAATTTAGCAATTTACTTGATGGGAAGATAGCAAAAATAGCACAGAGCAAACAGGGGTGAACTCATTTTCAAAAGAATTTGATTGAACTTTCACTGTCAGATGCTGTTTTGTTTTTTTTTTCTTTTCAATTTCACGTAAGAAACAGTGCAAATTTGCAAGGTCAATGGTTTTACCTTTCAAAGATTTCTGAGATTGATACCATTACCAAATCTATGCTGCAAGATATTGTGATTACAGTGCACTCTCATTAAAAACAAACAAACAATCCTTGTTAAAAACAAAATAAAAATTCAGGTCCCTAAGTTATCTATAAATCTCTACACTCTATAATGTTTGGTCACAAAGAAACTTTGTTAAATGAACGAAAACCACCGATCCTGAGAACTTTGTTATACCGGGGGTGCAACCTGCACAGCATTACTGTACATGACAACATGTGAAACTTCAAAATCCAATTTCTGTCATATCTTTGGTCTGATTTTTATGAAATGTACATCATTCTGTTTCATTTTACTCTGATTCATCAAAGTTAACTTGAACATGCATAGGACTGTACTTATTGATGAGTTAATTCCATGTGATCATAAGTTATTGTATGTTGAGACAACAACAGCATAAAATTCAGTAAACAAGAAACAGGTAATACTTGAAACCAACTTGGATGATGGTATGAAAGTTAAAAAAAAAGTTATATATTAACACTATCAAAATATTTCGTGAAATTTTAGCATTATGCATAGATGAAAAAAAAAAAAATCTTTTGATGTTGGGAATGAATACATGTGCACACAACACAAAGTCATCCTATGCAGCTGGGTGCCAAGGGCCTGCTTAAAACTTCTACTTCCATGGTGCTTCTCATCAAAGCCTGTTCAGCAACTGGATGATGGAACAAGAAATAGGGCCGTCAAAGCTCTCAAGTTCTACATACAGTAAACTCTATCTGGTGCCATCTTAGCCTCATTTCTGAACATCTGAACACGCGAGCCATATAGCTAAAGGATACAAATCTTTGGAAAGATTTTTTCTTTTTAAGTTTCTTGATACATTTGACTGATTTGCAACACTTTTCCTTTCAGCATGTCACAATTTGTCTTTTTGAATAGTGCTCTGAATGCTACATAGAATTTTAGCATGTTACTGCAACATGTTTAAACCTATCAATTCAAAGTCTCCCCTGTCAATATACATTACAACATAGGCAAGCACAAAGAAAAACATACAAACTGTTTAGATGTGAGCAGTCTTTCAAACCCAGTTTTACTCCATTACACAATACAAGGTCAAAAAAGACATTTTTTTTTTCTTGAAGTGTCTGAGAATATGATAAAGTTTCAAACCAAGTACAAATTGCAATATAACAAAATATTTCATCAGCAGTGAAGCACAAGTTGTTGATTACCAATACCAGTACTTGTCCAATTCAAGGCTATCTTTTTATGAGTAGAAAATGATAGCAATAATTACATTTCAAGGCAAGTCAAATATCGTGCACGTGCACATAGAAGAAAAAGTAAAGAAGTTTGACACTGCCACACACTGTGTTCAAACAAGCTTATGAATGAAAATATGCTCATCTTTTTATGTTTGTTTAGACCTATGAATCTGTCATTGCATGTAACCACTGGTGGCCTTTGTAATCTTATATTTGGGCTGTCTTTCAGCCTTCGACAATGTTGTTGCTCCTAGACGTAAAAAGCACAACACCTGCACAAGTTTACTAACATTAAGTCCCCTATTTTGGTAATTTTCTTCACCCCCCCCCCCCCCCCCCCCAATCCTACAGGCTGATTTCAGACAATACTGGTCCACACACACGTGCACTTGCACTTCGTGCAGCAGCATGCTCACTACCCAGGCACCCAAACAAAGCCAGGACTTTTTGACAAAGCACATCAGGCAGGTCGCTGGATGGCTCTGGTACATCGCCACACATAACACATGTGTACGCTTCTCGCCCAGACGCTCCGTGGCTCCCACACAGACGGCAATCTTTTGTGTATGGCTGCACGTCAGAGCTCCGGGACTTTTACTTGTGGGAGCTAACGGTAAAGCAGGAGCCATGTATGTACGCATGGCTTCACCTGCGCACTGCTCACAATAAACTGGCTTGGAAACAGCAGCGCTCAAGACCTGGAAATGAAGCGATGCCGGAGCGCTCGGCATTTTCAAACTTACAGATTGAACAAGTATTACCTATGCTATCCCAAATATGAATTATTACTTATCAAATGAGCCAATGGACATTTATTACACAGTTTCTTTCGGTCTATGTTTGAAGATTCGCGTACAAATTGAAAAGGAGCTCTCAGTCGCTAATAACAGCGACGCACGTAATACCATACCCATAAAAACACACACGCACATAGACACCGCTTATGCACACATGCACTGGTTGAAGCTCGCAGATCGCCTCTACGCACAAGCTCGATCGGCACACAATCGTCGCATAGAAGATGCATGCACACAGCACAGAACTGCTCGATGACGATAGCCAAGCTACGCACAGCCAGCCAGCGAGACGCTATCTCCATGTGTGCATAATCGACCCCTCGCAAAACCAAAACAAAGACATAGACACAAGTGAAAACGTGGGTAGTTCTTGAATTCTGCTGAATATCTACATACCTAAGGCAACAGGAGGGGTAAACCAGGCTTTAGGAGGGGGTGTGCCTTTGTTGTGAACATGTCCCAAGACTTGGCCGACAGTATTCCGTGTCTGAGTTTCTTGTCTAAACCAATCCGTGATTCGATTTTTCTCCAGACTTCCATTGAAGATGACAATTAGTTTCATGTTGTTGCTCCTACTCGCTCGGGCCAAATTATCAATAAAGTGGAACATACTGTTCCACTGCCCTCCACACACCCAGTCTGTAAAGCTCCCGCCATAGAGACGATGAAGGCAGCTATCGGCATCTATTATCAAAAGTAAGGGATCCTGCCCAACCAACGCTCTCCCTCTTTTACCAGTGTTGTTTAGTCGCTTCCGAGCAAGTTGTCCCAGGTCCACTCGGACGCATGCTTGCTGACAATTCCGCTCAACGTAGTCTAAAAACCCCAAAATACCCATGGCTCCAGGCTTGTGACTTATTCCAAAGTATAGTTACAACATACAAGGTTTGTTGTTCCCCAAATTGGTCCACAGTTTTGTATATAAATCGTGGATGTTCGAAGAACATGCATCCAAACGATGGAGTCCATCCATCTACGTACGCGCCATGTGCTCTTCAAAAGCAGACAAAAGCCGTCATGCGCATGCGCAGGATTCTAAAATCATTGGAATCTTGGGTTCCCGTCGTGAACACGAGTAGAAGTATATGAGTAGTCAACGTAAACACTGCAATCGCGGAGACAATATCAATTACCGCGGAAAATCAAATTGCGAAATATATTATTATCACACATTACCCGTAATACTGCTGGACCAACTGCGTATTAAAATTCATAGTGTATTTTAATCCAAGTGTCTCTCAACTGATAACAATGTAATATTAGTAAGGACAACATGATTATAATATGTCATAAATCGTAAACGTCACGACAAACCTAGTTATTAGTGAGAGGTGTAAACAAACAGGATTAGATATCACATACTCCTATATGTAGTACATAATTATGTTATATTTGCTATGTAGGACAAGTCAGGGGTATCTCTAACACGTTTTGACGTTACATTGACACTGGGCTACTGAAAGATAGACGTTTTATTTTGCGATCACTTAAAAGTTAGAATACAGCTGTTGGCCTAATGTATCGTTTCAACAGTGACAGATCGCAAAACGATGCATGATGATCCAAACTATCATAATCATGATAAGTGCAGGGGCTGCGGAACGTTTTTCAGGGTGGGGATGGTGGGGGAGGGGCTGCGGACAGTGTGGTCAGAGGTCAACAAGTTCAACGGTACACGGTATCGGTATCCGCTCCCTCCCCCCGCCCCCCCCCCCCTTGAAAGAATCTAAGGATGGAACTTTCGGAATATATCAGGTGTGATCTTTTCCCATTTTTTTTTCAACTTTATTCTATCATTTTATTTTTTGGCGGGGAGGGTCCGATTTCTTTTCTTCAGTCCCAAAAAACGTGGGGAGGGGGGACTGCAGCCCCCTAATTGGGCCCTATGGTTCTGCGGCCCCTGAAGTATACCAACCACTAACCTCCACGAAAACAAACACTACAAAAACATCACAAGCACACACATACATACACACACACACACACACACACACACACACACGCAACAAACAACAACAACAACAACAACAACAAAACACACCTTGGTTTTTTGTAAGGAATATCATGTGCACGATTTTCCATGTTACAATACTATACGCTGTTCTATTTCTTTGTAGTAAGTAAAAATCCATGTAACCTCCCTCTAGCAGCATCATTTACCATGCAATTCAGTCTGGCAATATAATTTTATGATGTTATGGATTAATATATAAGTGCAGGTGATACAGATCCGCATAGAAATGTACGATGCAAGGTTTTTGAAAAAAAAAAAAAACTGCGAAGACGGTATTCATACCATGTATTGCAGCTGCTCTGACCCCACTCAACCCCAACCCCACTCAAACCCAAAACACGCGCGCACACACAATATATAAGCCTACATCCATAATAGGGCTTAGAAAAAATGAATAAAGAATGACATACAACTGAGAAACAAAAACCCTAAAACGTATAAAAACCAACAAGGATTTTCAGTCGGGGGGGGGGGGGGGGGTGAGGACTCAACGAGGAGAGGCACCCCCACCCCCACCTCCGTGCTGGCCAACTCCCTCCTCCCCCAATAGGTGTTCGCGGTCCCATAATACACGGCAGGTGTTGGATCACAAGGTGTAATACGACCACCACTCAACATCAGCCGTACAGGGGAATTTTGCCGCAGAAAGTGTATTTTCTTGTTATCACTAATGATTATATTGGCCTCTGTTTCACTGCGTGTATTGGAGAGCGCTTAGATGAATCTGGTTCAAAGGATGGTAGATTTGGTTGAGATGGGGCTTCTCACAGGTTTCCAACTTTTTTTTTTTAGTTAATGAGGAACCTCTAATGTAACCTCTAATGAGGTATCTCTAATCTATGAAAGAGCATACAATTCTAAGAGGAATTCAAAGTCTATTTGTTCCAAAAAAAAAACGGTTTTGAAATGGCTGAGATATCCAAAAACAAAGCGATCCTATAAAAAGATGGGACCAATGACCTTAGAATCAATTTGTTTACTCAAATTCATGAAATTCACGAATAAAACTTTGTTTTACATTTGGATATTTGGATATTTCGGTCATTTCAAGACCGATTTTAATCAAATGAACCTTAATCAGGTTCCTCTTATAGCCCTTTCACATTTCACTTTTTGTTTTCTAATTATCTTACAAAAAGTTAAAAGATGAATCTCCATCTAAACCAAAATTAAACAATCCCTGTATATGTTCATTAAACATGTATAATCGAGAGGACATTTTGCTTCCAAAATTGCCCCTGTGAAAGAAAAACAGGAACTTTCATCTTTTGTATACACTGTGGTGTCATTTTATAAATCCATTGAAAGTTTGGAGACAATCGAGAAGATTTTGAAAATTCTGCAGCAAAAACGAGATTGCTAAATAGGAAGATATTTGTTTTACTTTGCCTATAATGAAACGCTGGCAATGAATTTCAACAGACTCTGTATAAAAGGGCCCACATTATCCATCTTCTTTTATCTTTTTCTTTTCTTTATTTCTTTTTTCCCTCTTCTTGTATAATACATATCATTATTATTATTTTGTTGTTGCTGTTGTTATTGGTGTTGTTGATGTTATTGCTGACATTATTACTATTGTTGTCAAAGAGAGAGAGAGAGAGAGAGAGAGAGAAAAAAAAAGGGGGGGGGGGCTTTGGTGGAATTGTGGGGATCCAGTCAACGCTATATCGATACACGACGCAATCCTGCACCTTTTAGTACAAGTCGTAATGGCTATCCGATCCGTGGTAATTGATTATCCACTGCTCGTAATCTGCAGAAAAACTGATAACATTGGAGCCATGGACGAACATGCCTCGTATAACGGCGCAATATAAATGAGTTGTATCATAACTATCATATAATATTCCAGTTCAAATATGATTCTTTTTTACCTGTGTAAAGTCGACGCAGTGTATAGGTCCATTTTCCTGTATGAACTCATGAATACTAGCCTCTTGTATATGCAATAAGATCACTCACACGCCGTGTTAATGGTAAATTCCCAACGAGTTGTCAATGGAAGTTTATATTTCATGTGCTTTATTGAATTTGTCGATTTTGTTGTTGTTATGAATGACCATTTCATATTCTGAATATTTCATTTTTGATTGAGATGACGAGGAACCAATAGCTTGGCAACAAACGTTTCGAATGAAATCATACTGAGTGATCAAACAATAATTACACAAACAGGGATAAATTCATAAAGATCAAAATGATGGAAATTATACATTCTATAGCTGAAAACAAACCGAGTTTGTAAACTAAAAGGCAGTAAATTCATTTATCTGTGCTATGAGCTTGAAGATGGCTCATAAACTGTAAATGTTCTTTACTTATAATGCTCATGCGTTAAAGACTATAACAATATTAAAAAAAAAAATCTTGGCAAAAGAATCAGCTTTCCTCAGTTCTTACTTCACTTTGTGTTGCTTTTTGCCTACCACAAAGCAGTGTAATGAAAGACGAGACAAAGCACTTAAAATTTCACATGATATCTCGTTCATATAAAGTGGCATATGATACATATGAAGAGTTTGTTTGCAAAAACCGATAAGTCCATTTTTGAAGATTTTGAAGTACGGTCTCTGTCATAAAGTACAAAATAATACCTTTTAAATGATATATTGGTCACTACATATAAATGTACATTTTTGAAGTTATGGTCAAAAGAAGCAACAATTTTCTTATTATTCTCTTTATTTTTCTTGACCTTTAATCGCAAATATCTCCTTTTGGCAAATATGGACTTATCGGTTTTTGCAAACAAACTCTTCATATATATACATATTATCATATATATATACATATATATATATACTCGTATGTATATATATATATATATATATATATATATATATATATATATATATATATATATATATACATATATATATATATATATATAGAGAGAGAGAGAGAGAGAGAGAGAGAGAGAGAGAGGGAGAGAGAGAGCGAGACTCATAATATATGATCCACGTAAGGCCATTGTATGCCTACAAATTGTATTTGTCAACAGTTTAGTAACTTAACTTTGAAAAAAAAAAAAAACACGTTAACATCCATTGCATGATTTGATATCAAAAATATAATCTCTTCCAGACATGGTTTCATTTAGCAACGATTTAAAGATTTATTTGTGAGGTATGATTTAATTTGATGTCTTAAAAACAAAGTTGAGCCTTCTATATTAACTTAAGAACCGTGTCAAATGGAAGTGAAGAGTGGGGAAAGACTCGGGAAAAAGAGAGAAACATATACCACACACACTCACAGACATACAAACGCACAAACACGCTCGTCCTTTCATGTTAACACTTTTACGCAGAGTCAGTGAGGTTCCTGATTGGCAGAGCCATACAACGCAGTATCATTCAAATGTTTTACAGCGCCATAGATTCATGTCGCCCTTTTCGGTGGATCGCTTACAAAGTGCGGTTCTGCCACAACACTCTCAAGGAAATAGTATCTACGGAAAATACTGTTGTGTACATGTGTGTTTGAAATCTTAAACGGCAGGAAGAACAGACAGAAATCATATCAACTCGGGCTACGCCGGCTGAACATTTCCGTTAAACAACGGAACTTGATAATATGAAACTATTAGCCTATGATGAAATCAATGTGTACTTATTCAATAACTTGGATAACAGAGTTTCATTTTTAATTTGAGTTACTTCCCATTCTTGAAAGGAAAAGGAAGAAATGCAATGATAGGTGTAAATGGGTATGGATATACACATGTTTACACGCCATATAGGCATATGTATTATACATACATGCATATAGACTTACAATCACCACGCATGCATATATATAACATACGTTGAAAATGATATTCTACAGAGGTTTTGCTTCAACTCAGTTATCCTGATGATAATGCCCCATAGTTATGTCGAGGGAGTAGGCCTATACAATCAGGGGTGTCGAGAAGGGGGCCGAGCACGGGGAGGGGGTGATCCGCACCCCCACCTCCATAATATGAGGGAGCTTTTGTATTTTCAGAATTGAAGTGAAAATATCACGTATACACATTTTTGATGGAATTTTGGGAAAAGGAAAACTAAATCTTTTAATGGAGTGGAACTGAGCGGAGCAAGGGTTAATTGGAAGGGGATATCCCCTCCCATATGGCGGAACTTCTGCATTTTTGGACCAGATCTGGCGCACACTTTAATTTGTCAATCTCAAAAGTGTACTAATTCTATGGAAAGAGACCGAGCGGGGGAGGGTGTGGGAGGGCCCGGTGTCCCCTCCAATGCAAGAGAGATTTTGCATTTTCAAATTGAAATTCCATTTAATGATCTGGTGCATTAATAGGCGACATATTTGGGCAATTTTCTATCAAAAAAGCAAGAAAACCTTCCAAAAATTGGGACATATGGGAGGACAAAATGATATGTTTCCTCAACACTTTTATGGGGGAGAGGGGACAACTGCCTCCTGCCGCCCCCCCCCACCCCGACACCCCTGAGTGCAATATTCCCCTCCCCCACGAAAGCAGGAAATTAACATCTTTAGTAATTGTCATGGATATAGTATACGTTATACATACGATACTATTATGTGTACTATCTAAAAGCCAATATACAAAGGCCAATTTCAATTGGAATATTGACGGCGGCGAAAATTACGTAAGGTGATGCAATCTATAGAAAAGGTAATGATGTAACGATTCAAACAAGACCATTGAACAATGTAAATGCACTCTTTTTTATAATTATTTATTTGCTACAGCGCCTGTCTGAACAAATGAAAAAAAAAAAAAATACCGAGAATGTGCCACGTCCTGCTAATGATAATAACGGCGATAATAGTGAGTATTATTAGTATCAATGAGTATTATTCACTGAACATGTATGCCTAATGCTATGTTGAGTAGCCATAGTGTCGTTGCAATGTGTTTGCGTGTGTGTCGTATCGTATAATATTATGTGTTTCCTGTGCATATTTATCATTTTGCTCGAGAACGGGGATAGTAGGCCTGGACAGTGAAATAGTAGAATTGCTAAAATAATCTCGAAAATATCGACCTCGAAAGACGTGAGATCGTGCTCGGAAGTGAATTTAAAATCCAATTTGTACATTGTGTCATATGAAAAAAACTGCGATGGTATGCATATGTTGTCATCGGCAGTAAAAATCTTACAAGAATTTTGGTAATTTGTTGTGCCTGATTGGGTGTGCATGATTGCGAGGGTGTGTGTGTGTGTGTGTGCGCGCGCGCGTGTGTGTATATACAAAATTCTTTCTTTTCCATTCGTAATATTGACAATGTGGAATTCATGATGTTATAATGAAATTTGTATTATTTTGCAATAACTAATTTGTATATTGTTCATATGAAAAAGAAAGAAATATAAAAGATTGACAAAAAGTGTGTGTGTGTGTATGTGTGTGTATGTGTGTATGTGTGTGTGTGTGTGTGTGTGTGTGTGTGAGTGTGTGCGCGTGCATATGCATTTATAAAATACATGTATAATGTACTAGCAATGTGTGCATGTGCGCGCGAGTGCGTGCGTGTATGTGCGGATGTGTTTTCGTGAGACGAGTCTACAAGTCCGCATGGATGTGGCGGCTGATGTGCGCCCGAGTTTGTGTCTGCGGTTATGAACATACATTCCATTGGTGGCATGTTTGTAATTTTTGGCTGCATGACTAATAAAATGCTAGACTCTTCCGTGGTGATGATCTCCCGGTTAAATGCTGGGTCTGGTGACAAATCTTGACTCATTCTCGCCCCGCAGTCGCGACCACGGCCGACGAACACAGCTAAAAGTAAAACACAAGTTGTCGCACAAGGCTGTTACGATTTTAATTCAGAATGCTCCATGTTTGCTTTCATCTACATTATTTTTGTACATCGTAGGCCTACATAATACTTGTAGAAATAATTTGTTTATCTAATACAGATTCACATTTAATACAGAAATGTGAAACGAAGGTTGTATCTGGCAACCACACAGCATGCAGAACTAGCTTACCCATAGCTTACCTGCCAAACTACTAGTAACATGAAACGGATTAAAATATAATTGTATAATGTATTATATAGTTGAATGAACTTAGTGAACTGAAAAAAAAAATATTGTTTTACTTTATACATTAGCCTATTGGAAACAAGAAGTTTCAGAATAGCAGGTTTTTGCGAAGCAATCTCTCCTGCTGTGTACTTACAGGTTTAGTGTGTGTGTGTGTGTGTGTGTGCGTGTGTGTGTGTGTGTGCGTGTGTGTGTGTGTGGGTGTGCTTGTGTGTATGTGAATGTTTGTATTTGAGTATGTGCATTTGTCGACTTCGTACGGTTTTGTACGATTAAGCAGGCGTTCACGTCATGCCGTCCTATATTCATTGGTCTATTTTGTACGATTAAGCAGAAGTTTTTCAGTCTGACCAAGGTCTGATCACGTTGATCACGGTGAATGTTAATCTTCGTTTCATTGTGAAAACGATGGTGACATTGAGTAAAAATATCATTGAAAAAATGTGTGCATGTGTGTGTGTGTGCGTGTGCACGTGTTCGTTTCTATAGTTTCACTGAATGCATTTTGTTGTGAACATGCACTTAGGCCTAAATCTTGTTACACAGAATAAATGTAGGTTCTACTATTGAAATCTATCATAAAGAGGTATAAGAAGTAAAAAAAAAAACGGTTACTGAATTTATAAACGGCAGGGAATGGTGAGAAGTTACGCATGCGCTTGGGGGTTGCGATGGGGTAAATGTCTGGATTTCAATAGAGAAGTATAGGCCCTGTGTAGGAGGTTGGGAGGGATGGCAGGTGCCTGTATTATGCACTGTTATGTGGAGGTATGGGATTTAGAGCCATGGTACAGGTGAAAAGGAAGGATCTTTGTCGTTGTGTTTTAACATAATATTCTGCAGTTATGTATCTACTTTGTATGATCACATATATACGTCACTTGATCACGATAATTGAATATTGTTATTGATATTGTTCATTTCCATATGTGAAGATGGCTGGATAGCCCATATTCAGCTACACTATAAGCTGGTCTTCCATGGGGTCTAGTTGGATGTGAGGTGGGACCACTTCACCGGGTTAAACATCCTGCTCTTTGCGATGAATGAATGAAGCGGGATCTTTCACGTGCATGAGTTGTGACTCTCATACACGGGATCTCCATTTTATGTCCTATCCGAGGGACAGAGTGTTTTGCCTCCTGCTAGAGGGGACGGTATGATTATACACACAACATTGCTCAGTCCAGACTCGGGTTCGAACCCGGGCCCTTAGGATCGTGAGGCAGACGCGCTACCGACCGAGCCAACTCACCGTCCATGTTAATGACTTCCATATAATAAATCAATATCATGCAAAATGTTATAAGCTATTTTTATCGTAGTAAGCTGACCTTTCATTGCGACTGATTGACAAATTGCCTTTCATCGATGTAAATAAGCACAGATTGTTCAGTAGGTTTCTGGTTTTATTAGTAATCATACATTATAGAAAATACTCTAAATAATCGGTGTTTGTTTATGTTGATAAAGAGCACTTTGTCAATCAGTTGCAATAAAAGAAATCTACACAAGTTAATTCATCAATTTGAAAGATTTAATTTGTAGTAAAGACGGACAATAAACTCGTTTGATTTTGTTAAGATATTCGAAGTGCCATTTTTATTTGTAAATTTCGTTTGTATTGAATAGAATCGAAATAAAACTTTCTAAAAAAAATGTATGTATGTATGTGTGTGTTTGTTTGCGTGTGTGGATGTGTCACATTTTTACCAATGGTGATGGTAGTTACGGGGATGTTCTAATGCTTTAATCGGCAGTTATGGAAGTCATTAACAGTTTCGACTAACATTGGTAGGCCTAACCGTGTTCAAATTGTATTTAAAATGTCTTTGAAAATTATTAACTGCCGATTAAGATATTCGAAGTGCCATTTTTATTTGTAAATTTCGTTTGTATTGAATAGAATCGAAATAAAACTTTCTAAAAAAAAAATTGTATGTATGTATGTGTGTATTTGTTTGCGTGTGTGGATGTGTCACATTTTTACCAGTGGTGATGGTAGTTACGGGGATGTTCTAATGCTTTAATCGGCAGTTATGGAAGTCATTAACAATTTCGACTAACATTGGTAGGCCTAACCGTGTTCAAATTGTATTTAAAATGTCTTTGAAGATTATTTATAAATAAAAACTGTGTAATTTTATGCTCATCAGATCAAAGTCAAGAAAATAAAAGTATAAAAAGCAACTAACAGACACACACAGAACACACGCATACACACATACACAAAGAAATCGTGTCCCTTTGTGTAGATCAAAAGCACATCATGTATTTTATGCAATAATTTCATTAAGTAAATGCTATTTTACCTAAAGGAAACGTATTTGCATTCTCATCTTATACTAGTATTATACGATAGCTTTTCTTGTTTACAATATTACCCGCAGTCGAAACCATATTAATGAAAGACATACGCCCTATATACAATATCTTGGGTTTTTAGCCTGGGACAAAGGCTAGAAAGGGGCACTCGAGGTTCTTCCCCTCACGGAGCAAAACGTCGTTGTTTTTGTTGTTGTTTTCCCCTTACCTCTTATTAAAAACTCGAGCTATCTCGGTTGCCCTGGCTTTGTGTTAGAACTTGTATTGAGCACCTCCTACGTCAGTCGTCGTGACAAGGTAAAGGCCCGGTCCCACTGCACTTACGGATGCAAAGAGGATGTAAAGCGTACAAAAAATCTTGCCATCCGTTGGAAAACGCTACGAATCCGCTGTGTACCCATCGCATACGTGTTTCATCCGCTCTATCCATCGAGCATCCGTCCACTGTGATTTCATCCGCGCAAAAAGTTTTAAGCTGCTTAAAACTTTTAGAACGGACGAACTTTCCGCTGTGTACGATGTAAATCCGCGACATACGAGCAACAAACGTTGTATGTCCGTGCGGCGTCCCTTAAACGTCCGCTGCATCCTCTCTGCATCCTCTGGGCATCCTCGCAACTCACATCCGCTGCAGCTAAAAACGGAAAGAGGGAGGAAAGATATGGTACGTGGAACGTCTTTACATCGTTAATAGCACGTTAATAGAAAGGATGTAAGCGTATGCATCTCGTATCTAAAGCATTTCGAAAGCATCCCCTCTGCATCCGCTCTGCATCCGCTCTGCATCCACTCTGCGTCCGCTTTTTCTGCTATGCGTCCGTTTCGCAATTATCTCCGGTAACCCCTTCGGAGCTGTCATCCCCTTCCATCCGCTTTCATCCGCTAGGCTTCCGATGAACATCCGTTTGACATCCCCGCTACATACTACCCACGTCCGTTCTATTTCCGTTCTGTTACCGCCAATTTTCGCCAATTTTGTCAATTTCTGGAGCGGATGAAAGCGGATGAAGCCATCCCCGAAATTTTGCTCGTCCGCTGTGTCCTTTCTGCATACGCTTTGTGTCCGTCGGCCAGTGGGACCGGGCCTTAAGGTTCACGACTGGGTTGTCTCACAGAAGGAAACCAAGTTGGTATGCGAGTGTGAGTTCCTATATCAAAGAGGTTCTATGGGATATAGATTCTCTTTGGTTGCTACCATGTGAAAAAAAAAAAAAAAAAATTCAAGGATGGAAAGCTCGGTGCGCATGAGGAGCGTGCATGAGGAGGGGGCGCTAAAGACTAAAGGCCGGGGAAGGTTGCGGGTAAGATCCCGTGCCACTCACATCAGGTTAATTTATTGCACAAACGCATCCTCAAATCATCTGCATAAGAATAATGAGGGCAATTCAATTAAAATTGCGTTCACAAACTGTTGAAAATACCGCTTTAAGGGGATGGTATAGTTTTGGTTGAGATGTGGATTCAGTTTTTAACTTTTTGCGAGAAAATTAGAAATCACTTATATGAAAAATAAAGAGCATACAATTCTAAGAAAAAAGCAAAACAAAGTGGGACACACCTTTCATTAGGACCACTTTGTTTGGTGTTTTTTTTTTGGTTGATTTTTTTTTTTGGTATATCAGCAATTTCAAAACCGATTTTCATCAAATAAGCTTTGATTTCCTTTTAGAATTGTATGCTCTTTCATATTTCATGAAGTAGTTTCCCTTTCTATCTCATAGAAAAAAAAAACTAAAAATGTGGAGCTCCATCTCAACCAAAACAAAACCATCACTTTATACTTAGGAAAAATTATAGGCTGGAAAAGATCGTTAATCGTCATGGTAGCTGCACACGCCCATCCCACGATAAAGGGACCTAATGCAGCCGGGACCCGGAAAAGGATTACCTTTTAGCCGCTCCCTAGAAATAATCCGCAATATATATTTTGGTATATTTTGAATTAAAAAAATCCTATTATGATTGGTAGAAAGAGCAGTTGATATGATTTTATGTATCTTTTTTATGTTTATTGACACTCCATGCCGGACTCCATGGTATAATATTTGGATAAGGAAATCACTGTTTAGGACAACATTAGCGAGCTATAGATCTGCGACGCGAACGCTATGACGACACAGCCTCCCGGGTTAAACAATGAAAACAGCTGTCTCGCGCTTGTGAAGAACACAATTTTTGCTTAATTAGCGTCGTCTTATAGCGTTCGCGTCGCAGATCTAAAGCTCACAACGGAGTATTTTCCAAAATGATGCACAATTTGTGAAATGATATCACAAAGCAACTGTGACATCACAAAGCAATTCTGACATCGCGCGCTGCTTCGTATATACGACCACCATGTGATATGTACCGAAGCAATTATGACATCACAAAGCAATTCTGACACCGCGCGCTGTTTTGTATGGCCACCATGTGAAATGGAACGAAACAATTATGACATCACAAAGCAATTCTGACATCTTTGGTATTATACATTATGGCATCGCGCGCTGCTTCGTGACGGTCACTGTATGATCCCCCACAACATTGCATCCAGCACACGACTTAATTCTTGCCTCATATTTCCTCCTTCTTTTGTTTAAGTTTTTGATTCCAAACAATTAACAACTACACCCTGCAATTCCGAGTTTCTGGTTAAAACTATGGGCCTCGGTGCCTCCAAAAATAGGCCTACTATTCACTTCGAAATTGCGCGCCCCTTGTTGAATAGTACTATTTTGGAGTCGCCTCGTCTGCCCTTAGTTTTAACCAGAAACTATAAATGCAAATAATATTTGTTTATTGTTTTGTAATTGCGTTCACAAACTCCAAGTCTGGTCGCGATGCGGATATCAGCGAGTTTCAGACAACGCGACGCTAATGAGTATTATGACGCGCCTCCTCCCGGGCTGGACAATGGGAAACGTCTGTCTCGTGCGCATGTGCATCTCGCGCGTTTGTGCAGAACAACAATATTGCCGCGTCGTAAGACAGCGTCGCAGACTTTTCAAGTTTGGTAATATGCGGATCTATAATTGCAGCGTGCGGATCAATCTGGGCCCGCCCTGATTTTACAATCAATTGTACTCAGTAGGCCTATAATGCGCTTATTCATCCGCATGTAAACCGAGTGTTTGAAAGAGTTAGCCTACTTATTAGTCTCACCATGAGTTGGAGATCCAACTGATGGCTGTAATTATTCAAACAGTTGTCAGTTTTTTTTTTCCACAGGTGCATTTGTGCCTTTGATGATGGATGTTCGATACCGCCGTCTTGCTGAGCAATCTGAAGATTCATTTTGAACGTTATATTTTGCTAGTTTATTTATTAAATGAAATGAAATCTCGCTTAATGATAAAGTATATAAAACAAAAGTCACTCCGTCCAGAAATTTGTGCGTAAGTGTAAATCAGAGCTGTATCATGTGAAAGTGTTTAAAACTGTTCCATCCTGGAAAGCCAGTTTTATCACTTTTTCACTCAATTCCCACAAATAAAAGTGATATGGAATAATCTTCAAGTATAATTCTTTATTGATAGATATATCAGATTAGTGCCCTGTCATCCCCAGTGAAGTAGGCCTAATTTTCGTTTTTATTTCATCATTTTTTTCCAATTTCTGTTTGCGCACCCCCATGTCTTTACCATTATATGTCACCTATTTTTGTAAGAAGGCATAGCAAAATGTAGTATCATCACAAACATATCTTCCTCAGAAAGTGGCTGGTGATTATGCGATGAGACACGAGTCAATTGCCTTCCTAATTAATACGTGCACCAGTTTCTGTTAAAAGCGTCACAAAAGCATTTTGAACATGCTTTCCTGCTTTGATCCAGTGTTTTCCACCGACAGCCAGCCTGGATAAAAACAAGACGGCGCTATGAGAAATCTAAAAACTACATGCGCAGAAGATAATAACTCTCGTAAATCAAGAAAAATGCATTGCAGTTGTAGTGTAGGCCTATATTGCGAAATCATCGCTAAAGCAACTTCATTTGCGAAATACAAGTACTTTACAAGAAAAAGCAAATAATTAGGCAGGTTGACTGCAATTTGTAATCTATTTTCCCCATTTGTCGCACATTGTTTCAAGTAAACATGAACAACAACAGTAAACGACGTGCTTGTCTTGCCATTCAGGGACGTTACATGCGTGGCCGCAAGTGGCTGCTTTAGTCATTATCAATAAGCCAGTTCGGGTTTCCAGTTTGAGCATGAGGAGAAAAAGGTCATTTGTACCGAGAGACAGGTTGGATTTTA
Organism: Diadema setosum; assembly: GCF_964275005.1. NCBI lineage: Eukaryota > Metazoa > Echinodermata > Echinoidea > Diadematoida > Diadematidae > Diadema > Diadema setosum. The sequence goes on along the minus strand of NC_092686.1, from coordinate 15,930,649 downwards.
ATTTCACTGAGATAAGCATCTGTAATGCTTTGATTATTCATGGAATCCTTATAAATGGTGCCTGCCAGCACATCCACCTGACAGCAAGCCTGGTATTTGGCATTGTTAACAGAAAAAATTTGTTAATGTATTCAAAACAGCACAATGAAATAGATGCTTCCCAAAGTGTTGATTGACGAACCATTCCGGTCACTTCATCTGCACAGGTTCATTCTTTGTTAGAATACGAGTTCCATAAATTGCTATGTTGGACAAGCTGCTGCATTATGTCGCTTTGAATTGAGTAAAGTGCCTAACCAACTGAGAAAAATGAAAGGTCATTTGTACCCATGTGCACGTGAGCTATCTCCGAACTGGCTTATTGTGTGACGCAAATTTGTCTTTGTTTGAGGTTTGCTGCTCCCCATCATTGGTGTTTATTCAAAGGCAGTTAAATCTGAAAAGGCACCTCAGCCAAATATGACCGAAATGAGGGAAAATCTTCGGACGGTTCTTTTGTCAGTGATGATGCACGATTACACAATCGTCATTTTCCAAACGTCTGAATGTACTCATTAAGATGCACATAATCAGGTGGCGGTGGTGAACATTGGATCAAAGAAAGACCTCCGTTCACAGTCCATAATTTGTAGTATAGGTCCATGGACTAGCAAAGGATAAGAGACGGTTGTGTCTCAATTCTTTTAAACCTCCTTGGTCTCACTCGGTTCTTCTTGAATTATTCGTGTATGTAATGGTGCATTGGTGTTGACATTTCTTCAATCGATGTTGTAGTAAAACCACCCCGTCTAAAGGCAACACGCATGGAATTCCACTCACGATGAACCAATGTGTTGATCTATACGTAATTTCAAAAGAACAATAATAGCTAATAATTTCACGGAATTTCGGTATATATCATGCCCTCATATTAACAGAAAACAAAACAAACAAGCGAACAGTTTATCGAGGAATGTCATTTAAGGGTTAAAAAACTGTCGAAAGGAATGGACAGTCATGTCTCGTTAATGAAAATAGCTTTGGTATACACTGTAATCTAATTTAATGCATCATACAATATGCATCAAAGCGATGAGGTTTTGTCACTTGCAAAGCATAATGAATTATTAACTCAATCACACTTGCCGACATTTGAGTCATCATGTACAATTCTCCCCTATCACTTACTGTATGGTTGTATCACAGTGGCATTCGGATGATGACATCATTCCTGAATCTTTTAATAGATTCATGTACCCCACTGATAGCAACACCATTAATAATGGCATTGATCGATGTTGATATGAATGTTCATATCAATGTTTATATGAACATTGACATATTACGATAATACAAATGATAATAATCCTCATTATGGTTGAATGACAAAATTGTGACATTGTTGCCAACAGTGTCTTTCTTGGAATTGCGCATAGGATGATGTGAGAACTTTGGTAAATTGGTGAGAACGAATAGTGAACGTCACGAGTCCGATACCCATGACGGCCACGAGTCATTCAGCCCTCCACGGAACAGCCCGCGAACTATACGCTCTACCAGCTCGACACTGGGCAAAAGGCCCATGAGTCCGACACTGTAGGGGGGAAAAAAGGCCCACGAGATCGACATTACATTACGGGGCTTATTATGTTAAGCAGTGTCAGTCTCATGTGCCTTGTTTGCCTAGTGTCAGACTCATGGTCCTTATTTGCCTATTTGACTCGTGGGCTGTATATGACTCGTGGACCCCTTTTCAATGTCAACCTCGTGGGGCGTATGACTCGTGGGTGTCGGGCTCGTGGGATGACCTCACTACACAGGATATTCTGTTTGAAATCCTGCTCGATCTCCTCTTCTCACCATCTCTTCTTTCCCCTCACATCTTGGCTTGTCTCGTCTCATCCCTTTCTTTCTAACTCTATTCATTTCTCATAAGCGGAGCGTCAGTTTTTAATTTCAACCAATTTGTTAGGACTTGTGTTGTCATGCATCAAATTTTCAGAGGCCTAAGTAATTCAAGCTGTGCTGTTAATCCCCACTTTTGTTCCAATTTCTATTTTGTATTACCATTTGTTGCTAAAATATAGCTTTTACTATCTTTTAGGTTATGAAAAACAAAATTTCATTGTACAGTGTAACCCCCCCCCCAAAAAAAAAAGATGCACTTTGAAAAGGACCTCACAATAAAAATTCAATTGAATTTTGGCCTAAAAAATAGATACGGATAGCTGAAAGTCTCTTCTAAGTTCTGATATGATTATGACACCAAATAGTAAAAAATATTAATGCTTGAGTGAACATCGCCCACTTTTATAAAGGACGTGAAAATGGAATTTGCCATCTACTTTGGGTGTCACAAGTGAAAGTATGTGTGTGTGTGTGTGTGTGTGTGTGTGTGTGTGTGTGTGTGTGTGTGTGTGTGTGTGTGTGTGATGCACCATAATTTACATTTTCATTGTCACAGGTCCATCCTCAGGCATTTTTCTCCACTTCACACCATTCATTCCACATTTCTTTGCTAAAAACTTTACCATTTTCTTCTGGGGGTACCCGAAGTCACAGGTCTATGCCAGCCCACCAGCCAACTACTTGGAGAGTGAACTCCAGTCCTGAACAGCCTACTTTTCATGTCCAAGCTTTACAAAAAGTGGGCAGTGGTCACCAGACTTTCGGTGTTTTATGTTAGAAGAGACCTTCAGCTAATCATATTATGTCTAAACATTTCCCAAGAATTTGTTCATATTTTGCTTCAGGAGCCGTTTTAAAAGTACATGTATGGGGGGGGGGGGGTGGAGTGGAGAACACCTTGTATTGCAAAGCCTAAATTCAGTTATGTTAGCTTCCTCATTTTTGTGAACACGACATGGAAATAGAGTCAGATCAGATCAGATCAGATCAGATCAAATCAAATCTAATCAAATCTTATCAAATCCTTCTCAACTTGCAAAGAATGTCAAGAAACAAAGCTTGAAAAATTAGGTTATGAAAATATGAAAGTTTGCAAATCAACTGTTACTGATATCTTAATACAACTTTATGTCTGGGTAAACAGTGGGTGAAATGTCAGTACATGTACTACCATCAATGAAATGAAAATTTCATTTTCATCATATACAGCAAAATAAGTGGAATTTAATGTGTTAAAGACAGACCAAGATGCATATAAATACCTAAATGATATTTTTATTGTCTATGCAAAATATGTATACCACTAACTTTTGAATATGGATTTAGAATGACCTTGTTACAAAGCTTTAACCCTTATTGTCCTTCATTCGCCAATCGGCACGCATTGGAACGCTTTCTTCACAGTTGATTCAGATGTCTGGCAACTAACTGTTAATGGATACAGATTACCTAATCCTGCTAATCCCTATTCCTGCTGGCACGTTGCTATGCCTGAGCGGGCAAGGCTATACAACTGAGTCTGATTACTGAATGCTGATTAAAAAGCTTGACAAGTTAAGCCGAGTTCCTGGCCACATAAAAGAGTAGTACATGTATATATTTACAAATAAATTAAGACAGAAATGAAACTTACGAGACGCTAAATTTCCTTACATTATACATGTAGTTGGGTATACTCGTCATGACTGTCATAGGCTCCATTCAAGGCTTGGTAAGATTATGTAAGTTTAGTTGAATGAAAGCAAACCTTAATGACCTCATTAACATTCTCTCTGACTGACTTTAATTGAGCAATTCAGAAACCGTCCACTTTGGTTTCTCATGTTGGATTTATACAAGTATTGCAATGCCCCCGGAAGTATGGCTGTGAAGTCTCTCGATTTTCAATTACTTCTGCTTTGTTTGAGTGTCACTTTACTACTGGCTCTGTCTCTTAAACTGATCTCATGTATTGTGCATTTCTCCCCCGCCTCATCATTCTTCAAACAATGTCATTCTTAATTTCAGATACAATGTTAGTGCAAAAATCCTTCAATCAAACCTTGGCTCAATCAGTGTTAAATCACTGTTTCAGATTTCTACAACCACAGGGGAACCGTGAATTAACAAAAACCTAGAAACTATGACAGTTATCGTGTTATATGTCAGGTAAAGAAATGAAAGGAATTGGGATCTGAAAAATCCCCCCTCCCCAGGAGGTATTGTTGTATCCAACCTCTTTTTCATCCCATTTTTTATAACTCAGTCATTTTTTTTTTTCAATCCTGGTTGCAAACTGTTACTTTTAGTCTCATTCCTCATTTTCTTATTTTCATCAAATACTGTTCTATTCTGTTTGATGTACAGCTGAGTTATGTTTATGTCATTTGTTGTGATTGTTATCTCGTATGTATTTGTTTAAAGGCCTGGGCCCATTGGAAAAAAGTACTTGATTACTGACAGGGCCACCCTGTATAAATAAAACGAAGTAATAATAATAATAATAATAATAATAATAATAATAATAACAATAATAATAATAATAATAATGATAATAATAATAATGTTCCACTGGACACTGATCATGAATCGCAATCTTTACTAGAATCACCCGTTTCTCAATCAAATGGCTATTTCTGTCTTGGATACATTTATACAATCAAGAGGATCTTTAGATGTGGGGAAGCATATCGCACTCGACTCCTTGCACAGTTTAATACAGGTAGACACCATCATACAGTACATGCATGGATCCTGTGCGTAAAAGAATTAATTTATGGGATAATGCCACAGTACAGAGAACAACAAATAATTCTCACAGTTTCCACGCTATTCACAATTTATTTTCATTCTCTACATAATAGTACATGCGCAAATAGATTCTATCACATTTCATCAACATGCTAATGACTTTGACAACAAACTCCAGGAGTTAACATATAACGCACAGCTGTCACCCATCTTGATTCCAGTCGAGCTAACAAGTTGAGCAATGTTTCAAAGATCCCCTTTGAAATGGACATGACGAGTTCAATGACTCTGCTGCAATTTTCTCTTTTTGTCCTCCTCCCCCCCCCCCCTTCATGCTATTCTCATTATTCTATTTTGATGTGACAGCATTAGCTCTCACTTCAAAACATGCATTGTGGTTTCCATAGAAACAGACTGACTGTTGCTCCAAGCAATGACTACGAGTGGCTAAAAACCAACAACCATCAGGCAGGGCTCGACACTAATGGTGGCCCTGTGGCCCGGGGCCACCAAAAATGCACTTCGGGCCACCAAAATTTCAGAAATGAAGACTTTGGTGGCCTGATCGGGCCACCAAAAAAGGTCGGATGTTTGCCTTTGGGCCACCAAAAATAAAAGTTAGTGTGGAGCCCTGCATCAGGTCATGATAATGAATGCAGTGCAAGACACACCTTTCTTGTTGTTGGGTTTTTGTTGTTGCTGCTGTTGTTGGAGGTGGATTGGTATACTCTGTCAACGATTGAGGATGGTGACAGGAATTTAAAATTGAAAGCCATGATTTCATGTTATACTATTTTTGATCAAGGGATATACAGTGTATATACATTTTTTTCTTCTTCTTTTTTTTTGTGTGGAAAGCATAGGACCAAGGAGCTGTAACTCTTGGTAAAAGATGCTGTCATTGATGACAAACGAATGAAAATAAAACAGGTACCTCGGTACAAATAACACAGGAGGATGGAGAAAAAAAAATCACAAAACATCGTCACGACATATGGGTGTTCAAGGACAATTAAAAAACCTCCCCCAACTATTTAAGTCATATAAAATGTGTGGGAATGGTATGCGTTAGCCGTTTCTTATACTCACTTTTCAAGTATCCCTTGCTCTTTTCTATTTACTGGTATCGCATACACAAATAACCAACAACACTTTTTGACCAGATACTTGGGACAGATTTCTTGCAAGGTTTACTGATAGATTGAAACTTTAGACTGAAATGTACTTTTTTTGTGTGTACTCAACAATAATGCTTATCAACTTATCAGCTGCATACATCTAGCGATAATATTTCTTGAGTGATTTTCATGTTATCTAATTACAACCTACAAATTTTGTGTCGAATTCTGCCATCAAAACAAAAATGTACAATTGTGGTGAAAGTCAAAATAAAAAAAATGATAATCCATCCAACACCAACCGGCTCCATGAAGAATTACCACTGGCTACTTCGTGGACAATCTCCAAGAAATACCATAACATGAAGATGGCAAAGAAGTTAATGATAAGCTAGACAGGAAGAAAATATACCCCATATTTTCTACACTCCTCACATCTTTGAAATACTTGTGTTTCAGGGCAGGGCCATATCTACGGCACTCCACCCACTACCAGTATTGAGCTGTGAGAATCCAACATTCTTTCCTTGATGATGGAACAGCACAATCCAGGGCTCAGCTTTTAGATCTGCTGACTTTAATGCATTAAGTTCACATAACCACATTTTTGTAGTTGGGTGCACAGTCTTTTTATCACTTTTTAAAAATATATATTTACTGTTTTTCATGTCTTTAAAGGACAAGTTCACCTTCATTAACATAAGGATTGAGAGAATGTAGCAATATTTGTAGAACATATCTTTGAAAGTTTGAGGAAAATCGGACGATCCATTCAAAAGTTATGAATTTTTGAAGTTTTTCTGCAGTCACCGCTGGATGAGAAGACGACTACAGTGTATGATGTCACATGTGTACAACAATATAAGGAAAATATAAAGAGAATTTCACAAAATTTCATCTTTTGAAAAAAAGTACACATTCCCTTGACTCGTTACCAACATACGTTATGGGCAATATTATTCCCATTGCCTTTAGAAAGAGGCAAATCAAGTGCTTTTTTATTATGCGAAAAAAGTGAAAATATGTTGAATTTTCTTTACATTTTCTCTATACTGTTGTACTCATATGACATCACGAGCCTTAGTAGTCTCCTCATCCAGCGGTCCCAACACAAAAATTTAAAAAATTCATAACTTTTGCATCGATTGTCCAATTTTCCTAAAATTTTCACTAATGTGTTCTACTAATATTGCTGCATTCTCTCAATCCTTATGTTTATGAAGGTGAACTTGTCCTTTAAGAAGAGTAAAAAGCCCCCTTGGTGCTTTTGGTGACACAACATTTGCTCCTGCATCAATTGCTCCAGTCTTATTTTCTTCAATGACTTAGGGTTAGGGTTGTGATAGGGTTTTAGGTTTAGTTTGATACAAGGATTAGGATTCGGGCTAGGGTTACGTTTGTGGGTAGAATTTATATTTGGCTCAGCATGCAGATATTTCATGGTAGCAATTGCCGCAGGAGTAAATGTCATAGAACTGGTGTTTTCATATACAAGTGTTCATTTTGGTTACATAATTTTTAGAAGTCTCTTGATTAAAAAAGGAATACTCGATTCTTGAATTGGTAACATATCTAAGAATCTCTTGTCTCACTCTTAAAAAGACAAATCCTGCAAAATATATTTCTACAAATATAGGAAATACGGTTAAATTCAGAAGCACCAATTTAATGATGATAACATAACTTCTGCAGCAGACTTTCCCAAAGACTAGCTGGCTTGAACCTCTTATTTCTTGAATTTCTAAAAACCAAACTATAGTGTAGTTGGACATATGAGGAAAAAAACCACCTCCCACTTTTTTTCCCCCCACATAAACTGCTGCAACTTAACCTTTGGATCCAACAAAATGGCTTCTAAAAAAGGAAAGAAATCAAAACCAAAACCAGACAGAAACCTCGTTTGGAAATAATGTCTTGGAGAATCAACGGAGATGGAGCATGTTACCACTCTGTAATAAACAAAGTTGTGGGATGCACACATCTATGTAATGGATCTGTAGTGTGTGAGTGTGTGTATGTGTGTATAGACAGCAGACAGACTGGAGTTGGTGTGACATCATAATACCAGGTAATGTCTACAGTCACTATCTTTCACTGAGGACTTGGATAAATAGGAACACTGTCTTGATGGGACATGACCACAATGACACTTCCACAGGACATCATGTTTACCCCTGAAACTCGACAAGAGATTGGTAAAATGGGACACAGTTTTCATCTGATATTTGTACATGATAGAAAATACATATAAAAATCTATCTTATAATACTGAAGGAGGACACTTCCACAGATTTACATCAAAATCGTAGCCAGCTGTGGATACTGAATTACTCTTAAGCAGTCACAGGAGTATTTCACACTAGTTTCAGATTGAGCCCAGCCGAGCTCCTTTATGAAATGTGTTTTCACTCGCATTTGTGCATATCAATTCTTGTTAAAAGTTTACCAAGACCAAACTGGACAGCAAACATGTTGTGAACACTTGTCTTTGATGAATGCATACAGGTACTTTAGCAGTGGGCGTTTGCTAATGATATTACTGTGTGTGCAAGTTATGGCATAAAATATATGTATATACATTATACATGTACATGTACACATGGACAACTCAATTTCTAACTTCATCAAGACAGTTGTTTCACTGAGAGCAAGGTCTATCTCATGATCAAATTGTGCCAATTAGGTGGCGGTGACTCTATTCCACAGAGGTCACCAAAGAGATTTAGCACAGGGCTCAAGCATTTTTGTGACCTTTCTCTCTGACCATACAAGTAGGGAAGAAATAGGCCTGAATTGACCTATACAGGACACAGTTTATCATCTGGCATCAAAAGTACCAGTGCTTCTCTACTCGAATGAACCATTCACGAGAGCAACAGGTAGCAAAACTGTGACTTTCATGGATCATCAAGGCTCGTCTAGATATATTTACCGCTTGAAAGAATTGAAGTAAGTAATGCCATCAATATTTGTATTCAACTTTGCTGGAAATGAGGTTTGTGAGATAAAGTCTTCACTGATTCTGACATCTAATCACATGGAAATCATATCATAACAAGGTGTTCGGGACTGCTGATTTTACTCCCATGGAACCAGTACATCATTATATATGCACACATGTATGGGACTATGCATGAATCAGCACCAGTTTCACATGCTGCTTCTTCAACTTGTTCTGCATCAATATCATGAAAGAAAAGTGTACTATTTGTGTTTATGTACTTGTCCAAAGTAATCATGAAAAAAAAAATAAAACAGAGAAAAATATAGAACTATCATCACTCACAGCGCGTGCTTTGTAGTTCTCCACATCAGCAGTTGGGATTTTTTTTTTATGTGAGACGATTGGATGTAGGATTCACTGTGGACTGTGCACATCACATGCAGACATTATACGAAGTAAAGTAGTCTGTGTTATGATCTACATGCCAAGAGTTGAGCAGAATTAAGAAAAGGCCAAGTTTCAGATCGTCAGACTGTGACTTTATATTGTGTGGCTGCATTATCTGGTATAGATGAATAGAAGACTGGTACAATGTTTGTCTGCCACATGGGAAATGTTACCATTCATTATGCTATGATACACTTCAATGGTTGTGTCTGCACGCAATAAGCACTGTATTGCACTAGATCTTGAGAACTTGTGAGAAACCTACTGGAAAGCTGTAACTCTAGTATGCCTTGCAAGATTTGGAATTCGGTTGGCATACAATGCAACTTCTATTTGCTCTTTCCAACAGGGAAATTCTTTATGTTACTTTTATCAATGGGGAGGGGAAAATATCTTGCTTGAAACTTTTGCAATACCATGCATCACCATACGTTACAGTACTCCTTTCTATTAACACATAAATCACATAAATCAAGACTGGACTGGGAACATTGCCTTGTTAGAGGCAGTACCCCGAGCATGTCAAATCAGGATTTCCCTGTACATGTTGCATCATACACACTGTCTACGGTTGATGAGATCACATGTTCAAGGGAATGTTTCCTTCATGCACATGTGAGTTTGAACAAGATCTTTAAAAAGCAGCACTTAGAGATAGTGTGATCAAGACTGATAAGAAAATTCACTCTTTGTCATATGACGTGACCCTAACAATATCAAATTAAAAATTCATCCAAATAAATTCAGTAAAATTGGTGTTTTCAGTCCATTTACGTATACAGTCTGGCCTCTCTTATCCAAACATGTCAGGACTGGTGCTCATCCGGATGAGGGATTTGGCCGGATATGAGAGACTCAATGTTTAATACACGCAGCTGCCTACCTAATGGTAGCTACATGTCACGTATTGCACTTTCTTTGCTCGAAGCAATGCTAGGCTAGTCATATCGTTGACTGTGCATGTGACCTACATGTGGCAATGAGAATGAGAAAAGCACATATTAATTTTGCATCAACATGTCACATCCTAGTCAGCTAGTCTGCATTCAGAATTCTCTGGTAATTTGCTCAATGAACGAACACCTGTTACCTGTGCCCTGATTTAATGAAAAGTTTTCTGTCCATGTTCTTACAGTGATTTGGGCGTAGTGAATGTCTGGATGCATGTTATTTAGATGAAAATATGATGAGAATGTATGTTAATCATATTGGGAATAATATGTAATTCACGTGAGTATGCTTGAGTTTGAAATTCCCCTTTCCCTCGTAATTATAAGATTGAAAAAAAAAAAATCATGGCGAGATCCCGCCCGGATAATAGAGAGATCCAGATAAAGAGAGGCCGGATAAGAGAAGTCAGACTGTATAGCATATAAAGAAAAGCAATATTACAGTCACATGAAAGCATTGCCATTTTGTGGTGACACTATGGATCTCCGTTTTGTAACACACAAACATTTGTCAATATGTGCTCTAGCTGTTACCAATTCCTGTCTTTCCTATTGTATTGTAACTGATTTCTTATGCTGAGACTCCATAAGCACAGACTCTAACGGTGCATTTGAGTGCTTAAAAAGTGAACCTAAGCAAACCGTATTGAACTGTGCCAGATGTAGAGTGTTCTAGCGCTCTGTGAAGAAAGCATACCTCAGTGAGTTACTTTTAGTGGGGTCGCAGATTTTGTAGCAACAGGGTCATTCACCTTGGGCCCCATTTCATAAAAAGTTGATATGATAGCAACTCTTGCTGGAATGACAATTGTCATTGTAACAACAAGAATCCAGCTTCCTGATTGGCTGTTGCTATTGGAAGTTGTCATTCCAGCAAGAGTTGCCATCCTAACATCATTTATGAAACAAGGCCCTGGTGTGCTTAAAGCTACTAACGAGAGATGTCTTGAAGAGAATGAACTCTTTGCATTATGATGTATGTGTGTGTATGCACATTCTTCTTATGCGAACTTTTGGTACGTTCTTGGAGCACATCAGGAGATGGTCCACTTTTGGCTCTCTTCGGCTGGGTACGGCACACGTTAGAAGCCTTCGAGCGCTCCTCTGGAGGGGGTACGTTATGGTTCGAGTCACTTTAGGAGAGCACTTGAACACACCCTAAGACGTTTTAAAGATGCAGTAAAGTATACATGGGGACTGTCACCGCTTCCTCCCTCTTTTCTTCTTGTTTTTTGATTTCAGCAAACATCTGGGGCAGAACCACTCATCTTCAGTTGGCTCACTCTCCAGTCCAATGCATTTCCTGTGTGTAAATCAGAAAGATAATTCAGCTTCAAGTGGCTTGATACATTCATAACATAATTAGAAGTATAAAGGTAAAATTATCACCTTAAAAAATAAGGTGAAATTGATATCAAAGCCCAGAAAACTAATACTTTATATGCCATTAATTTGGCAAAGGTTTTTATTTTCGCGGTGCTATTCACGAATGTCTAAACGTGCATAAATATCAACTGTGATCTCAATATGAATGTGACGTGCACGCGTGCATTTCTCTGTTTGTTACTGTACTCCAAGGTGGCAAATTTAACCTTTCGCAAAAAATTAGACTTTGCTAAATATGCGGCGCATACAGTAAATAAATTACTCAATGGCTGGGATGCACGACTACTCATCTAAATCTAGACGGGGGTAAAAAAAGTATCTAAACATGCAGTATGTTCAATGGAGCAAACTATGAGGAACATATATTCCCTGAAGTGCATCATGGACACATTAAACAGCACATAAATGCAAAATGGGAGGAGAAATAAAGAATGACAAGAAGAACATGTGATGTCACAAAGTATTGTAGTCTTCTCATCCAGCGATGGCTGCACCATAACTTCAAAATTCATCACGTTTCAATGGAAACAAAATGCCAAAAGAAAATATACAGAGAACTCGATAAAATTTCGTATTTTAATGAAAAGAGTATACTCCTTCAACTTGTTCCTGACATATGTTAAGGGTGATATTCCCCCCCCCCCCCCCGATGTCTGAAAGAGGTACAAGTCAAGTGCTCTTTCATTATGCTTGAAAAGTAAAATTTTGAGGAATTCTTTGTATTTTCTGTATATTGTTTTCCATACCTGACATCACAAAAGTGTTGCTGTCTTCTCATCCAGCGATGGCTGCATCACAACTTTATAATTCATCACTTTCAAACATATTGTCTGGTTTTCCTGCATATTTGGGTTTCATTACCCTTTTAGGGCAAATGTGCTGCTATGTGGGAGAGTTTGTATTCCCCAGCCCTTCTCAGGGAGGTTACTCACCAGTGATACCAGTCATCACACATATCACAGCCCACCATGGCTAGGATTCCGTCGTCAGGGTTACGGCAGGCCGGACAGTACCAGATCTTCTCACCATGTTCATTCTAGAGAAGATCAGAGCCAAAGTGAGCATTTTAGAGATGCTATGACACTTGACAATTAAAAACAAAAACAAAAACAAAAACAAAAAACAAAACTGTCCAGCATCTATTCTGAATACTAAATCATCCAAAAAATAAACAGGATGACAACATAAAGTATAATGACACTTTTTGCTAACAACCAGTATGCTTAAAAACCAAACACAAGGGCTTTTTACACTTGTAAATTTTTGCTTAGTCCCGTACCAACGTTGGGGCTAAGGGGCGGGAGGGGGGGGCCTTAGCCCCACCGTTGGTACGGGACTATCCTTAGCCCACTTTCTGTTTACACTCTTTTTTGCCAAAGTGGGCTAGCCCCACCGATAATCCCGGACTATCTGGCCCTGCAAAATAGCAGGGTTAGCACCGCAATTGCGGTGCCAAGCAAGTGAGTGTAAACAGAACGAAAAAATAATCCTCGGCTAAGCGACGGAGACGAAGTCCGACCCTCACTGACCAATCAGAAACAAGGTAATCAAGTGCTGCCGGTGCATGCGTGTACGTGTACAGTACACAGCGTAATCATGAATATTCATGTGGTTTGGAAAGTACCGGACTAAGAAATACGAGTGTAAAAAGGTCAATTTTCTCCTTAGCCCCGGACAACAGCTTAGTACGGGACTAATTGGCGAGTGTAAAAAGCTGAAAAAATTGGTACGGGACTAACGATAGTCCTGGGTCAGAGAAAGTACGGGGTTAAAAACACAAGTGTAAAAAGCCCTATACAGAATCAGGTAGAGAGCCACACTAATGCACATGATATCTAGACATGCCATCAAGAGACACTCATGGCTACCTTTTACCAAGAAAACTGAAATTTCAAAGTGCCACCTTCTTTAACATGACTGAAGATTTTGTAACAAACACAAAAGCCTACTGTATGAGCTGTTATTTTTGCATACAGATATTTTCTCAAATGAAGAGGTCACAGACATTTTTGCGAGACATTGTGTTCGCGAATTGACGCGCTGTTGCTATTTTTAGTGCACAATTACCCTAGTGCATGGCGACATTATTGCGTGTGTGTTGAATTTGTGGTCAAAAAGCGATTTGCAAAATTCCCAAAAATTAAACCCTCACAAAAATAACAGCTTATACAGAAGATGTAGGCTCTAAAGTGGATTTCGATGGGCAGTACTTAATTACATACATTTCACTGATACTCACAACCACAGTCCCAGCAGTCTCCATGATAAGTGTACATGGTCCTTCTGGCTGGGCCTTTGAAGCCTTGGCTGAGAGTGCTGCCTTCTCTTTTTCCTTCTCCTTCTCTCGCTCTTTCTCCTTCTCCCTTTCTCTTTCCCTCTCCCGCTCCCTCTCTCTTTCCTTCTCTCTCTCCTTCTCCTTTTCCTTCTCCTTCTCCTTCTGCTTATTTGCCCTGCTCCCCTTGCTGGCGGAAGGAGGCAGAGCCTTGAGGGCAGCCTTCGTCGGAGGTGGAGTTGGAACACTTGTCTGTATTGACAGAATGAAGTAGGGCAAAACTACTGGTTATGATGGACCTCTGCAATATGTGAATGTGGTTGTCTGACACTGCTCCAGAGATACCGAAGTTTATATGCATCATCAGATACACATAATCTACCACTAGAGTCATTTCTTTAAACCCTGTCTTGTTGCTAGGGCAGTTGGCCGCAGCTCTGTGTGCCAGTACACACAACTTGGCAACTTTAACTGATTTGTAGAACCAACTGCCTACCAACTTCACTTTTGACCTATCAAACTTAAGTGAACATTACCAAATTAGTCACTGTGACAATGTAACAATTTATTCTTATACCAGCATTTTGTAGCAGAAAGGGCAAATAAATGTCAATGTGAGAAAAGCAGCCTAGTCTTGGCAAAGTCACCACGAGTATCTGCATGGAGACAAGAATTTAGCACACTTCAGTTGAAAAGCAAACTTTGCCCACGAACTGAAGATTTCGACTTCTGTGGCTGCAACATCGCATTGATACTGTAAATTCGAACAAAGTACAGTGGACTCCCGTTATAACAAAGTCCTCTAGACCGGCAGTTTTCTTTCGTTATATCGACATTTCGTAATACTTGAACAAATAAACAGTAAAAATACATAAATTGGATATTGTTGCTGCCTGAAATTTAACTTTGTTGTAACCAGAATTTCGATATAACCATGTTCATTATAACGGGAGTGCACTGTACCAATAATCGAATAGTTCACATTTCTACACAAAAAAATGAGACAGCTTTTCAGGCATGTAACACGATATATTCTTACCTTTTGCTTAGACTTCTGAGGAGCTGGAGAGCTGGATTTGGGGGTAGCAGCCGACTTGGACGAAGACTTTGATCCAGTGGTGCTGGGTTTGGAGGTAGCAGGCGACGTGGGAGGAGGCTTGGAAGGCGCAAACACTCCAGGCGGCGGCTCCTTCTTGGTGTGCATTGACTCCTTCTTGCCTTTGGGAGTGGTAGGAGGTGGGGATGGGGCATCAAAGTCATACGGTGACACCTCCACCTTCGACGTGGGCTCCTCCTTTGCTTTGCTTGGCTTCTCCTTCTCTCTAGCTTTCTCCTTCCCCTTTTCCTTTGGTTTCTCCTTCTCTTTGTCACTCTCCTTCTCCCGATCTGAATCCTTTTCTTTCTTCTTGGATGCCTTTGGCTTAGCCTCTGCCTTGGGTTTGGGCTCGCTCTTGCGGGAATCGGACTTGGACTTGGGCTCGGCCTTTGACTTGCCCTCTCCCTTTGGCTTGGCCACAGTCTTTTGAGATGCGGGAGACTTGGATGACTTGGAGGAGTCCTTACTCTTCTTGGTTGGCACAGCAATGGAGATTTTGGGAACAGTGGGTGGTGGTGGTGGTGAGGCAGGTGGCTTCTTTATGACACTAGTAGCATAGAAAGGGGTAAAATCAAATACAAACAATCTTAACTTATCTCTTTGCAAATGTTGCTCTGCCTCTCCATTCATAGTAATATTTGTAAAACTTGGCCAGCATTTACTGTCCTCAAATACTGATGGTCTACATGGTTTCAGTAATTCAATACAGGAGATGACAATAACTCACAATTCATGCTGACTCTGATCTTCACGTAATACAATATACTGTAAAAGCAAGATATTTTCGCGGCATGAAATTTTCGTGAATTGTCACTGGCATTCAACACATAGAGTGTAGACAAGAACTTTCACATGCACTTTAATTTTGCGAATCTTTGCTATCACATTATTTGCTGAATTAAAATGCATGCAATTATTCCTCGTTTTACGGGATCTGGCAAACGACTATGCTTGCAAGGCATGCAAAGTAGAACCCATCTTTGCTACACCTTCATTGAACATATGTATGACTCTACAGTTTCTTAACATTTGAACCCATAATTGCAACCAAAAAAAGAAAGAAAGAAAGCTGTAAATGAAAACTGTCCTGAAAGTATGTGCTGCCATAGTCCCTCAGTCTTTTGAAACCATTTTCCTCATTCTTGTAATCTGACACATTTCTTTTCCACCTGGGTTTAGTAGGTTGAGATGAAGTTCACGGAATATGTATAATCCTCTTCTAAGTGGGGCACACTTCATCTATATGATTGCCCCCAATTTTCCTTCATTTCTGCAGATATTGGTCTGTACGCTATACTGTCTAACCTTCAGTAAACTTCATTTTTGTTTTCTTTGTCCAAGTGCCTCTAACTGTGTTCAATCATTGTACAACTGAGTGTGACAGCTTGAGCAAAACTAAGCTTGAAAAGATCATTTCTTCTACTAAATATGAAACCAACAAAACAGAATTGAGCCATTCTCTCACAGAAAATTGAAGAACCACATGAGTTTCCTATTAGCTTGAAAGCCATTTGCATTCCCTTTCTTTGAATGTCTGCCCTTGTTGAACAAAACCTACCTGCTGTAAAGCCCTGAAAATTATCACATCTTGATACTCACATTTGTGGAGAATCTCCCCCAGCTGGTGCAGACCCCAACTTGAATGTAATCTTTGGGACCGTTGGTGTTGAAACAGTCTTTTCCACGCTCTGCACACAGATCAAACAAAATGTAGAAGCAGTGTAAAAGAAGCCTGCATAATTTCACGAACTATGCTTTCAACTTTTGACAGGAGGAAGAATGTCAACTGTAATGTAAGCAACACAACATTGCAATCATATTCAGACAGTCTTTACAGTAGAATCCTGTAAATATTCTTATCAATAATTTGTCAAATTGTCCGTACATTCCATTCTGACCACCTGATAATTCAAATTGCAATTCTCACAAGATTGCACAACCAATTATACAACCAATTATTATGGCCAATTGATAAAGAAAATTGAGAGTCAACTGTGGTAACCTAAAGTATCACATACACTGTAATATACATTGACAGTGGTTACTTTGTGCAAATTTGGCATGTTTACTGACAATACCAAACTGAACAATGGGCGGAAATATTGCCCCCAAGACACAATACAATGTAAATCATCCCCAAGGATTTGCTTCTCAAAAAGGATAAGTATTCATTTTCATTAAACTGCGATGGTTCCTTCTTACAAACTTAACCTTTCATGAATTTATGACACAAGTCCTAATTCACAAAATGTTATGCTTGTGAAATACACAGCTTATGGGGGAATATTTTCTCACAACTCACCTTTTTCTCTGAGCTTTCGCTCTTCCCCTCCTTTTTCACTGTGCTTTTCTTCTTGTCTTTACCACTGTGTTTCTTCTCCTTGTCAGAAGACTCCATCTCACTCGAGCTGGTCTTGATCTTTTTGATCTTCAGCTTTCCCTTATCCTTGCTCACCACCTTCTTCGGCTTGTCTGGCTTCTTCCCCTTCTCCTTCTCCGGCTTCTTCCCCTCCGGGGCCGGCCTGGCGATCTTGAACTGGAGCTTGGAGCCCGAGCTCTTGATGAGGCTCAGCTTGCCGATGGGTTTCCGCTTCTCCGGACTCGAGTCGTCTTCTGGCTTTGTGGCGCTGGGGCCCACTCCCTGCTTGGTGGCTTTGGACTTGTTCTTGTAGTCAATGCTCTTCTTCTTCAGCTTCTTCACCTTCAGTTGCTTCTGTATGTCCTTCTCGCTGATCTTCTTGTATTTTTTCTTGATCACCTTCAGCTCCCCTTCACTGGAACCCTTCTGGCTCGTTTTTATGACCAGCTTGGGTGTCTTTCTGACGCCGCTTTCAGAGTCTTTCCTCTTCACAATTTTGGGAGTTGAATGCTTCTTGTCCACGGATCCCACTGTGTCGTAATAGCTCGGGATATCTTCCTTGCTCTTTTTGGTCTTCAATTTTTGCTTTATCTTTGCTTTGTCTTTACTGATTGATTTGCGTTTTTCTTTGTCAGTCTTCTTCACCTTGGCAGGCTTTTCTCTGGATGGTGACGGCTGATTGTGTTCTTCCCGAGACCTTGATAGCACTGCATCGATGGAAGCATTGATGCTCTCAGAAGTGGCTGTTTGCAGCTTGGATGGCTCGTCCTGTATGAGGAATGCAGAGGGTTCCTTGTAGGGTCCTGTCAGTGTGGGCGATGACTGCGGATCCTTGGAGGGCTTGCTGTCAAACTCGTCTTCTTCAAAGTCGTAGATGGACTTCTCCTGTTTTACAGCCGACTCCTGCTGCTTCTCTGCCTGCTTCTTGCTCAAGGAACTTGACAAAGCCTTGGGGCTCTTTGGAGGCGGAGGGAAGGAGAACTCTCCCGGTTTGTCTCCAGCTGATGGTGTGCCAGCAGATTTGGGCCTGATCACAGGGTACTTTGAAGGTCCTGTTGGAGAAAACATCATGTGTTTGGGGGACTTTGTCTGTGCTTTTTGTTTGGGTGTCACCGGCATTTTGGATTTGGGGGATTTGTTGTCTGGAGCTGGTGTCCGAAGGCCACCCTTGGGGGACTTTGGTTGCAGTCTGTCTACTATGGTCTCTTCAGACTTGATCAGGAGTTTTTCTGTGATGGCCTTTGAAGCCTTGCTGGCCGAAATGTCTGAGCCGGGTAAGGTCAGCTTCTGAAGGCGCTGAGGTGGAGTGGTTGCAATGGGTAGCTTGCCTTCCCTTTTGGGGGTCAGCTCCCCTCTGAAGTTGATGGAGACTGCTGTCAGTTCCTGCGGGGTGCCATCACCATCCAGGCGGAGTCTCTTCATGGCCTGGTCGCTGAATAGTGGGCCGGATGCATCCCTCTTCTCCCCCCTGGGTGAGTTGTGGCTGGCTCCTGTTGAGGAAGAAAGCTTGGACTCGGGGCTGTCTGTGTCCATGGCTGCACCTGAGGCTGACAGAACACTGTCTCGATGGTGACCAATTGGCTCCCCAAAGTCTGTCATAGAAGTGGACACAATGACTTCTTATGAGGGAGATGAACATAATATTCTTATTTCCCATAATTCCATTAAAACACTACACCTCAAGAGTCAAAATTTGCACACATAATGTATAAGAAATCATAATTCAACAAGCAGTTGACCTTTAATTTCAGAAACTTTGCTGGAGCACTGTATTTCTGTGAATGTGTGATAGAGACCCTAAGTGCTTTTAATTCTTTATAGATGTACGAAGCTGCTAAATGAAGACGGAACTTGGAGAGTGAATTTGCCATCTGAAGAATAAACATATAAATGTTCCTTTCCCTCTCAATTCCTTCTAGGATATACATTCAAGAAACAGAAGACAATACAAAAGATTACTAGGTGAAATGTCCTGCCTAGATGTTAAAATGGGGAAGAGATTTCAAAAAGGCTAAAGAACAAGAGACCCGGGAGTCACGCGCTCACCTGAGTATCGCATGTTCACCTTCCATGCATTCTTGCAGACTCTCACCTGAGAACACTGGAAACTTATGGTGGGGGTAGCTTTGAGAGTGGGGGCATTTGGGTTCAATTACATATTCCATCACACTGGTAAAATACCTACCAAGTACACTGTACTTTATAGAATGTTGGATTATGCAGCTTTGGGAAAAAGACTTAAAGCCCTATCACTTTTGATTAGAACTAGAGAAAAATATTATTGAATATTAATTAATCTAGGAGGTTTGGACCCCCTGGGGCCCCCAAGGAAAGCATGGTGCCCATTCAAACACTTTGAAATCTTATCCCCATGGGAATGCTACTTGCCAAGTTTGGTGAAAATCCATTATGTTGTTTCAGCAAGAAGATGAAAATTTAGGCCCGCATTTGGACACCCTCCCCCCCATCCCATCCCACTTCCTTGGGTCCCAAGGGGGGAGGGCACCCCCAATTTTCCCATGAACAAACTTGAAACAATAGTCATCAATACACTGACTCATTGTGTCAACTTAGCTCAATCACTTCTGGTTCCAGAGAAAATCTGTAAAGATTCCTTACAGGAGGGGGGGGGGGGGGGGGGGATGGGACCCCTGGGGCCCCAAGGTGGGGCGTGGTGCCCATTCGATGGAATTGAGATTCTATCCCCCTAGGGATGCTACCTGCCAAGTTTGGTGAAAATCTGTGATAGGGTTTTCAAGAAAAATATTAAAATTTACAATTTCGGTCCAAATTTAGGCTCCCTGGGACCCCCCAGGTGGGGCATGGTGCCCATTTGATGGCAATGAGATTCTTTCCCCCTAGGGATGCTAACTGCCAACTTTGGTGAAAATTCATAATGGCATTTTCAAGAAAAAGATGAAAATGTACAATTTGGGCCCCATTAGGACCCCTCCCCATCCCCCTCCCCTGGGTCCCAAGGGGGGCACCCCTGATTCCACCGTGAACAAACGTGAAACTACAGTCATCAATGTACTAATTCATAATATTAACTTAGCTCTATCACTTCTGGTTCTAGAGAAGAAGATTTTTTAAGATTCCTTAATTTTGGGGGGTTTGGGCCCCTCTGGGGCCCCCCAGGTGGGGCATGGTGCCCACTTGAACAAATTGAGATCCTATCCCCCTAGGGATGCTACCTGCCAAGTTTGGTGAAAATCGGTCAAGGGGTTCTCAAGAAGAAGACGAAAATGTAAAAAGTTTATGCACGACGGACGACGCACGACAGACGACGGACGCCGGACGCCGGACGAAGAGCGATAGCTCACTTGGGCCTTCGGCTCAGGTGAGCTAAAAAACAACAACTATGGTCCTGTTTAAATAAAAACAAAAAATTGAGGAAGTTGCCCAGACTACTCTATGTTATGAATGGAATTCATTCTAACCTCTTACGATATCTTAATGCATTAATGCCTGAAGACATCCATTATTGCCAGAATGATTTTCAGAGATCACTCTTTTAGATGTACAACTACCACGGTATATTGGATGTAACGTAACAAATGTACTCTGATGAAGAAGATTTATCAACTAGTTTTTTGTTTGTTTGCTTTTTGCCTATTGATGATGCAATCATTTTGCTTTTGTTTTGTTTTGTTTTATTTTGTTGTTTTTTTTTCTCATTGGAAGTGGATACTAAAAGTACTATCAATTATCAATTGGATTATACATTACTGTTTTCAACTTCTGAGAAAGGTTCAGGAAAATAAAACGACAATTTATATGCCACAGCTGATTGCAAGTAGGCACTTAAAATGATGTATACCCTCCAAAAATCTGACAGGGGAGAAAAGTATGTATTAGAACAACATGTGTCAAATTCATCTAAAACTCCCCACCTGATTAACAATATGAGGGTGTGTACTGAATATTCCTCTATCTTTCAAAAGCTGAGGATTTCTTCCCACTTGCATTTGAAACATGTATGTGATTAAATATGGAACAAATGCTTTGTGACAAAAGAATTTATGTTTCTACTTACAGTGTACATATCTAAAAATGTCAAAATAAATCATAATACAACTACATTGCCATGTTTACAGATTACAGACCACAGCATCAACAGTCTAAATGCAAAATATGTGTGTTTCCAACAATTTTTCAACCTACTCTGTATTCAAAACTGGACCTGAAAATACTCTGGCTGATATCTGTAGAAAATGTTCTTTTTAAATTGCAAGATCAGCAAGTCCTCAACTGGTCTCATGACCCACTGGATTAGAAAACTGTTGCATTAATTTTCTTCTTAATGAACAGCAAACCTCTTGGGAATTCAAGGCCCTACTGTGTTTTGCTATGATGGCTTGTACATGTTGAAGGGAAGTAAATGGAATCCAAGTTAGACTGACTTACCATCAGACCCAATGATTGGTGGCAAGTAGGAGGGTATGTACTGCAACCTCTCCCGGTCATCCCTGCTCCCAGGTTTCGGATGCTGAAGGTCATTGTCCCTGGCCAGGGGGAACTTGGGGATGTCATGCTTGAACGGGATGGGGTCCACATCCCTGACATAGTTCTCCAGCTCATAGAGGCTGACATTCATCTGTCTGAAGGCCAGACCAAGGTCATCCATGTTGGGCTCAGTCCTCCCATCTGTGCAAATTAAAATATTTTTAGGAGTGAAGGAAGAAGAAAGAGGTTTACACTTTAACTTGTACATATATGTTACCTACAACCTTTGTACATCTCAATGATTTTTTTTTCTTAATTCTTTTTTTTTAATAATTTGTCATATGCATGTATAATTTGCTTGTTTATAATACTTCATTACTTTATTTTTGTTAAGTTCCACTAATCTTTTCATGCTTCTTGGTCTACTTGCTTGAACAACTTTGATCCAGTCTTTTAGAGATTCTTGCTTTCTTGTTCAATCATCTCAATGGTTCTCAAAAGCATGGCCCATGTATCATATACAACATGTACCTATAGTATTAGAACACAATTGCAAAAGTCTCATGATACATGACCAATCATATCTGGTGTTTTTTTTATTCATTTTTTTCCCCTTGAAAAGAACAGTCTGAAGTAGACTTATTCTCATAGTATGGTTCTGAGCACAGATTAATTTGATTCAAATGTTCAATTTACACATGATTACACATAAACGAACCTTTTATTCGTGCAAAATATACCATCAGAATAAAAATCATACATGGCCAAAATATGCTGAAGCGAACTCAAATCACCTCAAAATTTGAAAAACAACCAAAGTAAATAAACAAAAACAACAAACAACAACAAAACAAAACAAAAGCAAACATCATTCAGTGGAAAGCTTACATTGCTCAGCATACTGATGAGAGACCGTGGCAAGCTGCTGGATGTAGCGCTGCAGGATGTCAGTCAGGAGCTCACACGGGGTGGACTGTATGGCGTGCCAGCCGAGCTCCTGGCAAATCTGAGCCATGGAGATACGCAGCAGGCTGCTGCAGAATCCCTCCATGATGAGTTATATACTCTCAGTCAATGACTTCTCTCCAAGTACGTTGCCATAAGTAAACTTGTCATGGTCAATTTCAAACTCGGCGATCTTCCACAAATTTATCTGATTTGTGGATCCATGCTGCTACATCATGAATGGTCTTAGTGAATGGTCTTAGCGAAAGAGTTCTTGATTGCATATTCTTCATTGGCCCATGTTTTTGTTTGTAACATGAAAACATAGGACAAGATGATTCCACCTATTGGAATACGCTGAGCAAAGGAAATGACCTATTCTTTATGGCATTCCATCCATTCATGAACTTATGGTGATAGTCTTGTCTTCAAGCTGTTCTTTGTCCCTGATTGTCATGCAGCAGAATGTCAAGGCACATGATGCTAATGGCAGCGGTGTCCAGAAGGCAAATGTCTTACCCTGAAAGAACAAACAAACAGTATCATTGACTTATCAAATATATGCATATAAATGGTGTGAACGGCGTACATTTTGGCTGGTGGGTATTGATTCTTGAAATTAGCGTTTCTTGCATGATTTTTTTTTTTTTTTTTTTAAATTGCAAATGATAAACAAAGTGTTTTAGTAGCAGCCATGAAAAAAATCATGGGCATACATACTGAGGTGTGACTCTAATCAACAACCTCCTGATTGCTAGACAGATAGCTTCTCAACTTGACTACTGGGGTCCCATGCAGCAGGTATTGCATATTTCCATTAAAATTTTTCTTGCGCCAAGTTGTTTTTTGTTGAAACTGAATGGCAAACTGCACTTCATCAATGGAAGTAAACACTTTATTATTCAATGTTTTAGTAGTAACTATCCTGATAAAAATCCAGGGTACGCAATGCTCAGGTTGGATAATACGTACATACTATAAAAATATAAAATATAGTTAAATATGATTATGACGGTAAATATTTGGGGAATATTGTTTCCTTGACAATCTAGATCAATATTTGAGTAATTACAACTGATTTTACTTCAATAATTATGCAAAATACCCATAAACATGGTTCTCCACACACTAAACGAATGCGGGACAAAGTGTCCCATACGTAACATATCATGTCTGTTTTTAATTAGAACCTGTAATAAGAGCTTTTTGCCTCATGACATGAAACTTACATGTACCTCTGATAATCTTGAGTTCTGTGACTTTAAACACACTGAGTTACAAGTTGTGAAATAATATACTTTCAGAGAGTTTTCAGGTTAAAAAAAAAATGTTCGAAAAAACAATTTTTCTTCCCTGTCCCATATGTAACGGCACATTATTTTCTCTTCCAAATATGATTGTCAAGGTCATTATTCTCCATTTTTACAAGATTAATTTTCTCCTAGATATCAATCACCATGATGAAGTTCAATATCATAATCAAAGGCCATTTACACTATTTTTCAGGCCAAAAGTGTCTGAAATGTCCAATACGTGACATGTGCGTTATCTTGGACTTGTCCGTAAGCACCAAGTTTTTCTTGCCAAGACTGGATAGCGCGATCTGCCCCTTGTCTGATACTTGTACATGCAGTTTTTTCTCCTGTATCTGTTCTGTAACTTGTCATTTTCCACGCATTTTCATCTGCTACAGTAGGCCTCATGTAGAGTCTGTTGCTGCAAGAGATGGAACGAATGAAATTGCTATGTACCAACACATCAAACACGTAAGTACGATTATCTGTAGCCCGACCAGACGCTGTTACGCTATGCGAAAACAGCGTCTGACGAGCGCGGCATGCAGCCTCAAAGTGAGGAACCTCAACACAACTACAAAACTTAGGAAAATGTATGGTATACTTTTCTCCTTTAAACAGAATACTTTACTCACGTTAAATGCATGTTTCTATTACAGAAGAATAGTTCGCCACACTGGGTCCATGGAGACCACTTGCGATAAGTCCGTGGAACAAATAAAATGACACTTTCTGGCGCAATTCCATGGTACGTCGACGTACCATGTACAGCGACTGTGCTGTGTTCAAACATAGGCCTGGCGTGAAAGATTGTGTACCGTGTGGACATGCTGGATATGATGATCAATTTCGGTAAGTTTCATTGCGTACATTTGAATACTGATAGCATCAGATGTAGAGTAAATATTGAAGAGTATACTCGATGAGTTTGAGGTGACAAAAATGATGTTAAGTATCAAAATTCAAAGCTATCGTGATACGATTACGTCGCTCTCCTAGTGGTTGGTGGTCGCGCGCGTACAGCCCTGTCGCGACGTACCATGTACAGCGACTGGGCTGTGTATAGTTAGATTATCTGATGTTCCAAGTACGTCTCATAACATGCGTCACCTTTGCGCTTTTCGTCCCTTGGGCATGAGGTTCATTTTGTTCTCATGCGTTGGAGCACGTTTTATAATTGTCCTGTTGCAGTGTTGCACCGCCCCAGCCCAGGTGTTTTGTTTGTTCATTCTGTTCAGGCCCCTAGACTAGAGTTATTAACATTAACTAGAATCTGGACCTTTCATGGTCCTCTGAAACTTAAACTTTACACTTTTTGTCCACTGCTGGAATGACGATTTGAACAACAGATGAGTAAATTATCACCTGTTTCTATAACGGTGGCAGCAAAGTGTGACAGGGGCAGCCATAACAGAGTTAGTTGAACCCTTGCCTTGGTGGTGACGTGGCTTGATCGTAACACTAACTAAATAGTACAGTACTAGTACTACTGTAAAAGTGGTATTTTCGCGCGACTAATTTTTCACATTGGCCGGGTAAGAAGAGTTTCGCGTGTCTTTAATTCCGCAGAATAAGACATCACGCACAGGAATATATGGTATTGGTAGCGCTACATATGGCAAGCAAAAATATTCATGTGCTATTATTTTCGCGCTTGTTTCTGGTTGCGCGAAAATTTCAACACCGCGAAAATTTCCACTCTTACAGTAGTTCTATAGAATTTCTCTTCACACTGCAAGCTGGTCTGCCTGCCCTCTGCCTGCTGAACTGGAGTGGAAGCTGGATGGAGCAAACGCCCAGCGCGCAGGGAAGGAGCGAGGAGCACTTCGGCCTCGCGTAGTGCTACCCTTACCATGTAAGCGCCAAGCAATACACAACAGTTGCACTCCACACCACACAGTCCAATTACTTGATATGGAAAAGGTCATAAGCTACAGCTTGAACAGCTTTCATATTGAGAAAGACACAGTAGACAAATTTCGAATAGTTTCGAACACTTACATCGTGGCCATCTACGTCTAGTTTGCGATGTTTTGTTGGTACTTTGGGCCATCCAAGCAGTGGCAGAATAGATTACAATAATCTTACGTGGCATCGTAGAGGGCAGCAGAGCACAACACGCTCAACATGGCTGGTGCAAGTGACAGCATGGACAGTTCTGCTGTTTTTCACAAGAGTATTCAGTCTACTTTTGATGGATGGACAGGACTTCAGGTTTTGAAATATTGATATCGTAATTGTTGACGAGTTTGTTTTGAAAGTAAAACGTATTCTCATGCTTGATAGGACGTCAAATATGAGCGAACGTGATGATGTATTATGTCTCCTCCGTGCCGGCAGCTGTTCCTTTAGTCCCACTAATTGCATTTTTATGTATCCGTAATGCCTAAATGGCAAATACATACGCATACAGCGCCATTGCATTGCAGATGTATTTTAGTGGCCTATTTCTGAGGCGCAGAGGGACATTTAAAGAGAATTACATACATTGCATGATTGTACATATGAAAGTTGAACAACAAAGAGAAAGAATGGCATATTATAACTAAGTATAGGAATATATAATATAGATTTACCCGCCCGGTGTGCGTGCGTAAGCAATTCAACATAGAGTAAAATATCCCGTTTGCGGCAGTTTAAGCATTGTTAAGGGTTTTTCCAACTTGTAAACAAATCAGGCAAATTATTTTCAACCATTTCATATATCATAGACAAGATTATTAATTAACGCAACTGTTTTCATAAAAGAAATTTACCATTGACCGACGCAGTTTTCATGATTTACCAGGGCAAAACCCGGCACAATTTTCGCCGATAAGGGCGATATGCGACGTAGTATTTCTGCTTGCGGCACGACGTACAATCCCTATGCAATACGCGCGTGCTCCGCGATCTGTAGCTGAACGCCTTCACATGTCTCGCGAACATTGCGTAAGCGCCAATTCCCATTGCGAAAGCACGTGAAAATAGCGGGCGCACATGCATTGGCCGCAAACAAGATCGCAAATCTGGCGGTGTTGTTGATGTCTTTCTCGTGTTTTTCTCATTTTTTTCGATGGTAACATCCACTTTCCGAAAAAAATGGCGGCCCACGTCGGCTCGCGAAAGTTCTATTTTACGTGAGGATATGTTTTCAAAATCCATGAACATCGAGAAAACGACAAAAAATCCAGTTTCTTGGACCATTGTTTCTTAACTGTTATGTTAAGAAGTACCGAAAATTTCGTTTTGGATCCGATATGTTGTCATTTAGGTGAGAAAATTTCACTTTCGTCAGAGATCGTGCCCATTTTAATGGTTGGTTTTTGTTGATTGCTAGTGTGTTATAGTATATGTGTAGCGTGCATACTCAGTGCAGTGCTGTGTTTAGCAGTATATTACCGTGTATGTTGTACCTGCCGTGAACGGCTGCAAGGCCGCTTACTGCCGTAGTTACTCTATGCAACCAAGCAAAGGTCCAAAACAAGATGTGAACATGGTGAACATACAGTCTGATCCTGATCGATGCTTTTTCATAATTTTAAATGTTTCAATGGTTTCTGCTGATTGGCTCCTCAGTGGAAGACACATAGACACCTCTAGTTAGCATACTCGTGAAATAGGCCCCACCACCACTGACCACCATGACCACTACACTGCTCTGTGTATCTCTATCTGTACTTTTTACGGCGACTTTCCTGTTGTGTTATACTTAATTTAGGCTAAATTTAGTGAAAGTTTACTTGTGAATTCAGCCCCACTGTTGTGCATGTGATGCGTGGCGTTCGATGGTACATACGCACAGCAGTGGGGTTTTCTTCCACAGTATAATACTCATGAATGGAGCCCCACCAAATGGTGTTTATGTGTGATTGACACAGTGGTGGGGCTGATTTCCACAAAATAGCATCTTCCGTCCTTCCCTCTTTCCTTTTTTCCCTTGTTCCTCATGCACACAGCGGTTGGGCTGATGTCATGATTTTGCCCTCTAGGGCAAGATTCGTAGCCGATAGTCTAGACCTCTAGGTCTAGTCTAGATTTATTTATTTTTTTAAACAAAGGAAAGACGGTAGTGTGGTGGACAGAATGTCACTTTGTTTGATGTTGTACAAACTTTGTTGCATATCCTATTTGGTCTTGAATTTACCATTATGGCATTGACACACAGTGTAATTTGTCTGTTGTATCAATCACTGAGGCACCTTATAGACCCCATAAAATAAAAGAAGAGTCCGTAAAAATTGTCAAATGATATGGACAGTAGACATGACACTTACAGACATGAAATAGTTGTTCAAATGCCTATAGATAATGTAGACTTCTTCTTCTTGTTTACTGTCCAACACCCCTTAGTAGGGGCCAACCGGACAGGGGGTGTGCTGGTGTTTTATTGCGCGGAGAGAGAAGTGGGGAATCTAGTTGCTATGCTCCTGGATGTACCGTAGGATTGCTGCTTTGAAGGAGTCTTCAAATAGGCCACTTCTTCAAAAGACTCTGTGTGATGTGTTGTTTTCCTAACTTGTTAAGTGACTTAATGTACACTGTAGAGTAATTCTTGCTGTTTATGGTGACACCACCATGAGACAAGATGTAATATCACTGTAAACTATCCTATCAGAAAAACTTGTATGAGAGCTATTTAAAGTAATTAAATAATTGGGACTCTCCAGTGCCGTTAGAAAATAGAAAAATTCTTGGCGATATGATCAGCAATACAAGAGTAGAATCTCACTATTTTAAAATGCTCATTTTTGTTCCTCTTTTAGATTGCAGTGCGGCAAGGATTTGGTGGACCACACAGTCAAGAAAAGGCAAGATGGATGGTTGATGCAGTCTACAATTGGTTCCAGGAGAATGGTACATGGCATACATTAGATTTGTAGTTATGTGAAAAGTTTAAAATTTTAAACTCAAAATTGATGAAAGTTATTGCTCATTACTCTTGATTACAATTTTTGGTATAGAAATTATGGATATTTGTTGTCAGAGTTTGCAGTACATACTGTATGCGCTGTGCATTCTGAAATATGACATACTTCATTATTTAACATTTTTTTTGCATAGAAACACATTCATATACAGTGCCATTAGTGAATTACTGCTATAATACACTTTTACTTGTTAGGATAAATCCAGTAACAGTACTCTTTGAAAGGAAGGGCCATTAGAAAAGTGTCTGCCCAAATAACACACCAGTATTAATAATTGGCATGCTAAAATTATGAAATCCGGCTTCATTATGACTGCAAAGTAATCAAGTGATCAGTTACAAATGTACATCACATATGTCCAACAGTGTGTAAATAGATGATGTAATTATTATCATAGAACTTAATGTTTCAATAAGCTTCATGTATAAGACTTTGCCAAGTTTACTTTGTAAATTCTGTTCGATTCATGTTGCTTTTTACTTTTTCAGAGGGAATAGAATCATTTGAATTGGAGGACTTTTTAGCTGATATCTTGGATCATGAATTTGACACGATTGCTGAAGATGACAGCTTAGCAGCGGTGAGAAATAATGTGAAGCTATTGCTTTCAAGCTGTTGCTTTCAACTTTTTTTTCTTCACATTCTGTTCAGTTTTTGAATTTGCTGTATTTTTTTTTAAACCATTAGGACGAAATGAATTGCATATACTTTCAAATTTCGTGTTATTATGTCAAAAGACAGAGACTGGTAGAAATAACCTGCAGGTATGATAAAAGTTACAGAATTAACGAGAACGACAGGTTTCTTTGTACCTGGCAAGGAAACACTTTCCTTTTTTAAGAAGACTCCAGAATGTCCTTATTCCAGCTTAATTTTGCTCCTTTATAAGTAGCATGTAAATTTTACATAATTTTTTACTTAGTTTTTTCTTTGTTGATATTTTGATTATGGTTGTGTAGAATGACTTTGTCATGTCCTTGCTAATGAGTGCTCTCTCCATTTGCAATGTGAATTTTTATTTTTCCAACTCTAGGTTTCAGAGAGCATATGCACCAATTTCCAGCTTTGTCAATCTGGCCGCGCCCAGTCTGTACTCGACAGCATTCAGAGCGCCCCCATGGCCAGGATAGGTGACTGTGTCGCAGATGCTGCAGAAAACATGGACGACGTATGTAAAATGAGTACCCGCTGAGAGACACATGCAGATTGAATTGACGTCAGTCTGTTTCCGTTTAGTCTGATGTGAGCCCTGTGTCACATCAGCTAGATGAGCAAATGATTCCAGTTACATAGCTAACATAAGAACCCCCCCCCCCCTCCCGAGAAACAATAGCAGACAAGACAATCAAAAAGTCACCTAATATATGGCATATACTGTATTCAGTTTTGAAGTTTTGTGGGCCTGCTTGGTAGCGAAGCTTTCTTGTAATATGTTGTGTCTTAAAAGGGTGCGAGGTCAAAGTTACCTGAAATGTCTTGACAGAATCACTGTGTGGCAAAGATTAACAAAGGGAGTAGGGAATATGAACACCTGGTCTCATTGTGGTGCCTTTAATTTTTTTTTACTCCTAAACCCAACAGTATGGGGATGCCATGGAGTGGGAAGGCTAGCCCAGCTCAGAAATATTTGAGAATCCCTGTAATGGAGAAAACAGTATAGGCACTGTGAGTACATCGTACACAATTTGCTGTTTTTTGTGATGAAAGAAGTGAAGGAACTTTTAAATCTTGGCAATTATCTCTGTCTACTCAATCACACTCGGTTTAATGGGTAGAGCATATTTTTGTAGCTTATTTTCTGTTGCCAATCTCCATTTGCTTCTCACTGTGAAGGATGATGCTGAGGAGGGCGGGGCAGTGCAGGATGCTAACGTCAGGGCCATGCTTGGCGGCATGGGGCTTGGGCAGTCACATGATAGGCAGAATGCAGAGTCAAGTGAGGTCAACCATGATGCACCAGATGCATCATCATCTTCAGGAGACAGCAGGGCCTCGACGTCAAGTGAGTACCGATGAAGATGCAAGAGTTGAACACATTCATACACACTCAAATTCAGTTCAGTTCAGTTCAGTTCAGTTGTATGTCAGTGCACGATAATTCACAAGTCTTTTCTATAAAATAAGAAAGGGTTCTGTTCTATTTATTTTTCATGATATGCCAATTCCTTTCTAACTGGAGGTACTAAAATAGTTTGTTTACATTTCAACGTACAGAAACAGTGCTTTTGTTTCAGGTGATTCTTTGGTAGTGAAGAATAAGGTCAGAATCTTAGCAGAATATATTGAAGTGTTGTAGTCTTTGTGCAGGAGGACATGCAGCCAGTGTCGATGGAAGGGTATTACGGTGTATAATCAAAAAGTGTGTAAGACTAGGGTGCTTACTTGAAAGAAATTCCACAGATATCACAACATGGTTTACCTATTAGACAAAATGGCTGTGATACAACAATCACTTGTGGAACAAATAAGGGTTTTAATCCTGGGAGTGCTTTTTTTTTTCTTGTTCTATTATAGACTGTTTCACTGTACAGTTCACTGCATCATCAGAATCTTTTTAGTCGAGAATAGATCTTAAAGGTAAGGGATACCTTTTACAGACCTCCCAAAATGCAGCAAAACATTAAATATGAACCTCAGGGGACTTGTTTAGGCCACTGCTGAGAAATTTGGAAGTCAACAGTTATCTACAATTTGAATAATGCACAAAACTCAACTACTCAGTAGTTCTGTGTGTCAGCCACACTTAAGCCTTTTTGTTGCAGTCTTCTGTATCTTTTATCTATAAACACAAATCTAAAAGTATAAGAGCTGATGTTATAACATATAGAGTGTGTGGCAAGAATGTATATAGAAATGTTTGTTAAGTTTTGATGAACTTTCCTCACAAAATATACATGATGGACACACATGCAGTGCATGGGTCTGCAAAGGTAGCCTAGTAATGTACTGGAATTTACGGTGAGCCCCGAAAAAAATTCAATTCAAAATCTAACGGTCAATAAAAATGTACTAAATGTTACCTTCCACTTTCAATACTTTATGGGAGTTTCTAAAATGATACTCTCTTCAACATACCACTGTATTTATACAACTCTTCATTTAAGTCATGCAAATGGGATTCCCTACCTTTAAACTTCTGATTTTTTAATTTTCTCTTTACTTTGACAGGTAAGCAAAACCCTGATGAAGACGATGATGGATGGACAGTGGTTGGGAAAAATAAAAGAAAATGACGCTTTGGGACTGTGAACAATACATTGTAAAAAGTGTTTATGTACAGTCATCAAATTTTATGTCAGCTATGCCTTATGGAGGGGCTTTGTTCTACCATATAAAAGCCTCTCCATATATATATTTCCCCCTCTCATCTTAAGCTGTGCATGAGTGTGGCTAATATGTCTTCTAGAGGGTTCCATGATATTTGCTCCTGCGACAATTGCTCCCATGAAATATGTGCTAAGCCAAACATAAATTTTACCCACAAATATGACCCTAACCCTAATCCTAATCCTCACATCAAACTAAACCTAAAACCCTAGCACAACCTTAACCCTAAGTCCTTGGGGAAGATAAGACCGGAGCAATTGTCGCAGGACAGAGAGTAGCCCATATTTTCCAGCCTTCCTAATTTCTGTCAAATTTTGTGTTGGGCATTAGGTATTGAAATCAATTGCATTTGCTTCAAGCAAGGAAAAATGATGGCAAGGGCAAATGATGTGTACTACCTCTATGACACTATACCCAGTATATTATTGTCATTTTTGATTGGGTAAAGTCTTGGCTCTGTTTAACCTCCGTCTCGAGCATTGGAGCAAGCTTGTAATACATTTGACTTGATCTAAGGCTAACGATCATTGCTAGGCCACACAGATTCTGTCGGCTGTGTTGCAAAGGTTGGTGACCTCTAGGTACAACACACACCCCAGCCATTGTTGAGGCATTGAAAGGTGTGCAGCCGTTCTATACTTACGGCAAGATGTTCAAGACCATATATTTTTAAGAGTAATCAGGGTGATCATTTCTTGCATATTTTTGACAATTTGAAATCGTACTATTCTTATGTGATATGATTACAGTGGACACACTGCATTTTAAATGTATGTCTTTTATTTTCATTACAGTAATACACCAGGAGGTGTATTAATGCTTGTATAGCAATTATAGATTTTGTGATATACAGTATATTGTATAATCATTAGATGAAGAATTGAGATCCCAATGGAATTGTATGTCCTGAGAATATTTAAGTTGACTATGGTACCACCAGAACTCACGCTCGAGTCAAGCCTAGATCACTGGGCTGAATTCACACCACCACAAATGCTTTCTTGGTGTTAGCCTTTAATCAAGGCTTCTTTGGCCTGTAATTATTCACTTTTTCTTATTAATCATGGGCTGCCTGGGACTCCTTTGAATGTTGTATGTGATTTTATAGCACCTAGTAAGTATTTTGCATGGCAATTTTGTCCTGATTAGAGGCTAGATTGGTAGGTAGGTCTGGTGTCGGTTTTAGTCTCCAGACAAAAGTTGGAGTAACGCCCTCATTTGGACAGGTGAGCCTGATCCAAACAGTGATTGAGCACCAACAGAGACTCTGATTGGTCAGCTCAGAGTGGCAATTTTGTACAATGGGAGTTCCAGTGGAAGTACAATGGTCTGTGATTCAAGACTGGCTTTATCCCTCACTGACAGATTCCTAAGAAGGGATTGTCCAAGGTGCCCCGTGTGATAGACATGATATGACATCATAATCCATGATAGTAACTACCATAGATTCAAGTGTCTGTGATGGTTACTATCATAAATGATGATGTTACAGTTACACAATGCTCTTTACTGAGAGCAAGGTTTACGTGGAGACTAGGAGATACTGTAATTTTACCATTTTTTTTTCTTATGAGGAATGAACTTTAATGTACCTTTCACTGAACCTTTGAAAAGGCAGTATAGTACTATCAGTATCCAGACCTCTGAGAAAGTTCACAATGTCAACTGGAGCATAGCAGTGTATGGTATATGTGATTACTGAATCCTGTTGTCCATTCTTAAAAAGGAAACTATGAATATGATTCTCACAGCCAATTGAAGGAGTCCTGCCTGTTGTGATATTGCTTGTTGAGTAGCTATCTAAGACACATGGTGGATTATGCATCTGCAACACTATTTCTGTCACTGTCTAATGACTTCCAGAAGTTCTGGTGTAAACACAAATAAGAATACATGTATTTGCATTTCTGCCCCCTTTACCGCCATGTTCAATGATCAGGGTTGTAGTTTCTGAGTATACAGTCGACACTGCTGAATTAAGACGACTCGGGAGTAAGACCTGTGTCCCAATCAGGCAGCTGTCCATATGATAGATGTCAAAATGTTGCATGCTACAAATGTATGTGCTTGGCTGACGTTGGGATTAGGCTGGGCTCATGGTGCTGCTAGGCTATGTGATGCATTGTCCAGCCACAAATATATACATGTAGGTATTGTCCAATATGTCATCCATGACTGGCAGAAGTTGTTGCACATTTACAGAATTTTCTTCCGTAAGTAAGATGGATGCATACAAGGTTTCTATTTTGCACAAATAGTGTAATGAAAATGCACAGGATCTTGTATGACTGATGTTTTGCCCCATTGAAGCAGTAAAAGATATCATTGCTCATGCCTTGAGCATGGCGCTGTGATACAATTTGGTCTCCATTAAAGGTGTGTTGCTGTTTATCAAAGTCCCAATAAAAAGGTGGTGGCCGTCATGGGCTGAATGCTGTACATGTATTTCCTGACCAAGATGGCACTTTCTGAATTCATATTGTATGGAGAGACTTTTAGGAAGAGCCATTTTTAGTCCGTGGTTACTCAGTATGGAAATGGCTGCAGTCTCCTATTTCTCCCATTATAAGTACATTTTTTGTCTTAGCCATTTCCTGTGAAAATCAAATATATTTTGTTTTCAATTTTCAATAACACTCCTCAATTTAATGGAATAAGTTGTTTAGGAAGTGCCTCTAGTATATTTGAAGTAGGAAATGGAGCACAGATGATGTGCAATATATCAAATGATATCAAATAACAGTTTATTTAAAAGTTATTTTAAGACATTGAAAATTGTTCGTACATGTAGTATGTACATGCCATTTAACTTGAAATTCCATGAAGTATTGAAGGAAAGTTTTCTAACAAGGATGATTTTCATTAAAATGCTCTCTCATTTAAATTTTAATTTGTGTAAAATTTCTTTGGCCTTTTTTTCCACATGAATGTGGGAAAAGGGACTAACACAGTGATCATTTTATATTTGTATTTTATGAAGGATGCAGACACAGTTTTATGTAGAAATTGTATCATCAAAATTATGAAATACAGCATTCGTCTAAACTTTGCTATTGGAGTCACCATGATACTACCAAGTGGCTGTAGTAATAACCACAGATTTGACAAATCAGCAGATCTCGTGCCATCCTATGTAAGAGATGACACTCATATTTATACTTTAGGTAGCTAAGTGGGTTTGAATGAAGCGTTTGTCTATGTCACCAGTGTATTGGATTTAAAGGGATTGTTTGCTTTTGGTTGAGACCTAATTTCAGGTTTCTAACATTTTTTTGTGAGATAATGAGAAACCTCTTATGAAATATGAAAGAGCATGTAATTCTATGAGGAATTCAATGTTTATTTGATGAAAATTGGTTTTGAAATGGCTGAGATATCCAAGAAAGACCGATTCTAATAAAGTGTGGGACCCACACTTTATTACAATCGCTGTTTTACTCTGTTTTTGGATGTTTCAGTCATTCCAAACCTGATTTTCATCAAATAAACTTTGAATTGCTCTTAAAATGATATGCTCTGTACTATATCATAAGTGTTTTCTTGGTATCTCGCAAAAAGTTAAAAGCCCAATTCTCATCTCCACCAATACTGTACCATCCCTTTAAAGAAATTGATGTATACCTATATTAGCAAATTTCTGGTTTTGAGAGCCTTTTGTACAAATCTTGTACAATGACAGAACTAATGGTCCATTTGTGGAAAAAACTCAATGGGAGGTTGTGACATGGTGCATTTATTGTATATCAGTGATACCGTGATATATTGAAGGGGAGTAAATGCTTGGCAAATGTTTGGAAGTGCAGGTGATTTTAATACAGTGGAGCCATCATAGTTGCATTGCAATGTACCATACCTGGCACATACATCATCTATCAGGGCGTATGTCATTCTCAGCACAAACTCTTTTACGTGCCAGTGAGGTGCTGA
Organism: Diadema setosum; assembly: GCF_964275005.1. Taxonomy (NCBI): domain Eukaryota; kingdom Metazoa; phylum Echinodermata; class Echinoidea; order Diadematoida; family Diadematidae; genus Diadema; species Diadema setosum. The sequence goes on along the minus strand of NC_092686.1, from coordinate 15,894,610 downwards.
TTAATAGTGTTTCCAGTATCGAAGAAACTTAGCTGCATGCCACCTGAATCTTCTGATATAATGTTGATAAAATAAAGCTGTGTAACAATTGGGGTCAAATATAAATGCTAATTGCTTCAAAAAAGAGAAACTCTGTTAATGACAGAATTAAAAATACATGTACTCTTATTTCCAAGGACGGATTTGTAGTGTTGGAAAGAAAAAAAAATCATTAAAGAGACCATTTAATAGATAGTGAATAGCACAGTTGCATTTGTTCATTAATCTCTTACTGGTAACTGCATAATACTCGCAACTTCTGCATGCATAGCGTGTGTTTATGTGTGAGTGTGTTTTAATAATGCATTTGGACACCATCATGCTGCTCATTCAGTAAAGTTTGACGAGCTCTGATCTTCAACCACCACAATATTATACTGTACAGTGACTCTGGGCTTTCCCAGGATTGGACCTATATTTGGACTTGAATCTGGAAGAAAAGACAGCGTATATTGTAGACCCAATGAACAGTTCTTGTGTGAGGCACTGGACCTCACTGTTACCACTGCACAAAGAAATATGATGCATATTGAGAGCTCTCATTGTCTGAGGCAAGAAGTTCATTTCACAAGTTGAAACCAGAAAGTAGCTATCATGTACTGGAGTGATTAATTTACCTGTGTGCAGCTTGATTCATTGGACATGGATGTGATAATAAACTCTGGGAGGCATATCTATCATCATCTCCATTTGTGCTTTCAGCCTCTTGAGTTGAATTTGAGTTACCATAAAAAGGCATACAAACACTCAATAACAGATACAGACATCCAGACTTACAGACATACTCAAATACACTCTAAGGCAGCAGACACTTTTTTGCTAGACAGTGTTAAATGATGGATGTCCGACGGATAAAACTTTGCGAAAGAGAATTATCCAGTGGTAAAAGCTGTCTCTGTTCCTGGTTGATGCTCTCATGAATAAAGTAGGGAGCAGCTGTTCGGTTTACCCGTAGCAAGGCATGTCATGTTCTAGCCTCGATTCAAGTCTCAAGGATACAAACGGATGCGAAGTGACAAGTACAAGGCAACGTACAAGTTTTTAGCAAAATGCACATCCAGCCTTCAACAACCCTACCACCAAAGGACATATTTGTCTGGGACGGTTCTCGCCGGACAATTAAGGAATACATTTGCAAATGAGAAACGGACAAGATACGTGTGTACCTCTTTACCTCACAGTCCTGCACATTTCACTGTTGGACAATATTCGGGGGGGGGGGGGGGGGGGCAAAATGGCTATATGCTGCGTACTGCACTTGCTCAAAAGAGACACATAAAATCACTTTGTAAGAGTTTGAATTAAACAAATACAATTCCAGAAGGAAACATACTCGCTATTCACAATCTTTCATTTCAATAATTTCTTGTGATTTATTGATTATCATGATTAATATAGTCACATGACAGTTGTTTTTCAAATGGTCTTGTGACCAGCATATGAGACAGTATGGCGTTTGGCATAATGATCCAATGCACTATTGCCGAATTCAACACATTATTCTTGTAGGTATCTCCTTTCTCTTTCGTGCACATTACCCACTGTAAGCTGCTGCATGTACATCATTCAAAACTGAATCTACATATACAACTGTATCAACGTTTTTGCATAACAAATAACTGAAGGCACCAACAAAAAAAAGTTAAGTCTCTACCACCCTATGCCATTCAAGTATTTGTGTGTTGATGGTCCCTTACTCCTAGAGAATTTTTGCACATGGCATCTAAGTCATCCCCATACCATATGCAATGAAAGATATGGTTTGGAGTAAGAGGGCACTTCAGAAATAAAACAGATGTTTTAGATGAAAACGAGACACCAAAATTATTGTGGCAAGGGGTGATGAAAAGTGATAGGTATTGAGTGCTTACAAAGTTGATACATAGATTCTGGCTCATTAAGCACTGCATGGTACCTCACATTAGTGAAATACGACAGCATGGCTCAAGAGAAGGAGATGTAGTATACATTGTAACTGATGCGGACTGATATTGGGTGATTAACATTTCATATTAATGCTTGTTATACACTGATGGCCATTGCACTGAATATGTTACACATATCTGTATTAGTTGCGAGTTTACACCTAAATTAGTAAGTTTTCAGCTCCTTTCTTGATCTTTATCAAACTTTTTGAAGCAGACTCAAGTTTTAAATTGTTACTAAAATCATGGCATTCTTTCTTTACCAAGAGCACAAGCAGTTACACTGGACATGTCTGGCTATATTAACCCTTCAGCCCTTAAAATACACCTGCCTCTTAACCCGTTGAGGACGAGTCCAGAATCCCGACTTTGGCTAGCGCCTATGGGAAATGTGTGTTGTAACAAAATCAAACCGTCCTCAACGGGTTGAAACTCACTGAACTGCCCGCAGTCGCCCTTTCTGTATGCGTGTGTATGGGCACTGGGATGGAGTGCACACCTATGGAAATATGTGTTGTTCTTTTAATACCTGGTTTATACCATCCCTGTTCATATTTATATCACCCGACTGTGGAAGTTAATATTAACGTAACAAAAGAACAAAAAGAGCAAAAAACAAACAAACAAATAATCAATCTATTTAAACCAATGCAAGAAATTTGAAATCTGCTTCTGTTTAAAGTGACTGGAGAGGTTGATATTGCAAGAAACCTCTGGCTGCCAATAGGTTAAAGGGGAAGGCTAGAAACTGATCAGTGGGAATCTGTGGAAATGCTGGGAGATGATTGTTCCAATCCTTATGGGATTCATTCAAGAGTTCATTGTATATCTATTGTTGTGTGAAAATGATTTGCTTCAGAACGGTCTCATATTCAAGTAATGTGCAGATTAATGCTCCGTCACTGACCAGGGACGCTAACCTGGAAGCATTAAACTGCACATTACTTGAATATGAGACCATTCTGAAGCAAATCATTTTCACACAACAATAGATATGCAATGAACTCTTGAATGAATCCCATAAGGATTGAAACAATCATCTCCCAGCATTTCCACTGATTCCCACTGATCAGTTACTAGCCTTCCCCTTTAAGAGTAAAGAGACATTACACTACATTCTCTCATTTATTACATTGTTAATTCAGATTCTGCATAGCTCTTCATGCCATCTCTGTTTCTCAACTTTTCTAAACTGCCAGGAAATTACTGGCACAGATGCATATTCTGTTTCTATGAATAGCACAATAGCTCACCCCCAACATTTGCTTCCTTGTTCTTTGGTCCACAACTCAATACAATTTATCACATCGTTGTAATAGTGTGTGTCTGCTAGCTACCACACACCTGGTACAAGTCTCTCCTTTTAGAGGTGACTCTTCCAGGAAGAGACAGGTAGTACCCTCAATGTAAACATAGATTCATACTGTAAAAGTGGAAATTTTCGCAGTGTTGAAATTTTCGCGCATTTCGCGCTATCGGAAACTAGTGCAAAAATAAAAGCATGCAAATATTTTTGCTTGCCATATGTTCATGTAGTTGATGTCTTGATACCGCAGAATTAAAAACACGCGAAACTGTTCTTAAAACAACAACAAACTAGAAATGTCGCTATGGCAACTGGTATGCCTCCGCCATAATGCATGATTCTCCTAATAGGTCTATAGTACATGTGGACAATGTGTGATTACATTTTCACAAAATTGGCAAAATATTGAAATGACATGTTTGTCACAAATGTGTTGAATATTCACCTTCCTTGACCTAAGATGTTTAATTGGATGAATAGGAGTGCATGTATTTGGGGATTTAAGAACTTTAACTTGACTTTGATATTTCATAAGTTTATGCATTGAGTAATTTTCAAGGTATGGAGAAAAAGTGCAATTTCTGTATTGAACAGTAAATTGTTATCATTTTCATCTGGCCTTTGACCCTAAGATTTGTAAGAGAATCACTGTCAGTCAAAACATACATAAATATGTACTAAGTTTCAAGATACAATTGTAACTTGAGCCACTTCCGAGATATGGAGAAAGAAGTAAGTTCAGCACAGTCACTTGATCTTTGACCTTTTGACCTTTGACCTTCTTGGCAAAAAAAAAATCCCAGAGAATCTCTATGGGGTTATTCATGCATACACCAAGTTTAAAAAAATGATCCTGCTGGCATTGCATAAATATAAGGGAAATAGTAAAATTTTGAAGTATTGCCCTTGACCTTTGACCCCATGAACCACAAAGTCCCTAGATAACCACTGCCCATCAGTACATGCATATATTCTATATTCCATGAAGAGACCTTGAACAATTTCCAAGATACGGAGAAAAAAGTGAAAATTTAACATTTTTACTTGACATTTTGACCTTTGACCTCATGACCCAAACTTTCACCTGAGAATCTTAATTGGGTAATACATGTATACACTAAGTTTCAAGAAAACATCTTCAGGCACTGCATAGATATGGGGGAAATAGTGAAATTTTAAGCATTTGACCTTGACCTTTTGACCTTTGACCTTGAGCATGTGCACTCAAAAGTTGATAGGCACAACTTCACCCCCTAATACACATACATGCCAAGTTTCATTAGGATACCTCAAAAGGTTTTTTAGTTATGCAGTCCACAAAATTCATCACGGACGGACAGAAGGACGGACAGACGGACGAAAGGACGGACGGACGGACGGACGGACGGATGGACAACCCGAAAACATAATGCTTCTGGCACCACTTCGTGGAGGAGGCATAAAAAACCCCAAAACAGCTGGTGTGCAAAAAGATATTATGTCCTGCCCAAGGAAAAAAAAAAATTCTACGAACGTTGTACCAATCTAGATGATTAATAAATTTGCCCTCTTCGATGGGTTACAGGCTACACAGATGTACCTAATGGAGGACCTTGAAGTCATTCGTGATAAGTTACAAACACATAAATTGATAATGCCATGTATTTTGCAAGTGTCATCCATCACTTTACACTTCCATGCGCTCCATGCTTCCATGCTATTTGCAGTCATTTGAAACACACACATATCAAGGTCCGACTTGTAGACTAGAGCCCAGTTTACGGGAAATAAGTCCAAGTGGGATCCAGCAGTACTGCACCATTTTGTGCTTACTTGGGAGTACAACTCGATGCTCCTATTTATATGTGGAAGGGATTCTTCAGCGCCTCACTTGGGTACCAGTTTGAGACTGAAGACAAGTGAGTTGGGGGTTGTGGCATCGGCGATGACCAGCTCCTGGCCAGTTGATAACCCTAGATCTGTTGAACAGGTAGCAAAAGGTACAGAGGGAAATAGATTGAATGGGCAACCTTTCTACACATCGGACAATTCAATCTCTCTACAAATAAATGGTGCTAATACAAAATGTAATCATTCAAACTGGATAATAGTTTCAAGTACATCAGTGATCACAAGTGCTTTGACCCATCTGATGAATTTAATCCACACCTGTGAACTTGTGCAGAATACCCACCATTCCATGTCTATATCTACTGGTGCATTCTACTTCCTTTGTCATACACATTACCATTACGTCTTTCGATCTTAGTCCATGAGCCACAATGGAATCAATTTTGTCAATTTTTAACAAAATAAAGGAGTAATAAAGCCAATTCCATGAATGCGCAAATACATTATATGACCTGTGTTACGAGAAGAATGAAAACAGAATCATGACTGAAAATGATTAAATCAATCAATCCCAACAGGCCCATTTTGTGATGCATTTGACCCTGCACTTCATAAACAAGGTAAAAGATATACTGTAAAATTTTCACAAATCGGAACAGCCGGCCTTTTACGCAGCATGAAATTTTTGCAAATTTCCACTGGCATTCAATGCACATAGTGTAGACAAGAACTTTTGCATGCAATTTAATTTTGGAAATGTTGGCTGTTGTGAAATTTGCAAAATTATAATGCATGCGGACATTCCTTGTTTTACAGTACTTCTACTCATAAGATTTTCCTAACCAAAACTAACAAAGTACATATATTCCAGTATGGAAAAACTTAGTAAATACATAGTAAGTGCAATGTGATATATGCAAGGGGTGCACTCTTACATAGTAGTTCATGTACCATATCTTTACAATTATGGGTACCCTTTCATATATTGTATAAGCTCTTATTTTCGCATACAGATATTTTTGCGAATCAGGTAACGGACATTTTCGCCAGGTGTTGCTTTCGCGAATTGATGCCACGGCTATTGTAAGTGCTCCATTACACTAGTGCATGGCGACATTTTTGCATGTTTTTAAATTCACGGTTCATCAGTAAAAAATTAAACCCTCGAGAAAATAAAGGCTTATACAGTAGAATGCATCTTACACACCTTCTGGTGGCTAATGTGCAAAAGCGTTGGCTCCATATACTTCATACAATTACCACCCTCTCATTCCTTGACTTGGGTACAAGTCTTAGTTTTCACTAATTCCACATCAGGTGAAGACATGCCTTGGTGTTAAACCACTGGCAACTGTATGGATTATCTTTGGATTACATATTCCTACATTACCTGTGAGTCTCTTGGGTAAATTCTCCTTGGTTTTCTTCCTGATAGCCTCCACACTCTGCATGTACAAAGTTTTATTCCTGCCATTCATTGTGGTCGTAATACTTGGTGCCTTCATTTGTCTGCATAAGGGATGAAATAGTATGACAAACATAACATTTACAGCATGAAAAATATCTTCACTACAAGATCAGTGTCAAAATGAATCAGACATTGGTAATAGAGTATATTTTGTTTAGGTGTTGATAGAGGGAGCTGGTGATATGGAGACAAATATTTTGGAATAATAATTTAAATACGATTTGAATAGTATGTGACAGGAATGTATGGTTAGGGTGTGGGTGTGAAGTGAGTGAGCAGCGAGAGTGAACAGTTGCATTTGAGGCTTGCTGGCGAGAAGGTGCGCAGACGGGTTTACAAGCAAAGAACAGGGCCTGAGCATTATTGCATTTAATTCAGCTGCGTCGCTTGGTGCATTCCCCGTAGACACCGCTGGCCGTCACTCAAAAAGGAAAAGGGACCGAGAAGCTGTAAGTTTTGCAGAATTTGGTATCATTACTCAATTTAGCACCCGGTAGGAAAGAAGTTTTTTTTTTTTTTTTGAATCGATTAGAATAGTAGTAAGGAAATGTTAATGTTAAAGAGTATAAAGCAAATACACCACGTGAGGTTTTTGAAATATAGCTTGAAATGATGCTTGTTTTTGTGTACGTAATGAGCTAAAATATTTAAGCCAGAGAGAGAACTGGTCTGGTAGTTAGAGGGTTAGGTTGTATTACGCCAAAAGTGAGATTGTTTGAGTAAAGGAAATAGCAATTAGATTCTAATCCTAAACGATGAGTTTTGTTGCTGGTGTAATTGCTATGATATTCTTTTCCAATAATTGTAATAATTATGACATTAGTAATATTATTGATATGTGTATCAACACAGATCCACGTTGAGGGCGATATGTATGAAGATCGATAAAGTCTAGCTGTGGATCGATTCAGAAATTAATGTTAAGAGAAAGTATGTTTTCCGTGGAATTCGGATGTGAATGTTAGAACCACAAGAGATACAGTGTAAGGAGCATATATGTAAAGTTAGTAAAAGAAGGTAGAAAAGAGTGAGCTTTTACGGGAGAGATTTGCATTGTTTGTAGATCAATTCTATCGCTGAATTTTGATAACTGTCCCATTAATTAGGTGATTTTTTTTTTAATTGGCCGCAGGTTTCGCAAAGTGTAAGCATTGCTATGCTTATGTATTTCATTGTATGGCAATTTATTGCAACAGAACCGAAATGTGACACAATTTTTTGTAGTCTTTCGCAAAGAGAGGTTAAAATGAACATGAAAGGAGAAAGTTGATGTGATAATAAGCTGAGAATGTTCAGATATATTTGTACCTTAACACATCACTGCAATGGTGAGCACAAATGTCGAATTATAGAAGTTGAGGATTAATAGTTGGGTAGAAATGGATTTTGGTCAGGGATTTGTGGTTATATTTGTAGCCGTCCGTATCCAGGCACTGAGTATCCGGACTTGTCCGAGGACGTATCCGGAGTCGGATACCGCCCAGCCTTTGAGTCTGCGAGTAATCCCACGCCCAGCTGTGGACAGAACCCGGCAGACACACGCGAACCGGACAATACCCACGCCAATCGACCGTGTGTATCCGGCCACGCCGTGCTGCCACACCCGTATACACTTCACCCCGCGACGGACTGCAGGAACAGGCGTCAGCCACCTCGCGTGAACCGCGTATCCGACGCCAGGATCCGGCTTCGCCTGAGCAATACTGTACAGTCATCGCGCGGCTGTCGACAACGGGAAAGTGCCTTGGATATGTATAGGGGCTGTATTCATAGGGGGGTTTCATTCGTAGAACTGCACGAGCTCATATAGGGGCTCATCAGAAATTAGGATATTAGAAAACCGAAAACAATTTGTTTTTACACAGGTATTTTTGTCTTGCCTTTTTCTTCCCGAAAAACATTTTTCTTTCGGTGACTTTGTATTGACATTCGGGAGACAACATCCCACATTGCGCCGACTTTGTTTAAATAAAAGAGTCGGGTGACACAATTGATTTGAAACGATAATTTGCTGTGTTCAGTTTATTATTGCGGTCGTCTTCCGAGAAACCCTTTGACAATCAGCTACCAGCAATGACAGTATTAATTGATGATGTGCCAAATCAAAAATTCCATTTAGGAAAAAAGATTTTGCTAAAACAAACGTTTGTTGTATAAGTATCCTTTGTTAGTGATAGTGCTCTTTTTGCTATTTTAGCTTTGAAAAACAACAAGAACAACAAACAAAGAATTTCCATTTGGAGCAGGAAAAATTGCTTTGCTGTAACACACGATTGTTATTTTAGTGTTCTTTGGAACAAGCACCAGAGTACACAAGGCACAAAGGCCTTTGAAGTTATCAAACAGAGCTGCTGTCATTCAGATGCTGAAGGAGAGAAGACGACAGAGGATATCTTGTGTGGATTCTTTTCCTGGCACATCTGTTGTTGGTCTTGTGTATCACAAGTTGGTCTTTGATCATTTGGTAATTTGGTCATCTTGGCAAATGACCAGTCTACCTCATCTGTCATACTGACAGAACAAGGACAAGAATCTACAGTATATATCAAGACTATTATTTGGTAATAACTTCCACATTCAAATATTTTGTCTTTAGTATAAGACAGAAAATAAAATGAAATAAAAGCTGGAATGAACATATACACAAATAGGTACATAGACAGTCCAGGATTTCACCCTAGATGACTCACAATGTGGTGTTTTCTGTCAGGTGGTCTACCAAAGTTTGAAGTGTGGCATCCTCAGGAAATTCCAGCATCTGTGGGGCTTGGCTACAGGCTAAACAGTCCTCCTGGGGGATGAACAAGTCATGTAATCAACATCATTACACTGCTGTTCTGTTCCTCTCTCTTTCTCTCTATGCATTTATGCCAGAATTGTTTTACAATCTAGTTGGTGGCTTACTCAGTACCGGACAAAACACAATCTGCAATGTCGTAACCCATTTACACTTATGCTACATGATTTATTGTTCAGTAACTCAAATACTCCAATCACTTGTGACAGCCAAGTTCACATTGTAAGCATGTTAATATTGGGGTCAACTTGAAAGTAGTAAAAACTGCTCCAGAGTCTCTAATAGGGATTTGATTATTGCAGTATTTTACAGTTTACTGTTTCACAAGTGTGTATTGTAATTTCTTCCTTGATTCTTAAATTCCTTTGTGCTTGATTTTGTATGATTTAATAGATGACTGATTGCTCCGTGTATTTAGAGAGCTTCGAAAGTGGCAAAGTATCATGTAACGTTTACATAATGACAGATAAGGGACAGTAAAAATATTTGCGCTCATTACTCTCAAACTTTGGTTTAAGTTGATGTACATTCATCATGTGTATACTTATCAAAATGTTTGTTGGTGTAATGTCTTTATTAGCAAAACAAAAGAACATACTTATATCAAACTATAGGTAGTTTCTGGTTGAGTGTAAGACAGGTATGATAATGAACATGGTAAAATCAATACTTAGAAGAGCATCTGACGAGAAGGCAGAGTGTACGACCAGAAGCATTCTACTGCTGGTAAGTAGGTACAGACTGTCAGTTAATGTATCTACCTTCACTTTGGGCAGAGTAGAGAGCCAGAGGTATTTCAAATGTTGGAGGGCTGACACAATTACAGAATGGGTCAGCATACTTTCAAATACAAAAGCCCTAACCTAAAGAGTGTTCAGTGACTGCATCCCAGCCACAACGTTGCCATGACAACGGATATCCTTTCATAGATGTAGATGTTGAATCATCCCTTCCCTTACATGTAGATTATATATATATATACATCTATATCTTTCTCTGCATCTGCATCTTACCTTCCTCTCAGCCTCATATGTGTAAGTGTATAAGCCATCTGTGTCATTGAATACCATGTAGTTCTTCAAAGGAAAACAGCAGCTGAAATAAGAACAAACATACAAATCATACAATTTCAAACCCAACTGAATATTCATAGTTATCTCATATAAGTATTTCATCATCAGAGAGTTTAGATACATAATGGACTCCTACAACCCATAGCATGCTCCAGAAGAACTACAGTGTAAAGGCTGAACAGAATTCTTGAATCTACCTTCATCATCTATCACCTAAAACTGTATGGCTGAATGTGCCCGTCACCTTCTACATGACATAATATTATCATCAGTTTGATATTAGTCCCTCTAAACTTTTCCCTTCCTGTCTCTATTGAACACATATCAATCATTTCATAATATGTCACATCATCTAACTCCATAACTGCAAAGAAGTTACTTGTAAAGAATATGGCAGAAATGGCACATTTTTAGCTAAAGTTAATGGGCATTTGGGAGACCAACGTGACATTTAGTTATCGTAAATTTTGACAATATCCATTACTTAAAAAAAAAAGACTGACTGCTTTATGAAGATTCCATAGTAACCACACCAATTGCATACCTTGTGGCAATCTTGAAGGCCTCTGTGACACATTGGGCTGCAATGACTGCATTGGTAGAGGCTACAGCTGGGATTATTCTCTTCACCACTCCTGAAAATATATCGATAAATGAAATGAGAATAGACAAAAATAAGCCTGTCACTCCTATTTCTTTGAATAATGTTAATATCACTTTGGACAAACCCTTTCTCTTTTATACCCATGCATCTTTGTGGGTAAATAAAAGGACTCAAGTTTGCATTTTGCCCTGCACTCCATTTTCTTTAGATAGTTTGTTTTATGTATGATTTGTTTTTTTGTATTGATAATGAATGGTTGAAGAATATCTTTTATGCATGCATGCATGCATGTATGTATGTATGAATGTATGTATGAAAGTTTGTATGCATGTGTGTGTGTATGTATGTATGTATATGTAGTGTGTAAATACATTTTTGTACGCATGTACTGACATGTATGAATGTACACAATATACGGATGTATGTAGGTAGGTAAGTAGGTAGGTATGAGGTATGTTTGTTAATACCGGGATAAATTTTTCTTATACGTGTGCAAAAACACATGCACATAAAGACAGTGTGCAATATATACATGAATGGATTAAACATAAACTCTCAAGCATTCATATACAATACTTCTAGTATTTGCCTTCATTCAGTTTGCATGAGTGCATAATACATTGACTGAATTTAAACACTTCCAGTTTTTCATTCACTGCAGAAGTGAGCGGGAGGGGGAAAAGAAAAGGAGTTATTGGTGGATTGATGGCAATTTAGTGGATAAATGGCCACTTGTTGCACAAAGGGGCACAAAGCAAACATCACACCACCTGCCAATGATGACTTTGCTGCCTCGCATGCATGAATACGGCTATTATTCTGACTGCCCCACAGTGAGAACAGCTCAATTCAGTTATTCTCTCATTGATGGCAGGAACGCTAGAGTAATGGTTCCAATTCTCTCCCCCTGCCTAATCCTTTTACAGCGAGATGAAAGAAAATGTATGATTGTTCCTCACTTTTCTCTCTTTCTGCCGTCTCTGTCACACACACACACACACACACACACACATATATTTATCCTTAGGTTTCTGTCTGTGTGTCTGTCTGTCTGTCCATTGATCTCTCGCCCTCTCTATTTCTATATCTATGTCTCTCTGTTGTGCTCATGCTCACACACACAAACACACATCTATCTATGGGTCTCTGTCTGTCTGTGTTGTTGTGTCCATCTATCCCTCCCTCTAACACACACACACACACACACACACACACATCTATCTTTATGTCTGTCTGTCCACCTCTTTCTCTCTCTCTGTCTGTCGCTTGATCTCTCACTCTTTCTTTTCCTGTCTGTCTGTCTCACATGCACATAATTCTCCCTTTCTGTTTCTGTCTGTCTATCTATCTGTCTGCCTGTCTCTGTCACTTATCCCCCTTGCCCTTTCTGTTAGTCTGTCTGTCTGTCTATATCTCTCTCTCACTTCATTATTTCTGTTTGTTTGTTCATTTATATATTCATTTCCATGTTTCTCTCTCACACTTCCTCCCTGTTATCTATGCACATTTTTTTTCCCTTGATATTTTATTGATTTCATTCAAATCATTCATAAATCAACCCATTCTGGGTGTAACATGAACATAAACGGTACAAATGCAATTCAAAACACAAACAAATCCATTTGTCAACTTATACTGCAAATCATCTCTCTTCAACATAAACAACTCGATTATAAATCAACCCACTGACAATTTCTTCACAAGAAAGTATTGACATGTACCAAACCGACATCCTTTGCATATACTGAATTGTGTAACTCACACTCACAAGGGCATATGCATAAAAAGCAACCCAAAAATTAAAAAAAAAATGTTATACAAATATAGAATGAAATCATTCATAAAAAAACCCCAACTAACCCTTCCCCTACCAACCAAAACAAATCTACATCTACCCTAAATATTAAATTCTACCAATAACTTTCATACAATTATAACTATCCCTCTTCAAATCAAATCCCCATCCCCCAACCCCCGATTCACCAAAACCTAAACCACACCCACACCCACAACCACCAACCCACATACACACACACATACACCCCCACACACACACACTCACCCGAAACGATACCACCTTCCTTCCTGATGAAACGACTTCCAAAATGTTGATACGTAAAACATAATGGACCGTATATGCATAAAAGCAGCATCCGCCCGCACGCAAGCACCGCTCCAAATTCAAATACAAATCCGTCAAACAAAACACATCAAACTCCTAGCTGCTATAAATAAAATCATATAACCTTTATGCCAACAAAAACTTACCCCTCCCCGCGCGCGGCCATACAGACACACCGACACAGACACAGACACAGACACACACACTGTAACTAGACACTTGTACTACCAGTAGTCTTAAATCAACTTCTGCTGCCTTATGATTTCACTACTCTCAAAGGACAATGATATGAATGGTGATGTGCAGGTGAACAGTCCACAACATGATGATGCCTCAAAACAGGCTAGGTGACATAATTATATTTTCATGTGGAGATATATATTTTCATGTTGTTTGCCAGTATGTTGCTGCCAATTACATCAGAGAATGCTATAGTTCCTAGGAAGTAGATGGCAGAGGAAAAAAGGAGGAAACAATAGCAAAACAGTTTGAGTTTGCCATATGAAAAAGATTCACCTCCTACCATATGTGTACATTTTATTGAACTTTAAATCAATGAGTTATTGTTCTCTGTCAATTTTCTTCGGTGAAATCATCATAAAATAAATCTGATGGCTCTCAAGGCACCCAAATATTTTCTTTTACTTTTATTATATACTTTGGTAATTGCCTGGAAGGTTTTGCTTGAATCAAAAAACAAAATTGGCACGTGCTTTAAAAGATTTGTGTGGATAGTACATAAGAGATATGTCTCCATATCACACATTGTGGTTGCTATGGAAACATCATCTGCGGAAAAAGATTGTGACTGACCTTGTGTTAACCTGTAGGTTACCCCTGAAATGTTGAATTGATCCGCCCTCTCCTGAGCTTTCTCAAAGATCCACTGAATGTGGGAGGGGTCATCACCATCAATACCAACACCAGCTAGATGGAGCAAGAAAGAGAGAAAGGAAAAGATAATGTTGACTCATCAAGGGAACAATAAAACGACAGACAAAGTCTACAAACATCAAAGGAAAGTCAGATGTAAGGTGAGTTAACTTAAAAATGAAACAATTGTGAGAAATTAAAAAATAAATTTCCATAGACACTTCACAGCCGATGGACATTTGAAACATGGGAAGTTGTTTTCGACTATGTCCAGGGCACAATTTCATAACAAGAGACCCGCGGGTCTAGCGCTCACCTGAGTATCGCAAGTTCACCTTTCACGCAGTCACTAATCTAAATTATTCACAGCTCTACTAAAATTTGACCAGGCTTCTCAAGTAGAAGATGAAAATGTACAATAAGGGCCGAAATTTTTAAAGATTCCTTCATTTGGGGGGATTGGGGGCCCCCTGGGGCCCTCTGGGTGGGGCATGGTGCCCATTTTGATAAATTGAGATCCTGACCCCCTAGGGATGCTACCTGCCAAGTTTGACGAAAATCCATCATGAGGTTTTCAGGAAGAAGATGAAAATGTACAATTCAGGCCCCCATTTGGACCTTCCCAACCCCCCCCCCCCCCCCCCCCCCCCCCCGCCCCCAAGAGGGGCACCCCTGGATTTGCTATGAACAAACTTGAAACTACAGTCATTAATGTACTCACTCATAGTATTATCTTAGCTCTATAACTTCTGATTCTAGAGAAGATTTTTAAAGATTCCTTCATTTTGGGGGGTTTGGCCCCGCTGGGGCCCCTGGGTGGGGCATGTGCCCATTTTAACAAATTGAGATCCTAACCCCCTAGGGATACTACCTGCCAAGTTTGGTGAAAATTGGTCACGGGGTTCTCAAGAAGAAGATGAAAATGTATAATTTAGGCCCCATTAGGACCCCTCCCCACCCCCCTCCCCTGGGTCCCAAGGGGGGCACCCCTGATTCTGCCATGAACAAACTTGAAACTACAGTCATCAATGTACTAACTCATAGTATTAACTTAGCTCTATCACTTCTGGTTCTAGAGAAGAAGATTTTTACAGATTCCTTAATTTTGGGGGGTTTGGGCCCCCCCTGGGGGCCCCCTGGGTGGGGCATGGTGCCCATTTTAACAAATTGAGTTCCTAACCCCCTAGGGATGCTACCTGCCAAGTTTGATGAAAATCGGTCTTGGGGTTTTCAAGAAGAAGATAAAAATGTAAAAGTTTACGCACGACGGACGACGCACGACGGACGACGGACGACGGACGACGCACGACGGACGCCGGACGAAGGGCGATCGCAATAGCTCACTTGAGCCTTTGGCTCAGGTGAGCTAAAAAGTTGATATGATAGCAACTCTTGCTGGAATGGCAATTGCCATGGCAATGACAAGAATCCAGCTTCCTGACTGGCTCTTGCTCTGGGTAGTTGCCATTCCAGCAAGAGTTGCTATCCTAACATCTTCTATGAAATGGGGCCAGATATCTGTTTGTTCCATCTTGTACACAAAGAAATAAGCTTATGGAGAAAAGGGTGTATGTTGACATCTCTGGATTACTCAATATGCAATGCTGACCCAGTTGTTGCATAGTTTTGCAAACTACAACCAAACAGCTTCCAGTCACGCCATGATAATTGACCTGGGAGTCTGTGGATATGATCTGTGTCTCTCTCGGTTCCACAACATTTGCTCCTGCGACAATAGTCCCCATGAAATATCTGCACGCTAAGCCAAACATAAATCATACCCTCACACATAACCCTGACCCTAATTCTAATCATCGCATGAAACTAAACCTAAAACCCTATCGCAACCCTAACCCTAACCCTAAATCGTTGAAGAAAAGACCGGAGCAACTGTCCGAGGAGCGAATGTCCTGTCACCATCTCTCTCACCTCCAAAGGGCTCCTCCTGGGGCCATAGCAGCACCTTGGCGTACTCGATGCAGTGCTCTGGGAGACGGGGTGTGTGGGCGATGGTGCACATGGGGAAATTGACCTGACGATGAATGGAAAGAGTTATTACTGGAAATTTTACTTCTGGTATGATACCACAATTAGGATTTGCACGATTACAATGCATCATCATCGAGAAAAGCCATTTATCATCATTTTTGCATTTGTCATATGAATTAAACTCTGGCATCTTGATGAAAAACACAGTGCCACATACCTCTCTTTTACCAATGAACGTTTCAGTACATGATGTTCTCATGTGCACGCATGAATTCAAATTCTTGCATTTGGCACAATATGCGAAGTTCATACAATGCTTTTGCTCATTACTGCTACTTTCCTGGAGTGAATTGCAAAGGGGTCATTATCATTCATTTGCTTTCTGGCGTGTACTGTATGGATATATCATGCTGCTTGGTTTGCTGCTCATCGAGGTCCACTTTTATTTTGTTGCTACTGCTACAACTAATACACAGACTGATCGGAGATCTAGTAAGCTATGCCAGGCCAAGTATCTCTGTCCATCAAGAGTGTTTGCATGTTGGCTATTTCATGCCCAATATGTCGTGCAAAGCAATTAATATAGTTCACAGTCTTCTTCCTCTGTATGGGCAGTGTAGTTTCAAGGAAATTACATCAGATATGATTTGTTCCCTGGCACAGAAATGGTGACCAGCAAATTGTGTTCTGTGACTAGCTACAATATAAGAAATGGGTGGAATATGCTATGTTTTTGTTGACAAATGAAAATAAATTTGAATTGAAATGAACTGAATTGAATTGAATTGATTTGAATATCTCCATAGATCTCCTCTTTCATTCTGTGTTCGCTCCAACTGATATTCTGCACTCTCATTAGAAGCCGGGTTGGATGTTCCATCCAGCAAGTCCTGCAGGGTCTTTTTCATGGTCCATGTCTCAGTTCCACATAAGAGTACACTTTCAACACAAGCTCTAAAAAAGGCAAGTTTGTAATATTTGAAATGTTTGACTGCCAGATGAGATGCAGTCTGTTACATGCATTCCCAGCTATTGCTTTGCAAGTTGTGAAGTCCTTTCTTTCATTCATTCATTCATTCATTCATTCATTCATTCATTCATTCATTCATTCATTCATTCATTCATTCATTCACTCACTCACTCACTCACTCACTCACTCATTCATTCATTCATTCATTCATTCATTCATTCATTCATTCATTCATTCATTCATTCATTCATTAACTAATTCATTCATTCATTCATTCAATCATTTCCATAACAAAACATAACATTTACAAAAATCAAAACACAATTGCCTTAGTACAAGTCCTTCAGGGAGTCAGCCACATAAAGCCTACATATCAAAAATCATTGATCTCATTTAGCTGGGAGCCATCATTGGAGAGGATTGGTAGATTTGGCTGCAGTGACCCATGAACCTACCTGTGGAGGGTAGAGGTCCAGCGTGCATTCAATGCAAGGTGTGGTCCCCGGTATAATGACCCTGGCGTTTCCCTTGAACCCCTCCGTGCCCCCATCAATCATCGGCTTCACTGTGTTGGGATCCATGTTCCCGTCTTCGTCGTAACTTATCATGCTTAGCTGGGGGGGGGGGGGGTGGGAAACAGACCGCAATGATCAGATAAAGACCATCAGATATATTTAGGGTCCTAGGTGTGCACAGATTTAGACATCGAGACTATGAAACTTGAAATAAGATTGGGGAAAAAGAACACAAATTGATTGACTGGCAGGTATAATATTATACGAGATGACTGTGTGCAACATATCCTACAATTTTACAATTACTCATGCTTCATGAATCTGACATCTATCTGACAGGAATGCACTGATTCAAGCCAGCATAAATATTTGTAATATGATGCCAACTGACAACTCTTTGGGTATCTCATATGAAATTGAATTACAGTAATGGTCATCTCAAAATCACATATCAATACAACTGAAATTCACTGGAGCCAGACAGACAGATGGAAAGACAAAGAATGCTTGAGTTGCAATGCATTTAAAATCAACAGCTATAGTGAGCTTTTTTTTTAATGACAGGTATGGGCTATTACTGAATGGGTAGGGTATATAAAAGAGGAAATAATTCATTTAAAAAAAGAAGAAGAAAAAAGCATGTTGTCCTAAAAAAAACTAACAAAGGATTGACTTAAAACAAAGAATTAAAGGGTGTGTACAGTTCTGGTCGAGGTGAGGATTTAGCTTTTAATATTTTGCGAGGTATTCAGAAACCACTCTATGAGATGTCAAAGAGCATGCAATTCTAAAGGGTATCAAAAGTTTATTTGATGAAAATTGGTTTTGAAATGGCCGAGATATCCAAAAACAAGGTGAAACAAAGAGATCCTAAAGTTGTGGCCTGTCGCCTTTTATTATTATCACTTTTTTGGATATCTCAGCCATTTCAAAACCGATTTTCATCAAATAAACGTCGAATCCTTCTTAGAATTACATGCTCTTTCATATTTCATAAGAAGTTTCTCATTATCTCACTTAGAAATGTTCAAAACATGAATCCCTTACCTCAACCAGTACTGTACAGTCCCTTTAAGGTCCCACACTACACTTTCTATCCACACTGCACTATCTGGCTATATTATACTTTCTACTCACACTGTAGTACACTATCCACATTGTGATATCTACACGCACTGTACTATCTACTTCTATT
Source organism: Diadema setosum (assembly GCF_964275005.1). Lineage (NCBI taxonomy): Eukaryota > Metazoa > Echinodermata > Echinoidea > Diadematoida > Diadematidae > Diadema > Diadema setosum. The sequence continues at coordinate 15,875,904 of NC_092686.1, read as the reverse complement.
CATTCTCTGACATTAACTCAGGCCTTAATTTTAGGTTCTTTACTTAAAGGACAATTTCAGATGTCTCGCACAGCTCTATCATTGTCAAATGACCAAGATGGACACTCGTGACCCTTCTATAGGGTAGCATTAATCTCGAGTGATTTAGTGACACTATAAGGACTGCAATCATCTTACTATTTATCAGTCATCAATTTACATTTCCAGTGAGCGGTTGCCATCTCAATGCCTTCATTCCACAGAAACTTCAATGTGGAGCATTTTTTCCACCATAAAGAAGCAATTTTATGGTGGTTTAATTATAGAAGAAATCATATACAACGTAAGGCAGACTTTTTCTTTTTTTCAGGCATAATCAAACTTACCAGCATGCCATTCATCCAGCGCCTTGCTACAATAGAATCCAAACCACAAATGATGAGATGAAATTCTGCAATGAGAGAGAGAAAAAAAAGCATTTGTGAGTTTGTTTGAATGACAAGAGAGAGATGAAATACAGATAGGTTGCTGAAGCACAGTAAGAGATACTAGTAGGCTCTTGTTAAATGTCTACTTGTTATCAATAACTCTTAGCACTCTAGCATTCTTTATAAAATTATCTTCTTTTTTTTTTAATGAAAATTCAGCAAAGAAAATGCGGTTCCATCAGGACTTGAACCCAATACCTCAGGATTGCTAGACCAGGGCTCTACCTTTTGAGCTAGGGAAGGCTCCAATGTGGTGTTTGTCCCCCAAACCCCTTAATTCTCAATGCTTGTAGGGTCAGAATCTTATGTAAACCCGACATAAGCCCAAAGGATATAAATCAACTTGGGATATGGGGATAAATGCTACGGATCACAGAAGTTTCCATTTAATAACTGTTAACTTTAAATTTCACCTGATTTGGCTTTTTGCTTTGTTCTTATTCATCTGTTTGAAACAAAGAATCACATGAATAAGGTAGAGGGAGTATAAAACCGCGACTTCATGCTGAAGTTGACTTTATGACGGCACACAGGGTTGTAGCACTTTCATTCAAAGCAGACAAAGAAAATAAAAAGAAACAGTGATATTGGTCATGATCACATATGCAAATAAGATGCACTGGTGCACTATCTCACTGATGTCTCTTTCATAGGCAAGAAAAAAAGTGCACCACTTCTGGGTTGTTTTTTTTTTTTTCATTTTTTGTTCTTTTTTGGGTGGGGGTGGGGGGTAAAATCAGAGCCTTTATATCAAAGCAGTGTACAGCAGTAGTAACTTAGCAAATGGTGATCTGCATGTGGAGGAGGTCACAGCTGCTACATAATCAAGGAGAAAAGGATTTTCATAATAATTTTTCTTTAAAAAAAAAATCAAAAAGGAAACAGTGAGGCGGTTGCAAAATGATGATATGAACACCAAATCTGATTTGCATGGTGTCATCTGATATTACTGTTTCCTCGAAACATGCAGGGAGGTGAGACAAAAATGCGACTTGACAGATTCTTTAACGCTCTCATTCTATGTCTGATCTTACTTTAAGTACACTGATTCCTTTTGTTTGATTTGACTCTAAATTTATCAAAGTCAATGTGAGCACGGTGTGCCAGTCCATTTTCCAAATCAAAGATTCTGGTTTATTTTGATTTGATCAAGTATACTTACGGCTATAAAATGTTTCATCAAAGTCCTCTATCCTTTTGAAATGACTGATGACAAGACGAGTTAAGGGTGTGTCAGATTTTCAACAAAAATGACCTGTGTATTGATGAAATGTTAGCAGCATTTCTTTTAAATTGCATTGTAATTTCTACGTCATTGCAGACAATAAGTTGGAAAAGTTTTTGGCACAATACACTCTGCTTCTCTACACCAAGAGTGTAAAAGGATACGGAGTGACATTGCATCCAGCGACTCTGTTGTTGATGAAGTCTGCTGCACAGGTGGCCTTAGCTTTCCCCACATCTTTGGTCCTGATGCCAAGTGAAAAGTCAAATGAGAATGATAAGATAATTCCATATTTTTGATGGGAATGCAAACATGCAAATCTCCCTGTAAGCCTATGTTTGTGTACTTATCTTACTGTTACAGTGTCGGCTGCTTGTTATCCACACTGGAGCATTGAGCAACTTACATTTTACAAGATTTATGTCACGAAGCACAACAAGAAATCTTTTTCATATGCTTTTGATGATCCATGTCTGCTAGACAGCGGTTAGAATTGCACAAGAAAAGTTCAGCGGTAAGAAGTAAGTTCAGGTAGATATTCGGCCTTGGTGTGCATTAATATATACCTTGGCTTATATGTTTACTCATATGATAAAATATCTGTACCAGAGGTAATCAAAGAAACTGACTTGACAGTGATTGAAATCAACCTAGCACCAAGACATCAAACTATTTACCTGGTAGTTTTTGTCTCCTATCTTCGCACTATTTTCACAATGACAAAATAAAGAAAAACAGAACAACTCAAGCCTTAGATAAACATACATAATGCATTAAACAACTGTTCCAAAGATGTTTTACCAACTCACCTGAAGAGAAACTGTCGATTAAGATTTGACAAATCTATTGTGTCCATATCAATGACATCAATCTGGCGGAATCCACTGAGGGCCTGCAAAGCATGAGAAAAGCAGAGATCTATGAATTTGATTGGTCCTTTGTGTTTTCCTAGATGAAATAGTCAAGCCTTATGCTTGACGTGTCTTAGACAGTAGAATTCATTTGCAAAACATTCCCCTGCATCGAATTGTGATCTACTCATTTGTTCACTCTATTGGTTAGCTAGTCTAACACTACTTTGAGAGTGAGAAAAAAAACCCCATACATTTGGAGTGTGTTTGTGTGTATGCGCGTGTGTGTGTATGTGTATGTGTTTAGTAATATTGAAAGATTATTGAAAAAACAAAAAAGTAATTGTACATTGGCAAATTAAATATAATACTGCTATCATGCTGTGGTTGTGCAAGATATTGCAATTTAGTCTTCATCAGTTACATTATCAATGAGGTATTATTTTTGGCAGATTTCTCAAGGATGAAAAACATGAGAAACAGAGAATATTTCAGGATGAGAGTGAGCCTGTTTGTGTTTGTACTTTTGAACTCATTCACTCACCAGATCTTTGAGGATTTCACAGCCAAGTCCTCCAGCTCCTATTACCAGTACTCTCAGATGTTCCAGCATGATGCCAAGAAGCTGCAAAGAGCATGGAGGAAAGATGATGTGGAGATCAGATAATAAATCAAGTATCAAATTAGATACCATGGTAGCAATGCCCTTTACAATGAATGCATGATGATTAATGGTACTGTGCTATATATTTCTTCTCTGCAGATGCATTGTGTCTGTCATTATTTTATGAAAATAAAACTAATAAGATATCATTCACAGACCATGCTCAGCATTCAGGCAGGTAGTCTTGTCTACCTACTTCCATACCCTTGTGACATTGTAGTCCTTTTTTTTTTAAGATTATAAATTGTTTTGATGCAAACTAGAACAGTGATGTATTTTGTATCCTATGAATATGACACTGAAAACTGAATAATCTATATGAAGTGCAGAAATTCCAACAATATTTTCTGTAAAGACTAACAGACTCTCCTCTTCTTGATTTGACAAAGGTGAGATGTACGACCTAAGCTAATAACGTCTAATGATGCAGTGATGTTTCTTTTTAAGGTATGGGACATAGATCTCTAGAATTTTAAATCTGTAAAAACTGTGTAGTGTTTAAGAAAGAAAGGGATTTTCTTGTTTGAAATAAGCACAATTTTACATACGGGTATAAGTATTCACTGTCATCTCATCTTTAATCAGCCGGTCAAAGGACAGATAACAATGGCTTTCTGTTGGATATATTAGTTGCCAGAAATCATCCCTGTATTCCATTTCTAATTCCCTTTCTGATCAATTGCCTGAAAGGAGTATCTACCAGCTCACTGACATTTGATAAGTGCCTGAAGGTAGCCCATCTCACCTCTGGGCTAGGTTCAAACTCTGGAGTAGCAAATGGACCTGATCGTTCAAGAAGTTTCTTGATGTGGTCCCAACGTCCTGGCCACTCCGCTGCATCATTATCATCTACTGTCATTCTGTAAAAACAAGTAAACATAATATATTAGCCAATATAGTTACTGGGGCCCATTTATTACCTGTACTTTAATGTTTGGGCCAATTTCTTTATAAAAACACAGGAAGAGGACAGAAATATATTGCTCCCTGTGACATACATGATGACATTCAGACTCAGTTATTTCATAGTTTGACAGTTATGTTGAACATTAGTTATTACAGCTGTGAGTGTGCAATACATTGTTCAGGAGGTTGATGGGTACTTGAGAATGACTTGCTATTGTGAGCTTCTAAAACTTCCTTGATATTCAATATACCACCTAACATACTCTAGAATATCAGCTCTGGCTGATGTATTAGTACATTCACATTCATTCAGAATAAGAATCAGATCCAGAATCTATGCCTAGGTCTCTTCTTCTTCTGTTTATTCTGCCTCCTTGAATCTTCTATCCTGAAGATTCTTGCAGACCTTGTAAATTGATTGATTAGATGGTTGATTAATGAAAGGTAAAACATGGCAAGGATCTAACATTACAATATCAACAATAAAAAAAGATTTACATTTTGGTTTGGTTACTAGATCTACTACTCTATCTAGAATCTAAATCTAGTTTTTAAAGAGACGTTTCACATATTTGGGGTAAAACACAATAATCAAACATATTGGTTGAACATAGAAAAAGAACTTTCGCAAGCCAATGTGGGCTGCCATTTTTTTCTGGAAGTGGATGTTACGATTGAGAAAATACAAAAACATGAAAAAGACAACAGTATTACACCACCACAACTGCAATCACTGTTCGTGCTCAGTGCATGTGCGCCGGTCCTTTTCACGTGCTTTCGCAATGCATGGGACCTGGCGCTTACGCAAAGTTCGCGAGCCAAATGAAGGCATTCAGCAGAAGATCTTGGAGCACGCACGTATCGCACAGGGATTGCACATCAGGCCGCGAACTGGACTACCACGTTCACGAACCGGCGGACGCTGTACCACTACCGGATCGCGGCTGTGATCTTTTTTTACTATCGCGATGGACATTGGTCTTGCGATGGTGACATAATGTGAATTGTTAAGTGGTCAACCTCTATGATATAACCTGGGTTAAAGCAATTTGCAAGTTTGCATTTCAGAGTGGAAAAACCCTTATGCGGCCGCAAACCGGGACATTTACTCTACTCACTCAGTTCTTGAGAGAAGCCCATATACAATTGTACGTGCACTCACACACCAACATACATGACAACAGATGGGACTGTTAAATAATGGCTAGATCTAGATCCTACTTCACATCAATGCAATGCAGGGATAATATAAGTTATATTATCAACTCACGGTTCTTCCGCCATATTTCTTAAACTTTCTTCTAAAGGCCTCCAGTCACTGATTTTGCTAGCTCAGCTTTTTCTGTCACTTAAGTTGTTTCTACGGAACTATTCGCTATCTGCAACTTCATCGACTGTGTGCCAGTGGGTCAGAGAAGGAAAATAGGAAACAAAACTGTATGGTATCAAACACAGATGGCGCTTTTCGTAATTCGCCGATACGAGCTAGCTGGGCTCATTTCAACTTGTAAGAAAACAACAACAAAAAGAGCAGCATCAAGTCGTCGACGTCAACGTCTTCGTGAAAATGGATGACCTTGAAATTCCCCCTCTGCGATCTATGAACGATTTCGTTCTGGAATCAGCTCGCTTCTCAGCTCCAGCAGTAGGAAACCCAACAAGATGGGCTAATAGAGTCATTGATAACCTTCTCTACTATCAAACAAATTATTTCCTGGCTCTGGTGATCCTATTTCTTATTGTTGGGTGAGTAAAAATGGTTTACAACAGTCCCACTCATAGTTTGTGATGTTTGTGCAGTGTAGACTGTGTGTAGATGTGCACGATTATGACGATGTCGATGGGCGTGACTGTAGAGTGAATGTGGCTGTTCTGACATACAGTGTATAGTAAGGGTACTAGGTCTCGCGCAGGGACCCAATGATCGCGCATAGCGTAACTGCGTATAGCAAGCGATATTACGCGTAGGACTAAGCGCAAAATTTGCCGATACGCCCCTGGAATAAACATACCTGACTTACCGCTCAACATGAGAAGGAAGCAGGTAAGAAATTTTGATTTCCAACAAATTTTCCACTAAATTTCCAATTTTTTACCTTGTAATTTACCTACCTTACCTTAAAATCTGTTCTAAGGATGTTGTAGCCTAGACGTGTCGTCTCGCTTGTCTCGTTCGTAGTCGATAGAATTCGTAATTTGTTCGATCGATCGTTTACCACGTGACGTCATCATACACAAGAACAATGTATGCTGCCAGCTACGCTGAAATACTGTTAATAAGTGTTGTTTTAAGTCAAATTTTAACACAACGATTATAATATTACAAAGGAATAAATATTTAAGTCTATCGAAGTTGAAGTGTGATTTCAATTTGAATTTGCTTGTGATTTCTTGCGCTAACTTGTGATATATTTGTGACAGGGGAGGGCCATAATGATACTGAAGAAAACAAATTAGATGAGAGTGTGACAAATGGGTGACGAAAATGAGAGGGTGACGAATGGGTAAGCACACACACAAACACACACACACACACACACACACACACACACAAATATATGTTCATATCAGGGAGGTGTGAGACCTCCCTGTTCATATTTTACTTTTTTCATTTTATATTACGTGTATATTATTGGTTAAAGTGATTAGAAATATTGTAAGAAAACTTTATAAATGAAAATCATTAATGATTATGAAAATAAACTTTATAAATGAAAATCATTAACGATTATGAAAATATCAATGATAAAAATAATAATAAGATAATAAGAATGATAAAATGATGATCGTGGTGGAAGTGATAATAATAATGAAAATGATAATGATGATGATTATGATGATCGATGATGATGGTGGTGATAATAGTAATAATGATAATAATAATAAAAACAATAATAATAATAATAACACATATAATGATAATGACAATAATATACACAAGTTATGTAAAACTGCTGTTGCCTAACAGGGACAAATTTAATATCAAGTGAAAAAATATTCTACGAAAGCCGGAGCACGTTACAGCCGCAGAGGGGCAGACACTTTCACGCATGAAACTACAGAGGGCAGCTGCGCGATCTTTACATACCCCGAGAAATTGAACGCATAAAAAAAAGTCCGACATACAAACGGCGACAGCGCACTACTCCGTCATCGTATCATCAGGAGATTCTGGGAGGTGATTTTTCTGCATTTTCGTGATATTCATTGAGAAATTCAGGTACGATTATGGAATAACTTCTATTATAAGAGCATTTCAAATTTTCGTGCGCGATATCTAGAACCCTCAACCATACTTAGTATTCTGTATGACTGTAAGCATAGGCTTTTGTAGTTCAGAAAGTACAGTTTGCTTTGCCAGTCTAACGCATCTACACTCACTGAAATTTAATGTCTAGAAGATCGAAGAGTAGCGCAATGGTGCTAGAAGTAGAACCTACTAATAGGGTGTCTGGTAGATTTTTGGAACTGGAGAAATACAAGTCATTTCACACAAAAACATACATATCCATAATGTCCATAGTTAACATAATGCACTTGTCAATGTAATGACGCACCCCACTACCCCCGGACATGGGTGCGTCATGGTCATTTTTTGACTGACAACACGGGGTTTTTGACGGACACCACAGTCACTTTTTTGACGGACAAAACGCTGCAAGTGACGAACACCACAGTCACTTTTTTGACGGACAACACGTTGAAAGTGACGCACACCTCGGTCACTTTTTTGACGGACATCCTCGGTACATTTGACGCACCCCCGAAAATACTGAAACGATTTTTGCATACGTTTTATTCAAGCAATTTCATTTTCTTTTGGTTCTTGAACATAATTTGTAAAAGTTTCGGCAAGTTTCCCTTACCCTGGCCCTGTAAGCACCATACCGTCATTCACCGTACATCACGCTGCTGCATGCTACGATACTAAGTATTCCGTACATTTATAGTGTGTATTCTGTGCATGCAATCCATACATGACAATAATGTGTGCAGATGCGCTGTGTGTGCGCAGCCATTGCTACTGCAGCGCAGGTACACACCACGCCACGGCATTCCAGCGAGTACTCACAGCCCAGTCGTCGCTGTACGTAGAGATTCGCACTACATACTAACAGCGTCGCGCGTCTCGTCGGGCTAATCCTGCGAGCAGAAAATGGCATGCGGCAGGCAGTTTCGTCTGCTGCCGCTTCTTTTACTGTTAAAAATTCGCCTTTGTCACCACAGAACATTATTAAGAAAATGTGAGGAGAAAGGGTGGCTTTTAAATTATTTGCTTGCCAGATTCTGGCAAGCATTTTCCCCTCTTATTCCAAAACGCTTCCCGACTTTGATTTTCACTTGCCGCGGGAAAACGGTCATGTAATTTCACTCGCGGTATGTGTATACGGTACTGGTAGCGTGCAAAAATGCGTGCAGTTTTCCATAGTAAGTGACGCACCCCTCGGTTCAGAATAATGCGTGTTATTTTCCATAGCCAAGTGACGTACCATGACACACCCCTCGGTCAAAAATGTGACCGACAATGATGGGATTTTGACGCACCCCTCGGTCAAAAATTTGACGGACAAAGCTGGTAAAATGACGAACACCTGGGTCACAAATTTGACGGACCAAACGAGGAAATGACGCACCCATGTCCGGGGGTAGTGGGGTGAGTCATTACATTGACAAGTGCATAATACATGTGCAAAATTTTTCACCATAATCATAAATAATGGTGAAGTTATGACTGAGCAAATAAAAACAGGGTATTTTTCATCCTCACGCTGTTAAAACCTTGGCGAAAAAGTGGGTCGCGAGCGTAATGAAACTTCACTGTCAAGCGCACTCCAGTGGGCGGTGCTATTCACTGCATGTATCACATTCAAAGCGCGCGTGTTTCTAAGGCTAAGCGCGCATCCTCGTCAGCTAGCACACACCTACCCAGCTAGCTGTGCGAGGCCCGCTTCGATCCCGCATCCCGCGGCACGCACTTGAACTTGCACTCGACTCGCATGCACTGGTTATCTCTGTGATGTCATACAACAGTATACAGTATACGTGCATGCCAGCAATACTCGGTACATAATTAGTCTATGCATGGTACCGCCGCCTTATCGCGCTAACTACAAATTTTACCGTACTGCACTTACGGTTAGCTGGGAAAATACAACACGGAAAGTGAGCAACCGAGGTCGTATACAGAGAAATTTCTTGGTCCGGGTGAATTTTTACTCATTTTTTACATTCACGGTTCTCTTCCATGAGAAAGGATTCCGTGAAGCTAGTCGTACAGTGTACGTCTCCACGGAACATATTCCCGGCCACAGACCGATTGGTACACGGGTTTACGAGACCGATTACCCATGTCGGTCTCTAGCGCGGCGGAGTAAAAGCGCACATAGTAGTGGTGCATGTGCGTCGCTATAGCTTTTGGTCTACAGACATGGAGATCACGCGCACATGTACTCACATTACGTACCGGCGGTGCGCTATGCTGTGCGGAGGCTGAACATCGTACCTATGCATGCAAAACCAACTCGGCTGTTCTGGAGCTTCGCGTAAGTGCGCGCCGTAACCACGAGTCATGGCGTGTAACTACGTGTCTAAGACTTGTAGGCCCCGCCTCGCTTAGTTCGCTGATGCTGTTACTATGCTGACAAGGGTATCTTAATCGCTATTTCGCGGGTTTATCCTGTGGAATAAGCGAAAAACCAATGCTATTTTTGGATTCAGCACCATTGAATCCTCCTACACCAGCATGGCCAGTTTCACAGTCGGACGAAACAGCCGAGTTATAGCGATGTTTAGGCTTAAATCTGAATTTAGGTAGCAATACGTCTTGATATCTGAAATCGGCGTAGGACAAGAAGAATGAGACCACCACAAGCTTTCATATGATACCAAATTTATGGGGATTTGTTCCCGGAATAAACCCGCAAAAATGCCTGAAAGGTGATTTTAAGCCGAAATTGTGGGTCCACTTTTTGACCGAACGCGCGCCCTACATTTGCCCATTGCCCAACACGCACTGAACGCATCTGGTAGTCGTAAGTTTATTTGAAAATGCTAGCGCTTTTGCAACCAAAATGTGACTTCTGTGATATCATTTGTATTGAACTTGTTTTGAAGATAATATGATAGATTTCTTTTATTGTAAAAAAAAATGTTTTGAAGTAATTTTATGCTCTGTAAATGCATATAGACCTAGGTTAAAGATGACTTGTGAACCCACGACTTGTGCGTGAATTTTGAAGGGGATGACAAAGCGCATTGCGCTACCGACGCCCTACTACTAAATAAAATTACGTGTTTCGTTCAGGTTGACACTTGACGACACATTTTTTTTTTTTTCAGTAGATATAGCCTAGATTCTAGTCCATATGGATCTAGACAGAAAACCATTAACATTGCAGGCTAATCAGATTGCTATAAAATTTTAATAGATATTCAAATTTATGCTATTTTACTTGTTGTAGGCCCTAGGTTAGTACTTTATAGTGTTGTGAACCGTTGGCGTTACTCTGGTAGCAAGTGGCGATGAGTAGAATCTAGTAATAGGAATTAGTCTCTTGGGTCCTGCATAAGTGCAATTAAAAAAGAAAGTACAAGTAGTTTCTCCTCTGGATTTTCGGAGAGAAGTGATTGCGGGAGGTCCATATTATTAGTATTTGGTATATTTCTAAACCTTATTTTTCTGATTTAAAGTGGCTACATACAATATAGAGTAACATATGTCCAGGTTAGGTACACTTAAGGGTTTTCGTGCTATAGTTCCAAAATAGATGAAGTCTTGAGTGTATCTTTCGGAACACTTTGTGTCGATATAATGACATTCTTTGGAAATGCATATTTAAGATATAAAAATTATGAAAGAAATTTGTCCAAAAAAATGGTTTTTGTTTTCTTTGTTGCCATGATTGGTACAGCGCGTCCTTGATTGGTACACACTCGTGATTTGTATGCACTGTAATACAACTTCATTCATTTACACGCTTCAACATTATCACCCATAAGAGTCATGTAGCTGTACCAATCATAACACAGCGCTGTCTGGAGGCAAGGCTGACATTATTACATTAACATCTTTGTGAGCTCACTGGTCATTTGTTGCATTCGCTGCTGTTGACTGAACATCATGACCAACTTCACTTTCACAAAAGACAACTATTCACCATTCAGTGCCCGACAACTGGTAAATAGCGGTCCAAAATGAGGGCTGCGTCTTAACTTGTCTGCTAATTTCCAGCTTGAAATCTAGTTTGGCAAGAGTTCATGAAGAGCACAAACTTTTTGTGAAGCTTTACTGGTCTTTGCTGCCTTGTCTACTGTGAATTTAAAGAGGTAACAGGGTGCATCTTTCAAACATGATATACATACAAGGCTATGAATTATTTATGAGCTTCAATGTGTCAAAGAATACCAGGCTGTACCATTTGTGAATCATGGGCTCATTACTCTACATATGCAATACACGATCAATATACAATGGGGCCATTATCTGGATGATGGTTATCATTTATTCACCAATAGTGGATTTATCATGGATTGTGGATATAACTTAGTGATCAATAATGGAGGATGTTCCTTTGAATTCCATAAAAATACATGTCCTAACAATTATCAAGCACATGCAAATTGCAGACATAAGCAAGATTTTCACACATTTATGCTTAACATTGAAATTTGATTATCTTATCAAATGACACATTTGTAGCACAATTCCTACAGTATGCACTGCAAATATATCATGATTACATGTGTACAGATGCTACATGTATTACATGGTTGTACTTGATACAGATTAAATTTTCTTCTTCCTAGTTTACATCCAACCATTAATCAATGATTCATTAAATCATCCAATCACTCACTTTGCCTGTATGACAACCACTGCACTTTTCTACATACTCAACATGTACCAAACAGCAGAAAGATGGTGTAGCAAGCATTCCATACTGAAACTACAGTGTTTCGAGTCCCAGGCCTTGTTCAGGAAATGTGATTTTTGTCTTTTTCTTCCCAACTCACAAGACATTGTTTAATTGACAGGTATGATAATTATAAAATGACAGTAATTACTTAGTAACACACCTATCTTCTCGATTTCTATTGTTTGTGCAGCTACATCAATCCAGTTCAGATGACTTGGGGGATTATCATTGTTGTTGGATCCTTTCTCGGCTTCTGTTATTGGACGAGCAACAAGAGAGATGTGAATAACTTCAAAAAGGAGCATCCAGTCATTTGTTTCATTGGCCTAGCATCTTTCATCTGGCTGCTAATCTACCTGTTGGGCAGCATCTTGGTATTCTTCTGGGGCATAGCTGTACCAATGACTCGTAAGTCTGAAGAAATTTGTGTTTGTGTGTTTTGATAGTAATGATAATAATGATAACAATGATAGTGATAATAATGGCAATAATGATAATGATAATGATATTGATAATGACACTGGTTACTTGTACAGTGCACAGTTCCTCCTGTCGACACACATTAGTGCTTTGATACAAACAATCAACTACACATGATGATATGATACATAGGGACAGCTCTAGGAGCATTTTGAGCAACAATGAGCATGGATAATTAAAACAAATTTCATTGTAACTGATTGACAAATTACCCTACATCATCGTAAATAAGCACTGAATTGATCAGTGTTTTAGTAGTAGCCATGATAAAAATCATGGGTGTACATACTTGAGCAGGATTTGAACCTACAACCTCCCGATCACTGGACAAGGCGCCATCTCAACTAGACCACCGAGCTTTCGCCCGACAGCGAGTGCTGGTTCTAATCCTTATAGCATGCAGCGGGTACTGCATAATTATTCAAATTCATGAAATTCTTCCGTCGAGATGTTTTCATTGCAACTGATTGACAAATTGCCCTACATTGATCAATGATCAATTCAGTGCTTATTTACGTCGATGTAGGGCAATTTGTCAATCAGTTGCAATGAAATCATCTCGACGGAAGAATTTCATGAATTTGAATATAAAACAAATTTGTATAAAGTTTTGATGTTAAATTTGTAGCAGAAATTATGAGATAATTTTACAAAGGTATTATGTGAAATACAAACATACAATTAATCTGTATTGGTAAAATGTCAGCGTATATCAGTAGTAATGTATAATGTAGTGTCTCCTTTTTACTGGGGGGGGGGGGGGGCTGCATTCTGCTTCTGCATAGTTAACAATTGAACATTCCAGTGGTCTGATTTTCCAAGCTGCTTACTTGGGTTTGCAGTATATGCATTAATCAAGTGTAGTGTTTTCCCTGGTGGAATTGTAAATATACTGATGATATGTAGGCAGCACAGGCAGCGCTGGTTGAAGTGTCCTGTTATAAGTATGGGGGCTTAGGGGAGTAGGTAAAATGTTCTCTGGGCAGTTTTCGCTTGCCATGTCACGGTTACATCTGCTCATGGCTGACTGCAGAATACTGTGGTGAATATCTGCGGAATTTTTTAGGGGTAGTAGAATGATTGAAGCCCCACTGTTATTAATACAAGACCAAATGTACACATCATATCTATATTACAGACCAGTTTCTGCACCATTTCCCCTTGATATACAAGAAAAGTCCCATTACTTTGATTCTCCAGACATTTTTGTTCTGTCTTCTCTCACAAGGTCAAAATTGGGGATCTCAACAGCACTATCCAGAACACTTCCATTTAGTCATGTTGGTGTAAAAGGGTCTCAAATTCATCTCGTTAAAGGCAATGTACCTACATTCCCAAGTATCATTGTAGGGAAGGTTGGCTTTGTTCCCCGGCAGGAAACATCCCCCCCCCCCCCCAAAAAAAAAAAAAAAACACCACAAACAAACAAACAAACAAACAAACAACAACAACAACACAAAAAAGAAAAAGAAAAAAAACCAAACAACTAGAAAAGCACTCTTAGAGTGCAGACCTCTGCCAAGCAGTTACTTTCCACCGATGATCTTGCTCTTCCCAAAGAGATTTTTTTCTCCTCTCCACCACTGGGGGAAAGCTCTTTGGGCTCTTCCACAGACATCAGTGATTTCCACCCATATGTATACATGCTGAAAAATTGCCCGATTTCCCAATATACATTGTAGAAGCCTTTGTTACGTCATAAATCCTTAGCTGCGTGGCGTGCCTCGCCCTAGCAGAAAGTGGAGCACGCACTTTAGTGCGCGCATGCAAACCTCAAATACGCGCAGCCTGAACTCCCAAGTTCATTGACCCTACCTGCCAAAATATAAAAAATCCTTCATAAATTCCCCAGAAATTGTCGGATCACTACCAGAAGTTAATCGTTTGGTAGTTATGTCATTGTCAACCTTTCCTGCAAGTTTCCTCCCAATCCGCTAACTACTTTTTGAGTTATTTTGCACACGGACAAACGAACACACAAACCAATGGTAAAGAAAACATATCCTCCTCCCTTGGCGGAAGTAATAACAAATATTTCAAAGACTCAAAAATGCAGTAGTGGTTGCCACTGTGGGGCATACTCTGAAAAAAAGAAATTCATTCTACCTTAAAAAAAAAAAAAAAAATACTCCAGACACGTAATGGCATACATTGACACCCACATTCATGAAAATATGTACCTGACACAAACATACACCCACACACATTCCTAGCCAATATGATATGGGTTACTGCTTGTCAAAACCTCAAGTCATCCATGTGAATGTTACACAGGAAGTTTTCTTTTGTGAATCGCAGACAGTATGTAATATCACTTGTATCATATATTGTGTAACCCCTGTGAGTGAGGCTTACAGCTGTAAGCACAAATTCTTGTACCCTGTACAGCATTTTACTTGTCCTTCAGTTTGGGGGTTAGGCACAGGGCTAACAACACTGCCCTGTAAAAAAAAAAAAAAAAAACAACTTGTTATGGAAACGGCAACAAACAAAACAGCAACGCAGCATTTTACTGTTTTCCCCCTATGTCTATCCAGTGATCGTAATCCACGCCTCACTGCGTATGCGCAACATGAAGAACAAGATGAGCAAGAAGCTGGAGTCGCTTGGCCTGAAGCGCACACCGATGGGCATCATCCTCTTCAACATCGGACTGGAGGAGCAGGCGAGGTCGTGACTAGCTGGTCTCATGGTCAGACTGTCTGGTTGCCAGGGCAACAAGGAGGGCGCTGCAGGAGGCAGCGTGGGCCCTGGCTTCGGAGGGGCAGATGGCGTCCCAGGCCAGGTGAAGAGGGAAGGGCACAGTCTGACAACCTCTGTTGGACTGAAACCAAGTGTGTGCAACCAGGCGCACACTTGGCCGGGTAGGTGTTTTTCAAGATTCTTTTCTTCCGATAGGCGACTTGTTAGTTCGAGGAATTCCGAAGATGTTATTGAGCTTGCCAAAGAAGCCACAGAAGATGATGATGTCATAACTTCTCAACCCAAAAGTGTCCATTTTAAACAGAAGAAAGACTAAAACCCAGCTTAAGTTAGAAATATTTGCTTTCATTACTTTGGTATGTTGTCATGTAAGTGTAGGAATTAATTTATGCTTTCAAACACATCACATGTTTTTATATAACTAGATGCTATCATAGGACTGAACCCATCCTTGGACTTTCTGATTCTTTTATCTCGTGAAACTACTCAAAAGCTAATGTAATATTACAGTTCACTGTAAATGAGTTTGATTGTAACATAGAACTGCCATTTTGAGATGAATATTTATGTTATAATACAAATGGTTGTGAAATCATGATATTCTTAAAAAACAACAACATGGTGATATGTCTTGGTATTTATGGTAAATCATTCAAACATATGTTTGTAAGCATGTTTGTAGTTACACGTATACCAGTCAAATTAATATGTTTTAGTGATCTTAGAAATATAATCACTGAGCCAGCATCCTGATGGTATGTGTGGTGTCATCTTTGTATCATCAAGTACTATCTTACCTATTTTGATTCCATGCTTTATATTAATGTAAATTGCCAACATTTGTCCTTTGAAGTTGAATACATAAAAATTTGTGCAATTTTATGTTGTGTTTACCATTATATGTAAACTGAATATCCTCCAGTTTCCATAGGAATATCTCCTGATACATGCAAATTTGAACTCTTTAGACCAACCCTACCTGTGAGACAAATTGTAATATCTGCGAAATTTCTGAATCAGCTATTGGTGTAAGATTAATTTTTGATGTATTTTTTAGATATCATGTAAAGATGATCAATTAAATTAGATTTCAGATGGCTTAGTAAGTGAACATTCATAATAAAATGTTAATGATGATAGATGAAGAAATGCTAGTTGAAATACATATGTGCAGAAATTTCTATCAGGTAAACATACATTTAGGTAATGGGAAATAGATAAATCTTCCGAGCACTTGCCAGACCATAATATGACATGAAACATGACTTGGTTCATTTCTTTCCTCTGATAAAAGATCAGCTGTATATAAAGGTGTAATGAATGTGTAGCATAGCGCAGGTCTTGAGACCTTTCTGTTTCTAGATGTGTTTGACATGATGATACAGATTTCACACTGACTGAAATATTGTTACATAAAAGTAGTGGAGGATCCTTTTCTGACAAAAATAGTTCTGTGGTTCTTGTTATCGAATTCCCTTAAGTTTGCATTCTTGAACTTGACATCTAAGAATTTCAAAAAACCCAAAGAATTAGCTGATCACATGTAAGTTACAATCAGAAGATTTTACTATGCCAGATTTTGATACATTATGCTGCACTCAAAATAAATTCATTTATCCAGTGTTTATTTCAACCTATAATTTTCACCTGTGCACATTTCTAACAATTTGATGTGAAATGGAGACACTTGTAGATCCTTGTGTATTGGAGAGCAGTATGGAGTGACTGTGTTCACAGCTTTGTTTTTACTTAAGCTACAGAATTGTTTATCTCCCCTTGGGGAACCACATAATTGTGCATTGTACCATGTATTCAACATTCTAGTGGATGAACAACAGTGAAAGAACAGTAAGCCGTTCTACAAATCAAAAATTGTACTTCTTGTTTTTTCTAAACCACACAACTCTTCTTGTTTTTCTGTTTAAGAAAACAGAAATGAACTTTAGTGCATTTGATTTCAAACTTACTGTCAATGACACCATTCTCTTATACAGCTACATTAGCTCACTGAAAGTACATGTACAGTGTGTTTGTTTTCAGTATGTGAAATATTGGTCCTTATGCATGATAAGTAATACAGGTGTCAATTGGTTTCACTGTGTATGATCAAAAAAAGAACAAAAAATAAAAACAAAAACAACAAACAAAGAACAGAAAAGAAAAAAAAAAGGCCAAGGTGTAATCATCAGTTTCTGACTGAGTTGTATATTACTGTACGTATTTGTAGAAAGGCTGTAAGATGTTGATCGTCAAAATTTTGATATATGAGCTCCATTTCATGTCTGCAATGAGCAACCCATGATACATATTCATTGTTTATGGCTCTTGTTGTTAAAGGTAAACATTATGTACCATGTTGATCACAATTATTTGGTTTTTCATTTTTTTTCTCGCAATATATTTCTAATTCCCTGAGCAGCAGTACAATCGATGATTGGTTTGCTGAAGTAGGAATTATATATCTTTGCTTGCAATTTTGCATATGAAGTGTATGCACAAAAAGGGGGGATGTAGCAGCATATTTTATGAATTATGATAAAAAAATTGCAAATTGCAAAAATATGGTATTACAGTGTGACCTATCAAAACAAATCACTCTCACATGATTCCACTTTTCATTTTCTGCAAATATAGTGTAGTAGCTTCCAGCTGTCCCACTAGTTATCTTGTCAGTTTGAAAAAAAAAAAGAAGTATAAAAAAGAAAATTAAAATGAACATGTATTTTGTCTACTGTTTTCCCATGTACATGTATTGTTATTTCACCCAAAATCCAGTCGCTCCATTTTGTTCCTTTAATCTGCTGACTCATGCAAGAACTTCTGTCTGAACACCTGTTTATAGCTATCATGTTACCGGTACAAGCTCAAGCCAGGATTTTCTGAAAGACAAATTTTAGGGAATGGAATATTTATACAGTAAATGCATTTCAATTTTGTACTAGTGTTTTAGCTAACAGCTCTTTCGTATACTCTTTTTAATAGTGCACCTTTGTATGATGTCAAACAGTTAATTGTGTTTTATGTATACGCTGTAGTTTGCAATATATAGTATAACATCAGGTTTGAATAGCATTGGGTGTGACTGTCTACTAAGTGATTATGCATTTTAAGGAACAGTTGTAAGTAAACTCTACATGTTATTGTGTCACATAAACCAGATTACTAGTATCATTTTTATGATCATTGCTATTTTATTTTTTTATTTTTTTATTCATTTTTATTTTTAGGAGTGAGCCAAAAGGTATTTACTGATCCAGATATCAGTGTGGTGAATTTTTTGTATGGGGTGCATTTACATAATCTTGTACACAGATAAAAAGTGGAGTATAGCGGATATTGTTACATTTAATAGGAATTTGTATGCGTAATAACAATTAAATGCTATAGAACTTGCATGTGTGCCCTTGTATTGTTGAAGTGTGGCTCTTTGTAGTCTATTGTTTACTCTTTGATTGTCCAATTTACAGATTTTTATTTATTTTTTTTTTTGTGAAAATATTTCATTATCGTGATCATATGATGGATATGATAAAAACTATTCATGTATATTCTTCAATACAGTACGTGGTGTATATGGAAGATCTGGGAATACACACATGCACATTCATAATGTACATTGGAGACTACTACTACAGTACTCTATAATATGTACCCAGAGAAGCAAAACTACACAGTGAAACATGCAGGTATAATATGTATGCACAAAATTATACAGACATGTACACATACATGCAAGTAATACATTGGAAATAAACATGTTTATTAACTGGTGGAAGTGCCCTGGCTGAATCACTCTGTCGTATAAGTTATATGGGTCATATTTTATAGCCTCCTTCGTGTTAGCCCGCTGTCCCAACCAGATACTTTCCAGAGAGTGGAATGTCGCCCTCTTGTGTTCACCCATCTCGCAGCAATCTCAACTTCACAAAATGGATCGAGGAGATACAGGGTATAAATATACTGGATAATATCTTTACGGAATGGACGCATCTTGTTCAGAGCGCGTGACCATGTTTTTTGTGCCTGGTTCGAGAGAGCCTAAGTTGAAATATCTTAACAGGTTTTGTGCACTTGTTTTTCGCTGGAAACTCTTCGGTAGTGCGCCCACTACACTGATGTCTCACAAGATGCCAGTGCATTGATTACCTATCAAACTAACAAGATGGAAATAACATTGTAGGCCCTATGCTCTGAGACGTGATTTATGAAGAGTTTAATTCAAAACAAATTAACTCCATTCTAGTGTAGTTTGACAGGTATCTGCTAAAAACAAAGAAAATGATAAGAAAATATGGGATATTTAAAATCATAACTTCAAGAATATTCATAGTCATGTTACACGAGAGTTATCACTGGCAAGGTATTATTTTGCTGTATCTGATAGTAGACTTACTTTAAAATGTTTAAAAATGGCGCTTAGCGCTGGGATGAAACTCTTCATGTTGTGCATTTTTATGAAATAATTAGGCCTAACCACATGCATATCAACAGTAAGTCTCAGAAAGAAAACATTTTGCGTTCTTTTGCAAGGAAATACGCCCAAATTAATCCAGCTGTGCGGCTCGTGCGTTTGTGTGTCAGTGCGAATGCATATGTGTAATGTGAACAGGAATTATATCAGGATCGACTGGAAACTCCCTCCGTGAAGTCATGTATGCCATCCTCCGGCAGTGTTTTGTACATTCTGACCTTTGCTTTGTGCCGTTTCTCAGCGACCTTATATTCTCTATTACAATATAGGTAATTCCATTCTTGGCGAATAACTATAATTCATCACAACGGTTGTCATAGATGTATTCATAAAACTCCACTTTCTAGTAATGCAGTGGTTTGAAATGCGCTTTTTTAGACTATCAAGAGGGCGAAACGACGTTGGTAGAGATAATTTTGACAGTTGTTGCCAAGGAATCCTGCAAAATACCGATATAAACATGGATCTCATCATAATTATTACAGTCGAGTGTCTGCTTGTGCCGTAATTGCAAACCGCCAAACCCCGAATGACATTGTTTTTTGTCGTGTGGATAGGGCGTAAACAATTATGATAACGTAAAACAATTTCACTAGCTACCAGTGTTAGAAAACATCTGTTTTTAGACTTTAAAGTGGGAGGATTAGGGTCTAAAGAAGATTAATTGTAAAATTGTACGAAAACATTACTCTTCTGACCATAAGTGACTACGGACGAAAATAGTAAACTTACATACGGTATCTATAGTATCAATTTCATATCTCTCTATCCGCTCTTGCCAGCCCCCTTTTTTGTTCACCTTACTTCTTTGGGTTTTTTTTTTTTTTCTATATTCTTTTTTTTTCTCGAGAGGGAAGGCGGGGGGGGGGGGGGAGCGTGTAGGATAGTACTACCGCTAGAACTACTGTATCACCAACGCCACTCAAACATGAATTTCAATTTTCATCCGTATCACAATATACAATGTCCCCTCATTTCACTTCAAAAACATCGTTGTTAGATGTGACACCATGGGTGTCAAACCCAACACAGATCAAGCGTCAATAGAGGACTACACCCACAGGTGTAGAAAGTATATTGTGATGGTGTTGAAAAGTGTTCACCTGGCACTTCGTGGTATTAATTTGACACTGTAGCTGGTGATATTTTTGACACTGCGATGGTGTTAATTCAATAATGATACCGCATGGTGTTGATTTGATATTACTGGTGTTAATGTCAATTGTATAACACTCGTCCAGCTTCAATAGGAGACCACACCAACTGGAGTTACTGAGAAAGAACCAAAATGGTGCTCTTATAAAGCCATGTGGAAAATTATTTTTTATTATTTCTTATTTTTTCCTCTTTCTGTATTTCAAGAGCACTACTTGAAAAAAAAAATATTTGTGGTTCATCTTAGCCTACTAATGTTGTGCAAGTGTATGAATAGGCGTCCAGCACACAAACGTTTTGAGAGATAGGCTGCTCTCATCTAGAGATCTATAATGAACAAAATTAATTACACCACGCAGACAATCCGTTCACTACATTATTTATTCTGAGATAACTGTTTTCGGGGATTCAGCGTTTATTGTCAACCGTATAAGTGTTTTTACTGCTTTATATATTTACACAATATCAGGTATTCTGATATAGATGCATAAGATCATGCAGCTAAGCTTTTCAAACTTTAAAAAATGGTTAAAGAGATGGTATGTATAGTTTTTATTGAGATGGTGATTCAGTTTTAACCTTTTGCAAGATAATTAGAAACTACTTATATAAAATATTTAAAGAGCATCCAATTCCAAAAGGAATTAAAAGTTCATTTGATGAAAATGAGTTTTGAAATGGCTGATATATATATATATATATATATGAGCCACTATAGCTTGGTTTTATATATATACATATATATGTATATATATATATATATATATATATATATATATATATATATATATATATATATAGTAAAACTAAGCCAAGAATAAAAATGGTCCTAGTAAAAGGTTGGTCTCATTTTTTTTTTTCATTAGGACCTGTTTTTTTTTTTATTCAACTGTTTCAATACCAAATTGCATCAAATTAACTTTTAATTTCTCTTTAGAATTGGATGTTCATTTATATTTCATATAAGAGGTTTCTGAATATCTCGCAAAAAGTTAAAACATGTATTCCCATCTCAAACAAAACTATACCATCCCTTTAAACAGTGCCTTCAAGTCGACTGCGGCCTTTGAAAAAAAAAATAGAAGCGGTGCTTGATATGGCCACTATGGGCCATCCGCACGACTTGTAATGACCTTGTACTTGACGACCCGTCGTGTTAGTTTTACCTGGATTGTGTGACTGCGGCTGATAACATGCCTTAAGATTTACTCATGGTGTTGTATATTGGAATAACAGAGAGCTATATAAGATACAGAATAAGAGAGAAAACAGATTGAAGCCAAATACTTCTTAAATTGTTGACCCTAAGCCAAGGATAAGGCAATACCGGGCAAAAATGAACCTCGTGAAATATAGTCAACTTGAAAGGTTTTCATCGCCGCGTAGTACGTTGTAATGCAGCAAATCTTTCATTTACATTTACTAGTACTTACTTATTCAACATGAGTGTGGTGGTGGCGGGTGGTGGTGTGTGTGCGCGCGCCTTAAAGAAATAGGTGGCTATACCAGTGTATACTGAATTCTGGGAAATATAGCAAAAATTGACTTTCAGTACCAAGATGAAATTTATTCTACAGAAAATAAATCAAACACTCTAGGTCATTATAAGTCTTCATTATCAACTGATTAACAGCGTGTATATTTGTGTCTATGTCAAGTATCATTACGTGAGAGTGTTCAAAAATAATCTTCATGATATCTATGTTGTGATTATCGGTACCAATAACTGGATTATTATCAAATGTGTGTGCACGGCTTGGTAAAAGTGCGTGGCTGTTGAGTATTATATGGAATCTAATTTCGATGCATTAATGTGCGCAAAGGTATATCGTGTAGTATTAATGATGAATATAAGATCGACGACAATCAATGAATAAAGAGATGCACCTGAAAATATCAACTTATCACACCTATGGTGTATATATATATATACACACACACACACACACACACATATCGTATATATATATATATATATATATATATATATATATACACACACACACACACATATCGTATATATATATATATATATATATATATATATATATATATTGGTTCACAAGATAAAAATCCGTGAAAGACGTAGTTTTAACGAATTGAACGAATATATAAAATATTATTTATAAAATATATGATATAGCATGATATAATATATAATATATATAATAAGCTCGGAGCGTAACATGAAAGAGTGCGAAGAGAAAAAATACACACACACACATTCTCTCTCTCTCTCTCTCTCTCTCTCTCTCTATATATATATATATATATATATATTATATATATATATATACTAAGAAGTGTGAGGAAAGGCATGAATCGTGTACAAACGCTGGTTTGCTTATAGGCCCTACATACTGAGAAGGAGAGAGGAGCGGTATGCTTAGCTAGATTTCAACAAACATATTGTCTAAGCTTTCGGTCCGACCGTTTCATCGACCTTTATCAGGGCTGTATTGACAAAGAGAAACAGATTCCTGACAGCAACTCTCCGCTTAAAAAAAAAAAAAAAAAAAAAATGATTACGAGAAGGTGGATTACAGTTATCACATCCATTGAACACTTAGATTTTGTGTTTGGATTAATTTTGGAGGGGAGGGTGTGGGAGGTCGGTATCCATTCCCCCCTCGCAGACGAGGGAACTCTTTCTTTATTTTTTCTTTTTCTTTTAAAGAATTTAACTTTAAGGAACTGAATGTTGTGCACACTTTGGGTGAAATTGGGAAAAATTCAATCAGAAGGTGAGATGATTCGTTGGTTATTCATTTGTATTGCAATAGAAAACAAAAACACACCAAAAGATAAACTTAATTCTTTAAATGCTGTGTGCTTTATTGATCAAATTATTTGACAATCCAATATCATAGGGGAGGGTGTTGGAGGTGGATATCTCCCTCCCACGAAAAGAGAGCTTTTTCATTATTTGAATTAAAATTCATTTTTCTGGCGCTCACTTCAATCGGATGGAACATTTTGACAATTTTGATTAAAATGAAAATAAAAAACAAATTTAATTTCTCGATTGTTATGTGATTTGCTCATTTACTGATGAAATTATTCGAAACCCTATAATACGGGTAGAAGTGTAAAGGATAAGGGGAGGCAAACTGCCCCCTGCGTATAAGGCATCGGGGATGGATTTATTTTTAAACATGGACATATATGTATTTATATTTTCAAGCGAAACCTGTTACCCTGCTCACTAGCGGAGGGGATTCGTTCGAACTCCCTATCAGCATAGGCCTGATATGTATCTTATACATGCTTTTATCGTGTTGAATGTGTATAATATAATAATGTTTATATAAACTTCGCATCAAATCAAATTCTAAACATTTTCATGGATACAAATAAGTGAAATGATAGCATTTAAATCTAACAAATCTAACTATAGATCAATACAGCAATGACGCAGCAATGACTTAACTCAAGTAACCGTATATCGCCTTGTGGCGAGAAGAGAATAGCCATAAGCTCTGTTTCTGTACGGCTTCCTGACTATTAAACTGACAAACTGACTTACTCAACACCTGTGTCCACATGATAGAAGTCGCGAAGAGTAGTAAGGATTGACGTGTTTTATCACATGGTGAAAATGAACGGAATAAAAGATGCAATAAGATATTGAAACATTTAAATTCCATCAAAAGAAAAAAATGAAATCTACATTGCGGCCAATTTCGTAAAGCAGGTAGAATGAATGTCTAAGTTGCGATAACATCACCTTGCGGATTTACTCAAAGGAAACCGTCACTGACAATAACATCAATGATGTGAGAATAACCGGGGCCCATTTCCGTAAAGGGGTTTACAACAAAAAGGTTACAATTTGCCTTTTGCAGGTGTTGTCAGTTGTCCCTATATGGTATCTATGATCATTGTAACTAACATCATTTATCATAAACCTTATTTCTATGAAAAACACTTGTAATCAGCACCAAATGACAATAACTATTGAGATCATTCACCATTGAAGAGTGTTAGTATTTTACAAAACTGTCAATCAATTGTGTGTCATAACGTGACATGGGCGCAACTAAACGATTACAGGAGCCCTGCAACGGTGCCAACACATGAATAGTATAGGCAAAATTGGTCTGTCCAGTTCAGGGAATTAAGTACTGACTTGAATTTTATAGGAAGGAACCGCGTCCTTCACGACTCTGCTCCCAGGCAATTTCGTCTCACTTATTATTTTCTCCAACAACAAAGAGTCTTCCCTCCGCTCGAAAAGGAGAAAGTGGCATTTCGAGCCTTTGTACACAAATTTGCAAAGATTTATGCAGGTGATATAAAAGTCACTCGACGAAGACAATAACGTTAATGAACGCATGTGACGCCGTGTTAAAGTCTCTGAAAATATCATAAGTATCAGAACCCCGCATTTTGCTTGTCCTACATTTTCACAATACTTTCAATCTTCTTGTTTCACCTCTGTATAGTTTTTGCAATGACGCTGTTCTTTAGTTACGGTTCCTTTTGAATACAGATTTTTTTTCCCATGTCTCAGGAAAAATCAAATAAAGATATTCAAGTCACGGCTCTTATCATCCTGTCGAATTTGCATATATCGTCTGCAAAGTATCTTGAAGCTATGCAAATTGGTCGGCTCGCTGCGGGGTGGTTTGATTTTGTCGGTAGATTTCGGGCACAGCACGCGCGCGCCTTGAACTGATCGCCTAAGAAACAATTACGATACAATTTGTACCCATGGCGTCGGCCTCTTTTGAGTATTTTCTCAGATATCAGTGTAGGGCTAATTACACAGCCTTTATTTTGCGATTACAGCAGATCCTTACAACTGAAATCGCTCTCTCAATCTTTTTCTTTTCAGCATCTCAAGTTCCCCGTTAAAAAAAAAATCCTATATGGTATACACTATCAAGACATGGCCCCGTATTTGCTTCTTCATTAGTCTTTCCCCCAATTCTATTGGCTTCATACTGGTGTATCTCGAAAACTGATCGTTAAACGTAAAATTGATTTATTTGTTATAACATGCACAGCAAACGACAATCAATAACGATTGATAAATGGTACATTTTTGAAGGGACATGTATGTTCTATTCTGTGTTCGTAGTCAACCAACATACGTTATAATTATCCACCAGGATAAAACATTCTCCATCCTACTTACATCACCCAAGGCATACACTGGCTACAGTCACCGATTTAAGTGGTCTTGAATTTGCGGTTAATGGAATTTCATTGTCTCACGAGAAACTATTATGAGGGCATCCCAGTTACTAATACAGATAACATCAGAAGAGTGTGCAAATCTGTTGATAGTGTTATTAAACATCATATTTCAAATGCATGCTTGCAGCTGAGATCACGAATGATTGCTTTTGAAAAAAAAAAAAAACCTCTATGTAACAAAGTTTTTATTGTCTAAATAATTCCCTAGATAAATGCTAATCATCAGGCATTATTGAATTCAATAACGCCATTTCTGGCGAGAATATTGGGTTATTGAAGCATAATTTGATGGAAATGTCATGTCAGAGCATCGAAGAGACACACTCACATGCGTCCTAGTGTCTTTGGATCTCATGTAGAGTCTTTTTAGGTTCTAACGCGGCGAACCTAGCCGACGCTCCGGCTAGCTCCCCGGTAAGCTAAGCCGCTTCGCGACAAGCTAATTTGCTCTTATCTGACGGTATATCAAATGCAGCGCGAAGATGTGGTCTCACATGTATCGGGGAAAGTGTTGATGAAAACGGAGATAGCAGCTAGTGTCCGCTCTTATGACTCTATTTTCTCCCCGTTTCTGCCTTCTTATCCTCTCTACCCCTCCCTCTTCAGTCGCTACACTCCGACCCTCCCTACTTTTCTCATCTCCCCTCTCATCTTTATGATTCATGTCTCATATCTTTTTGACAAGTGGGCAAGGACTCATCACAAAATATGCGCGTTATGCACACAAGCATACACACAGACACACACACAGACACACACACACACATATATACACATACACACACACACACTCACTCACACACACACATTTATATTATATACTATAATAATAAAAAATATTTATACAAGCAGATTTTTCCTACATAGATCATTGACAATATATACATGTATATAAAAATTTGTCTCCTGTCACTAGGCACACACACACAAAAAAAAACATGATGTCTTTAATTTTTTGCGATATAATTAGAAACAACTTATACAAAATATTCAAAAGCATACAATTCTAACAGGAATTTAAGGTTTAATTGATGAAAATCGGTTTGAAATAGCTGAGATATCCAAAAACAAAGAGGTCTTAATAAAAGATGGGACCCACCTTTTATTAAGATTGCTTTGTTTCACTTTGATAAAATAGACCTGTAATTCCTCGTAGAATATTGTTTGCTGTTTAATATTTCATATAAGTGGTTTCTAATTATCGGGCAAAAAGTTAAAGGGATGATACAGTATTGGTGGAGATGAGAATTGGGCTTTTAACTTTTTGCGAGATACCAAGAAAACACTTATGATGTAGTACATAGCATACCATTTTAAGAGGAATTCAAAGTTTATTTGATAAGAATTGGGTTTGGAATGACTGAAACATCCAAAAATGAAGTAAAACAAAGCTATCGTAATAAAGTGTGGGTCCCACACTTTATTAGAATCGCTCTTTTTTGGATATCTCAGCCATTTCAAAACCAATTTTCATCAAATAAACGTTGAATTCCTCATAGAATTACACACTCTTTCATATTTCATAAGAGGTTTCTAATTTTTTTCACCAAAAAATGTTAGAAACCTGAAATTAGGTCTCAACTATAACTATATGATCCCTTTAAACCTGAATTCCCATTTTAACCAAAACTATACCATCCCTTTAGTGTTTACGAAAATCATATACAATATTATACAGTTATTTATATATATATATATATATATATATATATATATATATATATATATATATATATATAATTTAAATATTCATGCACACATTTTCATGTCACATTTATACAGGTTTGTCATGAATTCATTCTCTTTCGTGTATTCATAATTATGTTTTCCTTGCGAAGACTATAGTATGGGAGCACTGTGACCTTCAATTAACAGCAATTTCTTAAAGGGAAGGGATAGTATTGGTATAGATGAGAATTGGACTTTTAACTTTTTGTACGATACCAAGAAACCACTTAAGAAAAGGTACAGAGCACACCACTTTAAGAAGAATTCAAAGTTTATTAGATGAAAATCGATTCTGAAATCGCTGAGACATCCAAAAACAAAGTAAAACAAAGCGATCCTAATAAAAGGTGGATCCCGCTTTTTATTAGGAATGCTCTTTTTTGGATATCTATGCCATTTTAAAACCTATTTTCATGAAATAAATGGTGGATCTCTCTTGGAATTACTTTCTTTTTCATATTTCATGAGAGGTTTCTCATTATCTCACCAAAAAATATTAGAAACCTGCAGTTAGGTCTCAACCAAAGCTATACGCTCCCTTTAAAATAATCTTTGACGTGTGACTCTTCCCTAAGGTACAATGACATAGTTTACACATCACGACAAACAGCTACTTGCTATTTAAGGAGATAACGAAAATAACAAGTAGAGGAAATTTACAGTTACAATAACTTGAGGCACTGTAATTTCTTGTAAATGATTTCCTTTAAATTGTGAAGCTAAAATGCACTTTGCGGTTACTTATAGATGTCTCTTTGAAAATGAATTACTATACTCTCAACGTAGATTATATAATACTTTTTGTAACCAGCAATGACTTCCTTTTTTTGGGGGGGGGGGAGGGGCATGTCTACCACTGTCTACGGAAATTAGAAATGCTAGGGATAAGGGACAATGCATATCTCGTTTAATTAGAACGTCTTTATTAGAATTTTGTATCTTTCAAGACAATTTACTCCATGAGAATAATATCAATGCTTTTGTTCTTGTTTGCTTAAGTCGTGAGACAGTGCTGATGTAGGTATAGGTTCGAGAGACTTTTCAAAACTTAACACTTTGGCACCGGAAAAATACACATTGCATAAAATAATATAAAGATATTTGCGTATACTAGTAGTTTGTTCGGACTGGCATGCATCCACGTCACGGTCTTGTCTATGGTAACGGTGTCCTGTATTGTTGTCTTGTGTTTTTTTTTTTCTCTCATTTACATGTAATCAAACTGCGACCTCCTTCTTTATCTTATGTTAGAAATAATAATATTACTACTAAATGTGAAATTGACCGTTCCCACGCTATTCTTTTTTAAAAATCTCTTCGTATAGCTGTATTCATAAGTCACTATACAACACTCAGGAAAAGAATACAGAAATAACTGCAAACCAAACCAAGATTTATATGTGTGTGTGTGTTTTTTTTAATATCCCGTTCCCAATTAATTTACAGCCAATTTAGGTACCATGATAATGATGCTATGGTGAAAGTGATATCTTGATTATGTCTGCATAGGTTAGTTATGGTGGCAAGTGAATTTATGTGTGTTTGCCTTTGTGTAAGTTTGTGCGCGTTTTTGCACATGACTATTTACTCACATGTACTGTCCAAAGCTAACGTGATATCACAGTTATGCGAGAATTTGAAATTACAAAAACATGAACACTTGTTTTTCCTATTATAAAAGAGCAATACAATGAATCAGTCTTGCCATGGACGGGAGAGTTTTGATCTAGGTGTCAAAGGACTATAGGCCTACCCTTAGAAAATAAGTGCTTGATACAAAAATGTTTTCATTTCATTTATCTGATGAATATCATTGCGCTGATAGCAACGTGGAGATTACAAGTTGTTTCAAAAAATCTTTCGTATTCAGCTTTTATCAGAATATATGTTCAAGTTAAATGTATGTGGCACAAAAGCCTCGGCTTTTTCCTAAATACTAGGCCTATACAGTTATCAACTTCTCATGTGGAGTCTCAACAATCAGATAAAAAACAAGGTATATTTAATGTAATATAGAGTATTCCTCCCCCTTAATCCGGGGGGGGGGGGGGGACAAGCAGCCTTATTATTCAACTACTGCGGATCACGACTCTTTGTATACAGCGATGAAGAGATATATATTAGGGTGCAAAATACCAATAGAATACCGGCTCTAAATAGCGTCGTGCAATTATAAAACGATAAGAAATGGAAAGAATTGATAAGCCCCGGAAAGTGTGTACACGTTTGGGGAAATTGTGAGTATTGGCTGGTAATGGGACAACAAGTTTAACCAGACACAGTGGGCAGCATTGAAAACGAAAGGCCGGCGGGTAGTTGGTGGCGGGCGCGTTATTGAATCCGCGCTGGCTGAGCCATCTGATGGATGAGCGGGAACATCGCTGTTGACGCGGCAAAAAAACTGTGTATTATTCCTGTAATGGATGGGTATGTGCTCGTCGTCTGCTCGAACCAATCTCCACCGACACCCAGCGGACTCTGTTAGCACAACACGCGTGCTCCCAACACCCCGACGCCACGAACCAACGGGCAGGTACTATGCTTACTCCTTGATATACACTCCGGCGCCTGAAAGGATGGTGGCTAGAACCATCAAGTTCAAATCACCCGCGCGCGGCAAAGCACTGAGAAAAAGGGGTCTTTTTTTTTCTTCAGGGTAACGACATTCTTTGTCACCAGAATTTGTCTAGACAAGGGTGTTGACTGCAAGCAAAACCACCATCAGTCGATATTTACAGATAAAAGAAAGATCCCGCTTCTGACATGATTGATCCGAGTGCTCTCTGAAGTCGGTGGATGTGTCGAGAAGGCGTCTGGCTATTGGACAGAAGTTGCAATTATTATTTCTCCTCCTTTATTTGGCCGTTAATAGAATATTATGACAATATCTGTCTCATGAGTGAAAAAGAGTTCACGACATCCCCTTGACATCCATATACAGATAAACAATTGCTATTCAGTTTATAATCAGTGATAATGTAACTCAAAATGATTATAACAGTAATTTTAAAATGTAAGATACGATCTAATGAAACAAGAGAGTTTAATCAAAGTTTGACCTCACTATCACCACCGATTTTTTTCAATTTATTTATTTCCATCTCAGTGTCGATGGCCCTATCAGTTAACTATACTCTTTAAGTTAAAAACATTATTTGCAATTGAACCGACGTATTAAATACAATGTTGTGCAATGTGAAATATAAAAAGAAATGCAAATTACGCATATAACTATAAACAAAACAATACAAAATAGAAAGCACAATACATGTATGGATTGAGTGAATGTCTTGACGTTATAAGCCAGTATAAGATACATTTATCGATTATAATGGTTGAATTGATAATACAATGGGAAGTGACATGATTCAGAGCACTACAGAACAAATTGTTTATACTAATGTTCTGTACAGATTTTACAAATGGACTGAGTGTCATAATGGAAGATTATTGAACAATATTGCATTAGAATGTCAAAAGCTTTTCTGGGGGGGGGGGGGATTTAAACGTGCTTGTGGTTTTGGCAAAATATCTTTCGAAGAGATTGTTGTGAGTTTTGTATGTGTATTTGAGTTGAAAGGTATTTTGACGCAATACGATAAATACATTGAACATAAAAATTACATTTTTTTCCACCAGCATGGCACAAATTCGTGTCCTGATCGATTGTAAAATTCATCGCTGCTAGTAAATACATCACTATTTAATAAAATCATCAAAACTCTTCTCTGTAAATCAAAAATCACATACAGATGGGACTTCAAAGCGCCGCTCCTCACATAACAACAATAGTCAAAATGAGATTGAATCATTATGTGATTTAACATTTGTGCAATTTTTTAATGTAAAACTGATTTGAATTTAGAAGAGGATTGATTTTGTAAAGTCTATCAATACTTCTGGATTTTGTTGTAACGTTCAATCATTCACTTTGTGAAAATGCAGAAATCAATCAGATTAATCAAATCAAATCAAATCAAATTCACTTAACGAAGGAGATTTATCTTGACGAATGTGATTGTTGATGTAATCAATTAAAAACAGAATCAAGGAATACTTTTAGATATTTACGTTTTGACAAGTGTTTGGTGTAAATTTTCCCCTCCTACTGCCAGGTTGATTAATAATTTACTTGGATACCTGCTTTTGGAACCAATAAGCACATCATCGAACTTTGTCACATTCAGAATTAATTCATCTATAAGCTTATAATGAGGAAATATAATGTTAATCTTCATCATTTAGAGAGACAAACATAGCGTTAAGATCGCGAGATGAAAAGTAAGGGCAAGTACGTGTCATCAGCGTACAGCGATAGATGACTGTGTTGTATAGAGCATTATATCAGTAATAAACAACCAGGAAAAGCATACAGCGGATCAAGCATACCCCTCTTTGATGGTATGTCGAACTATTTTTTTTTTCTGTTGGATTAACAACATCTATTTACCACAGTGACCTAGGAGTGTTTCACAAAGAATTTAAGTCGATCTTAAATTAAATCAACTTAAGTGATAGGTTGTGCATGACTTCAATAATATTTTAACTTTCATATGAACATTCTGGAGACTTATTCATGAAGGTATTAATTAACACATAAAGTAAGGGATATAAGATATTTTTCTGTAAATTTGGATAACAATCTACAGTGGATACTGAAAACATTATGTATAATAAGACTGAAAAGAGAAACCAACGGCATACCATAATTATAAGTCGATTTAAACGTTGATAAGTTCGACATAAATTCTTCGTTAAACAACCCCAGAAGTCTATTAAATGGCTTTGGAACTATAAGACACTTCACTCATCAGACCCATAATGCTTCAACTTTTCAAGAAGAATAACGAGATCTACCTTACCAAATGCCTTCTTAAGATTTCAGAAAGCAAGGCATGTAATTAGACCATTATCCATACTATCTGATAGATTTTCAAACTTGTTCCACAGAGCAGTACTGGTTGATTGGTTTTCACGAAAGCTCGATTGTTTACATAAAATCATTACATTTTCGGCCAAGTATTTAGCGATTTGTCTTTGGACTACTCTTTCTAAAACATTTAATGATACCGGCATTACAGAAATATAACGGTATTTACATACTTTCCTAAAGACTGTAACACTTTATAGTTATAGGTACGACGTATAAATTTTCTATTTTATCGGAACAATACCGTGTTGTGCAGATGTATTATCCAAACTATAGTAATAATTGCAATAAATAGCAATAAAAATTGCTTATGGAGACCACATATGAATATCATCGACTTCGAGCTCTGAACTTCAACCTGATTAAATTTGATTTGATTTGATTTGATTTGATTTGATTTTATTGGTTCCTGCATTATGTCATTGCTCATGCAGATACATACACATATATCATATACATTGATGGTACCATACATGTAAATGGATATACATAAACATTAATTGCTAACAAGGTAAGTTTCTTCATTACCTTTAGAATGTACAGCAATACAGTTTCTTCATTGCCTTTACAATGTACAAAAGAACATATCAGTGATGCAATAAATAACGCAGAAGGGCTACAGCTTAAGCATTGCTTGAATATCGATTTTACGGGTTTGCACACGGAAATATCTTGAAATGTTGAAATTTGTTCTCAAGTTTTTATTGACTCTCAAGGGTCCCAAAATTTTGAGTGAAATATTCTTTGCATAAATCAGCAAATCTAGTTCATTTGTATTCCGTGAAATTATATATATATATATATATATATATTATTTTTTTTTTGTGGCTGTTGTATTACATTATTACGAAGAAAAGGCAATAGTGTATTGATTACTTAGACCGAGCTTTGTTACATTAACGTAGGTGATCCTTTCGGTATTAGAAGTGAATATCAAATCGGCAAGAATAAACGTAGAGCAATTGTTACTCTATAGTTGATTTGTTAATACACATGTAGTTTGAGTCAGATGAAAATCCCTTGTCAAACATAAAAAATGCGCAGTAGTGAATTGGTGTTTGATATGAGTAAATTGCCTTTGAAATCACACATGATAAGTGAATTTTTTCAAAGGTATTGTTTACCATTGCGAGAAGTGATTTTAAAAATGTTCGAGTTGTCACATTTTGATGAATAAATATGTGTAAGTCAGTTGTATCACAATACATCCTGCCATATAAAATTTCGCAATAAAGCCTAAACTACGAGGAGATATCACTATTTGTCTGAATAAGCCATAACTCTAGACGGATTATTCTAGAAACAATTTTATTACAACTATTGTTCACATTTTGTATACTTAATGACACTTTAAATTGATTATACGGAATAACATTTTACATTGGTTGTTTCTATCCCTAACGCACATTTTGATAACTATTTTAAAGCACAAAAGCTGTTTTTTTGTTTCATCTGCAAATGGTAAATAATGCCTTTAAGGCCAAGACCTTTCATCTTTTCAGCCAATGAGTGCATGAATTAAGGTGACAAGCAATTTGAAAAACTGATTATAGACTTATAAAGGTAATATTATTACCTTTTTTTTACAGAACTCCAGCAGAGCATGATGCACACAATACAGATACTTTATAGCAATTTATGTATTAATGATTATTCTATATCAATTACGAGTTATGTGTATAACTTATATATAATAATATACATACATAATGTATTCATAATATCCATACATATATATATATATATATATATATATATATATATATATATATATATATATATATATAATATGATATAATATATGATATGATATGATTATGACAGACTCCACCCTATCTTGCGAATCAACTTGATTTTGCCCCCTTTTTTAAGTACTCCCGGAATGAGTTAAATCTCTTATCAAACGTGTCATTTACAATGCAAAGCTAGAAAAAAAGAAGAAAACATTAAAGTATAAGAATAATGTTATAACATTAAGAAAAATCAATGATCTTCAAATATTGTCAGCGAAACATTTTTTTAAAAGATTCATTAAACATCTTTAGATACTTGAAGGACTGTATATTATTTGGTATGGGATTTCAACCAACAGGAGGGTTGAAATCGACAGATTATTGTTTGTTTGTTTTTTGGAGCAAAGGTTGTATCAACTTAAAACCTATGAATTATATTATATACTATTACGCCTATTATAATGATGGATGCTGGAATTCATGTCACACATTTGAGAGATATCTTGAGGTAACAGATTCTGAAAAATTAGAAAACAACCCATTTGATAATGAAAATACAGAATATTCAACTTGTTGAATAAAGAGGTCGAATGAGTATGATGATCACTACCAGTGCAATTACTTATTTTTTTTTCTTGCAATTTCACTATTTATCAACCTTAGACTGACTACAATATCCCAGAACAGTAACACGTTATGTTAATTGTACAAAATGATAACTGCACGTAATGGTAGATAGTTCTTCACTTTGTGAAATATATTGACACACCCGCAGATTTCACTATGATAATGACATGGTCAATAACGTGTGCTCCATTGTCTGCTAATATGAACACCAAGAAAAATCGACACTGTCTTATTGTTTCTAAACGGTGTGAATCGTTTGAAATTTTCATATCTTCTAATGAATCAATAACCTTATTAGGTTTGTTGTGAAACGTTACAAAGTTGGTTTGTATCAAAATTAACAATCAACTTAGTACTTTTGAACCATACATGTGCTGACTTTATCTAATTAAAACCCAACAAATATAATTCTTTAAACTAACAGTTTCGGGGTGGGTGTACATTAAAGTGGTATCATGGTATCAGTGGCATGTAATATAGATTCAACATTTTTAGAAGAATTAGTTACATCTTTAATATGTATCCCAAATAATAGAGAACCTAAAAGAGAATCTTGAGAAACACTATGATTGACTGGAGTTAGAAATGAAGAACAATTTCTCAAACTTGTGTATTGAAGATGGTTAGCTAAATAGTTGGAAAGCCATTTTGAAGGGGTCCCGCAAATACCATGCTAATGTGATTTATGCAATAATATATGTACCTTTTATATTTACAATAGCAAAGGCTTTTGAAAACCCAGATACGTCAGTATATGTACGTCTCATTCCTTTGCGAAGTCAGAACCATGCACTGTTATCTGTAATGGCATTTGCTACATTATTGTTGAAACATTCTGTACCTTCACTGCTAGTGCAAATGATGGAAAATTGCTCACTCTTCTGGTACGCCAGAGTGATAATGGTTAGGAACGTTATCGTAGGGCGGGTTACCTTCTCTCGTTGTTATTGTTGTTGCGGTTTTTTTTTCTCTTTCCATTACCTCAATCGGAAAGGAGAGTCAACGATGCGAGACTGTGATAAGAAGCCCCCATGCAAACCGAGGTGCATTAACGTAGCCGCACCACTATCACCGTCCGTCGTTGAGAATCGCCCCGGAGCGTGCGGGGTGCGCTTCGCTTGTAAGTACATAGCCTCCAGCACGCTCGAGCAGCGCTGCGAACCCCGGGGAGTCGAATCGCCCAAGATGGACAGTTATTTGCTGTAAATGAAGCTCTTCCTTGTCAGAAACTGTCAAAATTGAATTCCCTTTTAGCTATGAATAGTTTTGGATTGCAGACCCTGTGACAATTACATGTGAAAGGCAGGATTGATTTACGAGTTCCTTGGAGCACAATTGTAATGCAACTTTTATTCTCGTCAATTGTTATTGCCACCTCACGACATAGGAGAAAATAATGCAAACTCAAGAGATGATAAATAAAGTGATATAATATCTGAAATTCAGTTAGACTGTCATTCTTCAATACTTCAGTACTAGAAGCCGTAATACATTCTCAAATAATTATTAAGGAGGTTATGCCAAATAATACTAAAGACGTGGGTTATGTATGCTTTATAGAGAAAGATTAACCAAAAGCGCTTCAACTGAATTCTTTAAAAAAAAAGTCATTAAGTACCACTGTATCTTGTAATACATACACAACTTGTTTTATTATTCATTCTTGATGCAGATGTCAAACACAAGGACTAGATAGCAAACAGACAGACAGATAAACAGAGAGAGAGAGAGAGAGAGAGAGAGAGAGGAGGTATCACAAATGATCGGATACCAAACCTGCTACTCGGAAGTTTACATTAATATATGGTTCTCAAAACAAACTGAGTTAACTCGGATGATCTATAAGATAAGAGAATGATCACTAGAAGAGTTTTGATCTGCGCAACATTTCTACTCCATAGAGTTCAACGCCAAGGCTTGTTCTTATCATACTTTGTATCTGTCCGTCATCGATCATTAAATCATCTTAACTTTTCATACGTTTTTTTTAATCTCTTTTAGATAAGCATGATGAAGATCTCCCCACTCGCTTTCTCGCTGGTTTCAGTATCATTTTGCTTGTTCTCAGATAAATATCACAGTGGTTGTGACGGCAGACATACACGAGATTTAGCACAAATTCACAATTATGTATATATTGCTGTTTCTCATCTTACACATAAATATGATATAAAGACTCATATTGACAAGCGACAGACTAAACCTATGTGGTCAAGACATCCTTGTTATTTCTCTTAATCCGTTTATTCACTGGGGGTTTTATATATTCGTTTTGTTTTAAATGCCCGTCTGATACTTATCTTCAGAAGATATCCAGCAATAGCTTTGTGGCGATATCTTACAGTATTTAGATTAAACCATTGTATGAAACCATACACACCTAATATCACTGCCTAATATCTTATGATCAAATTCAGTCTATATTGTAGTTTAAGATTCAAACTTAATCACAATGCGTCTGAAATACTTTTGTCTTATTTTGTGTTTATTCCATTCTGCATATTTGAGTATTTTCATTTCATTTAACCAGTGTATCAAAGTTTGTGTAAAAGTCTCAGTTTTTTAAAATGTTGAAATCAAATAACTCAGTTCAATTCAAACTAAATCAAGGGCACAGGGAAGCCATTGGCCAACTTCTGTGAAACATGTTGCTATTGATGAACCGACAGTCTTAAGCAATCCAAAAGTGTATTTCTAGCTTTTCACTTGACAGGATTACTCAAGATTCATTATTCTACGTTTTGTCGAGAATGGATATGACCAGCACAGTGTGCGTTTACGGACGCTATATATGAAATGAATAAAAAAATTGTGAAAGCATGACATCGTCAACTTGCTCATTTGAATATTCATAAGGACAGGTCAAGAAATGTTTTCGAAAAAAAGAAGAGAAATTTCAAAAGTGTCATATCTTTCTTATTTCTTATCCGATTTTTGTTATTTTTGTATCGTTCTGTAGGGAATATTTTTCTCTTTCTGTTGAAGTTAATCTATTTTTGGGGTAGATTTCCTCCTTTTCGACGACACAATGACTAGCATTAGAAT
Organism: Diadema setosum; assembly: GCF_964275005.1. Taxonomy (NCBI): domain Eukaryota; kingdom Metazoa; phylum Echinodermata; class Echinoidea; order Diadematoida; family Diadematidae; genus Diadema; species Diadema setosum. Next base: position 15,837,801 of record NC_092686.1, on the reverse strand, counting down.
AGGGAATGTATTGATGAGATCGACGTATAGGTCGGTATGATACAATCGGTCTGGAATTGTGTAGTAAATCATAAAACTTTGCATAACATATATGTCACTTTGAAATTATGGAATAAAGCTCACATGACAGACAAAAGTGATGAAACTAAACCGGCGTTGGAGTGGAAATGGAGAGAGACCCGATACCTGGCGGTATTGTGTTAATAACTTTTCCCGCGTCATATCCCCAAGGCACAACAACAATCTGATGGGGCTGATAAAACACATATTGCATCTCATAAATGACACTGTCATTGTAAGAGTACACGAATTCACATCATCTCAAATCTATTTGATCTGCAATTTTAGGGCTGAAAATTCACCAGAAACTTTTACGTTTTCAAAGGATCAGAAAGTATTATATGATGTTCTGTGAGAATAACAGAATTTCAACAACACATATTATTTGTAAAGTCAAATAACAAATTGGACAGGGTGTGGCAGTAAGCATCAAGGCACTGCTGGGGAATAAGTTTTAGTACCGGGGTTCAACACGAGGTGAGGTTTTATCCTAACCGACGTGAAAAGCAATGTACAAATCGGGAACAGAAGGTAAAATCAGAATTGCTCCTCAATATTACTCTGTGTACCTCCTCTGTTATTTTCAGACCTGTGGGTGGGGAAAAAAACAAGGCATATGAATAGGAGGTTGGCGGGGCACATGCTATACGTCTTAACCTAATTTGTATCCACTATTGATCGTTGACTATGCCGCATATACCATTCATTTTTCAAGCACCTGATGTGAAGGTAAGATCACAAAATGTTAATATGATGACAATTGCTTTTACTTTTTTCCACATATCTTTAACGTGGTAGGTGTATTTTTAGGTAGGTGCTTTTTATTACAATTTGCCGAATGACAGAATAAATGAATGAATGAATAATGGTGATACTGAAGAAAACAATGGTCATTACAATGATATGTTTAGTATTATGCTTATCATGATAACAATAAAAAAACTGATAATCCGTCAGAATAAGAAAAAGTCATCATCATTTTCTAAATTATATTGAAGAAATAAATAGAAAGCAATAATTCAAATAACCTCCCCCAAAGAAAAAAAAAAGAAACTCAAAATATGATTTAGAATGTAGCGATATGAATAGAACCATGCAGAAACAATCCTAGAACTATTTACAATAATCGATGTTGAAGGGACTGTACAGTACTGGTTGAGGTGGGAATTCAGGTTTATAACGAGATAATGAGAAACCTCTTATGAAATATGAAAGAGCATGTAATTTTTAAGAAGGATTCAACGTTTATTTGATGAAAATTGGTTTTCAAATGGCTGAGATATCCAAAAAAGTGATAATCATAAAAGGCGACAGGCCACGCCTTTTATTAGGATCTCTTTGTTTCACCTTGTTTTTGGATATCTCAGCCATTTAAAAACCGATTTTCATCAAATAAACTTTTGATACCCATTAGAATTGCATGCTCTTTGATATCTCATAGAGTGGTTTCTGAATATCTCGCAAAACGTTAAAAGCTAAATCCTCACCTCAACCAGAACTGTACACACCCTTGGATAACAGATCGAAAAAGTAAGATGAAATTTGATGCATAAGATATATAGAAACAGAGAGGGAGAGATTAGTTTGAAAGAGAGAGAGAGAGAGAGAGGGGGATAAACTATCGAAAAACGAGAGAGAAAATAAAGGAAGAAATGGAGGTCAAGAATTAAAAAGAGAGAAGGGAAGACAGACATGAAAACAAAGGAAGACAAAGAGAGGAGGAGGAGGAGAGGGGGGGGGGGGTAGGGATGAATAGTAGCACTCTTTGTACCTATTGATATGCCATTATAGCCGTAATCTTAGCGGTGACACATCAAAACTAGCAGGGGGCACTGGCACGAGAAAAATTTAGCTCAGCACCTCAGGTTGTAGAACAACGGAGAGCACTGCCATACAGCGAACATCAGCTGAAGATGTTAAACTATTCTCCCAAATCTTATCTTTTGCGAACCCCCAACGAAATAAAAGCTTCTGCCCCAAACCTTTCTGCGCATGACTGTGCCTCGACTATTGTCTTATCTTCACGGTGAAATATATCATTTTGTATCGGGCGAAGTTGATAGGAGTTTGGTGATCAATCTTCCTCCCCAAAGTTCGGTGACGAGCAAAGCTATGTTTGGCCTCGTTTGAATGATAGCCCGCGGGCAGCCGCGACCACTCCGGGCCCACTATATTATTAATATTCAGTTATTGAGAACCCACCGGTCGCAATTGAGTTCTGATGCTATCTCCCTGCCACGGGTCCTTAATGATTTCAAGGACAATATTTACACAAATCGCCTCGACATCTCACAGGTCCCAAACGCTTACGAAAACGCTAATTTACCAATATAATAATGTACCCGAATCGGACAAAATTTTTGACAAACTTGTCATAGTCGCACTTAGGCATTTGATAACGAAAGGGGGCGTTGTGTTGACTCTGAAATCATAAATCATGACTTTCCGTCTTCACTTGTATCTGGCAGCTAATTTGAAAGAGACATTCTTTGCGCTGTTGCTTTCCTTAATTGAAGACGTTTTCAAACGCTTATCTCTAAGTATGGCAAGCTGCCTGCACATAGAGTAAACACTGTCCTTGACTTAGGCACGCAACTCTCTATTAATATTCTTGTCACTCTCGTTTGCGCTTCATACCATGATGGTCTTCACTTCGTCTTTCTTCTCTCTCGCCCTCGCCCTCCCCACCCCCTTCTCCCTTTTCTCTTTATTTCTGTCCTTCTATCTCCCCCACGGTTTGACACGAATACCAATAAGTTGTCATATCTGCTATTTCTTTCATTAGTCCCACTACACCGAATCATGATTGTTCCCATCAATCTATATGGGTGAAGCTGTTTTTGCTGGTTTCGTTTTGTTTCAGTCAAGCTCATGCAGTAAGAAACACGAGACGCTGGAGTTCTTCTATGTTTGTCTTTTAATGACTTCCAACTCAAGTGGGTTTGAAAACGAAGACGTCAAACGTTTTGCTGCTTGCGAGTTGGTTTTGGTTCACGACCAAAGCAATATTTCACTCGATGATCGACTTTCAATGATTTTGGTACCTTTAATCAATATGTTTCGATTTGACTTAAATCAGATTTATATACTGATAACCCCTTGTCTAAAATCAAATATTCACGTGCGTATTTAAGGCATTTACAAATTATTCAAAACACGTACACACATACACATACACATACACATACACATACACATACACATACACATACACAAACAAAAACAGTATTTGGTGTTTGTGTATTCGTAAATAAGCAGCATTCAATTCATGTGAAATATGAAGGAACCGCAAAAGCACTTCGTATCTGTCATGAAACGTGACTATAAATGATTTTCATAAACCAAACACAGTCTTCTTAACGTCCGATCGCAATTATCGACTACACCTCTATTAAAACTGTCTGAAACATAGTCCAGTTATCACTGACGAGACTCAGCAACGAAGGACACATTTTTCGAATTGGGACGCATTTCTCCGCAGCACCGTCAAGACGCCACGGTTAGAGTGCAGTAAGTGGTTGAGGCGTTTTGGCGTGCGTGGGACTCGTGTGTGAGTCTCTCTCTTACTCACTCACTCACTCCAACCTAGCCCTTTATCTTATCTCATCGCAGCATCAGCATGATGAGGTTTCTCCCGGCTTCCTACCACGATAGAAGCCCGCAGAGTCGGTGGGAAGAAGGAAACAAGACCAGTGGAAGAAAATAAACTCCGCATCACGAGAGGTTTGTGACTTTCGAGTAAATGGAAACGTTGTTATTTTTTTTCCCCTCCTCCTTCTCTCCTGTCTTTGACTTCTTCTTTCGTTCGCGATTGACTGTCCGGGCATTAGTGGTGGCGATATAAGGGGGAAAAAATAAAATGGGGCATCGAAAACAACGTGACGAGTGCTGGAGACGTTTGAGATGATGATGGAGAGCAATGATGGAGCGAAAGAGAGATTCTGGACTCAGGTGATGGTGATTAATACGGGGGACATTGCAGATAGAGAGATCTAGATCACATCCACAAGAGGACGGTTTTGGCTTTCGTTTTACGGGCGCCCAATGGCTAGAAATCTTGATTTGCAATTAACGATTTTCGATGTCAATTCTGTTGTCTTTAAGTGGGAATTATGATGGTGTGCTGATGGATGCTGGCTGAAATGATGGCAATTCGGATAAGACTCAATGCCAATAAAAAGTCCACTCTGTAGAAAACAAAGAGGAAAGGGCAAAGAGAGAGACAGAGAATAAATTTGTGAGAGATGTATAGAGGGGAATAGAGAGATAGAGAGAGAAAAATAGAGAATGAGAAAAATAGAAAAAAATAAAGTTAAAAAGAGAATGGAGGACGTGAAAGAAAAGTCTTGGTTTGAGCCTAAAGGGTCTTTATCCCATAGTCGTTTTGATTATATGCTAACTTGAAGGTGTTGTTATTCTCAAGTTACAAGACTCTCGGGCGATGAACACTGAAAGTTTGCTTCGTGAAACAATTTTGGAGATTTCCTTCACACTTAACAACTCTGCAATGCCGATCGTCGATGACCGTATATGTTTATCTGACAAAATATATGAGTTATGTGACGACCAACAACACAAAGTAAAATATTGCTGTAGTTCCTGAAATACCTACATTTAGTAGTAACTGGTAAGTGGTAATACAGAGATATCAGTACGGACTGCAACCTTTATTGACGTTGTTTTATTTTTGGTATGATTGTCTTTAGGCACATGTCTGGAACACTAAATATCTGACAAACCACGATCCTATTTTGAAGCGTCCCCCTGTCCATGAACAAGACATCTTTCTGCTTTCCGCCAGGCAGATTTATTTGTTTCATTTCGTTTCGTTTTGTTTTGTTTCATTTATTTATGTCGTAAGAGGCGTCACTCATTTATATCATGAGAGGTGTCACTACAGAATAACTCTGCATAATTCTGGATCTTTTGTGACTTTTCCATCCTCAAGCAACTTTGTCAAATCTTGTTTCACACCTCAAATTGCTCGATATCTTTCACTGGGTGACGGTGATGGGTGACGATATGTCGTGCATATTTCTGATGCAACTTATCTTTTGACTAGATTTAATTCTACTGCAAATGTTGAATTATTACTATTATTCTTTGTCCTAATCGCAGCTTGCATTAATTACACCAGAATTATATTAAACGTTCAATATGTAGTCTACTATTATTAACGTATTTCAATCAATTCCTTGATAATGTTGCGCTCCCTTGTTTGCCAAATGCTCAAAAAGTATCGACTTGAGCCTGTCCAATATATGATGAAACATCAATTCTCTTAGCAAAGTAGCACATCTTTTCTTACCTCTTCACTGCAAAAAGTCCGGTGTTAGATATGAAACACCGTGTTAAATTTCCGTTGCTCATTTATGGTGTTAGATTAACACGTCTGGGTGTCATTTCAAAATATAAAATTGTTTTCTGAATAATTTCTTAGTTACTGTTGAAGAATTTTCCGATAAAGTTCTTGATTTTTGGAAAAAAAAGGTGTAAACACATTTACACCACAGTAACACTAGTTGGTGTGGTCTCCTATTGAAGCTGGACGGGTGTTATACCATTGACGTTAACACCAGCCATATCAAATCAACACCATGTAGTGTCATTGTTGATTTTATACCAGTGTCAAAAATATCAACAGCTACACTGTCAAATTAACACCACGAAGTGCCACGTGAACTCTTTTCAACACCGTCACAACATACTTTCTATACCTGTGGATGTGTTCCTCTATATTGACACTTGATCGATGTTAGATTTAACACCGATTGTGTTAAATCTAACACCGATGTTTTTGCAGTGTTTCATCATTGTCCAAAGGGAATTCATTTTTCTCTTCCCACAAGCTGACCGAAGGGCTTCCTCAACATGATAGCTCTTTACACAAACACACAAACAAGGAATAATGAATAGTCTTCAGTTGTGTGGCCTTATCATAGCAACATCTGGTACTGAAATTGAGACATCTGGTATTGAAGAATGGAAGGATACATGAGAGATAGTATGCTATGGCGCCATCAAACACATTATATTTAAAGAAATATTTTGCACAAATTTTGCATGTCTCCAGGCAAAAAGCTTAGTTACTTTTGAGAATAATTGCTCCTTCTTCCATAGTAAAAAATGTAATTAATAATTCAAAAGATAAACTCAGTTTCGGTCATTTGATGAGAAATAATCAAATTTTGTGCCGTCAACGTCAGCGGATTGCAGAGACTTAACCCTTTGTGTAAGTCTGCTGCAAAATTTAAAGTACGATGTTGGAGCAGAACGTGAGCGCTGAGTTACATATAAAGAATGAATTAGGCCCTTCACGGTCTACCTGTAACTTATACATCTTTGTGATAGCTTTCGTTTGGCCGGAGCACGGAATATGCCGGCACCGCCGATTGAATGATTGTGTTGATTGTTTCGAAGGAATTTTTCCTTATGCGGTATGAGAAAATTATAAGTAATATCTCTATATGTCATCTTTAAAGGGCTACTATTTGCATTTCTTTCTGAGCGTTTCTTCATTCTTAAACAGTACAGTTGGCATACGAGAAGAAATCCCGTATGCTCTTCACATCTTTTTTTTTTTTTTTTTTTTTTTTTTTAGGAGCGATGATGCAACTGTTACAAAGGCGCTACCACATGACATCGCGAATTCGGAAACAAATCCCTTATAAAAAAAATCATATATGATGGAGGCTTATGGTTTCTTAAGTGGAACGATTCACCGATCTGAGGATAACTGCATGATAAAGGCACAGCGGCGGGTCCAATACGTCCTCATCATTGCAATCCTCGTCGCTTAGGCAGTCGCCCGTCCACTCCCCTTATCACGTCAAACCGGAGAGCAGACGTCCGCGTGCGGACGATGCCAAAGCCCGCGTAGCTGAAGCGACACAAATTTCACACACGCTGCGTGAGAGCGTCAATCCCTCTTCGCTGTTCAGGCATTGCTATTGTAGCCATTAAAATCGTATCCAAACATCGTTAGAATCGCATGGAACCCGGTGATTTACAAGATTTTAAGATCATCTAAATAAACGCAGCAGGTAATTTGTCGAGGCTGTTTTATTCAGGCAGATGACAATCGTCTACAGTCGAACATGGTTTTCACGAAAGAAGATTAGCCAACTCCCCTCCCCCACCCTCTCTTTATTGTTCCTCTTGGTTAACAGCGTCCGCATCAATTGAGGAGCCCCTCCCCCAACTTTGCTTACCCCAAGCCCAGTCTCAGCACACTCCGTAAGCAGCGTGGGGAAATCTGTACGGCACTTAGTTTACGGTAACCATCGCTACAGCTTCATTCCAGGCGGTCAGTCTTTCTTATCAGTTTGGCACAATCGGCACACTTCATCTGAGATTCGTTACAGTTTCATTCGACAGATATCAAATATTTTTTATCACAGTTGTCTTGTAGCGACTTGAATCCTCTGAAATCGCAATAATTCACCGCAGTTTGCCAATTCATCAAATTTTAATTTTCCTTTCTAGAAAACAAACAAACAAACAAACTTAGATTGTGTTTGACTTGAATTTAACAAGACGGACAAGCAATTACTTACCTGTCGGGAGACATTACATCAGACATCTCAACGTGGTAACACTTTTTGAAGGTAAGTCAGCATTTTGAAAGTTTCCAAATTTTGTGAATTTTTAGATAAAGTTTAATCGACTTCTAATTGAATCGTATCCATGCATGTCTACGTTGTAGGCCTATGTGCTCTAGAGTTCCTTGTTTCACAGTAAGAATTTGTTGCCCAAACCTTTGCAGAAAAATCATTAATTACTTCACGACATTTCTACTTTCAATTAGAAATTATCATTTTATGACGTCACTGTACATTTTTGACAGTCTTGATTTCACGTATTGCGTAAAACACACTGTAAGCTTGATAAAAAAAAAGCAAGGTACAAACCACAAAAGTGTACATTATACTACTTTGTCTTTCTGAATAAAAAAAAAAAATAAGTGAAAAAAACCATCCCATATTCATTTTGACATCCGAATAGTAATTCTATTACGCGCAGTGAACTTTTCAGGGATTCGCTTTTAATGTGTCCAAACACGATTTATGTGCATGGGTATAGGAACGTGTTGATTTCGAAAGCTGTTTCTATACTTTTGTTTCCCTAAAACACTGCCTACAGGAACTTGGTGGTTGTTGGTGGGAATATGTGTGTGTTTGTGTACTTAACACCATGCCGACCTTTGTCGTAAAAAAGTTAGCTATCATAAAAAATCATATGTCATTTCTACTTTCAAATCTCCTCTTTGTATATTAGCGATATTAAATTGATCCATGCTGCTCACTTTTTATGCTGCGTAACACGGGAAATATGACAAATGAAACATCACGGGTTTTTAACCTCCATTTTCGTGTGTTTGCTATTCTCATTGGAAATGTTTGATGTACCGCAGAAAACAATCAATAGTACGTAACAACTATTTTTGTCAAACATCATGACTGTATAACGGCTCGACCGCATATTAGCCATCTTCTTATAGCCTTGAGCGGAGGAATAATCTTATCTCCGACTAATCGGCCCTTCTGTAGCCAACATTGATTTTTCCTTTCAAAGGGTTGAGAAACCGTCAATGGACGAATCATGGCACCGTGGCACTGCTTTCTTTTTTCCTATAGTGGGAACAAGACGCTAACCGTGGATGAAAATGAGTGAAGATAAACCGTCTATTTAAAATCACACGCTGATTAATTTCTGTCCGCGAGAACACGACTGAAGCTCTTTTTAAAAATCAATTTCAGATTTAACATCGGTGATCGTGAGTAAATAATCGTATCTGGAAATATATCTCAAGGTCTGCCAAGAACGAAAGAAATTTGCCCTGTATCGTGAGAAACAATGTTTTCACTGGAGTGAATACCATTTAAAACAATGTATCGATCTAAAACATGTCTATTACAAATGTGAAATGTGACGAATTCATAATTTCTCATGATTCGTGAGAAACAATGTTTTCATTGCAGTGAATCCCATTCAAAGCATTTTATCCAATGTGGAACATTTCTATTATGAAAGTGTAAAAGTGACGAACCCACAAATTTGGCTTTTGCAAAAAACAAAACAAAACGAAACGAAAGAAACAAAGCTCAAACATGCGTGCAGAAACATCAGGCTTAGCATTACAAACGAATTTAAACAACGTATTTAATGGCTAACGCATGTTATAACAGACACAAGTAAGTTGTATAAGGGAAGAACAGAAATAACTGGATCAAATTTGAATGTGGATTCAGAAATTTTTGTTATCTATTCACAAAGCGAACAAAAGAAGTTAGCTTGATATCATTTTTTATTCTATTTAACTTAAATGGTATGAACTGGCCACTTTTGGATTCCCAGAAAAGGGGAAGTTTTAGGAGTCACGGCACGTGTAACTGATCGAAATAAACTTAAAAATCTCTATCAAAGACCAATGAATTTGAAGTCAAATTATTTTGTGACAAATTTGTAAACAATTTATTTGTTTGATACAATTAGATTTTGAATTGACTTGAGCTGGTATAAAATATGCAATACGCTAAGTTGTGTTTTTATTTTAATTTCCATTTACAATGCGATATTATTTACATTCATTTTTAAGCCCGGAAAACAAGTGTGTGTGCATTCAATTTCAGTTTCAATTTCAATTCATTTTCATATTTCTCAATGAAAAAACAAAAACAAACATCTGATATAACATATTAAATTGGAATTTGAATTTTAAAGTAAAGTGACACACAATATCCGGCTAAGATAATAGATTAGATAGATAGGAGACAGAATCACAGTTTGAAGAAAATGCATAACACAAAGGCAGGTGTCTCCATGTGTGTTACATGTCATAGAGTCGACACAGAATTAAAGGATGAGATGATACTTGAGTTTGGGAGTTTCCTTGTTTGGTGTACAATCATCAGGTCCCCATTTTATAAAAAGTTGATATGATAGTAACTCTTGCTGGAATGGCAATTGTCATAGTAACGACAAGAATCCAGCTTCCTGATTGGCTGTTGCTATTGGAAGTTGTCATTCCAGCAAGAGTTGCCATCCTAACATCGTTTATGAAACGGGGCCCTGGTTTCCTGGAACATCTGTAACTATGGTATCATTGTTGGAAACACATACCGAAACCCCCTTTTTTGTTTTCATGCCCAAAAGTTCACGATACAAAAACGTGTCTGAGTTTCTTATTTCGAGGTGACTGCCTCGACATATCTGCAGTTAAGTTGTTTGTTTATTTGTTTGTTTGTATTTTTAGTTCACACAAATTTCAAACCTAACTCTTTTTAGCATACCATAAAACATTGGAAGTTCTGTTTGAGTGAATATTCGGAAACTATGGATTCTAGAATCGCGAATTGATTTTTTAATCAATTCTAACACGTACTATGAAATTATAGTAGGCCCTAGTATATAGGCCGAATTTTGTGAACAAACAAGGGAAAACAAGGAGAAATAAAGTAAGCTGATATACGTGCAATGTATATTATTTAACCAGAGCAAATGTTTTTGTGTTTACATAACTAAACATACGTGTTATGAAAATTGCTACAAAATCATTTGATGGATATATTATATAAGTAATGTATGTGAGTATGTGAATGTGTGTATGCATTAGTGTATTTTGAGTATCGTTCATTGATGCGTGTGTTTTGAATGTGCGGGTAATCAACTGTGATAGTTCTTCAGCCGTAGTAGCCGGATATTAATGTCCATTATAGGAAGAAGCCACGACTTGTCTTGATTTCTTTGACATGCAGGGAAAGAATGCAGAAATTCCACATGAGGATGTACTACATTCTTACGGGTAGATGGCGATAAAAAAGAGAAGGGTGTATATACATGTATATATGCTTCACTGAGTTTGCTAAAATCGAGGGGTACTTTCCCCAAAAGATGGAGTGAAAATATTTATTCTGTGCTAAGCATGCATATCGAACGTCTGTCAGACATTTCTTGATTCAATTACTGCGTTAGATCATTTTTGAAGACTCTCTCTCCGTATTTCTTTTCGCCTGAAGTGAGTGTATGTACAATCATGGTGAGTGGAGGCTTTATTGCCTTGATCACTTTTTCTCCTCCCTCTCCTCCTCCTCCTCCTTCGCCCTGCTTCGCCCTTTACACGTTGTCATTAGCAGTAGATGAGAAGTTCATCACAAAAGTGATGGCTTTCTTGCCGCGTATCATAACATCTGCAGGGCTGCCGCGCTGTTGCCAAAAAATGTCGCCCCTCTCACTAGCGGGGGCTAGGCAGGCCGCCTGCCGTGCCGATACCACCACGTTCCCTGCCAAGGTAACAATCCGCCGCGACGGCCTATACTACGCCTGGCGATACACCGCCTCTTGCTCGCTTCTCGCCTCTCGCTCCTGTGGGAGTCAGCGGAGTGTATCACCTCGTCGCAAATGAGCCGAGTCGCCCCCGGAAAGATTCTTACTCCGTCTCATTTCTCTGTCCGTCTCCCCCCTCCCTCTCCCCATCTCCCATTCCCTCCTCTTTCTTCCTCTCGGTTCCTCGGTCTCACGCGCCTGAATGACATTTGCGTCGAACTTGATTCTTTAGGATCAACAGGAGGGGTCGCTGATGCATTCCAAAGAACATCCATCAAGAATTGTTGGAGGAAAGGAAATTCTCCAAGTTCCTTGTATAAGACTTGGTGTGATTTGATTGTACAGCAGGTGGTGCTAAAGTGTATTGACACTTCTTGGCTACTAGCAGCTAACACCAAACATTACATGGAAATAAGAATTCGAACGTTAGACTCACAAACAAACAAACACACACACACACACAAACTCTCAAGAAACTCGTCTCAGCTTATAGATCTGAGTTGTGTGTGTGTGTGTTTTGTTTTGTTTTTTGATCATTTTTATCTTCATTAATAGGTTGTCGTGTTAGCGCATATTCATTATGCGTAAATGCGTAAATACACACACACCAACCCCTTTAAGCAGACATCGGCAGTTTGAAATTGATAGTGTCACAATGTGGACAACTCACTTTCATGCTTATGTTTGTAATATAAACGCAGTGTTTAGGCACGTTCGTTCTCCCTGCGGATGTAATTTGTACCATTAACAAAGCCTTGCCTCAGAAAAATGACATCAAGAAAAGACCAAACTCTCGTATGCCAGTCCAAAACCCTTGGAATATTTCCCTCGGGCTGTGTTGAGAGCATACATTTCAATTTCTCGAATTCAGAGTTAACGTGCTTCGGGACAGCACCGTCCGTGTATACTAAGGAGAACGAGCGGCCTCAATCACTGTCGAAATGGATGTTGGCAAGACATAGGAGGCAACCCCTTGAGGTCGAAGGTCAAGTATGTGTCACTCAGAGGTCATGATCACCGGCTGGTACTGCTCTATGCGTCCAAGGACAAGACTTAAAGTAGCGGTTATTCTTTAAAAAATCATAACATCACCTTTAAGACACACTTTCCTCAATTTCTAGTGAGAGAACTTCGAGTGTAAAAGAACATAATGAATTGAGACGGATGGAAAAAAAAAATCAGTGTTATCACGGGAAGATGAAGAAGTATTGCTAGGTTGATAGACAAGTTGTATTCTGATAGAAAGAACAAAAGCACAAAGAATGTGAAAAAAAAATCGGTATTAGCTTCAAAACTTTTAGTATTGTCAACGGCCAAGCAAAGATTCTGCTTTTTGACCGCATCTGTGTTTGTCTGCATATTTCTTTCAAAATCTAGTGATTATCAATCATTTCCTTCTTTTGATCTGCCTTTCATGAACGTCTAGCTGTCTATTGCTTTAGTTATTTTTTTTTTCTGGGAAGAATCTTGCAGATTTATTGTAAGTGGACTAACGCGGGGGAAAGCAATTCATTCTGTTCGAAAGGTCGGTGGATATTTTGTCCAGTTGCATGAGAGTTTCTCCGATTGGCCAGTTATCTCTCTGCCTTCACAGATTTGTCACATTGATTGAAATTGTTCGAAATCTTTTAACCGACAAGACCTGGTCTGTTTCCTCCGTGTAAGCTGTGTTGAAAAGACGCGCAGTTAAATGGAAACTACGGTCAATATCACTAACAATAAATTCTATATACTGTGATAATATTTGATTGTCACATACTTCGCAAAACGCGTAATGACATAATCTTATCTAAATCAACTCTCCATTGGTGTATGCACACAACAATCACAAAATGTCTTGTTTTTGTCCGTTTGTTGTTTGTTTGTTTAGGGTTGTTTTTTTTTTGGGGGGGGAGGGGGTAATGCGGCAATTAGGAAACCCAAATTCCTGAAAGGTAACATTGCATGTTATTATAACACACTAATTAAAAGAAAACAAAAGATAATGCGAGGGAATTACGTTTTCCTTCAGAAGTGAATTCAGTGAATTTTTGTTTGGTGGCTAAATGGGAGCCATGTGACGCCATGACGTCATCATATCGTCTGATTGGCATGTGTGGTTGCGCTTATATCACCGTGTCGTGAAAACATGTAAAAGTTTAACATTCTTTAATTCTTAGACCCGGTTAGACCCTTAGACTCCACTGTCATTCTGCTTGATTTAACCCTACTCTGGGATACTATGGCATAGTGGATAAGACTCCAGACTTTTAATCACAGAGTCCAGAGTTTGAATCCCGTCAAGTGCCTACTCCTTTAACGGGATTTTTTTTTATCTACCATGTCTCTCTCCACCCAGGTGTTTCAGTGGATGCATGTCATGAGTACGAAACCCACAAATCATACAGCCTACGAGTTATACAGCCCACGAGTCATACAGCCCATGAGTTCGGCACTAAGCAAACAAGGTCCACGAGACCGACACATCAAGCCCCATGTTGTAATGCCGAACTCATGGACTGTTCTTATCTAGTGTCGAACTCGTGGGCCTTATTTGCCTAGTGTCGAACTCATGGGCTGTATGACTCGTGGGCTACATGATTCATGGGCCGTTTTTCAATGTCGAACTCGTGGGCTGTGTGACTCGTGGGTCTCGGTCTCGTGGGATACCCTCGTTTCAATGGGTACTTGGCAAGCTAGACTTCTTACCGAGGATAATAATAATAGCAGGGCCCTCTGGTAGAGCATCGGCAACACTGAAGAGGCTACACCCTGAATAAAGAAGACCACGGTGTTATCATTATCATTATCATCCTTGTTATTTTTCACTGTTATTATCATTGTTATTATTTTCATAATCATAAAACTCATTAAAGTCAATCTGAACCTGATGTTAAATATCTTATTAAACGAACGACATGACTCTGCTTCACTGCAAGGAGGATCAAGCAGATGACTGCTGTCAATATCGTTCGGTTAAGACTAAAGCGAGAACTATAGTTACACAGTAGTTCAGATCATAACTTTATAATATTGAGAGAACCACCCCTGTCATATCATAATCTTTATTTTCACCGAATCTATATGCCAGTCATACAACGTCTTTGCCAACGTTGTGGGCTTGTGTTTAAATCTATATCCAAGTCATACAACGTCTTTGCCAACGTTGTGGGCTTGTGTTTGACAAAGCACGAATGCGAGCACTTATATACTTTACGATTAGTACAAATAACCGTCAAAATAATCATTGTTGCTTGTGACTGCTTGTCTAACGATATCATGATACACAGATCCGTCGAAAGGTGAATAAGTTTGACATAGGGCTAACACAAACATGAATACTGAGCCACCCCCCCTCAAAAAAGTGAGAAAATATCTAGATTACAAGCTGAACATTCGTGAGAGAAATTCATTTTTTGCGTAAATAAACACATTGATGATTACAGCAACAGGTCATACTACTATCAACTATATAGTGGTAGTGGCACTACTAGTACTACTACTACTACTACTACTACTACTACTACTACTACTACTACTACTACTACTACTACTACTGATATTGGCAATGATGATTATGATAAAGATAATGATAACAATATCCACGGGAACGTGGTTATCCCACAAGACCAACACCCACGAGTCATGCAGCCCACAAATTCGACATTGAAAAAAGTCCATGAGTCATACAGCCCATGAATTCGACACTAGGCAAATACGGACCACGAGTTCGACACTATAGGTTAAAAACTGCCCACGAGTTCGTGGGAATTGTCTGCTCAGTGTCGAACTCACGGGCTTTATGACTTGTGGGCTGTATAACTCGTGGGCTGTATAACTCGTGGGCTGTATAACTCGTGGTCTGTATAACTCGTGGGCTGTATAACTCAAGGGCTGTATGACTCTTGGGCTATATGACTCGTAAGCTGTATGATTCGTGGGTGTCGAACTCCCCTCGGAATAGCCCCCTCAGTGTCAACACTGTCAAAAGGGGCAAAAAATAATAATGTAACCTTAACAAAGCGAGTTATACCTTAATCTATTCTTCCACGCTGAGTCGAAGAGAATATTGTAGATGAATTACATCTTGAGCACGACTGTTCGCACCAGCCAGGATTTGAACCTTGTATCTACTGTTTAAGAGTCCAGAGCCTTAAGCCACACTATAGTGTTGCTATCATGTTTAGGATGGTGGTTTGACGCGGTATTATACTATCATATTGTCCACCACAGCGTTTGTGAAAAGAATGATATAAATCGTTAGATTCATAGCAGAGAATAAAGAAGGAAAACTGTTTGTTCAACGTCTATAAGGATGAAATGTCTGGCAATTAAAGATCCCTAAACATTCCAGCGTGGTATAAGAAACACGTGCACATTGATTAATGTGAAAAACTTGAATATACATCGACTTTTGCGTTGAATTTTACGACATGTTGAGAATTGCACGATTAAAGAAACCGTGTTACAGTTTCCGGGTGTTTTTTTTTAAGCTCTTTTTCACTCGTCCCTCGCCGGTTTGTCGAGCTCTCAGATACAACAAAGAAGAACACCTGGATTCGGCTGTCATTAGACAGATTCATCAGATGCGCCGGACACTTTTGCAATTACTCCGATAAAGACCAGGTAACTGATGATAACAAATTTATTATCTCTTTGCGCCGAAGCAAACGGGGCGATTTCCCATTTGGCTTACGAGTTCCTTTCAGTCTCAACTCTTCGATTCACTTACCGTCGATTCATGCCGACACGTTTTGTATCTGGGCAATTTTATTTCAGCATTTGTACAATTTTCACATTTCGATACCTCTTATATGATGGCATGAGAATGTGCCATTGAATGGCTTGTATATCGGAGCGGCTGGGATAAGCTTTGACAATGCATTGGTGGTACGCACTGCCTTGGGCCTTCATTTTATACTTCTGTGATCACCTTGGCAGCCTTTTGAGTCCTCACAGCTCGCCTTTTTGAAAACGTAATTGGCGGTTTCAACTGATCTGCGGGGCCCCCATAAACAAACTCCATTCATTTAACCTTTCCATCAGGACATATCAAAACGGTTATTAAGCGACACTGATGAAATCCATACAAAGCGGTGTCTTTGCTTGACGAAGCAGGCAGAACCTACCGACCCGACCCAAGCCGAGGGAGGGAGAAGTGTTGCCTGTACAGGGTGCAGTTACGTGCGGAACAACAAAATCAGGCCGCGAGAACAGTCTTGCTAACAGCTATCATCTTTATGGTGTGCGCGGCGTGCGCGTTCGGGTATACTGACCTCCAATGAAAAGGCATTGTCGTTGATCCTAGACTTAGTCACGAAGTCAACGTCCACAGACAAAAAGACAACCCCCATTGATGCTGTGGACATGTTAAGGACAAGAAAGGATGAGGAGTATTGACTTTCCATTTCCTGGGTCAGCATCTGGACTGCAATACGAAAAAAAGTAAAGAAAAAAGAGGAACAATAAAATAATAGAAATTTACATTTGTTGTGCTTGCGACAGATGCAGATGAGGACTGAGGTAGAAACTACTCGAAAATAGGTTATTCGTTCTTTATGCGACGTTGTACACGAATGGAACGAATACTGACTTCAAGTTGTAAAAAAAACCCCTTAAAGAAACAGAAATGCATGCACGTGAAGATAAAATCCATCTAGACGACCATACCAGTTTTAGACGGTCTGGAACTTTGTCCAAGGACATGGGGATATTCTTCACCTTATCAGAATATATAACATTCTACCTAAAGTTGAATAAAAGCTTATAACAATATTTATATTATGTTTTTAACCCCAATGATAATAACCAGGGAGGACGCCACTAAGTTTTATTCACAGCTTAAGGCACATGTTATTGAATAAAACGAAAAAGAGAAAAAACATTTCTACTTAATCACTTAAAAAGAAGTGATTTTGTTTATAGTCCTGGACAGGGCGTGGTTTGGGAGAGGAAGGGGATTTTGTCGAGGATGCATTTGAACTTGTAAGATATACAGTAGTTATAAACAAACAAGCAAACAACTTCCTAATTACTGAAACATGAAAATACGTCATTTCTGTAATAAAGAGAATTGATATCGTGATTGTAATATTTCGATTATCTGGTTTTATTGAACAGCGAAATGTCAACTGTAAACTGCAGGAAACTTTTTGGTCGTGTTCCATATTGAGTGCAATTGGTGTTAATAACTTATTTCGTTGTATCATTTATTGAAGCTTGGGCTATTTCCAACAATCACTGACTGGATATTTTTTTCCAATTGGCCGTTTACCGTTTTCGCTTCTATTTGGTTTCATGAATTCCCCCCCCCCCCCCCGATCAATTAAGAATAGAAATTCCCTGTTATCATAACATCTTTCTCGCTTAGTTTACTGGAAAGTAACACTCTAAAGCCAATAGCCTCTTTCTGAGAGCATCACTCGTTTTCAGTAAAGCAACTACTGAGTGTGCGAAACCAACCGAAGCGTGGAAACCATAAAAATAATGTTTTTGTCCTACACACATTCACACCATTTCAGTCCTTACAAATCAAATTATCCTTCATTTATGGCGTTTCCACCGGTAACAGTCAATCGTTTTGACACCATAGCCTAGTTTCTCGTCCAGCTCGGTCTTCCTGTATTGTATTCTGAGGACTTTGCTCCAATGGCAACAATTGGAAACTAAGGAGATCCACACACACACACAAAGAAAAAACTTCAGTCAGACCCACCAAGCGTCTGGATTAGGAACAAAAAACGGAACATAGAAAAAAAAAAAAACTGATGAAATTGGAGAGGGTCATTGTCAGGAAATATGATTGACCCGTAGGCTGTTTTGAGCTTTCTTCATTGAAATCGAGTGCAATACCGTCATGAGAATAAAAATGCACATCTACTGTTTACGGATGATGCTGACACCATATAACGATTCGACCGATGCAGCGCTCTTGGGCTGATGTCTTTGCTCTGGTCTGAACTCACACCAGAGTGGTGGTGTATAGTAGTTAGCTTGAGGGTATTGATCGAAATAGAGAAATGACCACTTATTCATACACTTATATAGGAGCAACTCCTGCGCGTTCAATTGCCGAATCTGCATAGATACTTGTATTATTTGAGTTGGAGGTGCCCAATCACCGCGCTACTTCATTGTTGTGGGGTAAAAGATGTTTTGTGCGTAGCGCAAAAGTCAATTTTCTAGCTGCATCTGACTAGCTATTGTCTGCCTGCCACGAACGCCTCCCCGGCCGCAGGAACTCTTCACAAAGAACCCGTTCGTAAATAGAATGAGCTGCTTCTATGAGCAACACACTTAATCCTAAACATGAGAGATTTCAATAAATTCCTTTTGACTTTGCGACGGCAGAGGAAAACACTTTTTTCTTTTTCTTTCTTTCTTTCTTCCTTTCTCTCTCTCTCTCTCTCTTTGTGAATCGCGGTGTATGATTTTTTTTTTCTCATAAAGAATGGTTAAATATGCTGAAGATGCAAGTGGGAAAAACTTAGGTCAAATACGATAATAAATGACCACCATACAAATCTAGTGTTATGAAGAATGAGAGGTGCCTTAGGGAAATTCATGGTGGGAACTTCCAAAGTCACCAACCGCCTTCTCTCGTGTCTTTGCCAGAACCAACTGAAGAGCAATTAAGAATTTGTCATATAGGAATTCACTCCCACAATGAGACAAGAAACCGAACTGGGATTTGGTCGTCAGGATTTTGTTTGTCGCTTCATTCCATCAGATTGATACTACGTGAACCGTCAGTGATACTTGATATAAACAAACGCATCAAAATATGAATAGGAATGCTAGATGCTTTCACACACAAAAAAAAAAATCGATGGAATAAAATGACATGAAGCAGGGCAAGGAATACGATGGCACGGTGCTGAACAAACGTGGCACAAAAGTGTAGGCTAATTACAAGACAAGGGTGACTGAACATAACGCCAAAGTTGCCATTTACATTTTACACTCTTCATGTGAGCTCGTTATGCACATCACGCTAGCAAAGCTGTCGTCTTAGCAATCAAGACTGGAGGGATTATAACTGGAAGAAGTCTTCGCTTCCTTTGCCCTAGCGGATTTCGCGTCCATGTTTGATTAATTCATCGACACATTTTGGGTCGTGCGTCTCGATCTGTGCGCCGAGCGCCACAGTTGGTGGCCGTTCAGCCAGCAGACAGCCACCACTGGAGGACATCATACCAACCAAACCTGGGCTGGTTGAGCCGGCTAGGCAAATTTTCTCTGACACTTCTTCCACAGTTGCGCCACCAAGAGCCCGTCGATCACAGTGGTGGAGCTAGTCCAATAGCGATCCCTTATGATTCTGTGGCTCTTTGCAGTCTGCAACTGTAGTCCCATTCGAAGGAAAAGCGGTGTGTTTCGGGACCTCTGAGCCAAAATTCTATGAGCCTGATGGTTGAATAACATCGTATACTTCACACTTGAAATGTGTCAAATGGATTTGTTTATGATTGTCTTTGCCCTTTCTGGAGTCTGCTACTGAAACTGTTGGGACTTTCACTTATCGTGGTAAGATATGAAACTTTACATTCATAAACACTTGATACAGTTTCCCTTTCTTGTAAATTTTCGTTAATACGGTCCAGATTGATACTTTCTAGTATGAAAATGTTTGGAAAGCATATATAGACAAAATAATTCGTCATACACAGTACGTGAGCATCAGATTATTGATTCTAGCGAGAGGTTACCACAGTTTTACCTAATTTTCTTCGTGATTTTACCAACAGACTACGAAAAACTGCCGATGGAAATGACAAGAATATTCTCTTACGTTACCAAGATGGTTGGACACACTGCTTGAACTTTGTGATGTTTGTAAGAGGCAGATATTTTGTCTGTTAAAATCTTATTTCTATGATCTTTCGAAAACAGATTGAATCTCCACACATTATCGGGACATGCATCGTTTGCCTTATTTTGCTGTTAAAACACATACACACACAAAGGAAAAAAAAACACACACCAACTAACTTGTGGATTGTCAAAGACTGTACCAACACACAGTAGAATATGTGGAATTCTCCAGCAAGTAGTTTCACGTTTAGATATGGATTTCACATTTGAAACATACAAAAATCGCTTTTGATTTAGGCAGTACCCTGATTTAAACTTTTCGGAATTTCCTTCTCATTCAAACTGTAATTTTATCATTCATTCCTTCATCATTATTATAACAAAACAGCCATTCCTTTGGTTTTGTTCACTTTAGGTGCAATCAAATTGACCTGTAAAAAGCATCCAGAGTGAACAAATTGAATAATCCAAGAATATTCTTTTGGGAAAGTCAAATGACACTGATTCTAGTCATATTTCGTCTCTGCCCCTTACAGTTTGACAATATTTTCGTTAATTATTACATATACTACGATAGTAAATATCGAATGGTGGGCTCAATGTACGCCTGTCATTATGACATGGAAACAATTAATTTCGTTTAGAACTTATGATGAACAAAACGATATGATTCCTGTGTATTCAGAATTTCAGTGCTTAATGTCCGTTAGTTAATTCAAATATTCATACTAAGAGAGATACATCAAACATTCAATATTAGCCTACAAAAACAGAACAAGAAGTGAAATATCTGCACGTTGGAAATGAGGGAAACATCTTTCAAATTCGAATGAAGAATCGACAATATGGCCACAAATTGAATCCTTAATTCATTGCGCCACTCTCTTCAACATAGGAATAGACAAAAATATATTCATTAATGTAAAGACACATAGAAAACGTTTTTGACAACAGGAAAGATCGCAATGAAATAATTTTGTCTTTTCCTATCATTCCAATAATTTGCGTTGTAAACACACACACACACACACACACACACACACATGATTGTAACAATTTTAGCTGGTAGGATTTAATTTTCCACTTTATTTTACACGTTCATTGATTGTGACCTTGTTGATAGTGCAGGGTGTATTAACACCTTGTATGTGGAACAAATCTGGGCAATTGTTTATCAAAATAGACAGTAAGTTAAAAAAAATATATTGGTAGCACTGTAAATCAAACACAATGACTGATCACAATCCTGAAATAGCAGATGGGTGGCAATGCGATCGGCCATCGTAAGATAATGATCTATATTAATTCTATACCTCAAGTAACTCTTTGTTCAGCAATTTCCCTCTGGTGAAATCAAACCTAATCGGTCGTGGAAAGGTGATGTTATTAATTGATTTCATAGCATAGTATCTAAACGTATATTCACCTATATTGAGAGAGTAAAACATGTCATGAAATCTTTAAGCCCTTGTTAACTAAACACCCGTCATGCTATCGTATGACATCATGCAAATTAGTTTCGCCATGTAAGCGTCACGATTGTACCCTAATCTAGAAGCTGATGCGCATGATTTACAGTTCAAACCTAATTGAAATGCAAAATGTTAAGGTCATTTTTTTTCATCGTAAGTATTACAAACGAGGGGGGGGGGGGGACAGGGGACCAGCTATTTCATTTAACATTTCGCGCATGTCGTAGCAATAAATATCGGACATTAATTACAAGAAACAGTTGCTTGCAACATTCGATTGATTATAAATGGAATGACGTGATCAGAAGTTTATTTATTCGGCGGTTACGCACTGTACACGTGTTTTACAAGAAGTAAAGAAATTAGTCTTGAACATTTGAGTTCGACGTTTTGAAACTTGCTCCACATACAGAGTTACAATAGTGTTAGCATTTTTTTTTTTGTGTAAGAAAGGACAGATACAGATAACAAGCATTGACCCAATAAATAAAATGTAACCATAAGAGTACTAATCAACGTGGAACAAGGTAGCCTGATTAAAAGCATGGCTTATAGATAAATATGTACATAAAACTTCCTGAGTACACATTATGGAGTCATAACATGTCTCAAGGGGATATTCATAATATAAACATTACACCAGCAAAGGAGAAGATGAGATAGAAACAGAGGAATATCCCTAACTTTATCAAGTGAGGTAAATGAAGAGAAAGAATTCGTGTTTACATCTAATTATTTCTTGTCCCATACATTGTCAAGGTGTTATGCATGTGTATGTGTGTATGTATGTGATTGTCTGTGTGTGTGTGTGTGCGTGTGTGTGTATGTTTTGAAGGTTTTGACATTCGAGGCATATTACAAACACAATTGAATCCCCATTAAAATCTTTGGCGCCAAACCAGCATCTGTACAAGGTGATACTTGTTTATCGATAATAGTATATTGCATAGTATTCATTCGTATAGAATGCAGCAGATTGCTCATGGTGGCAAAACACACTTTCCCATTACACGTGGCAAAATTCATGTCATTTACAGCATTTATGCCCTGACACGAATGTGTTATTGTATAACTTGCAAATAGGTGGCTTCATATTAATTTCATGACCCCCGCCTCCCCCCCCCCCCAAAAAAAAGAACGCAACCACTTGCTGCTTGCACGATCAAATCTTGCGATTGTCTCCTTGAGCCATCTGTCGAGATCGTCTCTGAAAGAGGCAGTCTTGGAAGCATATGGACGATTCGTTTTTGACTAATGGCCGAATAAAATGTAGACACTTTGTCCATTGTTGGTCAGGATTGCTCGTGACAAGGTTTTCATTCGACCTGTCTCATCCCAGAATATGGCGGCACTACAAAGTGTTGACAACCTCGACAGAAGACACCAAACGTTCCCGGCAGGCCGCACAATCTGGAAGACAAATTATCGGTTCAGTCAAATTTGTCAACCGTGTTGTATCCACAACTATATCTGAGCAAAAGATCGTAAACATAATGATCATAAAGTTCAGTTCATTCCGTCGATAGAAAAAAAAAATACAGATTTGTGATAGGTATTGCAGTTTTTCTTTTTTTCTCAGTGGAGTAAAATGAAAACGTTATTCATTCTGTGAGAATTGCGATTCAAATGGAACAGGATTGTTTGATCTTATTGATTTTGATTTCATTATACATGTTGTGTTGAGGTTTGGTAATTTATCGATCCAGCGGAGAGTTTTGAAATTTGTTCTCACGCCTGTTTGTGTAATTTTTTTTATATTATATATATATACATAGCTATTGATTGATTCATTTCTGCAGCAACGTCATGTTGCTGTTTGGTTTCACTTGGCAAGAGGCCATCACCTTGCGTCCAATACTATTTATGCATTCAAAGCAAACATATAATAATGTGAACTTATAAAATCATAAACGTTTTTATACACATGTGTATATATATATATATATATATATATATATATATATGTATATATATTTAACCAATGATAAGGATACAGTGAATTCAAACCTGTTACTGTCGTTATGGTCCTCCCTCTGTGAGAGCGAAAATGTCTGTCAAATCAGAAAATTGAGGCAAAAAAGAAAAGAAAATAGAAGAAGAAGAAGAAGAGATCAACATAATATATGTAGACAAGATTCGACAGAAATAAAATAAAGACTTACAGGTAATCACTTGACGCTTATTTGGTATGTGTCTTTATGATTTGAAACGTCTGGGTTGAAAGTTCAGAATCATTTTCCGGCAGCGGCTACGATGTCTTGTTTACATTTGCCATCATTAGCCAGATTAAGATGACAACGGGACAATCCTTGAAGAGGGATGGTTCATCAGAGACACGGGATCAATGTTTATTTTACATTTGTTCAACCGTTTATGAAGAAGACAGTGCCTATCTATTCACTTCAATTGATTGTATTCACACTGTCGCAATGTTGTCTCTGACCTTTAGCAAACTGAACGATGAATATCTACTTAAATTTGACACATTTTGGTTGCGGTTAAACCCAGCGAGAGATGGCTATCTATGCGCAAAGTGTCTCTACTTTGTTTGATTATTTACGACGTGTTGCAACACTGTTTGTCTTCGAATATTGCTTGGATTGTTATATGGGGCAATGATCACAGGCGATGTGTTTCAAAATATTATCAAAGAGTTGATCACTTTTTTTTGTAAGGAGACTACGCACAAAAAAGAGTGAACGTCTGAATGGTCGAACTATTAATTTGAGATGGTATCGTCACATCGCGTCTTTATCTGGTTCTTATCAAACTGCCCACATATGGGGCGATTAGGAAATGCTCGCATCAACGTTATTTTATTGCAAGGTGCAGGTACAAAAAGTTTAGTTTGAATCATTACAGTCATTATGGTCTTTATTGATAGGACCAGAATTAACATTGTTAATAACATTAGTATACTATTCTCGCAAATTTATCTTCATTATCATTAGCACATCATAATTCATTCTAATAAACACATTAAAAATCATTGCCAAGAAGAAGATTTTGAATATGATTTTATATACTTAGTACTAGGAGAATAGGCAAAGAATAATTATGTTCTGTCTAAAATGCAATCATGGAATATAGTCCTATGATAAGAGTATGCGTATTGTTCGGTTACGAACACTTTTATTATTTTGAAGCGAAAATACGTGTAATCATGATTACTAATACAGCTATGACCTTCTAACATCTTTATTTTGCCTTGACGCTTTAAACGTTTTATCCCATATGGTATCGTCTAGGAAATGGTGATTAGATAGCAAATTCTGAAGTTGATAGAAAACTTAACATGGTAATAAAAAAGATTTTTATTCACCTTTTGTACTACATTATTCATATTCATATTCATGTAATATATATACATACTTGTATTTAGACGTCTGAATCATGTGGTTATCATTGAGGCGTTGGTTGATAGTCATGATAGTTGTAAAAATTGTTTAATTCACCAAGACATGTGTGGTCTTAAAACAATTCATTTTTCTACTTTCATTACGTATTCTTTATCAATCTTTGGAAATAATGTAACCAACAAATCCTAGCACAGACAAAAGTCGAACCATTTCATCGGAATTCCTTTCTACTGTCGTATATGTTAACAATTAACATCTCTACCATCCATTTCGCTATTATGTTACAAAATGTGTCAACATTTTATTTGCACTATAGGTCATTATATACAGGTCTGTCAAACTGACAGACAGCGTCTGTCCAAATCATGCGTACACTTTTTGTTATTTTTGTGTTCGGTGCCAGGGTTCCGTGTGGTTTAGATATTGCTTTTTATAGAATTGTCACTCTATTTTATTATGATATAATAATTGTGATTATGATCAACAGGGATCTAAAACAGTACAAAACAAAGGGCTATGGAGGCAATATTCCCTTTGGTCTATTTTTTTTTTTTTTTTTGGGGGGGGGTCTAGTCTATTCAGGTTAGCTTGACGTCATTATCCTCAGTAGCCATCAATTGAGTCTATATTTCTGTTCAGCTTTAAAATTCTTTATACTTATTTTCTTACTAAGTGCATTATTCTTCTGTCAATTACAATGGTTTATTTTCTACTTTTTCTCTACAATTCTACTCCCATTGTTGTAACTGCCTCTGACTCTTGCTGCCACTGTTACTTCAAAAAGTATCACTCCGTCATTTACACATTGTTAGATTTTTTATTGTTTCTTAAAGTAATCGTTACTGTAATACTTGCAAATGATTATATGATTGTTTTTCATATTGAATATAAACACATCCGTCATGGAATATTCTTGTGGTATTTAGAAATTGAAGCCGCCATACATACCTATCTGTCTGGGACATTTTACAGTGAAATGAACATTTGAGTACTTAAAGATGCTCATTTACGCATTGTTACACTTATTGTTTCTTAAGGTAATCGTTTTTGTTTATGATATATATGTTTATTTTTCTATCATACATCATGTCGAATATCATAACATACCTGTCATCGAATATTTTTGTGGTATTTTGAAACTGTGAAGCCTTCTATACAATACCTGTCTGGGGCATTTTCCAGTGTAATGAACATTTCCGTGCTTTCATATTATTTTGAGGTTAGAATAACCCCTTATTTTCTGTAAACATCTTAGTCATGCCTTAAAAAGGGAACGCTTGTGAGCGTGAAATAGTCCAAGATATTTGCAATTTTCCTGGAAATTACCTATGCTACAGAATATTTAAGCGAACATTGACATTGCAAAAGTGGTGACACTGCTGGTGAAAAGGTGGAAGATGAGGTTTTTCTTGTCATTCATCGTCGTCATAGTTCATCACCACTCTTGGGCTCTCCTAACGAAGCCATTGCCGACATGCCCAGCCGAGTCGCAGCGTTGCCAAAGGGGGTATTAGCGGCTGCACTGTGTGGGTAATAGACTATTATGCATTCATCAACCCCTATCATTATGAGCGTATATAACCAGGTGTTGGGAGGTGCCATTATCAATCGTACCCGGCCTCATTCCTCACAAAACGTCGACAAAACCCGTCAATCGAGATTAAATTCACCACCACTAGGTCTCTTTTGAAACCCTGGTCGCTCACCTTACTCCGTTTCCCATTTTAACTGCAAAACCTCCCTAGACAATCTGCTTAGCAATTTTGAATGTGAGATAGATTTTCTTTCCATATCATCTGGAACCAGTTTTGTGGTTCTATTGTGCAATGGTAGAGCACTTTTGACGTATCCATGGTGTACACTGTACTTGTATTTGCGTATATATATATATATATATATATATATATATATTAATGTTAACTCACGTCTTTGATATGATGCAGGATGTAATCGCGAAAAGGGATGAAATAGCATTGGCTAAAACCTAAGCAAACAAAAATAAAAGCGTTTACATTCATGGCGCATGGGAAGGCTTTGTGGCGTGCCCACCGCGCGCTCCGCTACGGAGACGCCATAAATTTCGGGCGTGCCGAGCGGGCTTTCATTGATAGCCCGAGCAGCCCGCGCAAGTGTGTGTACGAGACTGGGCCTGGCGGGTGATCTGCTAAGTGAAGTTAAATTGGTTTTGATATCACTTGCGATTGTCGGATGGTGGTTTGCGAATTGAATGGGAGATAATTTGGGGAGATAGCTTCTGCGATGTGAGAGGTCGTAAGGCAGGAAAATGACATTCATCACCTCGCGAACATAAATGATGCGTGATTTTTTTTTTTTTTTTGCGATTTTAATTCCACAAATTAATGTTGATCTGGCACTTAAGATCGGATTAACTATAGACAGTGATATCGCACAAAGAGATGACAACAGTGTATATAAAATTAGGAACAATGAAAAATCTATCAACAATGACTGTTTGGGATGAAAAATAGAAGAGAGATTAATCATCAAGAAAAAGTAATCGGAAGGACTATGAGATATTAGATTTCATTTTAGATGACAGTTAACTTGATTGGCACCCTGAAATTCTGCTCCGTGACTAAAGGGGAAAAAGAATTCTTCCAGGATATACTGCACAGTGCATTAGTTATGACTATAAATTCCTTGTACAGTCTATCTTTATTTTTGTATGCAATAAAGCGGGGTTTCAAATAACAAAAAAAATTGTGACTCATTATACAAACTCATTGTTTTTATTATTCTTACTTAAATTTACTCTGTATTTGCACACTAACGCTGAAATAATCCATCTTATAACCATGTCTTTTAGTCATTCAGATGAGCTGTTAAGTATGTTACTATAAATGCAGTGCATGTGTCTATTACATGCTGTAGGATATCATATACATGTATATGTTTAATTTCATTTCATTCCTCTATTTAAGCACGGCACATACTTCAGTCCGGGGACTGTTTTTTCGCAGGTCCATGCGGATAAAATACAACATAAATAAATAAATAAATAAATAAATAAATAAATATATATATATATATATATATATATATATATATATATATAAAGATAATCATATGCGTATATACATACCTAAGCGGTGAAATGTTTCATGTATTTATGTAGACGGACAAGGGATTGTTTAAATCTGAGTTTTATCTCAAGGCTCAAGTTTAATTCTGACCCCCCGTTTGTTTTTTTTAAATTTCACGAAGCTTTTGTGACATATGAATTGTGATTTCACAAATTTGTAAAATTGTGCTGTGAGCCACGTAGATTTGCATTCACATAAACTAACTATAGTCACTGTATGTTCTATACTTTGTTTAAAGCTGTTGCTCACCAATCTCCTGTTATGTGCTGGGAAGGCGAAGATATTGAAGTAATGAAGGTTAATGAGGGAACTGCATTCTACATGCTATAGGCTTTTTAGCAGTCGCCTCCATTTCCGACTTTTTTTTTCTTTGTTACGATTCAGTTACAGTTTGCCCATGCATTTCTTTATCTAAAAGTATGTTTTGTTTCATTGCAAACTAATGACGTGCATTTAAATCTCATTTGAATATGCAAAAGTCACATTGCACTTTACTTTGTTTATATGCAAATGCCATATCGTATACTTTCGTCGGAAATGAAATAAAATGAAATTAAATGAAATAAAGAGGAATATCCTCTTTAACCCTCAAGTTAGTGTGAAAAGAAATAGTAACATTCTGGAAGCACAACAGTGAAAATTTGATAAAGCTCGGATAAAAACTAGGAAAGTTATAAAATTGTGAAGTTTTGCTAATTATTACAAAATAGGTCTTCAACAGAATATGCAAATAGTGAGTAGATGTCATCACCTCACAACTTGACAGATATATAATACTTTATCCATAGAATCTTGAAATTGCCAAGTTGTTTGTTTTGCCGTCTAAAATTGTAATACATCTGACTGATCATTATTTTCAAGTTACTCAGCAAGAAATAACATGCTTTACACTTTTATTATGTTTGTAGCAGAAGAATTGAATTTTTGTTTCTTTGTGCACGATCAATAAAAATTGTGATGAAATGTGATGACACCTTTAACTCACTCATTTGTACATTCTTATTTACTGTCCCAGAAATGAGTTGCAAAAACTTTGCGAATCCTTAGAGTTTCATCATTTCTGTACTTTTAATCTTAATTTAATCAAAATTTCCACTGCTGTGCATGTAATATTTAACTCTTTTCTTGCAGTAACTTTTCACTGGTCCGGATTCCCCTTTGAACCCAGTAATCTAATGTCAACTATCAATGGAGGTGGATTATGATACCATTTCTATGTCCAGTCTCTCTCCTTTTTATTTGTCAATCATTGATGACCGAGTGAAAATTAATCCGTTGATTCAATTGTTAAGATATAATCCTGTCTGAAAGTGGAAATTAAACTGTACATGAATGTGTCAAATTCATTAAAAACACATCCGATTTCTGTGTCCTTTTTCCGGGCAGAACAAATTTTGATGCGAAAATTTACTACTGCTAATCCACTGCAGATAGCAAGGAATTACTCAATCAGTCATAGTCATCTTATATATCTTTGATATAACTAGGCATTAAAACCTGTGTTCACATCATTATAGTATTTTGAGGAGACTGCAATTTACAAACTCTGCTTTTTAGCAATGCCCTTCGTTTCCTGTCAATTTTGTCAAAAAATTACAACACTTATTACATTTCAGTTCATAGTAGTTTCCTTGATTGCAATGTTGTATTGATTTTGTGTAATTATGTGTATTCAAATGCCTATTTGCGATTTCATTTTTGCTGAAAAGTAGATGAAACGGAATGGTTAGCAAAACTCAGTTATTATTCTGACCTAACTGCCTTAAACTCATACACAACTTTTCTCGCTTATTCCAGTGGAATCCAAAAGCAAACAAAAATTAGAAATACCTCACAAAGTTCAATTGTTCCTTTTCGTATTAAATTATCGGTTCTCGCAATCTGTGCTGCCCCACACTGCTTTAAAATCACATATTAGCTTTCTCACACGCATAAACTAACAGTAGAAAAAGGGGAAAAAACATTCATTCGCATGATAGTGAGCAGTCAAAATTCAAGCAGCAAACATGGAGTCACTGTGTATGTCTTGAACCAAAACTTCGATGTCAAAATGATTCCATACAAAGGCAATGTGAAGGGTATTTATCAATATGTTTTGACGAATGTTTTCCGTATTTCTTCTATGGGACTTACATTATCTTATACATGATAGGGCGTTTTGATTTAGGTTCATTGGCTGTAATGGTAAACTGAATATCTGCAATAATGGCACAGTAATTCTATTTTTTTCAATCTATTATTCATTATTTACACTGCTTCATCCTCTTTTGCTGAATCAACATTCATAATATTTATGCCCAATCATCTGTACTAAAATGTAATTTCACTCTTTAAAATATTTCTAAAATGGTTTTATTAAGATTAAATTATACACCATACATCTTAATCAGATTTTCTGATAGGTACACATGCAGGGCGTCAGTTGTGTACAAGGTCTGTAACAAAAATCAATGACATTCTGGCTTAGCAGGGGTGAATCAAAGACAATATATCTTTTTGCATAATGTTTTTTTTTTCTAGGATAGTTTGATTATCATCAGATTGAGATTTTTATCTGTTTGAGGCAATCAGTGAGATTTAAGAAGAAAGACCATAGGAGACATTAAATATCGCGGTTCTGCATTAAATTGATGCTTTTCGATGAAATGTCCGAGTATTTGTTCATTATTCTGAGAATTATGAATTATTTCCCGCTTTCACACCTACGCAGTCCAACTTTGAGCTCCGAAAATGACCGCAATAGATATCTCTGTGAGTTGTAGTCTAAATGAAAGATCATTATGTTCTTGAAAGCTGCAGAAAATGACAGCAAAAGATATAAATTCCACGACAACGACCACTTTCGCTGGTTTGATGTCATACCACTTGAGCAAAAAAATCAAATAAAAGTCTATGTTGTATTCTGAAGAACAAAAAAAAAAGAAAAGAAAAGAAAATGTGTTCAAGTAGTCATACCACACACAATATCACCATCTTAAAGGTTTAATGATAATGATAATAATAATAATGAAAATGAGAATAATGATAATAATAATAATAGTAATAATAATAATAATAATAACAATAATAATAATAATGATAATAATAATAATGAAAATAACAGTAAAAACTGCCGGGATGTGGGAAGGACAAAAATCGCCAATCAGATTCTGGGGATATTTCGATGAGCACAAAATATCTTTTTCAAAAGATATAATTTATATGGATTACTTTTGAAACATCGATGACTTACAACCAACTAAAGTTATCTCACACTCTGCAAAGTCGCTTTATTCCCAGGTTTCAATAATGTTTTATTTTCCACCATGGTGGCAACCGTCGAGATGACAATAGAACTGTTTGAAAAAATCGAGATCTTCACTGATAATTCTTTATCCTAAATTTGACCCTTTCAATCAAAGTTGCCTTGAATTGATGATCCGATTAGTGCGCTGAATTAATCCGATTAGGTAGTTTAGAATAACGTCAATATTTTACTTGCAGGCTCTTCCCACGATGGACTAGTGATTGCCTATTATAGAATGAAACGCTTTTCTGCCTTTGCGGGAAATAATTTGAGATCGCCTTCACTATTGTCACGTGACCGGTCACAAGCCCAAAGAGGCTTAGCTTGAAGAGACTTAGCTGAGAAAAAAAAAATCTGTCTTCTCCTCCTGCTTATGTGAGATATAAAAGATGTACTCAAAACAAAGAAACTGTGAGAGTTCGTAAGACGCCAAAATGATAGTTTGACGCCAATGTAGTAGTTGAAGAGCCACGGAGCGCGAGCAACACAGCTCAAAAGATGAGTCAAGTCATGGAGCGTCTACACACTCGGCCGTACGTCCGGCTTGCGATGCAAGGAGCGCAGAGGGGCTCTGGGGAATTCTCGGCCATTTTATCCCGCCAAAATAAACTTCGATACTCGAGTCTTCCGCTCGCACTTGTGACCGCCGATTCATTGGTCCGATTGTCTGATGTAACTGGTGTTAGCTTCATAACGGCGTAATGATACTGTATACTTTACGGTCAGCATGTAAAAAGCTTTTTCTGACATCATTTTATTCTCGTTAGGACCGCAATCGTCCGTTGCGGCAGCGCGCGATGTTTTTATAATTACCCTCGCTGATTGCGTCGCTTTTTGTGTGGAACAGTGTGGCGTAATGCGCCAAAAAATCCATTGTTTCTCAATACCTATCTTAAGATTCAATTTTCATTCCTCAAATCCCATGAGCGTTTCACGCCCCCTTTTTTGTAAGTCATTTCCTCGGCTGAAACCAGCCCACGAGGGGGCTTTGATGGAAGGGAGACAGAGCGGGGGAGCGGGTTGATGCGGCGAGTTAGCCGTTTGAGTAGATGCGTGCAGATAAAGGCTTGATGGGACAGCTTGAAGCAACCGTAGCCGGAAAGCCCGGGGCGGTCATGTCAAATGTTCCCGTTGACTCTCCCATTTCCTGACCCGTGCTTTACACTTTCGCGCCTGAAAAGTGAGCACATATGTCCAGCTATTTCACCTGGATTCGTCTCAGAAATCTTTTCAAGCTTATAGAGTGCTTCACAGGTCATCGATTCACTGGACAATTCTCAAGAGGGCTTTAATATCTTGGTAAAGATTAAAAAAAAATTGTACCGTTGTGATCACCAAACAAAAATCACATTTATGTCCCATCCAGGAATAGTAATTATCTGGATTTTCTCTGCCCTTGGAACTCACCATTCGAGCATCGAGTTCCATGATGTTTATGACATATAATTATATTCTATTGACCTGTCGGTGTTTCTTGCAAAATAAGTCAGATGTTTATCTTCCAAGTATAACCACTTTGTCACTATAGGGATTTTATGTACTTGCAAGCATGATCAATAACGTAGAGAAATGAAGTGTATAGCCTACCTCATTTGGTGTGAATAACACTATTACAGTTATAGTATTCAACCTATCTTGACGGTTTTTCCATGGAAGCAGAAATTTGTTCATCACAATAGATTGTTGAATCTTGTTGAATGTTATGTCGTGCATTGACTTTTCCTGTCGAAACGCAATGAACAACTCGGCTTATGTGAATAGGCAGTCAAAACTTAATCATTTCAGGGAGCTATAAAGTATGCATGCGTGTATTTACTCATCCACTCCGTACATTGAAGTGTGCAGACATTTTTTTTCCAGTCATTTGCATATTTTAAGTGCTTCGCCGACTACATTTCTCGAGTTATGTAGCTCAGAATTTGCTTTCAACCAAACAACTTTGAAATCAAACTATTAGCTGTTTGATTGTTCAAAGCTTGTAATAGCTGCGCCGTAATACATGTTTCACTCTTTTATAGTATAATTTTTTGTCATATGGGAAATTTGTTGAGTGAATGATTAATGAAAAGGTAGTCAAATATTAATTCGACCTACATGTAATAATTGTATCAAAGCACGATTAACTTTTCGTATTTATTGAAATAAACTGCATTATATTGATATATGACACCCTCTTTACAGAGAGGATTACATTAATCTTATCGTGTTTTAGATCATTTTAACGCATTTTTTCTTTCGAATAGGCAATAAAGGCTTAACAAAATTTACTACAAAACCTCCAAAAAGTTGTTTTTCCTCAAGCTTCTAACAATGTGCGATGAAATTGAACAAGTGTTAATACAACTTTTTTAATGAAGAGTAATTTCTAACGATACAATTGTATTTCTCGTTCATCCCTATTTAGCTATGATGCAATTAAGTTCATTTGGAAGTGCATGTCAGTCATTTGATAAGTTGACAAGAACAATGTAGTTGAAAGACATTCTTTCATGGAGTCAAGATCGCCAATATTCGTTTTATTTTCTGAGCACAGTCCCCCACTTCAGACTATCATATAGTCTCGTCTCGATCTTTTTAAGTATTCATACATTTTTCGAAATTCTCGCATACCGGATCAAAATCAACCGATGCTCCTTAATGTTATACAGATGTGCGAGGCAATGAAAGGTAGCACATGTACATTGTGTACGAGGAATTCATGGTTTGTTTTGGAAGCAAGTAAAATAAGATATACCTGTACAAGAAAATAGAGTTGCATATTTCCGACACGAACAGAATCGCTTGAGTGGATATTTGTTTGGTTCGGAGAGAGTTTAGTATTCATGTATATCAGTGTCAACGAATCAACGTAACAATATTATTGTAAATGATTACAGTGACCCGAATCGTTGCCATGATGTTTAAGCGAAGGAAAGCTTCTGCTTAATATTATTCCAAGTGAACTAAAAATCCTTACATGAGAAGCTTGAAATCCGTCGTTACAACAAGATCTATAAACCATTCAAATGAATCAAGTATAT
This sequence comes from Diadema setosum, assembly GCF_964275005.1. Classification (NCBI taxonomy): domain Eukaryota; kingdom Metazoa; phylum Echinodermata; class Echinoidea; order Diadematoida; family Diadematidae; genus Diadema; species Diadema setosum. Next base: position 15,803,382 of record NC_092686.1, on the reverse strand, counting down.
TGTTAAATCATTGCAAATGGTACGCAATGCGGTTTAGCTTTTCTCTCGTATAATTTGGTCATGCTTCTTTATTAGTGCATATCATAGAATAATGAAATAATTCTTACAAATTGACAACGCAGACAAGTCTGTATGGGGCTTCTGCATTACTTATCGGATATTTTACTTGTTGCATTAAATCTTCTTTTGAATCAAAACATCGCATTTTGGTAGACCCTGACAGTATCGAAGCGCTTTATATCGTTCATCCACACACCACCCTCCCCCCCCCCTCATCAAAGAGGGAAGGGGGGGGGGGGTATTTATGACTCTGGCCGAGAATTCACAATATTCAATGCCAGCCTCTTCTCTCACTGCTAGGTGCACCAACCCTGGACGGGATGTGTGCTCTTAGTAGTTATCTAAGTCAGACCTGACCAATGGTTTATTTTTTTTTTTATATGTGAAAAATTGAGAATGTTTGTTTTCTATTAGTCGGATCGATGAAGACTTACATTACTTACCATCTGAATGAAAATGGACTTAAGTGCGAGGCTGGAGTGAGTTATTGGGTGATCCAGTATCTATCGTTCTCTCAGACCAGCTTCTCTCTTCTAATCTTCCTGTTGTTCTGTGAGTGATACTGGGCCAAGAATACTCCTATATCTATATTACAGCAAAGTCTGGTGTGTGAAGGCTGTGATGTCACGAAACTTGACCTTTTTTTCTTTTTTATCCTATGGTTATATTATCCTGCAAGAGGGCGCACAAGAACAGGATCTTTAAACGGAAAAACCCTATCTCTCTAAAATATCTGATGATCTGATAGCATTGCATGTTAGAAGACTGAAGGTGTGTTTAGTCACAGCGCCTACTTTTATTCCTTTCCGGATGGTTGTTTCAAGTCAAAAAAGTTTGTCTCTTAGCTCCATGCCTCAATTGTCAGAAGATTATCAATAGTGAGTTGATTATGTTGTTCACACAGCGGGCGTTCATTCATACGAGAGACACGTCAAAGTGTTAGTTAAGTCATAGTTCTTCTGAATTCAGTCTTAATAAAGAACACGGACTGATAAAATCAAGGCGTATTTGAAGAAGCGCCCGCAGTTTGGGCCATGAATGTGTCTATATTGGATATTCCCTTTTCATAAAGAGATTTACCGGGTTAGATAGCTACACGTCGAAGGTCATATTATCAAGGTATCATGACTGTGTGGAGGGAACAATTCTGAGCAGTTATTTCCACATGGATAGGAATAATGAGACCAACGCAGATTCTGTGCATTTTATAGGACTTTGGCGCTGTTCACTATGGAATCGTTCCTAATCTTTGAAGGTATTTTTCTCCCTTACTTGATTCAGTAATAGGCGTTAAGTGTAGAAGATGATAACGTCCCTTTTTTTGGAACACTGTAACAATTGATAGTTCCCCTGGGCAGAGTTTCATTACACAGCCATGAACCTTTGGAAAAGTTTAATGTCCTGTTACTTTCCAAATGCATCTCTCTTCTGATTTCCAAGCACACCTGCATCATATAACCGGCATTGTTCGCTCCTTTTGCCAGCTTTGCAACATTAACAACCTCACCTGGCGAAGAGCGGCGTCTTTCAGTGAGCACAAAAAATAGCCAGAATTGAAATTCCAGCTCATTTTCTGGTCGCAGCAGAGCGATTATCGCATCCTATTGTCAACGCGCTATCTCGCCCGTAGGTCACCGCGGGTACGGATTGACGTACGCTGCCCCTTTGTCCCAACGTGTGAACCCGCACAGGATCACAAGCGGCCTACGGATCTACACTCGCTGCCTCATAAAACCGCAAGATTCAAAATATCTCACAAATGACAATAATGATAAATGTTAAACAAGTTACCGCAGTAAACAGGAGCATCTATTTGATTTGTCAATCGCTTAAACACTTTGTAAAAGTGTCATTGCCACCTCTGTGAAATGAATACCCAGCGGATATTCATCAACTTATCACAGAGAGAATCGTTTAGTGATTCAATTTGGGGAGATGAATTACTACTTATTGTTCGATCTGTTTTCGCGCCGATTTTCCTTTTTTTTTTCATTTCATTTCTACCTCCTTATTTTTTGTTTTCCTTTTATTAGTCCACAATTCCAGGACCATGTAATGGAGGATCTGTGTTAGAGTTAGATGCAGCTGAGCAGGCACTGCGGTGTCCCATTTAATGAATCAGAACTAATTACGCTCACCCCAATTTGTTTGGGTCATCCCCCTCTCTCTCCCCTCCCTCTCTCCCCCCTCTCTCTCCGCTTCTATCTGCTTGCGTCGCTGCTATACCAAAAGACCTAGCGGACACCATTGGCTTGCTGGCCTGTTTTTGAGGAATCTATTAATTTCATGCTTCGCAAATCATTTGCGACAATACAGTGGCAAAATCAGCGGAGGCATTTAGTCAATTTATTACTATACTATACCTTAATACAGCGGCGGGATAATGACCAATAAGTGACTTGGTACTACGGTGTATAATGATGCAATTATTGCATGACAGACCTGTTTCCGGAGATTTGGCGATCAATCATGGCTGATCTTGGCGTTACATTGTTGGCGGTCAAAGACGTGGAATATTATTAAAGTCAAATGAATTCTATGAATTCGGTCCTCTGGTGCTTTTTTTTTTAGCTGTTGCTTCGTCGTTTCATAGTGTTGGTATATGATAATACTTTTGATCAGGCAAGAAGGTTAATGAACTCTCATTTTTCAAATTCTCAACAAACTTGTATAAAATTCTCTTGCTTCCACGTCAAACCGTATATGCAAGAACCCATTTGTGTGATGTGAAATGCGTAATTGACGGACATTTTTACATGCTTTTTATCCTATAACGTGTACGTAGACCAGAGTGTTCATATTGTTTGAGTTTGTAATTTCGAATGAGAATGTTGGAACACAATCATAAATTGTGTTTTATTATTATTATACTTTTAATGAGAAAGCAAACCTAAATAAATATTACTTTTGTCTTTGCCTTTACTGGTGGATAACATTGAGTATAGCTTTAAACTTTCTATTTCGATTTTTGTTTATTTCTCAAACATTACTCCTAACCAATCAGGACCCCCCCCCCCCCAAAAAAAGCCTTTAAAACGATGAAACACAATTACACAACAAAACAAATAAACAAAAAATACAACCACAGGCAAAATAGAATAAATCAATCAGTAGTGCCAACTTGCATCTTTGTCTTCGAATGGCATTGAATGGTGTGTTTATTGAAAAGCTGGAGCTGAAAAAATTACACTTTAATCAATCGTTGAAGAAAAGCGTCAATACTCCGCACAGCCCACGCTTGGCATATACCTACTTCTTGTTCCGCCTTACAAAATGCGGTAGATTTAATCAAAAATACGCCTTTTTGTTGTTCTCCGGTGGAAACTATCGTTTGGCGGATTTACATTGTCAGCTCGAATGCGAACTAAAAGCGAATACCGCTCGCCTCCTATATTCTTGTATATAGGAGAATAAAACCGAAGCGTATCGTTTAATCGCGATCACACTTAGGCCAAGTTCGCCTTTATCCGGTCATAATAAACCGATGAATGTAGTCACAACAGCCAGAGTTTTCTTCAATAAATCAAAGGCGCCGACACCAGTCGGAAAGAGAAAACTATTACCTAAAAGATTTGCAACTATTTGCCTTTCTCCCCCAAAACATATATGAATGATGATCTTCTTTTTGGTATATCCCTAAGCAAAGCAGCTGGAAAAATTTTCATTTGGAAGAAAGAAAAATAAATAAAGTATATTTCAATACAACAAACTCCAGCCGAAAGAAAAGTATGACAAGTCGATTATTTATGTTTAATTGAAAGAGAGAGAGAGAGGAAGAAAAACAGCAAGCAAAACCAGTATTCTTTTAAAGTCGTATTTGTCCCACTTTGCACATTCGTATGAAATAGTTTATTGGATTTAATACTATAGGGCAACTTGTTTGCGCTTGCACGCACAAATGACTGGCAGAAATCCTATTAGATTGTAATATTCGGTGAATTAACAAAGAAAATGAGAGCAAAACAAAATTCTCAGGAAGTCAACTTTTTTTAAATCTGAAATTTATCACATTAACATGTTCAAAAATTATCAATTCAACAGTGCTTCATTTCTATCTAACGGCAAAAGGTTATACAGATACATTTGATAAATCATGTGGTAAACAATTGGTAAAAAGATTTGAACCATAAAATTAATAAAAAAAAAAAACATATTAACCAATGAATAGTAACAATGCAGGCATACTTTGCAATTGTGACAAAGATTATATAGAGACGGAAGAGAGAGATCTATAAAAAACAGAGCTTGTAGAACGGAGATCAGTCGAAAAAACAACATACCAAATTTATCTATCTACAATAAGACTCCTTTTTAACTGATATATGTATGTATATATATATATATATATATATATATATATATATATAAAACATTATAAATATATGTATAAATATATATGTATATATATATATAACATTATAAATATATGCATAAATATATATGTATATATATATATATATATATATATATATATACATAACATTTTAGATTGTACTTGCTTTATAGTATCTTGCTTATGTTTATACAAGTAGGTACCTACAAGTGATGAAAAAGAAAGTACAAAGATGGTATAATGATGACAATGACAGACATCGAAATGATGGTATGATTATTATGATGTCTGTAACTAAGGGCGAATGGAGTCCTCTATACAAAGGTGTTTTTCAGCACCAGTCATGCACCCTTCCGGTGTGTCGCTAAACAATCTATGACTCGTCGCTATCGACATTCCGTTATCCCTCTAATCATTAATCAGAGGTTAGCACATCTTATCGCATCTTATCTCGATGTCAGCTGATAAGGCCGGTGTCGTGTCAAGAGAGCGAGTCGAGATTGACGTGTCGATCTGCACTGAAAATGATTAATGGAGTAATAGTATATCCGGTTTGGAATATTATGTATATAAAAAAGAGAAGATAAACAGAAAGAAAGAATGTGTATAAATTAATGTTCGCCATATCGTGTTACATCTGTTCCCACGAAGACGCAAGAAAAGGCGGCAAAGGGTGTATGCTTACTGGTGTACTCGCAACGGACTGCCCCGACCCGCGGGAACCCAAGCATTTAGCTTGAAGTATGCTAACAAATATTTCTATGTATTGCTTTAGACTTTGATCGAGTTGATTACAAAGTCCGTATAACATACTAGTTTTACAAAACTATGCATTCTTGAATGCTTTTATTGACGTAGAAAAGTGGTGGAAGCATATCATTGTTAGAATAATTGGTCACCTGCAGCTAAGGGAGCTGTGTATAAAACTGTTCTTCTATGACGATTAATTGTCATGGTCATGATGGGGTTATAATGGATAAATCTCCTTTCTATTCAAATATCATCATTACCACATACATATACCTACAACAAATCCCTCCGCTCTTCTGATCAGCGTATACTATACTGTACCAGCTCCGTCCACCGTTTTTACAAGAGCTCGTTATTCTGCAGTTGCTGCACCGATTTTGTGGAATAAGTTGCCAGACAATAGGACTGAGACAGACGCTAAGCACTTTGCAAAATATTTAAAAACATATATTTTTTCTGGTGTTTAGAATGTTTTGCAAAACGCATAAAGTCTTCTACGGTATTACGCTTTTTTTTAATGCAAATTGCTATCATTATCATTGTTGATATAAACGCGTTGCCATGCAATAATTTTCTTTTTCACTTAAAAAAAATGCAATATAAAATCAAGCTACCACTGTGAATGTCGAGGTAAAATTGAGGACTCACTTTATACGTTTACAGCTAGTAAAAAGTTCAGCTCTCTGCGACTTGTTCTTCCTTCGTATGTTCGTAAATGTTACCTAAGCCTCGCGTAGGTATTAGCTTGCCGAAGGCATGCTAATAAAATTATCTTATCTGTAATTGTTTTACCGATAAAGTCGATGATACGCTGAATGGACCATTTCTTCCCACACAGATCTCACGTCTGGATCTCGTGAAAATCCTGTACCCAGTTGTCATATATCCCGTCAGATTGATGGTAGGTCCCCATGTTTCGCCATCCTTGCTGTGATGATGCGATACAATATCAGCCGATTTATCTAGTCGAACTTATGAATAGGCGCGGATCGCGCAAAGCCCCATTTGACTATCGGAGATTAATCTTCCCCCGTTCCGTGGGGTTTATTCATGGATTCTGGATGCCTGCAGTGTAGGGGAGGTGCGAGCTGCCGCATGCTAGCAAACCAGCCCGGGATGAAACTTTTGACTATTATCAGACCAAAATTAATTTCTCTTACGCAAAATATTTACTCAGCATTGTGCAATACTACTTCTTATCACGTACACTTTCATTTTGCAACGATTCTCACATAAACACTCATGAAAAAACCCTTAAAACAAATATTCATATGAAAAGTACAAATACACACACGCGCTCACATTTTACCGAAAATAGGTTTGTGCTGAATGTGCAAAGACACAAGTGATAGTGTTTAAAGATACACGTATAAACGATTGCACAGATATCATTATAGGCCTTAAACTATCCGAAATGTAGACAATATTGATACAAGATGTAATAACTTTTACACATTTATATGGCTACACACAATTGTAAAAAATTCAATGACCCACATACTAGTTCTACTATTCATTCAAACTTATAATTTCTGAAGACCCATTTTTATGATCACATTTTGACAGATTGTCATCGTCTTGTTATTCTTATCTATTCATTTGCAGCAGGTTTTAAACAAGAAATAAAGTAAAAGTGCATGTGTAAAAGTGTAAAAGTGGCTTTTTTTTTTCATTTAATTTTGCAGCATGCACAACTCAGATCCAACACCTGTTGCAATGAAGGAAACTAGCACTATTCAGAAAAATCGAACTTTCAGAATTACAAATGACCACCGGAAATATGCTTATACTAGATATCGATAATAATTTATCATGCCAACGTTTGATATTCGTTTAAAGAGGAATTAAGCACGTTACTCCTGGTACGCACTTTTCGTCGAATTTTCGGTTTTCTTTTTTTTTTTCTTTCACATTTTCTTTTTCTCCGTCTGCTCTAGTCCTCTCATATCCCATCATGCATCATGTTATTACCAAGCGGGGAGGAATAAATCTATATGCAAAAATCTGATCCGAGGCGAGATAACAGCACTCATGCCATCTGAATCACAGGCGTATGAGAACAAGGGAGTGACAGAACGCGCAACGAGAAAGAGAATGACAGAAGGGAAGAAAGAATGAATGAAAGAAAGAAAGAGGGGGAGAGAAGGAACGGAATAAGAGAAATAGAGAACAACGATCATTCACAGGGAGAAGAAAACGTTACACTGGAAAATATCCCGACGAGAGAAGTACCCAGAGAGAGAGATGAAAGAAAAAAAAATACGTTATGCGGTGTAGCAGCACATAATCATTATACATGTTAAGTCTGAAAATTGTAGGAGAAAGGCGACGCATTATATTGAGGTATAGAGGAAGATATAAACACATTTTCAACGCAATCTTATTGAGATAAAGTTGAGAAACACTACATACAAATAACCAACACTAAAAGTGAGAACCAACCCTTGGATGTGTGACTGGTACAAAAACTAATCGTTGACATAGCTTCTTTTGTCCACAGTTTTCTCTTAGTTGAATTGCTTGTTATGCTGACATGGATTACAGCTGAATAATATGCACAATTGAATACGTTTATGTTATACCACTCGTTTGAATTGATCGCGAGAAAAAAACCTACAGTTTTTTCCTAACTTCCGTAATTCAAAGCTTCAAATCAAATCACAGGTGAATCATATATGACCTGGGGGTGTTTCACAAAGAATCTAAGTCGATCTTAGATTTTAAGATCAACTTGAAATTATGGTAAGCTGTGCGTGACTTTAGTGATATTCTAACTTTCATGTACGAATGAAAAATTTTCATACAGGCATTAACTGACAAAACAAAATAAGAGACAATGGATTTTTTTTTTCTGTAAATTTTGATAAAAATTTGAAGTGGACTGTGAAAAAAAAATACATAGAACTGAAAAAGAAAGCCATTGCATACCATAATTTAAAGTCGAGCTGAACTTAAGTTCGAAAAGTCTTCGTGAAACACCCCCTGGAAAAAGTATGAGTATAATATGCAAAAGCCAGAACACACTTCCAAATAATCGAGGTGGAAATTTGAGCGAGGTGATGGTAATGGTGATTACATCAGTATTATAATCTTTTTCTTTTATTTGTATCAAAGTTCATAGTTATCATCACATACCTATTGCTGCAGCTCACACGGCCGTGTTGTGCTCCAAGGGTTATGTAAAAAACACCCCTCCAAAGGGAAATCGTAAATCATTAAATCATTCTGCTCGTAAGCTGTAGATACATTTACAATTATGTTTCCTTCAGTCTGTGTGGCTTATCATCTTCTTCTGTCTTTGTCTAAGACAGATATACACTCAAGCAAACATACAAACAAACACACACTATACACAAACACACACGGTCTTCACGTCGCTCTGTTTTTCTTAGCTCTTTTCTGTATGCGCACACGGTTTTTGGACGCCTTCCTTTTCGCTTCATTATCGAGATTTAGGGGTCTTATTTCGGATGACGGGACATCGGTATAATGGGACTGCAATTCTCACCCGAATCAGTGGAATGAGTAATCAGGTTGACATACAGTAGTATTTCAGCGCAACCTGCCACTTAACTCCGACATTACCACAGGAAACTACAATGCATATGATGTTAGTAGCAGTCTTAAAGTAAACGTCCTCGGAGCGGTAAAACGTATTTTTAAAATAGAACAACAACAACAACACCCTTGTGTGCTGCTCAACAAACATCTTTTGAAGCATTCCGGGAGAAAAAAAGGTAAAATGTTACTCAATTTGTTTACTTATTAGTTTTGGGACACCATTGACTGAAAATGTCAAGACCAGCATGGCAAATTAATTGCTTCTATTAATTTCATGCATTGATAAACATAATGACGTTGTAGGCCCTAGATAAACAAGCAGTAATATGTTTTGACAGGAAAACAGACATGAGCTATACGTTTGGCGCGTGTATATGTGATCTATCTAAATGATACACCGATCTTGAACAACTGCAAATTTAGTCAACAAACATTGGAGAGAGATAGATAGATAGAGAGAGAGAGAGAGAGAGAGAGGGGGGGGGGGGGAATATACATATCGCCCTATAAGCCAGACTACTCGAATGGGTGTTTAATCTGGGACCCGTCTCTGTAATGGTCATTCGCTCGATTCAGTCAGGACTGGGTAAACATAGCGGGTCACTTTACGCAATGATTAATTAATACCTTATTAATGAACAATTAACTCGCAAACAATTCGAAAAAAAAATCGCACACACATCCACGAGGCAATTCTATCCTCATGCCGATCGACAGCTGTTCTGTTCTTCCGTAAGAAATTTTGCAGATAAGCCATTGATGGTAACGTTAGAACCATCCTACAAAACTCTATCAAGATATACCAAAAAGTTAGTCAATATCAAAGACTTATGTGTCTTGTACGACTATTTTTGAACCAGCAAAACATTTTTTAAGGATTATTTTGTCACTGACCGTCACTGGCCCTAATCATTCGGAAAGTTTTCGTCTACACAACTTGAAAAGAGTAAGGTAAGTGCAAATCATTGAGACGTAAGCATGATTTTCACGTGTTAATCGTCTATTGACACATTCCCTCTGTGTAACCTATGTGGGCAGAATGCGTGTGGATCACAGATAGTATTTTTATATCGAAAGAAATGAGAGGCAAATCAGAGTTATATCAAAGTCATATAAGTCGCGGTACAATAGGGATGAAGATTATCATAATAAAAGTCATTTAAATGGATGGTATATGTAGTATTTGTTGAGATGAGGATTCAGCTTTTAGCTTTTTGTTTTGCGAGATACTCCTTTATGAAATGGTAAAGAGCATACAATTCTAAGAAGAATTCAATGTCTTTCTGATGAAACGCGGATTTGAAATGGCTGAGATATACAAAGACAAAGTAAAACAAAGCGATTCTTCTAAAAGGTGGGTCCCACCTTTTACTACTGGATAGCTTAGTTTTGGATATGTAAGTCATTTCAAAACCAATATTCACCAAATAAAATTTCTCTTAGAATTACATGCTCTTACATATTTCATGAGAGGTTTCTCATTATCTCAAAAATTATCATGAAAAGACATCGTAAATCTGAAGCCCCATCTCAACTGAAAATATACCATCCGTTTAACAGCAACATAATTAATGTACATAGCAAGCAATGATGTGCAGAGATTGTCAAGACGTGGAAACGCAAAATAAAAGGTTGCATAATCGCGTCATGACAATCTGAAACTTGCGTTCTTGCAAGAAGTGGAAAAACCTTACATCACTTTTTTGTTTTCGCTTATAGCTTGTTTTGCATTTCTGCTCACTCTGTATTCAAAGTCGCGATCGTAAGGAACGTGTCCACCTTTACAAAGTATCGTCAGCTGTGTAAAGTCGAAAGAGTGACCTACCGTGAACAAAACCACAAGTTCACTGGTCGGTTAGGCTAAGGTGAAGTTCTGTCTCCCTTTGCAGACAAGGTTATGAAAGGCAATCAAAATAATGAAACAACATGTCACGAGACAGTCGCCGCGGTGCGTCCTCGTATATTCAGATTTTTGCCAAAGTTCAGTGTTCTTTTTTTGTTTAATACTGATATTAGTAGAACATTTTGTCTTTTTTATATCCATTGATTAACAGAATGTACCTCAGACCATCTCGTAAACTCATGAATAAACAAACGCGACAGCAAAAGAAACCATGAAAGGGCAACCTTATGTACGACGTCTGCCATTTAGAGATTTTTTTTTTCGCCAAGAACACTTGGGAATCTCATTAGAAGTATTGTGTATGAATGACACATAGAATAAAAACAGACATTCTTTTCTGATAAAATGTCTGACAACGATGCATGAATAATTTTGAAAGATTATAGTCGAGGAGGAATAGAAACTTTTTTGAATTGATACAGACTTTGAATTTAGATGGTAGGGAAGAATTTTGGATTGTTTTATCAACGGGTATTGTATTAGCATAATGTTTTTGAATAATATTGCCTACTAGATTTGAAAATGATTAACTTTCTTTGTGTTATAGAAAACTGTCATTTATAAAGCACAGAAATTTTGAAAGTGTAGTTCATTTTTTTTAATGTTTGGTGGATAAAATAATATTTTGATAAGCAAATTCTGTGGTACAATATGTATGTCTGTTATGAAGCTCAACCGTACATATTATGCAGATTAGTAATTAAGGGGTATTATTTACCTAGATCATATTTGTATTGGATTGGATCAGTTAATTTTGTTTTAATAGAGGATTTGATAGAAATGATAAAGAAAAGAATAGGAACTCTCTTACCTTATTATATAAGATTGTGATGAGCGATAGCAAATATGTGGTTAAATCACATAGAAGGATCTGATACTCTGTTGATACAAAATGTTACTGTCAAGCAAAAGTAAAAATACATTAATAGTTTGTCAAGCAAGCCTATTTATTTAATTTTTCTTGAAATAGAAAGTGAAGCAGAAGGTTAATTTCAAGATATCAAATAATATCCCACCGATTAAACAAATATTATTTGTTGAGCAGGGATACAGATTTATGCTAAATTTGTAACGATAATGAGGATGTTTTATTGTGTAAATTCTGAAAGTTATTAAATTTGTTTCCAAAAATAATTTACAGATTAAAAAAAATATCATTATCATTACAGTTGGGGAAAAATAAGAGTACGGATGGTATCGTAGATTTATCATTTTGAAATACTTAGAAATTATTGATTTTGAGGAATGAAACGGGTGAAGATAAAAAGAACAAATATATTTGGTATGCCTTTTTTGCCCGAAATCAGAACTCGCCTGGAAATCGATAAAATACTTTAAAAACGATAAAATGTTTTTCAAGTTGTTACTACTTATATATAGACAATGAAAAAAATATGGAAAAAAAAATGACTGTAAAATACAATTTGCTTTTTTTTTTTAATCGGAAACGTCTTACGTTGAAATGCCTGAATAGGCGAAAGAGAAAGAAAAAAAGTATTTACTATGAAATCATAATCAAATTACATTACACAAACCATGCATGTACATTTGTGAACACACACACACGCTCTTAAATTATGTATACATATATATATATGCGTGTTCGCATATGTATGTGTGTGTTTGTATGTACTCCCAAACATAAAAAGAAAGCTCATGGCAAATAACATTCCACATTGTTAAAGAGAGGAGTATAGGGCAGGTTAGCATCAACTCGCTAAAAACTCTGAATTGACAAACTGAGTGCGTCGATAAAATCTTAATCGAGTCGGCTATTAGAATGCATTTCATGCACCTTCATCTGTGAAGCGGATGGTAAATTCATGAGATGATAATAATTTTCATCGAACTCCGCTCTCCAACAACAACAACAACAACAACAAGAAATACAAGTAAAAGTTGATTTGCAAGGACGAAAAAATAAATTAGGTTTATCACGAGAATCAATCTACCTTTGCACGTTGCGGAAAGCTTTTAGGTCCGTCACGTATGACGTTAGTAAGCCATCATTTTTTTTCCTCAATTAAAACAATGATAAGTGTAGCGAAAAGTGAATATACCTATACAATGCTTCAAAAAAGCAACATGCATTGCGTAAACTGTGAAATTGTGCTGTTAGAGTAAATCTATAAAGTCAAGCAAATAGTTTTCTGAAGTGACTTAGTCAGATAACTAAAAAAAGTGTCTTTTTTTCTTTCACATTATGATCATCATGATAAGAATATCATCATGCAAACAATAAAATTTTCTAATTGGAAGAAAAGAATGATTTACCAACGTTCTTGGAATATTCTTTGACACTGAAATCATGGAAATAGTGGTAGTTACATCGTCTAAAAACAAGGGATTTTTTTCAGAATTCTATCGCTGATGTAAAAAAAAAAAAAAGAATTGCACTTTATGACGACTGTTAAAAAAAAAATGAAATTATTATCTGCAAGCATCATGCTGACAAAAATTAGTGTTTGACAGCATGGTCAGTGTATGAAGGGGTGGTCTTCAGTAACGTCCATCACTATACAGACCTTCACCGCCAGTATATTAACGATTTTATCATGGTGAGAACAGAGCTAAAGAACACAACTTTGTTCATGACCATTTTGCCGTTTTTCACTACACCGTGCTGTCTTTTTTTTTTTTAAATGTGGATACACGTGTCACAGGTTTTTTCTAAAAAAACCTGGCCCAGTTCGGGTTTAGTTTATAAACAGGAGATTTACTTCATACAACAAGTACATTGATAAACAGAAATTAATATGAATATGACCGACTTTATTAGGTTTAGGATCAATCGATCAAACCTTCAAATAAACGTGGTTACAATATGTGCAACACAGACAGTAACAATGCAACAAAGATGCAGTCAATTCAATTGTGCTTAACAATAAGTAACAACTGGTACAGCATTCAATATTAAACAGGACAAGGTGTATCCTAAAATTAACAATTTGTCAGCTACAGATAAATCAATGGACTGGTTATCAATTATAATCAATGTAAGGTCGATTATGGGGATTATCGCGGGTCTTGTAGGGCTCGTCCTTTCCCTCAGGCGGAGAGTGTGCCTTCAGCGTGGGATTGCAGTAGATGGGGTCCACTACCAGCTGGAAGGGGGGCCTGATGCAAGGGGCAGGATCGTCTGTATTGGGGGTATGACAGTCGGCTGTATGAGAGCAGCCACAGTACCAACTTTGTGCGTCTTATCTGGCCGATGTCATAACAAGCTCTCCTTCTATCATTTACATCATGGTCTTCACTGTACAGCATTTCAAACAGCTAACACAGTACAAAATAGCTTCCTTTTAACTTGCTTACAAATATAATGTTCTCATTTCCTTTCCCAAGTCTCAAATACTGGGAGGAAAAGTGATTTCTTTCAAATAATATACAACATAAGCAGAGAGGTGGTCAGCCTGCTACCAAAAAGAGAGGAGAGTAGAAAAAGAGGAAATTCAACCTTGAGCAGGTCGGAGTGCGATAGCGAAAGAAGGAGGAGGAAGAGAGAGAGAGAGAGGGGGGGGGGTGCGCAGTGGCTGACCACCGACCACGGAATGTGCAACTTGCACTGAAATGGCAACACTGTTAAAATCATACATTCTGTACACCACATTACATACAGCTATTTAGTCACATTTGCAATTTGTACAATGACCTATGTGGCGGATCCTAGACAATCCTACTGTGGTCTCCAGTATTTGTACCAAACTGAAACGAATTCTTAATATATAATCTAAGGACGTCATAACATGATGCACTGGTAAATGATGGTTCTTGTGCCATCAGGCTTGATAGTGTCATAATGACAATCAGATAAAAACTATTCAAATCAGTCAACTGAAGAATTACAATGATGCTAACTATATGCAATTACACTAATCAAAGAGTCTGTTGGGAATTACACATCATTACGTGAACAATATTATTATACCAACAATCAGGACGCCAAATGTTGGCTTTATGTCCATACGGTACACAACCAACCCATGGTATTACCTCCATCTCATGAAGTATAACCTTAGCCTTACTCCTACATTATTACTTTCAACAAGCATATTAACTATTTTCAATGATCTCAAGGAATGAGATAAACAAGAGAGGAAAAGGGAAGCAAAAAGGTGGAAGTGAGAATTTAGAATAGTGTAAAGGAGATGGAGAGTGAAGAGAGAACTGGAGAGATAGGGACATACATGTAGTAAGAGAGAGATACTAGCATAGGATAAGAAGAGAAAAACACAGAAACATGATATATAATATTCTTAACACATACAATGTATTTATGATCATAATCAAGTGAAAATTATAATCAGCAAATGATGAGGAATCATGTTAGCTTACCTGTATTGGGGGTATGACAGTCGGCTGTATGAGAGCAGCCACAGTACCAACTTTGTGCGTCTTATCTGGCCGATGTCATAACAAGCTCTCACTGGGAGAGTAAAAATCTCTTCCCAATACAGGCTCACTACCGAATTCGACACAATCTCGACTGACCATTAAAACAAAGGACTCTCTATTTCTTCTGACCTCGTACATTCCTGAGACTGGAGTGTAGGGCTACTCCCACTCCCTTCTCTGTGACATGATACCTGTTATGACTTTGAGGTATAATTGAAACGCTAGAGTCTCTCTCCCATACATTATTCTGTTGCTACAGCACAGGTACTAAACTATAGGGCAACAGGGCAAAATCATTACACATAGAACATAATATCAGTGAATAGTTATTGCATGTGTATGTATTACATATCTCTTCGTCCCATTCATTTGAACGGATTCCTAATTTGTAAACTGGCCAAAAGAACAGGGTCTGACATTTTCCCCTCCTAGAATCGTGTCGTCCCGACATGACGCTATGGAAGTAAGTAGGCATGAAGCAAGGCAAGACTCTGCTTTTGTAAAGCCAACTGCTCTTCAATGAGCTTGACTTTCCTACTCCCCAGAGTGCCATACCAAAGTCGGTCGGGGGGAGCCCGACGCCTCGAAGACCGTCTTGGAGGTATGGGTTGTTCTTCAGCTACATCGGACTGGGTTGACGGCAATGACTCATCTTCCGATGTGTCATCCGTAGCTTCATGTGCAATGGTTTCCTCTGCCTCGCCTATATCAGTCACTTCGGGTAATTCTTCTTCAGGCTCCCTCTGTGCAGGTATGAATTCCTCGGCATGAGGATTCAAGATGGGAGTGGGCTGGTCTGGATTACTAATGGATAGACGTCGGCGGGGAGCCGGGGTTGGACGAGTTTCAATGACAACAGGGTCCAAAATATCTTGTGCTACAATGTCCGAGTCGGTAGATGAATTATCAGGGACACGAGATGGCTGAGGGTTCTTAGCAGCTAGTCGCTTGGATGTCCTGGGCCGTGGTGTCGGTGCTGGTCTTGGGGGTGCGACAGGGATGTCTGGTTCAGATGGAAGGAAACCACATGGGAGGAGAAGGTTTCGATGGAGTGTACGTTCAGGGCCATCATCGTCCATTGGCTTTACGACATAAACAGGCATGTCAGCACTGATTCGCCGAATGACGCGATATTGTTTACTTCTCCACCGGTCTGCCAATTTGTGTTTGCCCTTGAGACCAACATTCTTCACCAGTACTCTGTCTCCAACAGCCAGGGCATGGTCCCGAACAGACACGGCATGACGCTTCTTCTGGTAGGCCGCATTCTTCTGGGCTTGGGTAGCAGCAAGCTTATGGGCTTGGTTTAAGCTGCGGCGCAGGTCTTGGATGTACTTGTGGTGGGACTTGGCGGAGGCTTGCGGCTTGGTGATGCCGAACTGCACATCAATGGGCAGGCGGGGCTCTCTCCCAAACATGAGCATGTAGGGTGATGCTCCCGTAGAAGTGTGTCTCGTGCAATTGTACGCGTGCACTAGGGGTCTAACGTAGAGCCGCCACTGCTGCTTCTTGTCGTCCTCAAGGGTGCCAAGCATGTTGATAAGGGTCTGGTTGAACCTTTCTACTTGGCCGTTCCCCTGAGGATGGTAGGGAGTCGTCCTTGATTTACGGATGCCAGCCAGTTGGCATAGCTCCGAAATAAGGCTGGCTTCAAAATCTCTCCCCTGATCGGAGTGCAGCCTCTCAGGAAACCCGTAATGGATGAAAAATTGTTCCCACAGCACTCTTGCAACAGTCTTGGCTGTCTGATCTTTGGTTGGATATGCTTGCGCATACCGGGTGAAATGATCAGTTATGACTAGTATGTTGGAAGTATTCTTGTTGTCTGGCTCCAAGGACAGGAAATCCATGCATACTAGTTCCATAGGGGCAGTCGTTGTAATATTAACTAGGGGTGCTGCTCTCTGGGCTCTCTGCTTCCGTTGCACACACCTCTCGCAAGTACGACATCTGTGCTCTACTTCTGCATCCATACGCGGCCAGTAGAATCTGGATCTAAGGAGGTCGAAGGTCCTCTCTTGTCCTAAGTGGCCAACGTCATCATGGAGAAGGCGAAACGCTTCTGCTCGATGGCTACGTGGTAGAACAAGTTGTCTTGCCCGGTTGCCTCGAGGGGCAGCGCTCACCTTGTATAAAACACCGTTGTCCATTTGGAGGTTTTTACGATGCCGCAGGATCACTCTGGCTTCCTCTGCCATCTCTGATCTCATCTTCGTTGTTAGAGGAGTGCCACTCTCTATCAACTCTATAACTTGGCGGATGGGGTCATCTTCTAGCTGCAGCCTTCTCCAGTCTGCAGGACTTAAGCTTGGCAATGCAGTTTCTCCTAAACCACCTGAGGCAAACTCATCAGGAATGGCCCCTTCTGAATCAGTAATGACATCCACTAGGGCACACCCTCCACCATCATTCTCTGCATCTTCACCCTCAGTGTCCTGGCCAGAAATGCTGAATTCATGACTCTGACAGACTGCTCGGAATGCCTCTGGTGAGCAGATACCATCACCAGGGTCTCTGAGACGCTCTTTGAGTTTGAAGATCCTCTCTTGTGTGCTCGTGAATTCCTCGTCATCCCCCTGAGAAGCTTGCGGCATCCTGGATAAGGCATCTGCGTCTGCGTTTGTCTTGCCAGGCCTATACTTGAGTGTGAAGTCAAAGTTGGCTAGAGCTGCCAACCAACGATGACTTGTGGCATCAAGCTTTGCCGATGAAAGAACGTAGGTGAGAGGGTTGTTATCTGTCACTACGGTGAATGTGGCACCATGGAGATAGTCTATGAACTTTTCAGTGACGGCCCACTTCACAGCCAGAAATTCTAGCTTGTGAGCCGGGTAGTTGGCCTCACTCTTGGAGAGTCCCCTGCTGGCGTACGCTATTGGTCTTTCTCTGCCATCAACTCGTTGGTAGAGTGCTGCACCGATGCCACAAGTACTAGCGTCTGTGTGTAGGATGAATGGTGCGGAGTAATCAGCAAAGGCCAGTATGGGTGCTGAGGTTAGCAGGTCTCTCAACCTCTGAAATGCAACTTGGCACTCAACACCCCAATTGTTGCCAAAGGGTGTTGTGGGTTTGGGTCTGCTGGGCTTCTCTTGACCGCCAGATGGTTTCCTACCTCGTTTCCGGACTGGTTCATACAACTTCATCACATCATGGAGGGGTTTTGCAACTCTGCTGTAGTGTGGAATGAAGCGTCGATAGTAGCCAGTAAAGCCCAAAAATGTTTTCAGTTCCTTGGCGGAGTTAGGCTGTGGCCATTGCTGGACTGCAGACACTTTGCTTGGATCGGTGCTAACCCCGTCTTGTGATACCACATGCCCAAGACACTTGACAGATGTCTGGGCGAAACAACACTTTTCTGGGTTCAGCTTCAGTCCGAAATCCTTCAGCCTAGTCAGGACCTTGTCTAGTCGTTGGAGGTGTTCCTCAAATGAAGAAGAAAAGACCAAGAGGTCATCCAGGTACACCAGTACATCAGTCATGCTCATCTCCCCCATGCACCTTTCCATCAGGCGTTGGAAGGTAGCAGGAGCGTTGGTTATCCCTTGGGGCATCCTGTTGAACTCGAAGAACCCCAAGGGACACCAAAAGGCAGTCTTCTGTTTGTCTTCCTCGTCCATCTCCACTTGGTAGTATCCGGATTTGAGATCCAGAGTGGAAAACCAGGCGGCTCCAGACAAGGTGTGCAGGGTGTCTTCAATCTTGGGTATATTGTATTGGTCTCGTATAGTCCGCTGATTTAACTTCCGATAGTCAATGCAGAGCCGGAGGTCGCCATTTTTCTTTCTCACCAATACAATCGGAGATGCATATGGGCTCTGCGAGTCACGGATAATCCCTTTGTCCTTCAGCTCCTGAAGGTGGCGACGGGTATCTTCATAGTCGGCCGGGGGAATACGCCTGCAACTCTCACGAAACGGTGTCTCATCGGTCAGCCGAATTTGGTGCTTAACAGCGGACGTGCATCCAATATCAAGGTCATCGGTAGAGAACACATCTCGATGGGAATGAAGTAGGCTGCTTAATCTCTGTTTGTCTTCCTCAGGTAATGAAGAGCCTTCAATCTGATTCTGGAACAGGACATCATTTGGTGGGGACCTACTGCCCTCTGTAGTGTGGCACTGGGCATGCCACGATGGAGGGTGGGGTCCTGGGTGATCACTGGTCATCATTGGCGTTAAGTTGTCGGCTGCGTATGCCTTTGCTATCACTGCTCCAGGAGGGAGCTCTACATCACGATTAGACATATTAGTCACAATTAGTTCACACGCATTTGCAGATGTCCTTGACAGGTTGGTGAAGGTCCTCCCTATCATCAGACCTCCTGCGGAGAAACAGCCCTCTTCTCTCTCAATGAGGACTGCAGCTGGATTGTGGGGAGAACATTCAATAGAGGCGGGCAGCATCCTTGTCTCTCCACTTTTCAACTGCACTGATGTAGTCTTAGGTAGACGGACATCCAGGGCTTGCTCATCTAAAGTGAGGTCAGTATTCAACGATTCCAAGTGTTGAAAAGCTGAGATAAGGGGGCTCTTAACCTTCATAGTCTGGAGGAAATTGGTCCCATTCTCCTGCTTGCACTTGTCTAGCATTCGTCTCACAACACTGGTGTTGGTGCCGATAAGGAGGGGAGCCCTATCTCGGCCATTTCTGGTGGGTGTTACGAGTGCGAGAGTGGTCGTCTCTGCTTCCACGCCGGCTGCTTTGGAGGGAAACCGCAGATGTATCTCTATGTACCCAATGTAGGGTACCTTGCTACCGCTCGCACCCACAACCAGCAAATCCTCTAATGGCTCCAAGGGACGGTGCTTCAGATGCTGTCTGTAGAACGCTTCCGACAAACACGTCACCTGGGAGCCAGTATCCACTAGGCATTCACACTGGGTGCCATCAACTAAAGCCACAACTGTGGGTTGGTTACCCACAAGAGAGCTTGGCGGAACTTTGGAGGGTCCCGTCTTGGCCCTAGATTCATGGAACTCTGTGTGAAGAGGTGCACTCTGTCTTATGGGACTTTCCTTTCCCCGTGTGGCCACCGGTCGTCCCGTTACTGATGGCCGCCTCCATTTCCCGCTGACTGGGTTCGCGACACCATCTTGGATTGCACAAGGGCGGCATTCGTCTCTCCGTTGCACTGTTCCATTCGGTGCCCATCCTCTCCACAGTTGTAACAAAACATTGTCCGCCTTCTTCTTTGATTGCGTGGGGGCCCCCTTGAAAATGAGTTGGTAGTTGCTGCCAGCTGCTGTTGGAGTGACATGACTTGTTTCTGCAGCTCAGCAATGCGGTCATCAGAAGGGGAGGCTGCAGTTTGTTCGGCCGAAAGAGCCTTTTTCTTGCCCGTGTGTCCTCCCTTCCGGCGCTCCGCCTTGTCAAGCTGCTTCTGCTCCTCCTGTCTAATCTCCTGGAGTAGGGCAACGAAAGTGGGTGGTGTAGGCCGCCGTTTGAGGTCGAGTGCCACCAGAAGAGGATCATTGTAAAGGCAACCTCTCAAAAACTGTTGCACTCTAACATTGTCTCCTCGTTCTTTGGCAACTCCGCCGGCATCAAGGGCTCGTGAGAGGTGACTTTGCAGACGAAGGAGGTATTCAGCTGCTGTTTCATGCTCCTGCTGGTAGCACTCGCTAAATTTCAAGTAGAGTTCATCCCCATCAGTTGTCGACCCGTATGCCTTCTCAAGACCTTCAAGACACTGGACTGCGGTAACATCCTTTCCCAGTGCCCAAATGATGTCACTGGCAGGTGGGAGTAGCGATTCAGCAATCCTGTTGTACTTTTCGGAGTCTGACAGATCTTTATCCTCCACGAGCTGTTGGGCAGGACGCCGCCAACTTTCGAAATCAAACTCCCCACTTGGCACAGGGGAACGTCCAGAGAAGAGTCTGAGTCTCCTTCGCTGGATGGAAGATGACTTCACGACGTGTTTGACTATGGTCTCTTGGACAGCTTTTGGTATGGTCACCTCTGGGTTTGACTGGGAGGATACAGGGGGATCTAAAGACAAATCGGCAAGGGTTTTGCCATGTTCTCCAAGTAGCTTAGCCAGGGCAGCTTGGAAATCAGATTTCTCTTCTTGCTGGGACATGATTGCAAGATCTTTGTTAGCTTGTCAACAGGAACAAAAATATTGCAGAGCAAAAACAAATAGAATTGACAAAAAAAAAAAAGCACCCAAATTTCAATATTCAAATATTATGGAAAATTTGTGTCAAAACTATAAAGTGTTCACAACAACTAAATTAAATTAACAGTGTATAGAAATTGACATCTGTCAGTAGTAGGCCACTACTGCACAATTGACTTTAAATGAAGGGTGATTATTGAAATGATCACACTTAAACATAAAAATATGCTATGTCCACTTGGGGTTACATAAATTGCAGTTATCTCATAGTATCACAACAAGTAACAAATATATCAAAGTTAACCCTTCAAATCAATTCTGTATGTGCTATTAGCATAAGGTGCGAAAAAAATTAATTAACTGCTTTAAAAAGGTTATCAACAATTCTGAAAGAGTTTGAAAGTGATACAAAATTTCTCTTCAAAATTACAATCCGGGCAGTGCCTCCATTTTTGTCACAGGTTTTTTCTAAAAAAACCTGGCCCAGTTCGGGTTTAGTTTATAAACAGGAGATTTACTTCATACAACAAGTACATTGATAAACAGAAATTAATATGAATATGACCGACTTTATTAGGTTTAGGATCAATCGATCAAACCTTCAAATAAACGTGGTTACAATATGTGCAACACAGACAGTAACAATGCAACAAAGATGCAGTCAATTCAATTGTGCTTAACAATAAGTAACAACTGGTACAGCATTCAATATTAAACAGGACAAGGTGTATCCTAAAATTAACAATTTGTCAGCTACAGATAAATCAATGGACTGGTTATCAATTATAATCAATGTAAGGTCGATTATGGGGATTATCGCGGGTCTTGTAGGGCTCGTCCTTTCCCTCAGGCGGAGAGTGTGCCTTCAGCGTGGGATTGCAGTAGATGGGGTCCACTACCAGCTGGAAGGGGGGCCTGATGCAAGGGGCAGGATCGTCTGTATTGGGGGTATGACAGTCGGCTGTATGAGAGCAGCCACAGTACCAACTTTGTGCGTCTTATCTGGCCGATGTCATAACAAGCTCTCCTTCTATCATTTACATCATGGTCTTCACTGTACAGCATTTCAAACAGCTAACACAGTACAAAATAGCTTCCTTTTAACTTGCTTACAAATATAATGTTCTCATTTCCTTTCCCAAGTCTCAAATACTGGGAGGAAAAGTGATTTCTTTCAAATAATATACAACATAAGCAGAGAGGTGGTCAGCCTGCTACCAAAAAGAGAGGAGAGTAGAAAAAGAGGAAATTCAACCTTGAGCAGGTCGGAGTGCGATAGCGAAAGAAGGAGGAGGAAGAGAGAGAGAGAGAGGGGGGGGGTGCGCAGTGGCTGACCACCGACCACGGAATGTGCAACTTGCACTGAAATGGCAACACTGTTAAAATCATACATTCTGTACACCACATTACATACAGCTATTTAGTCACATTTGCAATTTGTACAATGACCTATGTGGCGGATCCTAGACAATCCTACTGTGGTCTCCAGTATTTGTACCAAACTGAAACGAATTCTTAATATATAATCTAAGGACGTCATAACATGATGCACTGGTAAATGATGGTTCTTGTGCCATCAGGCTTGATAGTGTCATGATGACAATCAGATAAAAACTATTCAAATCAGTCAACTGAAGAATTACAATGATGCTAACTATATGCAATTACACTAATCAAAGAGTCTGTTGGGAATTACACATCATTACGTGAACAATATTATTATACCAACAATCAGGACGCCAAATGTTGGCTTTATGTCCATACGGTACACAACCAACCCATGGTATTACCTCCATCTCATGAAGTATAACCTTAGCCTTACTCCTACATTATTACTTTCAACAAGCATATTAACTATTTTCAATGATCTCAAGGAATGAGATAAACAAGAGAGGAAAAGGGAAGCAAAAAGGTGGAAGTGAGAATTTAGAATAGTGTAAAGGAGATGGAGAGTGAAGAGAGAACTGGAGAGATAGGGACATACATGTAGTAAGAGAGAGATACTAGCATAGGATAAGAAGAGAAAAACACAGAAACATGATATATAATATTCTTAACACATACAATGTATTTATGATCATAATCAAGTGAAAATTATAATCAGCAAATGATGAGGAATCATGTTAGCTTACCTGTATTGGGGGTATGACAGTCGGCTGTATGAGAGCAGCCACAGTACCAACTTTGTGCGTCTTATCTGGCCGATGTCATAACAAGCTCTCACTGGGAGAGTAAAAATCTCTTCCCAATACAGGCTCACTACCGAATTCGACACAATCTCGACTGACCATTAAAACAAAGGACTCTCTATTTCTTCTGACCTCGTACATTCCTGAGACTGGAGTGTAGGGCTACTCCCACTCCCTTCTCTGTGACATGATACCTGTTATGACTTTGAGGTATAATTGAAACGCTAGAGTCTCTCTCCCATACATTATTCTGTTGCTACAGCACAGGTATTAAACTATAGGGCAACAGGGCAAAATCATTACACATAGAACATAATATCAGTGAATAGTTATTGCATGTGTATGTATTACATATCTCTTCGTCCCATTCATTTGAACGGATTCCTAATTTGTAAACTGGCCAAAAGAACAGGGTCTGACACACGCATTCAGACGGTGCACACAGACACACAAACAAACACTCATTAAATACAAACAAATAAAAAAGATTGTATTTTGCGTGTGTTTTTGCGTGTGTGATTGCTTCATGGTAAAGTTCCGTTTTAATTAATCCAATGTAAACAAATAGATGATTTAGAATGATGACCTGCAAGAATAGATCACAAATTCCGTTAAAGTTGGCGAGAATGCGTTTCAGTCGTTCCTTTTCTATTCTAAAGATATATCCCTAGGCTGTTACCCAAGCCAATCACTGTGGATGTTACGAACTATTTCACTTTGAACCTCACTCTCTTTGTTCAGAAAAAAATTGTAGTGTACCATCAGGCTGCTGACGACGGTTCCAAATGAGCAAATGTTTTCAGCCAAACAACGTTATACCGTGCGATTTCTTGTGGCAAAATAATGTTCACTATTGTGTAACAAAGCAGAGAAAAACAAATAGCAGTGCAGAGATAAAATCTCGGCTGGTTCTACTCTTGGTCTGGCACGACCTTTCCTTAGCCAACAAAGAGGATGTAAAATTCATGAGCCTCAGATGATTTCACTTGCTTCACCAGCTAATATTTATGATCTGGAGGGAATGACATCAACTGCATGTGCAAGGACGCTGAGGGCAGACGTAAACTACCGTTATCTCGTAAATTAATCAGCTGTTTCTTTATTCCTGAGAGGGAGTGAGGAAAACAAAAAAGATGAAACGCGTTGTATCCCAATCGCGTACATGACATCCGCTGACATCACTATTGACTCAAAGATATACGCAGGCAATTATTTCCCGACAAGAAAGGAGATACAAAATGGATTCTGAAAAAAAAAACAATAACACTGTTCTTTTGTACCATGAATCTTATGTCCCGCACAGTCCCATGAACGCTTTTTAACAGTCTCCGTCTGCGAGGATCATAATGCCGAGGTTTACAAGAATTTGAAAATACACATATTTTTCGAATTTGCTGTAGTTCAGCTTCATACTTGATGCACCCGGTTGATTTGTATCGTCTATTGTATTAGACATTAAATGTATGCATAACAAACATTGCGATCAGGGTATTTTTACAATGATTTAACACACCAAATAGATACTATTCTGCTATAATAAATATGCATTTTCTTTCGATATGCCCATTCAAAGCGTATGTTATAAATATGCCCTTTTATTTAACGCTAGATATAACAACTGCAGGTAATGACGACTTTTTTTTCTTTTTTTGCTCAGAATGTGTGTATGATCATTTACCATTATATCAGATGATAACGTGCCCAAATTCCTTAGTAACATCAATGAATTAAGCAGTTGATACAAAACAAAATCAATGGCCCAAATCGAAAGTAATGCAAAATAGTCTTCGCTCTTATATTTCTTTTTTTTTTTTTTTTTTTGGTATTACCTTCGATTTTGGTCATTTTGTTCTAATTTCGTATAACTGCTTATTTTTTTTCTTTTATGGTTATTTGTTTATTGATTTTATTTTGTAATCATTTGCATTCCATGTAAATATAATGATTTAATTTGATTGGCCAATAAAAATCAAATTGTAAACATCCCATTCATTTGAGAGGATCCTGTGGAAAAAGAAATTATAAGCATTATACCACTTTTGAGATGATTAAAAATAAAAAAAAAAATCTTAAATAGAAAGGATGATAAAACTGATTAAAACGCTTAACGTTTAAAACGGGCACAAATTATACGATACGAAGTACAATAGTGTATGTGAAACTTGATACACCAAGGTTCAATTAGCTTGGGCCAGGTTATACGTTTGCGTGAATGGACGTAGAGGGAGCTAGTTTACTAATAATGACATAGGCTCGCAGATGAGCTTCACAATCCGCGGAAACGGGCAAAGATTATCGCAAATCGATAAGCCGGTTTCGGTGTGGACTCCCAACACAAACTCGAATCTCTTGTCAGCGCTTATCAAGAAGAAAGTATGTGTCTAATCTTTATCAGGATTCAGATATCATCAACATGATAGACAGGGATTCATTTCAATACTTAAAAAAAGAACACACCCTATCATACTGTCATGAATAGCAGGGCTATGTGGATTGCGAGCAGACATAATGCGTAAAAAGTCGGAAGGCAAAGCATTCCGAATCATTTTGGATGTGAGTGCAGCTTGTTGCTCTGCGTGTCAGACGATGACGCGTCTGTATACAGAGTTTGCCGTGGTACCTTAAAAAGGTTGCATCTCCTTGTAATGGGTCATTTGGATGTCACTTCATTTTTCGAGGTAAATTCTGGTATCAGGTAAGAGAACACCGAATGCTGAACATTTTCCCTTGTTTGATCGAACAAATGCAATTAAATCAATAATATCTCCATAGTTTTCGGTATCAGAAAGGCATGGCATTGTTTAGATTTTTAGCGTTAGAAGGCAATTAGAAGATGAATGGCTAGACTGCTCGTTTAGTTAGCAAAAGGGAATAATTCAGAGGATGATAATGATAATAACGTAGTAGTGTATTGTAGACCTTTATATTTCGCTAAATTTCACACTGTTGTGTGTGATACAACGGATGCATTGTCCTCGGTTGGATTCGTTGTTTTTGTTACATCACTCGAATGCTAAAAGTCTGCAACCTCCTCTGAAAACTCTGGTTGACCAACTTTAGTCCAATGTCTTGTGAATTTGAATCTACTTTGTTGGCTCATACGTGCCACTACGAGATAAAATCCTCTTCATCACATTCCTTTGGCACTGTTATGCTTCCAGGGCCCTGTTTTATGAAGAGTTAATATTGATTTTATAGTTGATTTCAACAGCTGTAAGTCTATGGCAGCCTGTGTGGTAAAGAAATTTAAAATCGATTTTACCTTTTGATAAAACGGGGCCCAGCCCTGTCAATCACAGAGGTGATTTGGTAAGGTAATGCATTCCGTTACAAGAAATGCAAATTAGGCCTACACCAGCAAATATTCATTTACGTAACACAACCGGACGTGACAGTGCATGAATCATCAGAACAAATATGAAACTGGGTGTAAAAACGCTATACATTTTCCCCAACAGAGTGTGTTGCGTGTAACCAAGTCTACGAGAGAAAGAAATAAGGTACAAACTATAGAAACAAGAACAAACATAGACTGGACACTCGTACATGAGACTGCACCTCCCCTACCGGTTGTGTTTGTTTAGTTGTTTGTCGAACTCTGTGAGAAAAGCCCCCCATCCCTCAAGGGTGGGATCCAGCGGGGAGTCGAGTCAGACAAGTTCTGGGTCAATGAACGGACGGTCGTTCACTTCAGGGCTATCGCACACACTCGCACACACCTTACTGCTACTTAGAAACGAGACGCTATCAATATCACCGGAGAAATTTATACGTCTCTATGTTTTCCTCTACATCGTGTTGTACAGCAATGTGATAACAATCGACGCTCGATTACGAATGCCCCCTGAACATCTATACTCCTTCGTTTTGCTACACGATATGACACCCTTACTATGTTGAACTTGCCTCGTCTTATTGCTACAATAACACTTGCCAGCAAGTTTACAAATACACATCTGCATATCAAGTAGAAATAGCAATATTCACATAGTATTCATTAGTGATACATACTTTATAGCGGTAAATGTGTATCATTTTAAAATTCTGGAAAACTAGTAATTCGCCTCTAAAGTTTCTCGGAGGCACCACGAAGGTAGTGGTGTAGTATTTCTTCTTCGTCTTCTTCTTCTTCTTCTTCTTCTTCTTCTTCTTCTTCTTCTTCTTCTTCTTCTTCTTCTTCTTCTTCTTCTTCTTCTTTTTGTAGTTACCTGCGTTGGTATTCAGACCGCTTTATAGTTATCAGTTTTCAGAGAAACGAAATAGTCAATGCAATGCACCTCATGAGCTTATGGACATTACTTCAGCAACTCGGCCCGTTAGTCGTATACGAACTGTCATCCAACCAGCTCATTTCGTATTATACCGCCCTCATACATCTACAATGTCGAGTCAAGAGCATAACCATTGTTTGAAACTTGAAGGCACGTTGTTGTGTTGTGAAAATGATTAAGGCTAAAATGTGTTCAGCCAAGCATGAACTCTCACATTCCGAGTAAGTGTCATAGGAAATGTAAAAATATGCAACGAAACAGCTGTAATATAAGTTGAATTTTTGTTACGATGTGGTCGACTCCGAAGTCAAACATCACCAATGATAACAACAAAATCTGTTATGAACACCACGACAATGTTCTCATTATCCTCGCAATGGTCAGTCGTAACCATGGTAACGTTTTTATACAAGCGTAGTGGCCAAGTTAGAGAAACAACTCTCTCTGACACACACACACACACAAATGAATAAACCACATAAACCTGAAAACTATTTTTAAAAATCTATATGTCGTTTTTAAGCTTTTCACGTAGGTGAGCATGTGATCATTAAGGAGACTTCAGTCTCTTTATCTCCGTTATTTTTGATCGGCTTTTTGGATAAAACTGTCGTCTTTGGTTTTTGTTTTATATATGCCCCCAAGTATATATTTTTTTATCTGTACAGACTTTATGATAACATAATCCGCATATTAACTTCACACATATCCAGAGTATTGTCCACTTAACGATGCGCTCCTTTCCAAATAAGACAATTACTCTGGCAAAAAAATATTTTTCCTTTAAACCTCTAAATTGTACTGAATGAAAATTTTGATCTGTCAGTCAAACAACCAACTCTCACTTATCATGGCATGTAGAACGGAGACAACAAAGCAAGCTGTATGAAGTAAGCAAACATGAAATGATAAATCACATCTGATAAACATCGCATCGAAGCATTTAATGTTTTTCCTTCATTACTCGCAATTTTCACGTGGTTAACACATTTTATGCACTGTCATGTATTATTCATACATTTGGAAACGAATGCAATGATGGCCAGAAGTCAGTGATTTTTTTTTTTTTTTTTTTTTTTTTTGGTCAACACAATATGAGAAGGAAGGAAGAAGCGAAAATACTCATAATTCTCTGGTACTTGAGTGTTGATAAGACCGCAATCTCCGATTCCAAAACCAAAAAGTGGTCTCGAGTTCTAGTGTTCCAGATTGCAACTGGTGTTTTATTGTCTGCGAAACCAGAGGTGTGTAAAACAGGCGGGGGAGGGGGGAGAGGGAGACGGAAGGAGGGCAATATGTGAAATGGAGCACGTGCCCAGCGCGAAATCTGATTTGGGGGAGTTGATAATTGCGTGGATCAGGGTTGCCCGTCGATGAAGGGGGAATTCAATAAGAGCCGCAAAGCTTCGGTTTTTGGGCGATGTTCCCCGGGGCCACCCGACACCCCCAGCACCCCGGGGCGACGTGCTCGGTGAGACGCTCCACCTCAGGGGCTGGGCTGGAAGAAGAGGGGTATGCTTCCAGAGATCAACTTTAAAAACCTGAAAAGGATAAGCCGGGATTTCATGAAACATGCACTCACCCCAGAAAATGGCTCCCTACTTCAACTTGACGTCGCAGTCAAAAGTTTCGCATTAGCTACCGAATTTTTTCCTTTGAATATATAGTTTGGTCTTTTAGCAGACAGAGGACTGGTGAGCACTTCTCTCCCTGGCATTCATGATGCGGGCGAGTCTCGGCCGCTGACATGTCTGAGGCGGGAAGATCTGACAGGTGGCGTACCCCGATGTCTCTTGTGAACGGTGGACGGCGTTGCTATGGTGATGCAATTTTCATTCACTCCACAGAGTACTCGTGTTCCTCCTGCCCGCTCCGTGCAGCGTGAAAGTTAAAAACAATCAGCGCAGTGCTGAAAACACAAGTCCCGGGCGTGTTGGGTCTGACAAATAGGTAGCTGTACGTCATCGGGTGTAAAGTCGGGGTTAAGTTTTTGCTTGGCGCTAAATATTTCAAAGTTGTGGGATTTCTTTCTGTCACTCCTGGTCCTCTCCGGACCAGTTGTCAATTGGCGATCCATAATGGCGCCTTCGATTGGTCATTAGTGTAGATTTCCAAAAGTTGACTTCAGGAGCTTGAGTTCAGGAGCTTCTTGGCGCCAGGTAAGGCCCTAAGCTGCCGGAGTGCTCCCGGGCGGGATTGTGGCAGGCCAGTGAAATTAGTAGGCGGTGTTTCTTACGCCTATTTCTCTATTTCTCTCTACGTTCTCTGTCTTTTTGCCTTTCTTTCGGCTTTATTCTCAATCATTTCGTCTTTCATCTCCTCGTTCGTCTTTGCTACGCCAGCAAACACTAGCCGAAACTTTGCGCGAAATATAACACAACTGAGTTCAGTAGCATACATCATTTAGTTGAAGCGACGTCATGGAAATTATTCTGGGTTATTCCTCAGTGCTACTTCTGGCGTGATTCTCAGTTCACTGTTGTCTTTTCCCGTTAAACCGCTGCCAAGAAGATGGATAGTCAGATCTCAGGTACAGCGACCAAGCAGCTATCAGGACGATTCTGAGTTTATAACAGATGTCGATTTCTAGTCGTTTCTGTTCGGTAATCCAGGTATTTTAAGCAGGCATTATTGCTCCATGCATTTCCAGTTTGCCATTATTTAAGTATTGGATATTATCATTTCATAAATTTTCCGTTTCCTTGTATTCTGATATGAGAAACAAGCGTAAGGTTAAACCTCAGATGACTGCTACGAAAACGAAAAATGTACTTGTCGAAGTTCAGATTTTGACCATTTTCGGTCAGAGCAGTCGTGCATCTAATTTTAAAATGATAATAATATTATGGCATTCTTTATCCATGGTAGCCTCTTCAGTGTTGCCACTGTTCTTCTAGAGGGCCCTGTCATTATTACTACCCTAACGTTGCCAGGTACCTGGATTGTGAGGGACGTGGTGGGTAAAAATCATCTTGTAAAATGACGTAGGCACTTGACGGGATTCGAATCCGAGATCTCCGATTAAAAGTCTAGAGTCTCATCCGCTATGTCACACAGCGCCCCCACATTTCTTCTTTGTTTTGTTTTATTCTAAATCGAGGACTACTGTGGATCTGTAGATAAGTAAATACAAGCAGTTTTGATTCTGGGACTGTCACTCCGATTATTGAGAACAAAATAATGGGATTATAACTTTGATTTACTGACAGTATGGCATACACCGGACAAATATCAAGGTCCTATACCTCTGAATTATCTTGTCTGAAAGTCGCTAGATCGTCGAAAAAGGCACCGTGATTCAAATCGTTACATCAACATCTTCTCACGTGACTATAGATGTCGCAATAATTAGCACAACTTTTGTCTCCAAAAGTTGTCGCATAAGAAAGCACGTCGTGCTGTGTATTGAAGAGTGTAGAGAAATCGAGATGCATATCTAAAACAATAATAGAGATATGCTTTATGTTTTGTCGAGGCGACATGATTTTGTATGTGCCAAATCAATTGAAGGTTATTTTACAGTGAAGTTCCTTTCGCGTGTTAAAGTGCCGTGTAACTGTTATAGAAGTATCGAAGGAATGGTAATATTCCAAATGAATCAGCTAAGTTGGTGCTGTCAACAAACGAGGAGGTCTAAGCTAAATAGCAATAGCAAGAGCACATGATCAATTACTAATTCAACTAATTCAAGGTGTATAGGTTATGATACTGTAGATGGAAATATTCATGCATACACTCAACGTAGCGTTCTGAATGTTTGCGCAATGCGTATATAATCATAATCATAGTTTTACCACTATCCGTCCAACTGCGCTCGGACACATAATATGTGTATCCATATTATAGATGAGTTGTCTCCGTTCCTCTTCTTATATACAAGTAACTTGCTCATTAAAGCAGCATATCGAAACAAAGAAACAAAGAAACAAACAAGCAAACAAACACACACACTCAAACACACACACACACGCACACACACATACACACACACACACACACACGCACACACACACACACACACACACACACACACACACACACAGAAATCTCCTCCATACCGTACTTCCGGCACTTATTCTTTGCTTTGTTTACAAAGGCATGACGATAACCACATCACAGGAAAGGTAGGCCTATTTATATATACTTGCAGTAAAGAGATTGTTTATGAAATAATCTAGCTTATCTATACTTTACGGATATAGGCCTACAGAGGAGGAGCAGAGAAAGAAAACAAGAGGTGGAAGGGAGAGATGGGGTACCATCGAGAAAGACAAAGCAAACATGAGTCTCCGCCTACGGTAAACAGAGACTCGAGGAGAGACCGCGCGCGTTGCGGCACGTTACTTCACTGGACGCACACTATACGCAGGGAGGTGCTCACCTCCCTGCTCTATGCGAACTTACATCTGTACAATCAAGGAGCTTCAGAAGCCCCTTGGTACAATACACAATCTTTGATTTCACATATTCATATCCTTGTAGTCGGCAACATAATACGAACTGTCTTTCTGCGCGTATATCTTAACAGTGAATGGCCAAATGAGTCGGCATTTCAGTGATATGAAAAGACAACATAGAATTAGCTATGCAGAGGATACAGACAGAGGAACGTTACATCATGAAAAAAGAAGTCGCACGAAAGACATGAGAAAGACATTCCAGTTTTCACTTCACAATGGAAGAAATATATAATCATTTAAGGGGGACACAAACGGCAAAAGCTCGGAAATTCAGACTTATCACAATTATTACAATGGATGACAAAGCTGTTGACGGCTGTTGCTTTTTTTTTTTTGACAATAGCCTTGTCAGGATACATCCTTCTGTTAATCCTACACTGAATTTCTCTCATTTTTTTTTTTTTGTGTAAATGCAAGCCAGCATGCCACGTACTAGTCCGCTCACAGGTGAAACATATCTGAAATGAGATTGTATTTCTGAATTCATTGTTTATATTCTATATCTTTTAAAGCATAAAATAAATATGTTATGCTGACATCATATCTAGCTAACGATGCTCCTTGGGAGTAGATAAAAACAACCAAAACGCACACAGACACCAAAAGTTTATTCATAACCGTTTTTGATAGCAAGAGAGTCATTTCCTTTTGCATAACATGTTTTGTTTACTTACATTTCTTTGTTGAAAATGACAATTGTAAGTATATGAAATGTTTTTTACGTTGTGAAGTCAAACAAAGATCGTATAGTATATGATAAAGTTTAGTTGATGAAAGGCATGAGGAGGAGGTCAGGGGAGACGCTCCTATTTCTTGACACTTTCACAGACCACCTTTCACCCCCCCCCCCCCCATATCTCTCACTCTCTTTATAACTGACGTCCACCTAAACAGTAGTTTTGTTTTCTGGTTGAGCTTTCAGCTCCTCACTGTGCAGCGAAAACGAGCTAGTTAATAGGCCCAATCAAGGTGTGAAGATGAGGAGGTCGCGGGCCCTTAACTCAATTTGGCCTAGATAAATCATTAGAGGCGTGCTGCGGAGATTAATTGGCGCGTGGCGGCTCGCTTTTCAGCGATTGAGTGGTAATTCAAGGAAGCTTGGCATGCCGTGGAAGAGAAATAAACAGAAGGTCATTAAGCGAACGAGAAGGTGGACACCCTGTAATTACATTCATCAGTGTTTCGGTATGCGACTCGCTGTCAAAAAGAACAGCTTCTGTTTTTGCTACTTCGTGCCAAGATTTTTGGTTGAAGCAAGATTGTTGAAAAACTGCATCTTGAAACTTTCTTCTCCTGATCTCCAAATGCCACCCATCAATATTCACTGAGTTCACGAGTTCTGCCTCGGAAACGAGTAGTCTAAATCCCGTTGAATGAAGAGCCTGGGTTTAATTTTGAGTTTTATAGAGACCGTGAATCGACAGAATTTCTTCTTGATTGCCATCTCGCTCTAATTGACGTGGCGATCGGGGCTTGAATTATTAAAAGGTTAAATGCATCCATCAATATTTGAGATATGAGTTGATGTGTCTTAGCATCGCTAATGCAATATGATTACGTTCTTCTGGGACAGTACGCTTTTCCCCAAGTGGTGACTTTTCCCCTCTTTTGAATCTTAAAGAAAAAAAAATATATCTTGCCTCTCTAAGGATCTTCTGTCGCTTGAATAAATATGACAGGGTTTTGTTTCATTTTCCAATTTCCTTCCCTCAATCCCGTGAAACATTTGTCCTAATTGAACTCAAAACTGCTCCTCCCATCGGGCATGTTAGCATGTATCTTCAATGTCATTATTAAACCTGTAGCTTTGCTCCTCCTCCACATGTTTCCGCCCGGCACGCTCGGTGTACGACTCGTTAGATGTTTGACACTTGGGCTTCCCCCGCCCTCCCTACGTCCGAATCTCACCCGACAAGATGCCGTGGATGTTGTCTGTTTCGAGAGTCACGGCAAACTAATCGAACCTCAAACATAATCGCGCGAATACGGGAATCGGAAAGGCCTTACAAAAGCTAATTAGTGTAACCATACTGCTTGCGTACTCCCGCACTACGCGATTCGTAAGCAGACGACACACAGCGGTCGTAATTGCTTGTCCCGCCGATGAGAGCGAGATAAATATAAACACGGCAGAGGGTGGGGAGCCCCGAAAGTGTGTAAATTCGGGCGCAGGCAGCAGAAATCGCTACATGACACGGGCCCACCTTATTACATTGGACATCCACTAAAAGTCGAGCTCATCTGAGCAAATGAGGCTCGTTCAGTGGCACGCTATGTAAACATTATGACAGCAAGCGGAAAGCCGGGACCCTTATGCCAGCCTCCGTAAAGCCAGCTTATCCACGATTTCTTGCCATGCACTTGGGAGCTGCAATATTCGACTCCCCTCTCTCACGCCTCTCTCATTTTGCACAGGGGTGGAAATCATTTAAATTTGGATAAATCTATAAATACGGACCTTCCTGAATGCAAAAGATTTAATACTCAGTTTTTTTGTGTGTAGCGATTTCTGGCCAAGTGCTTCCAAATGCCCTGGTATAAGCGATTACTTGGGCTGGTGACTGCGGACGAGGCTAAGATTTCGCTTTGTGTCGTGTTTGACACCCTCTAACGCCCATCGGGGCTGTCAGATGCCTGCATTATGAGTGTTTGCCAATAATTCCACCGTTACAGTATCTTATTTCTGCTCTGGATATCCAGTGGTAGTTCTAATCTAAACGGTCAAGAAATTTCGACGCGTTATTTGCTCTTCGTCTACGCAGAACCTTCGGGCGCTGTAGCACCCGTGGTTGCCTCGTTCAAGGTCAAGTCCCGGTTTCTACGCACTTTGTTGTTATTTCACCAGTCAGAGGGGGAAAAACCTAATCGGTAGGTTTATGAAATATCGCGTGCGATTATAACGTTTTTAATAATCAGCCGAGAGTTCAGCAAACATCACTATCTGCCTTGCTAATCATCGTTGTCATAACTCAGTGTTTCTTTGCCGGAAATTGTAAAAAGAAATAGTGAAAATCTAGCCCGAAAATCAGTCGTCTGACATCCCCGGCCAATGTCTCTGCGTAGGCCTGTTTTTCCCGGCCATGTTTTATGGCGAGGCCGAACGAAACGCACCATATGTACGCCCAAGGACTCGCGTTCTTCACTTTGCATGTATTTAGCGAGCTAAGTAGGGAGGGTTGAGGGTTCACGAGAGATGAGGGAAAGGGAGTGAGAGGAGGAGAAAAAAAAACCCGGCTAGTATGACAACAGAACTGTGTGTGACTGACATGACATGGAAAGGGGGGGGGGGGGGAGGCTGGTAAGATGTGGGGTGGGGGAGGCGTAGAAAGTATTTGAGAGTTGAATTCCACTCGAGATTAGCGATGCTGCGACTCTTGTCACTCGGCTTTCCATGTTCTCCCCTACTCTCCCTCTCCCTCTCTTGATCCAATTGACACTTCGGGACTTAATTTCTAACCTTGGCTGCCGATGCGGATCTTGAGAATGCCTCCAAACAACGAATCAGCTGTTCCGTCCCGTATCCACGCAGCTGACGCAATTCGAACTTTCTCTAGGTTACGAAAATTGACACATTTTATATCCTCTCAATCTGCCGCGAAGCGTATTTTTGTTACTTATGCGCATTTTATTGCATTATTGGTTAACATCGCATCTTTCTTCCTCCCTCGCGAAATGCGATGAGCTCTAATTCGGCAGCTCAACACGAGATATTAAAGCAGATTCGAAGTGAATCCGAGTGAATCTTCCAAAATAGCTACGTGGGCCCGGTTTGTTTGTACTCTTGCACCGACGCACGGAGGTTCATGTAAAGTTCCTCTCGTAAGACAGTAAGACGTCTTTTCCACTTAGCCTTTCCAAGCCGCCATGAAATGGCGTTTATTTTTAGGTAGCAGTAAGGGGAATCACCATTTACTCAGTCTCAGTAATGAATCATTAATCTCCCACAAGCTCGGGAGCCCAAAAGCGAGAAATGCGGAGGGCATCCCGGCTCGTGTAGATTCATCCTCCTCATACTGTCGGGTCTTTCTTTGCTTCTTCCCTCGTAACAGTTACCCCGTAGAACTGTGATAGCGGTGACCGCCTACGGGTACAGCTGAGATGGACATCGGGGAGTCGTCCCGCTGGATGGTGGTCAACAGCGGTGGTGGCGTGACGGGAAGTGGTAGCAGCCAACATGGTGGTGGAAGTGGTGGCGGGGCAGCGGACTCCAGCCACTACGGCAGCCATGCTCACCATGCTTCTCTGTCGGGCGCCACCCCGGGAGTGACCGGGGAGCGAATCCCTCCAGCACACGGCTCGTCTGTAGCACCACTGCATCTCGGCGACTCGTCTCAGTTCGCCATGGCCCATCCAGACGAGGTAAGCCCGCACAGAATAGGCTAAGACCATTCAAACCAGTATTTATCCACAGTAAGTGATGCCTGAATACAATCCTCCACACGCACTCATCCAATTCATGTCCAAATGTTTCTGACTTTGGTAATTGATAGACAGGAAGAGTTGATTGTCATGTTGCGTGGTCGTGCTAAATGAGAACAAGGCCGCACACTCATTATATTTTGTATTCATGGAATGCGACCAATAATCTCGTGTCCCATGAAAGAAGATTGTAACGAAAGCCTTTCAGTCGCCCACGTGACATGTGAGCTCATTGTTTTAAGCGTGCGGTTACAAATATATCCGTGAAATTGCCATTTTTAACTCGAGTATACTCATGAAAGCATTCAGCACCTCATGTTACTTTTAAAGCTGTCATTTCTACGTGGCTGTACAGACGAAAAGAAAGATTAAAGCACGATGAGCTTGAATGTTTAGACTGATTTTATACACTTCTCTTTGTGATACTGTAGGGTTATCTTTTGGATACAGTTCCTACTTCAGGAACGAGCACAAACATAAACTGGTTACACTTTGTTCATCAAGCTCAGTTCCATGTATCCCTTTTCTAGACTTTAACATAGAAAAGGAAAACACCGTTTGAGGCCACATTATTCATATAATCTATGCCTTAAGGTGCCCACACAGAAGTAGGTACACGGGACTAGGAAAACTGTAGTTGTCCAAGCAGTGGAAAATAATGTTTACGTCACTGTTACCAAGATTTCGGTCCTAGAGAGACGTGATGCAAAATAATAATGATATGACATGTTTATGATATAGCATGCAAAGCGATGACCCTTTCACAAAAGGTAAATCTTGCAGGTTTACTCACCAAACTGTGCACACTCTGTTAACATCAGAATCAAAGACGTTACGAATGATGATGCGATTTTCTATTGATTTAATAATAATAGAAATGTATTGTTTGTAACTGTGTGTATGTGCATGCGGTGATGAGAACGTGGTTGTGTGTGCACCGAAAAAGTGTGTCGTCTGCAACTGCGCCATATACACACGCCGTGTAGTACACTGTCACCTCAGCCGCTGTTACGTTCAGCCTTTCGATTACGGCTTCGTTGATAGTGATCAATACATGATTGTATGCCAAGATTTGGTATCAGAGTGTAATCTAACCAAGGAGTGATTTAACCCGCGACGGTGACCAAATTATGGGTCACCGTTCAAAGCGCAGGGTTCTCACTTTGAGAATCAAAACAGAAAAAAAGACGAATAGTAACTTCCTTGCTGAAAGGAAGTGAAGCGAAATGAAATGAAATAAAATGATTCCCGCGTATCTTTGTAGAGAAATAAAAGTGATGTTTCCTAATGTATACTTTTACAAATAAAATGATAATCATCCTAGTATTCGGAATGGTAATTGTATAGGAAAGAAAAATGAACTTCAAATTTAAACGGTCTCAAAACATCTGCTGCCTTTCGAGAGGAAAAAAAAAAGATCTTGTCTTATGACAAATGCACTGTTTCATCAATTCAGTTGATGCAGTGCTATGCTGTAAAGACGGGGCGGAAAAAAAAAAGATTGGTTATTTCTCTTAACCCATGTGACAATGGCGAAGTGATGGTAAGCCAGCATCTTGATTTTTCTTAACTTTTTTCTTAGAGAACTTATTAGAGACAGCCACAAGAGCGAGAAAGATTGATGAAATGCAAGATTTACTTGGCAGTAATAAGGCTGTCTTATGGATCAAGTGTCCACGTGCATAGCAAGGCTGCTTATTATGTGCTAAACACGTCCAAGGAAGTACTATTTACGAACGAAGTGTTGAGAAATCGCTTCGCCGCGCGATTCAAGTGGATCTGACACCTTTCATTCCGATGCCAGCTCACGGAGAGAACTTCTATACCGAGAATTCGCCCGAGAATGATATCCCACAGTCACCATAATGGCCTAACTTCATCGGCGTGACTTACGTACATCGACACTTCGTTAGGTATGACTGAGAGCTGATTTAGATGTGGATGTTGTCTAGGAAAATGTGATAGTATAGAGACCAACAGGCTATTGGCCTTCAATTTGCCTAAACGTTTTATTGTTTAACAGAAGCAGTGATGCCTCAGTTAACCAATGGCTTGGATGAATTTCACGTAAGTAATATAACTGGCCTCGACAGTCTTTTGTTGACGAAAACAATGTCATCCTAAAATCGTTTGGAATTAAATCAACAGAATAAAGAGAGATGATTCAAGTCATACTTACAACGAAATTGGACTAAGAATAGTTGGGGACACCGTTTGTAATGCATGGCGAGTAAAACGAAGCCTTGGATAGCCGTCTTGGTCATGTGACTCGTGATGGAACTGACGTAACATTGCACATTTTGGCTTCAAACATCTATGCTATTACAGCAACGATGCATTTGTCATGTTTGAATCAATTTTATAGAAATTGATAACTGTTCTTCTGATCAACATAATAGACAAATAATATTCTCAAAGTATCATGGTGAGGGTTTTTAAAAAAATATTATGTATGTTCTAGTATTTCTACAACAAGGGAAAAATAAGATAAAATCAAACAGATTTAACTCATTCGCTTCTTCTGTTGTTATTGTTGATTGGATTCACTTTTGGAAACTCTTTGGAAGATACGTACATTTGCTGAAATCAATTCAAACAATATTGTCAATGAGAGACGTCAAAGTCACGTGACCAAAACAGCTATTATGTAGCTATCGTTACTGACGATACCATCCGACTGATGCTGCATGATGTGTAAGGAGAGGACTATACACTGTGGTTCTAAACCACGCATTTCTTTGAATTACATGTACCATGCGTTTTTTTAAAAAACAATTCAGCCAGTATGGACGATTTTCACGTTTCCGGGAAGGTACTTATGTGGATAGATTAGAAAAACACAAAAGGACTAGTAAAAGTTCTATGTTCTTATCGCCCTTACGTAATGGACGATAACGGATGGTTTAGAGTAGCTTTTGTTCCAAGGCTAGGCTGCAGTGAAGGATGTTGTAGATAATTTATACAAAAGAAAATTCTAGTGTCGGAAGTGTTTGCTCCGCTCTTTGGGTCACAGCATTGGACTATGGCAACCAGCAGAATCTTTACGTGCGATTCCACATCACATGATTATTGACTAGAGTCCAATCAATCAAACAGAATGATGAAGGTTTCACCAACTTTGAGCTTCGAGTAAGAAAGTTGGGGAATATATTTCGTTAAATCCTCTGTCCAAACACAACTAAATTTTATGACACCCAGTGGTAGATGTGAATGAATGACATAATTTTCTCAGCCAGTTCATTGTATCAGTTTTAAGTGAAAACATGTAAACTCTAAGATTCAAAATCTTCTAATCTTACATCCTTTGTTTGATTAGTCTGATTTCACTTGCTTTATCAATTCGAATTCTATACATGATGTGGAATAAACTGAAGATATAATCAGGCTGATAATTGCACAGTATAGATTGTCAATTATGATGATTAGTTTCTACTTACAAAATTGCATCAGTATCAGTTCGTGAATATGGTCATTGATAACTGGTCGTAGATATTTTATGTCTAAACGTTTTAACCCCAATCTTCATTCAAAGAATGTTTTCCATATCTTTATGTCATCGCTTTATGGAGGATGGCCTGGACCATGTAGCTCAGACATTCAAACAATGAGACATGATTATCATAATTACCATGAACAAATTAAAGAAAAAAAAACATGTTAATAGGAAGCAAAGACTCTTGCGAGTGTACAATCGTGGTGTGCGTGTCTGTAGGGTGGGCTATGGGGGTGGGAGGGGTACCGCCGTTGGGGTTGGATGCTGTACCTGCCGTATCATTAACTTAAAGGGAAAGTCCATCATGATATCATGTTGCTTTGTATGAAAAGAGAAAAATCAGAAAAGTAGATCAGTGAAAGTTTGGGATAATCAGACGCACAAAACTTATGAATTGATGAAGTTTAGAGAGTGAGACAAATTGGCAACTCTGTGACGTAGGCGTTACACAGCTCTCCATTTGTTTTATTCATGAAATTTCACAAATTTTCATATTTTCAAATATTTTGGATGTTGGAATGCTGTTCAACATCTATGTCACTCAGAATTGCCTATTTGTAAACTGTAAACAATGCATAACTTTTTCGTGTGTGTCTAATTTTTCCACCAAATTTTCACTGATCTATAATTTTCTGATATTTCTGTTTTCATACAAAGCAACATAATGTCAGGATGAAATTCCCTTACAAGCCAGTTGCCGTCAGCACAATAGTGACTATCGTGATGGTGATGATTATGGAGATGATGATGATGATGATGATGATGGTGATGATGATGATGATGGCGGTGTTGGTATAAACAGAGATATCATCGTATTTCGTTCGCTGGGATACTATCTTGTCAAATCTTGCTTTATGCTCTGCCTGCCTGTCTATTATTGCTATTATCATCATCATCATGATCAATTATCATCATCATCATGATCAATTATCATCATCATCATATATCATGTTAATGTCTCGCTCATTATGAGTGTGTAATTAACATTATGATCTTTAATTTTCATTCTATTAGTATCAACATGCTTATCATAGTAAGTAGATACTGGGATTTTCCCCATGATGCATTTTTATTTGATTTGGAAACATATGTAGTCAACCCAGATGTCATTACATAATTACCCTACTCCACTCATAACTGTTATCGTCACATCTCTTCTGACTCACAATATCGTCAGACAGTTTACCAACTATGCTTTACCTGTTAACTTCGTCATAATATCTGAAGATTCTTTAACATAGTCAAACAATAGTGCTTAGTGTTCTTTACAATGAGAACTCCAGCAGTTTTCTTAATGACTATCGAAAATAGTATTATCGGTTAATACTCTCATTATTATAGTCATCATTATCACTATTAGATATCAGATTGAACATACAATGAAGAAGGACTATGAATTAATATAAATTAAAGAAAATGTTTAGTACCGTTGAAAGTTTAAATTGATAAAAACTTAAATACAACCCCAATGAATAAACAGGACCTATTGTGCAGCCCGACCTCATGCAATAAGTTTATAAAAGACAGAACAGAAATTCCGAAATAGTTTTCAGAATTATTAAGACTTGTACGAAAAGTGTCTATTCATGTTACTGTTCCGGCTAAGTCTATGAAAACCAGAGCCATGAATATCGTTCTTATTGGCAATGCAATATCTAAACACTGGGCATGAGAGGGTTAATCACACGCAGATAAATCCACATAGGAAAGGTTTGGGTAGGTATGGGGTGACAGCTGCACCCCCTTCAAGGGACACACCTAATTGGAAGCGACTCACATTGCTTAATTACTCAAGCCCTGTACACCTGTCGCATTGTGAGCAGTCTGTAGGGCCGATCTATTCTGAACCCCGTTGTGGTTTTTCGCTGTGACGGAATTTCAAACAAACACAGACATTGACATTAAGTATGGCCATGGATGACTCTTGATGATGTCTTGACTAGGAGGAGGGAGGTTCGACCCTTCTCTCTCTTGTCTTCTTTGTTTCAAGCAATTAGTCAGGAATGTGTGTCCGTTGAATCACTCTTCAGTAGGGACTTGTTATCTTTCATGATCTCCTTTGTTGTCAGATTGTAGAGCTCTGTGAGCGGGTGCGTCACACCACATTTTCTATCTATCGCATCTTCATTGTATTTTTTTTTCATTTAACATGAAAGAATCTATGAAGTTATTGTTTGACGGCACAATCATGATGTCATGACGTTCATTTGTTTTCTCAGAGAACCGTCAAAACAACAGCAGTTGTGCCTTAGAACAATACCATCACTCATCATTGGCAATAATGTCAGCATGTTCAGAGAGCAAAGTACAATACCTTGTTTACCTTGTTTATGATCATGATGATCAGAGGACTTGATGCAAGTGACTCATGCTAAGTTTTGAAAAGATCAAATTGATCGCACCATTCTAATCTCGCCACTTCAATACGTATTTCTGAAACACAAAACAAAACAAAACAAAACAATGCGACGCTGAACAAATCTGTTTATACCGTCTCACCTCTTGTGCCAATCTGCCAATCCCAAAACTCGTTTAATCTTTATTCTTTTTTTTTTCACTTTTCGCTTTTAGAATAAGAAAAGTGTTACTAACTTTCAAATGCTGAATTCAACTAATCCATAACGTGTAGGAAAAATCTCGGCCGCATTGATTTTTTTTTTTGGAAATCTCTCGCATGGAAATTACAGGAGAACTTCACCATGCATAAATAATGGCGTCATGATTTTTTAAAAAGGAGCGAGTGGCGCGTAACCTTCTCTGCGATATTAAAACGCCTAAAATTAGCTATCTCGGTATCTTTGGTGCACACTCATCTTTTGGTATCACGCCATCTCTCTGTTAGTCACTGTAGCCCGAACCATGTCATGGGCGGCCTTCCGTTGGTGCATGGCGGCTGTTTCACTGGCCTTTGACTTTACTAAATCAATGTAAACTGTTTCGTTCCTTTCGATAGCTCTTTTCAACTTTGACACCAGTATTCTTGAACTATATTTGCTGAAAGAAAAATACACGGAAGTTCAAGTTTGTTTAAATTCGAACACAAACAACGGTGCATTCTTCAACGATGTTATGAGAGAGATCGAGATCGGGGAGGGGGGGGGGGTGGAGACAAGAATACTTTCTCAAGTATTTACCTTCATTGATGCATTTCTCGTAATTGTTGCATAGGGCCAGAACATAAAGGCGTTAATTCTTGGCCAGTTTTGAGCTATTTTTGTCTCAAAAAGCTAATAGAGAATATGAGTTCGTTTTGAACACAGAAAACGAAATAGCAACAGTTGCCATTTTGACCCACGTCAAGGACAAAAGAAGGAGATAGCTGGGCTATATGGTCAAAAGAGTTATATCTTCTCCGCTAAACTTGTACAACCAAAACTGAAGGTATGTTTTGAATAGACGGCAAAGCTGATGTTTGCGTGTACATCTATTTTTTTCGTTTCTATATTGATATATGCGTATGTGCCTCCTCTAAAATTATATATCATATCATATCATATCATCATATCATATCATATCATATCATATCACATCACATCACCTCACGTTGTGTGATGGACGCGTATACCATTTTCCATGATAGTGATTTTAGTCTCCCTATATCGTAGCGGTTAATAGTATACTACGTATCTATACTGATTTTTCGTTTTTTCTTTGTGTGTTTGTTTTATTTGCTCTGTTTTTATTTTGTCTTAATCCTTTTTTACTGCCGTCTTTTTATAAAACCAGTCGTCAACTGCATGGGAAGATAACATAAACCGAGGCTAGGAAATCCGTACGTGCTTCGCACCCAATCCCTGCAGACCAATTCCACTCGTCAGTTTCTCTGTAAATCAGTGCAGTGAATACCGCTCGACAAAATTACTGCGATATGTAACCCGCCCTCGGGCCACATTGCTAGACCCTGGTTGCTCGGGGACTAGCAATGTAGCGACAGCCTGCCCCTTA
Source organism: Diadema setosum (assembly GCF_964275005.1). Lineage (NCBI taxonomy): Eukaryota > Metazoa > Echinodermata > Echinoidea > Diadematoida > Diadematidae > Diadema > Diadema setosum. The sequence continues at coordinate 15,759,482 of NC_092686.1, read as the reverse complement.
TACCATTCCAAGCAGGACGAAGGCAAGAAAGAATGGAGAGGAAAAAACAGAAAGAAAGAAATCATCTCTCCTTAATAACTAGGAGGGGTCGAGTGGTAAAAGTTTAAAACAATGACAAGTGTAATAGAGAGATGCATGACCCCAATCTACCCGTGTCAGTGGCAACCCTGACGCGGACAAGTCAAGCGTTCGAACCCGACGAGAGCGCCAGTGTCGGATTACGCGCGAATACGTCTTCGTACATCATCGCCGTCCAAAGTCAACAAGAAAACAACTCGCTATACGTCCGAAAAATTGCATTTTTGGGTTTTCTCCCCCTTTTTTGATGGGACAGAGAAGGCGAAAGTTACATTATACACTTTGAGTAAAAATTAAACAGCGTCCAAGGAAATATTCAGTTATTCCAAAAACTTAAATGTATTTTCTTATCTTGTAATCAAAATTCATATCTTTCCTTTCTCTCTTTATATTGTACATTTATGCATGCATACATCTACCACTACCTTAAGGATAAATAAAAAGCGTTTGAATTAATTTGCTTAGCCCTCTTTAAACGCGTGATAACTGTACTACGAGTCTCAAAGCATGCTATCTAAGCGTTTCTGGTGTCGGGCTGCTCCAGAACTATGAACTGATTACCCCTAAATGACTTCCTGATATGGTTGGAAATTAAAGCTTGTCTTGTTGTTTTCTTCGTGTCGTTTGTCATCGATCGACTATCTGGTCGACCGATCTCCACCGATCGCTCACCAGAGCTAATGGGCAGCGGAAATTGTTTGTGAGACGATGGTTCCTGCGTTGGGGCTTTTTCGCGAGTATAGCCCTCTCCCGACAGACTTATTCGGGCCTAGCTCCCGCAGAGAAAGCAGCGCGTGCCGCCCAACACTCCGCTGACTTTGCCAGCGACAGCTCTGGTAGCCTTGAGTCTGGCGCTCGAGTGCGGAGCTGGAGTAGGGCGATGGGGGCTCTCTGCTAGCATGTTTTGCTGGACGAGCAAGAGGGATTTCTGTGTGGGAAGGTGCGAAGAAAGACCTCTAGACAAGCGAGATTTTATTAGACGGTGATTACAGATGAATCGTGACTTCGTAGATCTCGTTTTGCTACCGTGGGTTGAAAATTTGGTTCTTGTTTTTGGCCTTCTCATGAAATTCAAATAGTTTGTCAAGCGCAGATATCTGAAATCACATGCCAGACTAATATTGTGCAATTTTAATGATTCTGAGGAAAGGAAAAGATTTACCGATAACATTTTAAGATTAAGAATTGGCGAAAAAAAAAAAAACTGTACATATGGTGATAATCTCGTCATATAACGTTCTAAGCTGAATTTGGTGCAATCTATTTCAAATCAATTTAATGTATCTAACGCATTTTCTGCCAAGACGTTTGCTCTAATGCTATTTTCAAATGCGTCGTGTCTAGTTGTGAGATCAGTAGCATATCATGTTCGGCTGATCGCACAAGGGGAAATACAGATCAATGTTTGTGCTTAGATTAGAAATAAAAACAGCGTTGACCAGAATTATATAATGCACAGATGCTTTGACGAAATAATATTGTCTATGTGAATGACGCGTAGAAATCGATAGATATTTTCAACAGAGTTTCAATGATTTGTTAGTTCAACCCCCTGCGTACAACCTTGAACACTATATAGGAGAACGAAATTTGATAATCCAGTCTTAACTCTCAACATTTAGACATTGCAAATTGCAGTGGGAGTATGTGATCAAAATGACGGGTGTGTAATTAGACATGTTTCCTGTACCGCAGATGTTAAATGATATATTGTGATTTACATAGAGTTGTGTTTGGAGATCGACATAAAACGTTCCGGTTATCGTTTGAAGTTAGAATTCGCTAATTCTCTTTTATTTGGGGGGGGGGGGGGGTTGGAGGCAGTCCACAAAAGCATCCAAATGTGAATTGGCCGACATAACAGAAATAGAAAAACTTCTCAAGAAGAATGTGAACTCTCCAACTCTTGATCAATCTGCATTTGAAGAACATTTTTTTTTTTTAGTAGCAGTGAAGTTTATGCAAAAAAGTTACTATATAAATTACTATAAATGAAGCGTAAGAGAAATAGCTAATTAAATCACATACGCGCACACTCACGCACGATATATATTTCACGATTTTCTGATATAAATATTATGTTTGACAAGTTTTTGCTTTGTGAATTTTTAAATAGAAAAAACAAATAGTATCTCATTTAGCGATTAATGGCATTAAGTGTGACAAAGGTTGAATTTCGTGTAAACAAATTGGCGGCGTAAGGTCAAATGTCAAATGTCATACCCACGCAGAGTCATTCATATGTAATGAGACTTTACGCTCCTTTCAACCTTCTTACAGTATTTGATGCACAACATTTATACTGCATACAGCTACTAGGGAAGACCTCTGTCCACTCAGGTGACCAGTTTAGAGGGAACCTCTGACCCCTCAAGTTTACAGTTTTCAGTTTTAGTTTGATTTGATATCAGCATTTTTCCACAAAAATCAAACATAATTCAAGGTACATGTTCTTTGAACAAAACTGTGGCCCTACATAATGAATTCACAGTATGATAATCGCAATTTAATATTTTTGAACAAATACAGAGAGATCAAAGATTAATCAGCAATGCACTTATTTCCAGCTTAAGAAAAAAATGCAGGAGTCTGCCAACTTTAGCAGGTGCTTGATAGTTATGGCAGCCTCAGAAAAAAGGACAAAAAGAAAAGGTGAACATATAGTCGGTCAAAACTCAATCCGAAGGTACAGAGATATTTATTTCAAGGTACAGTTTACCTTTGGGAGTAGTGATTTCACAAAATTTTCGAGTTATCACATATGATGCATATGTGTAGGTCAGTTGCATCACAAAACATCCTATCATATAAACATTTTGCAATAAGACCTAAAATATAGGGAGATATCACTGTGTTTCTCATTATAGCATAACTGAAGACGGTTTAGTTTAGAAACAATGTTATTATAACTATTGTTCACATTTTGTATATTTAAAGGACAAGTCCACCTTCATAAACATGATGATTGAGAGAATGCAGCAATATTAGTAGAACACATAGGTGAAAGTTTGAGGAAAATTGGACAATCCATTCAAAAGTTATGAATTTTGGAAGTTTCAGTTCCGTGATCGCTGTATGTGAAGACTACTACAGCTTGTGATGTCATAGTGCACAACCATATAAAGAAACTATAAAGAAAATTCAACATATTTTCACTTTTCTCGCATAATAGAAGAGCACATGACTTGCCTCTTTCAGAAGGCAGGGGAGTAATATTGCCCTTAACATATATCAGTTACAAGTTGAGGGAATGTGTACTTTAAAAACAAAAATGAAATTTTGTGGAATTCTCTTTACATTTTTCTTACATCGTTGTACGCATGTGACATCATCAACTGCAGTAGTCTTCTCATCCAGCAGTGACTGCACATAAACTTTAAAAATTCATAACTTTTGAATGGATTGTCCAATTTTCCTCAAACTTTCACTGATGTGTTCCATTTATATTGCTGCATTATCTCAATCCACATGTATATGAAGGTGAACTTGTCCTTTAACATCCTGATTATATTTTAACATCCTGATTAAATTTTTTCACAGTGGTTGTGTCTATGCCTAACTCACATTTTAGAACTATTTTGAGGCACTAAAGCTGGGTTTCTGTTTCATCTGCAAATGGTAAATTATGCCTTTAACAGCGGTGGTCAAATAGACTTTCAGAACCGAACTAAGACGAAAAGTGTTTCCGGTCCTTCACACTTGACCAGGGCATGCATGTTGCGGATGTGTGTAATCGACTCTCGTAGAGTGCGCTAAAGGATGCTAATATGAACTGTGCAAACAATTTTGTTTGCTGGACCTGACTGTGAAATGAATCTCTTCTTTTTGCATCACACGCACAAATCCATACTAAGGGAAATATCTTCATTGCTCGGGGGAAATGCATCTCTGCCCATTTTAGCATGGTCCTGCATTTTAAAGAAGGAGATAGAGGCGACAATCATCTCTCAACTACTGATTTATTCTGGAATAGCATCGTAGTAAGAAAGGGATTAAAGTTAATTTAATAATGATTTTTTTAAGTGCAGCGTGCAGCAGGGCAGTGTGTTGTTGTTTCTGTTGTTGCTGTTGTTTTTAAGTGCAGCCACACTAGCACCAAACAAAAACAAAACAAAAACAGTAAATGCCAACAATGACAAGAAAATTTCGGTAACTGTCTTATATTTCGTTCAAATGAAACTTCACCGTCCTGTTCTTTGTGCTTTTTTAACGTTCAGAGCGTGAACGTTCTCTGAATGAATGTTCAAGTCGTTTATCATACATTTCCACAAACCTCAAAAAGTGAAAGGCAAATTAACAAACCAAACTGACAAAAATGCACACAGGGAGCACGCCCGTATGAAACAGACATCGGATGTCTATGGTCTATGTGCCGCAGCGGGCACGTCATTTGTGTGTTGTGTGCGTAGGAATGATGCTAGTCTTGTAGACGAACATTCCCCGAGCTGTTCATGATAGTAATTCGATGACTGCCATCGTAGCAGGTAATTGCCTTACAACAGCAACAGGTCTGTATTATCAAGGTTAACGAGCGTTCACAAGCCAGCAAGACGTAAATGAAATTTACGCACGTAAACATATCACGTTTGAGTGCCATCACTCGCTGCACCTAATTGGTTGCCTGGCAACCCCAGCGCACGTGTGGTTGGTCCAATGTTTGGCGTGACGTCACACCGGTCAGCTGACACTGACAACGGCACGGCATAAAACATGATCAAGAAGGTGACACACGCTTTGCAGTCGCTGAGCGTATACATGGGGTGATGACACAACGCGTATTAATAATAGTTACTCTTTCACTACATTCCCCTCCGCGGAGAGACGGCAAGTTCTCTAGCCCAGTTTTGAAGACTCACGTACAGGCCTCTATCAGATGCTTGTAGAGTAATACGATATCCTATCCACGTCATCGTGAATGCTGCTGTGATGATGTTAACAAGACAGAAATACATCGCAAAAAAAAAAAAAAGGCTGCACTGCCCTTCAAGCGGCTATGTGGGTCAGAATGCCTCCACCCGTCTGTCTGTCTCTCTCTTGTTTTGTCTTTTTGTCAGTCAGTTACTTTCTTTCTCCATAAAAAAGCGATATCACCTCTTTAGACCTGATTCGACTTTGGGTCCAAAGATAAACTATTCCATGTGAGTCATAAACAGGTGAGTTATTCGCGATGACGGGGAACTTCATGAATATTAGATCACTGGGCCAAAATTAAACAAAGAAGAATGTTCAGAAAAAAAAAAAACCTTCATATTCCCGAAAGCCTTTGTAATGTCTTCCGGTTTATGTTGTTCAATGTCTATCAATCTATCTATCCATTTATATATTAACATATGTACATATATTTTATGTATGTGTATATTTATTTCTCTCTACCCTCTTTCTATATATCTATGGATCTACTTTTATTACATATACCTATATCTATATCTATATCTATATATATATAGATATGTATATATATATATATATATGTATATATATATACATATACATATTTATCTATCTATCTATATATATATATATATATATGTATATATAGAGAGAGAGAGAGAGGGAGAGAGAAATAGAGAGAGAGAGAGAGAGAGATTATAATATTCCTCGAACAAAACAATGTCGTATTAACGCATTTTGCGCCTATTCATTTCATTTCGATTTATTTTCATTTTTCTCAATGGAAAACACATCAAATATGACAAAACAGAATGATGCGTGATATCCAGCATTGATGCACAATAGAACATTACAAACGTATAGAATATGGACGTCAATACAATATGAACATTTGAATCTAAGTAAAAATGCTTGAGAAATACCATGGAACCTGCTTAAAAGCAAGCATGTTATTCAAAGCGCGTATAGGTCCCAGTATAAACCGAGTGTAGAGTGTAGAGTGTAGAGAAGGAGTTCGGATACAACTGTTAAGACCAAATAAAAGAGAAGAAAATGAAAAGACAATAATACTTGGGATGTAGGAAAATCTTCTCAAATCATCTGCAGTATATACGAGTAAACGGGGTCTCAGCACTCAACACATTTTTTGTTTCGTTGAAGTTATGAATGAAGCATCTGCACTATAAAGTAAACGGGGTCCCAGAATTCAACTCTACAGACAACACACTTTTTTTAATGACACATTTTAAGGGAGAGTTTAATACGTGCTATGAATTTCAAGTCCTCATTCTCCTATTCGTAGACATCATCATCATCGTCGTCATCCTCATCATCAGCCTCATCATCAGATAAGAGGCGTCTCTGATTCCACGATAAGAAGGACGATGTAACTGGAGCAAACGGCGAGAGCAGAAAATGTCTTTGTTGCCTCAAATTTGTGGCGTGATTGGGTGCGCTTGTCAATCATTTTTTTTTTCTCGAAATCACCCCCACCCTTCCCCCCCCCCACCTGAATAAACTTCTCCATCAAGGCCCTCTATAGGGCGATGATTGCTATTATGGATGAATTATTAAATGGATCTTTGTTGACATCACAACATAATAATCTTTTCTTGATTTGCGTAATGTTGATAATGGGTATAAGACAGGGTCCTATGATTCTTAACACAGTCGCAGTAGATATCTTGAACGCATTATGACATTAGTCATGCTGATTTGTGTTCTTGAGTGGTTTGTTTGTTTGTTTGTTTGTGGTTTGTTCGTTTGTTTGTTCTTTCTGTCCTGGCTGACCTGTAGTGTCGTTTTCTTGTTCAAAATGAGTTCATTCTTTTTTCTTTGGTAAGCTTTTGTAAGTTTTTGAGTCGATTGATGAGTTGTTCACAATGTACAAGCTCTGCTTTTTAGTGGACTCCTCATTTTTTTTTCTTTTCGCAGAGCATGGACAATGCAACATGTAACAAGGTTGATTTGTGACTATGCATATATGCTTTTATAAAATTCATAATTACCTCTAATTACCATGGTACAGTCAACTCGCATGTACTCGAGATCATTTGTGATTTTTTTTATCATCTTCTTTAGAAGAAGGAAATGAAATAACTTGAACTAAAATTAATTGAATTAAATTCATTTGAATGTGAAATACAAGTTCTTATTTCGCGTGGTCGAAGGTGGGAAGATTAACTTTAAAAGACTTGATTAGGGAAGCATAACGCGAAATTATTTCCTCAAACAATTATGTTTTTTTTTTCTGAATAGTTGATACTCCGTACATGCTTACAACTATCCATAAAGTGAAAACCATTTGATAATCTGAATTACTACAGATCCACGTACAATATTCGTTAAGTAAATGTTAATGCAGGAGATTAACACGATACTTTTTTTTTTATTCTGCAAACATGAATCTCACGCCTGTATGTGCTTGTGTCGATTTGAATTATGAACATGAATACGAAGGAAGCGACAGAGTGTTGTAGGGGAATGGAATTAGACGCTAATGCGTCGCAAATCTGCGCTGGAAGACCTGCGATCTCACGCAAAATGCCGTCAGATTAAGAGCGTTTGCTGAAAAGTCTCCTACGGATTTCTGATATTCCCACTTCCCTTTCTCGTCGAAGGCGACTTGATTCAGCTGTTAGGAATGCGCAGAGCCTCTCCCGCAGCTGGGATTAATTACGGGGACGAATTTTTCTAGCTTTTTCATGAATATCTTCCCTCTTTATTAATCCCAGAAAATCGTACTATTATGAAGCGATCTCTGGCCTTCTGTTATCAGATGTGAGTGTTGACGTATACATGGGAACAAATGTTTGATATGAGGCGGAGATGAGTCGTTTATGAAGAGTTTTTCCGTATTAGACGTTGTAACAACGCCTTCTTGTCTTCGACAGTACTATTTCATTGATTGTGACGTCACGTGATTCTCGTTGGCTCCGAGTCAGGAAATTGACGGGCAACATGACTTGTTTCTTATCGCATCAGGCTATTTATTTATTGATTTATCACTGGTCGATGAATTTGTGATGACTAGCGTTCAGAGTTACAAGCATCTGTTTCCTTTTTTCATTCAGTGACGGTGCGCCATAGTTTTGTTTTTCTTTTTTTGTTGTTGCAATCATTAGTTCTCTGCTTTTTGTAACATGAGCTTTATATTATTTCTTTGGGAATCTCTTAACTGAAATGGAACATGTGTCCAGCTGTTTCATCTCATTGCAAACTTTTACGAAAGAGAAAGATAAATGTCACTTCAACTTCCGTCTACATTTCGGTGGTGGCGCCGTTTGTTTTATAAGAGTTTTATGAATGTACATGTAAATCATTACTCACTTGATTAAAACGTATCATGTTGTTTCTGACAAATTGCTCTCCGTTCGAGCCTTACCGATCATCATGCCTTCTTGTAAACCTTTATTTCTGTCTAATTCAATTTAGACTATATAGGGCGAGCTGTCCCTTCATTCTCGTGAGAGGAAGTCTCAGATAACTCCCAAAATGACTGATTCTTGAAATCATAGACCCTCACCATACACTGCACTTTGATTGCTGATATCGTATTTAAGATTTATTGTAATTGCGTTTGCCTCTTCTTCGTCTTCCCCTCCTTCTTCTCCTCCTTTTGTTTTTCTTCTTCTTTTACTACCACTTCCTTTTCTTCCTCATGTTAATGTTCTTGAATATATTATCCATCTTGTATTACGGCTTGTACTATCACCTCTTTTTTATTGTAGAGGTTTTAAATCAAATTGAACTATATAAGACTCAGTGGATATCTGAAATTCTTTGACATTAGCTCTTCTTTATTTTTTTTTTTGAATAGTCACACACTAACATGCATTACCACATTTTTTTTATGTATTATGCTTATATATCTCTATTATTAGGACCTTTTCTTGATAAGTAACTTACTTCATACAGTGCATCTCTTGATAACATTATTACTTCTCCCAAGGAAGTTTTGTGTTACATTTTTGTTTATTTCTTTGTCTATGAACGGGTTTAGACAGGGAACAGCAATGGGGGGGGGGGGGGGGGGGGAGACAAATTATATGCTCGGCATGCGGATCACTTTCTTCGTCTAGGAATCTGTTGAAGAAAAAAAAAAAACCAAAACAAAATCCAAAACATTGTGAGCACGAGGCAGTTATCAACATTCCACCAAGAATCTCTTTAACAGAATGACGATGATGCTTAGTCAAAAACAAAAAACAAAATGAAACAAGACAAAAAAGCTACCACAAGGTATAGCCTCATGACAATTTCCATAACGCTACAAAGCTTGATCCGGATACCGGTAATTTCTATATAGATTTGGTAGTCGAGAATGATTACTTTTATAGGGTAATTCGTTACAAATTTTTGGAGGAAGTGAGCTGCCTCTCGAGAAGGTCTGCGTGCTCTCCAAGCAAATTTCTAGTTTTACCTGCCCAGAGAAGACCAAAAAACGCCCCCATTCTTCCCTGTCACATACACGTGGAATACGAAAGCCATCCTGGAAGTACAGATATACCCCCCAGCCCACCCGGATGGTTGACGCTCCTTCATCACCGCGTGAATCCCACGGCGAATTCTCTCAATCTAGATGTGACATTCAGCTAAAGCTTACTCTCACGTTAAAGGATGACAGGTTAAAATAAAACAAATAAAAACACTGGGTAATAAGTTAAAATTTACCGACTCAAATTACGAGACTGTTGCACCTGGGTAAGTCGGTGATGTAATGATGATATATAGTTTTCATTATCATAGTGATCGTGTACGTTTTACAATGATTAAATGGTGATGACTATACAAATAATAAAATGATAAATATACTAGAAATGATAATAAGAGAAAAGTTATGATATTTTTTAATCATTATTGTAATAATTTGCTATACTATACAGTCATTGCTGTAGTTGTGGTAGTGGTGGTAGTGATAGTGATAACAGCAGTAATAGTATGTATACTATATAGTTATTCTTGAGGATTATCACTATTCTAAGTATCATTAAAAATACAGTAGAGAAATACATTGACGTGAATCTTGATCTATAAGTCAGTGAATCACTCACATCATACATAATGTTATCAAGTCACTAACCTGCTTACTGCAAATTTGCATTTCATTATTTAACTTTTTTTTTTTTTAATTCCTATCTGCTTTTTGAAATACTCACTATTTCCCCGAAAATGTCTTGTCTAATCCAATGAAAAAGTAATGAAAGGACAGTGCGGAAATGGTTATTAAAAAATCAGAAAGAAAAAGGAAGGATTGTGTCATTTTGAGTGCGCTGTTATGATCAGAATTTTTTAGCCGGAAGTATTGTATCAATACTCATGGATAGTGAAAAGAGGAAGTTGATCGTACGTGGGTGGAATCATACTGAGTATCGAACAACATTAATAGATGTGATATCTTAAAAAAAAACACACAAAAAAACAACTATTCCAAACTTATAGAAGTGACAAAAGATAACTGGAAATGCTATCCAATTGTGGGTCAGAAGTGAGTTTTTGTAGGTGACTCTGAGGGTAGTGACTTGGTTTTACTTTCAGTTTTAGCACTCAAATCTCCTGTCTTGACCCAGAAGGAGAACTTGTTATTGGTTTGTTTTTCTCTTCTTCTTCTTCTTTTTTCTCAGCCGGTTGTGCTGTTATTATTGGTATTGTGTTTGCTGCGTTTTTCCTCCGCGGTTAAACTGGGGAACTTGTTTTGGGGTAACACAAGCTCAACTCAGAGCTCGCAGCGGATATTGGAAGTGCTGTGGCTCTTGCGCGAAGTTTCCTCATCAATTATTTGGAGGAAAATCCTACAATAGAAGTCGGGTGTTTTGCGATTCTCTAACGTATTCCTGGACATTATGTAGAACACAGAGATATGCCAAAAGGATATGTGGCTTTTTCGGGGGTCTATTAAAGGTACAGAGTAACCCCTGACATAATAGAGAAAAAAAATGCTTTGATAATAAGTAAATGAAAACGAAAAAAGACTTTATGAAAGTGAAGTTAATGTTAAGTCCTCTTTCTCTCAGACACATTTCATTTTGCGTAGAACAAAAACAAAAATAGGAGCCTTTGAATGAAAAGATTTAATGTAAAGAGAGAGAGGGAAAAACCACCCATCACCTTATGTCATTTTATTCTTGATTATGATAATATATTAACATTGCGTGCTGTACACGAAAGCCATACACTGAAACCCGCATCTTCCTTCGACGTGTCAAACAAATCTAGAATGTTTCAAGATGTAGGCCTAATTTACATTACATCATTTGTTAACGCAACAAACATTAGTTAATTTTTTTTCTTTCTTGAACCACTGTGACATTGTAACAACTTTTAAAGCAATACATTCCTGGGAATGCACCAAATCTATCTTAAAAAAGGAAAGATACAAGCTAAAAAGACAAAGCACTTGATCTTTTGAAAGCTTGCTCGAGACATCTCACATTCCCATTTCCGCTTTCTCACTCTTAAATACTCTCACTGAAAGACGTAGGCTTTGCGGTTGTGGAAGCCTTTGTGCCATTTTGTTCTATTAAGTTTTTTTCTGTTTTTTTTTTTAATGGGGGGGGGGAGGGGAGTTATCTGTGACTGTAACACTGACAGGTATGCATGTTGTTTTACATCAAGGACATCTATCTGTAAGTACAAACTGCGAAAAGATCGGTGTTAGATTTAACACCATGGGTGTTAAATCTAACACAAACCAGTATCAATACAGGACCACACCGACAGGTGTAGAAAGTATGTCGTGATGGTGTCGAAAAGTGTTCACCTGGCACCTGCTGTTAATTTGACACTGTAGCTGGTGATATTTTTGACACTGCTCTGGTATTGATCAAACAATGACGCTATACGTGGCGCTGATTTGACAGTGTAAATAGGAGACCACACCCTCTGGTGTTACTGTGGTGTAAATATATTCACCATTTCTTTTCAGAAATCAAGTTCTTTATTGGAAAGTTCTTGTTCGTCTTGTTGAAGTTCAAAATCAAAGAGATGAGCAGTAACTAATTGCCTATTAAACAAACTTGTATATTTTGAAGTAACACTCGTGTGTGCTACTCTAACACGTTTAATGTAACACCAGCTCGGTGTTTCATATTGAACACCCGAATTTTTGCAGTGTAGCTTATAAAAGCTGCATACCATAAGACCTCCCCCCCCCCCCGAAAAAAAGAGGGGTATAATTTTCAAAATTATCGTAGTATATGCAGTCCCAGATTATCCATGATGCATGGTATATTTTGAGAAAATTTGCTTTTCTCAAAATGACTACTTCTTCTGACACATAGAATTATGACAAAGAAACGCTGAGAAAAAATGTTCAGTGTAAGAACGGATTTATCTCGCTCTATACAGATTAAGCAAATTAATCATTTTTAAGTGAATTATCAAAATTGATATTGCTTCCTCTCGGCAAATTTCCCGCTTATAAACCCTTTGAATTTCTTATATGATTCGAAAGCTGATGCAGACTGATTCGGGAGCTCAAAATTTTGATCACATCCCCAAAATAAGATGAGTTAATCATTTGGTAAAGATAGACTATCGCTTACAAGTAGTTTCCTTTATTAGAAAGTGATCTGTACAGAGGTGGCTCATTCTTCTGTCCCAGACAGTGAGTTATGGTGTAGAGTTGGCTTGCCTGAAGGATAAAGATAGACTCAATACCTCATCATCCTCCCACCGCCGTAACTCTTACCTTCGTTGCGAATTATATTTCGCAGCATTTGACAGAGGCATGTAAACCACACGAGGAATATTGCTTGCCAAGCACCCGATGACGTAACAATAGCATGAATCACACTCAAGCCCGCTCCAACGAAAACAAGCCTAAATTATGAATGCAGTCGCACGTTGGCCGCTGCCAGGCCGTGAACTTGGCCGGCACAAAGGACATAATAATGAGTCAACCGTAAAATTTCAAGTTGTTGCCTAATTCGGCTTCCTCTCCCTCTCCGAGTTACTATTTATTTAGAGGTCACGTGACGGAACATTTTAAATCCCCGATAACTTTTTGCCCTCGGCATATGATGGTTTCCGCTTCCCATGGACTGCTAATGCTTTTCTCTCTTCGCGTTGGCCTTCTCCTCAACTTCAATACATTTCCCATTCTAGCGAACAAAAATTTGAAGAAAAAAAAAAAGAAATGGAAAAATAAGCAACTCTGCATGTAAGACTTCTTTACACTTTTATCCAATAGCCTGCCTGTTTTGTTCATTTTGGCAAGCCTTTGACGAGCCGAAAAGCGTCATCAGAACTTGATATCTGAAATGATATGACACATTTCTTCAGTAAAGGTTCACTGTTGCGCTTGCATTTATGCAGTTTTTGTTTTTAGAAATCTGTTTTACTTTGTCAATTAAAGAGAGGGAGGGGGTTACTCCGAATGTTTTGGCTTATGAAATTCATAGGATTTTAAAACCCTATCAATGGTCACACTTCTGATTCTTGATCACGTCAAGAGTTCCAATGACTATTTACAGTAATATTGGCGTCGACAGAAGTTGTCCTTCGTTTATATAATCTGTCTTCTACTGCACTGACTTCTACTTCCTGTTCTTTTCAAGCCTGTTACATTTCTGAAGTTTTGCTTTATTGCATATAAATGATATCAAGTTTCTCTCCCGTTGAACCCATTATGTTTTACAATTATTATTTCTAAGTCAAAACTTTGTCGTGAGAGTTTTTTTTTAATATTTTTTCTCTGTCTCCGATTCTGCGTCTGTTCTGTCTCCAAAATTCCACCTGTGTTTAATTTCAAGATTTTTTTTTCTCCAAACAATAGATAAGCAGGTGTTTCTCACCTGTGTGTTCTAATTCCCTCGTTCAGTCGGATACCATTCCGCACATAGAAGCCAACTCAACTCTAAGGGGAGGGACAGGCGGTATGAAACACACCTTCTTCTCCACCTTTTTACCCCTCCTCGCGCAGCGCATTGGCACCTTCGGCCTATGAGCGGGTCCCAAGTTTGCCCCCGTCCGTGCCAGCTGGAGCTAGATATGTTCCGACACTTCTCGTAAAGGTCGAAAACTCTGGGCGGATGCTTGCCACAATGTTAATCAGCTGGCGCAATAAATGTATGTATTTTGGTTGGTATGACTGCGATGCCCTTGTGTATATCAGTTCCCGTTACAAACCGGTAATCCCCTATTCGCCCCCGGAGACAACCTGTCAGCTCCCGGCCACCACTCCCTGCTTCGTCCTGCTCAGCGCCCGGTCCTCTTCTAATCGCACACCGCTCAGGTACGTGGCGGGATATTTTCAGGGACGTGTTCCATGAAGAAAACGTCAAGTTCATTCAAGGGGTCCCCTAGCACCTACTCTTTCCATCTAGTGTTAACCCACGGCCAAGAATGCCACTTGGTTGGCCTTCGTGTCCGTTCGAATCCCGAGCAGCCCCCCTCCCCCTGTAACCTTATTGGGCCCTACAGGTTTCGCTCTCCTGGGGGCGTTGGGGTCCTGTTTCCCCTTCCTCCGCAGAGGATTGCGAGCTCCGCAGTACCAACCTTAATCGAGTATCTTTTGTGTCCCCGTAGAGCGATGCGTCATCCGCTAAGGCCAAGCGAGAGTAGGCTGGGGAGCGAGTGCCAGGCGGTGTGCCTCTTACGCACTCAGTGACGTACAAAGCAACACGAGCCTGCCATTTTTGTTGTGAAACAGGAAGGCTTCACAATTTAGATAAACCTCAGTATAATCTCGTCCCAGGCACGCTTTTATTCCCCTCTGATGCAAACTCCTTTCTCCTCCTACAAACGCTTCACGTTTTTATGTGTGTAGAGCCCGCGCAAAAGGGGAAAGTTTGGGTGAAGTGAGGAGAACGGGGAGGAAACTGTAAACAAAAATAGGTAAGATGTCAAGAATCAGCTAGGTGACGGGCCGATGATTTTATTGTTGATGCAGCGAGTGGTGAGGGCAGCGGGCTTGAGTAGAACGGCTTGAGACATTGTTTTGTCTCAGTGCGTGATTTAACCCACTTCACGGCGTGCTTGCGGTCTTGTTATATTAATAAACCCAGTATCTCTGGCAAAACCGTTTTCTCCTCCGAGGCGACTTGGTAATCCCCCGCCCTCCTTTTGTGCCATCCCGAACAGGTGGACGTGTACTATCACCACTCGACCGGCTTGGACGGGAACAACGTCGGCTCCTCCGCAGCGCATCACGCGGCCAGCTACTACTCCGGATCGGCGGCAGCTAGAGCGGCAGCCATGCATGGATACAGACCATCTCACGGTAAGTGATTTCAGCAATGTCATCATTCCTCACCATCCCACAACCGGTAGATGCCTCGTAGGATGAAGTGATAATACTTTCATAGAGGATGAATGAAATATCATAATACGTTCACCAGACCTGTTTGATTGATTGAAATATCAATTTGCTTAAAACAGAAATCTGCCTGCTAATTATTCACATCAAACAAGTTTGTTCACCACTGAGATTATCTGCCATGATGATCTCACATTTTCCTTTTTCAATGTCATAATACTCTCCCTCTTTCTGTATGATATATTATGACTGCATCTATTCTACGCATGTTTTGGAAAATTACTGAAAGAAATTGATGAAATGTCACTTGCAATTTCAAGTCAAGTGTTCAACAAAAAGACGAAGGGTCATTGGTAAATGGAGTAGCGTAGATGTCATTTTGCACCTGAGGAAGTACACACCTGTAAAACTCGTAGGTTTCGGAGACGAAAAACCCATGCCAACCAGTGCCGTGGCGAACCACACGTTTCTATTCACAAATTTTGTGTTGTTTCATACTCACGGTTGGCCCTGAGGTATCATATCTAAATATTTGTGTGTGCGTGGATCAACGAAACGAAACGAAGTATACTGTTAAGTGTCAGTGTATCGAATACTGCATTCAAATTGTTCTAATAAACAAGAATCAAATATCTCGTTTGGCGGTCGTCCATGACGCGCGGTCATCACCGAGAATGTCGTAAAACGCCACCAGACGTTATCAGATGGGCGCTTAATTTTCGCGGATGCGTACCCGTGTTTCTCGGGCTCCTTCTCCAATATTTCCCGCCAATTCGATTACAAATTAGTTCATCAAATCGGGATTACCTTATCACGTCTGCTCAGCATCAGACTCCCAACGCCCTAATCACAACCGGGGTAGTAGCAACTCTCGCGCACTTTTCTCCCTCTGTCCCTTTCGTCATAATTTCCATCGAAATTCCTCTCTTCTCCATGGCTTCTCCATCTCTCGTCACTCCCAGGTCTCGATCGGTTGTGACATCTCTAAACGCTCCGCATCGCTTTGAAAGGAATACGTTGATTTAAGAAATTAATGAATGAAATTTCTCGTCACTAATTCTAATTAATTTTCATTACCGTTGACGTTTCCTTTCACTGCAACTCGAGATAATCACACTCCCAACCAGAGCCATTATGCGTGAAGCAGTCACGTGGGAATTGGTTGGCGTTCGGGCGTCCTCCCGTCTTCCGCTCCAAAGCGGTGGGATATACCTACCAAATGTATTTCTGCCTAAAGTATGATTTTGCATAATGTACCGCTAATGTCTTTTCTATTCTGATCCGGGAGATAAACATAATGGATGGACTCTGACATTTATGCTCTAAAATGGAGCCAATAATCTCTTATACAAGAACCAAAGTAAGGAAAACATTTACGTAGGAGGAGAATGACGATAAAATCGACGAGAATTCTATTTTGAAGTAGTCAGGGTAACGAAGTGCTCACACCTTAGTGAAGTTAAGCATTTAGAAAGTGCGATGTGTTTGACATTCATCTCCAATCACTATGAGAGGTTGACTCTAATTCGCCGTCAAAAGTGTCAGGAATATAATCCATACATGAAAGATTTGAAGTACATCAGGGAGTAACACATGCGTCTTCATTTCTTTTGCAAATTCCTCCTCGTTAATTTGATGAGGGAAAGAATATTGTTCTCAAACTTTATACACGTCACGTATATATCTGGTGTCTGTATCTGCAAGTCAGACACCGATATCTTCCCGTTCGGCACAGAACGATAACACGAGCAAGACGTCCATCCTTCCTCAAGACTCAGTGCAACTGGAAACAAGTCTGTCCAGACAAACTCTTGAGAATTCGAAATTAAAATCGAAGATCATTGAAAATCGTCATGAAATTGTAAATTTGCTCTGGTAAATCTTTGGTACTCTAAAAATATCTAATATCGTCGTCATAACGGGACAAACTCCGTCTATTTGTTTTCAACATTGAAAGTAATCGAAGTTAACAGATTAAGTTGAACTAATTTCAAAAGCCACCTATTGTTTTGTAGCAAAGATAATCGTTAATTTCATATCATCTCAAACGGAAACCACTTTCTCATGCTGTTATATGAACGTGAATAATGGTTTTACGCCCTTGTGATGGTTTCGTTCTATGATAGAACGATTTTCATTTTCATTTTCAAAGAAAGGACACCTAACCCTCGTGTCAATAGCAAAGTGAGCGGTAGAATGCACCAACTATTCAGCAAAAACAGGGGTATGATACCAGGTCATGATAGATGAAAGGCTACTAATCAATATCAGATCGTGGCAACCTGCAAAGTGATGTTCGTATGCTACTTGACTGTGATTTGTGTGTTCTTGCCTTCATCAATGTACGAAGATTTGTTTTGGCAACCTACAAAATGGGTATTCGTGTATTGATTACCGTTTGTCTGCAGCTATACCTTTCGCGACTCTTCTTTGTAATCAACCTTTTGTCTCTTTGGCAACCTTCAAATCAGTGAACGTATTATACTCTTGAATTACGACTCGTCTGCAGGTACCCCATAGGGGTTCTCGACCCGACTCCCAAAACGCGATCAATGAGGGTACACGTGGACCCTTATATCATGTGCGTCTTTCTCATACCGAGCAGTGCAGGCGGGGAGGTGGGTTGGCAAGGGTAAATTGCGGCTGCCTGAACAACTTACGCAATGCTTTCAACGAATGTTGACTTTTATTTTGACTCGCTTTGAATCGCTTTGCTTTCATTTCTACATCTTCTCGAACTTGGTGACACTGCGCGCAAAACATTTAGTAGAACTAAATGTATATTTGACACAAGTAGAAGTAAGTACTGTACTTGATAACAATGCACTTTACACAAGTACACGCAGTGTATCGTAACATTTGTATTGTATAAATGCACTCTAGTAAAAACTTTACAAAAAAGTATTCGTTATCTTTCACATCACGACGTGATTTTACCACTTTGTACTTCATCCTAATGATTTACCAAATATTACTTGATATAATGTGATGAGGAGCGAGTGGTAGGTACGTTATGGCACGTGTAGTTCAGAGGGTCTAGGTGAGGAAAACGCCCTTTGAGCGTACCTATAAATGAGAAAAGGACACAGAAAAGAAAGTGCATAAAAGAAATCGTTGGCTAAAAACTGAAAGTGGAGGAAGACTAAAAGTCAAATAGATGGATCATTCAACCGACTGATGAATCTGAAGAGATTGTTTATTTATTGCAAAAGACAAAGGATTTCACAGTGGACGGAGATGAGCCCTGATAACAGCGGTGCGGCTGATAACCAGTGTAGGGTATACCAAACAATCACGGCATTTACCAAGCAAGGGAGCGCACTCGTAAGGTGCTTTTAAAAAGAAAATATGAAAATTCAGAAATAATATGAAGCACATAAATTCTAAATTGCAATCAACAGTAAAAGCAATAGATCCTCCTCTGACAAATTTAAAGATGAAAAGACACCACATACTTTAATAGGCAGGCTTTGATGACTAACCAAACAGATCAATGGCGGTCTCATTAAAGTCGAGAATAATAATAGTTAGCTACTTGTTTTTATGTAACAATAATATCTGTCGCAATCAAATATGCAAATTAGTTAAGATGATATTGTCACCTCGAACATATTCTTTTTTTTTATTAGTACATAAAATTGTACTCTTCAAACAAAACAAAAAGTAACGCAAATGTTAAATTTTCCTCATGATAGTATGGAAACATGTCAAGAACGATAAGAATGCAGTGTAACGGAGCTTACCTATCATATTTTTCACCTGTAAAGTTCTTCAGAATTTTTGCAATTTCGGCCAGTTATGTCATTTTTGCTATGTTTCTCTTTTGTATCTAATGATTTAGACACATCTAACGATTTAGACACATACAATGAAAATCTGTCTTTGCGTTAATTTTTTTTTTTGGAAGAGTATTATAAAAATCGTGGTTTTGGTCGGTGATCTAGCAATCATGACCCATTTCACCTTAATTAACGGATGCTCATTGCTGATGTATTGTAACCAAGCAATCACTGTATACCATGGATATGATATGAATACTTTTCGTTTTTATCTTTCATATCATTGCCTTTTAAGATAAAAATGTTCGGTGAGGATTTTTGGGAGCAAGAGAATGGAAGATTTGTAAGGTGATGACATTATTACGCCATGTCATGTTTGTGTACGATTAGGACTGAAAATTTAAAGTTGCTAAACTTTTCTTCTACGTCGGACACAGAACAGGAAATCTACCCCAAAAACAAATATACTTCAAAAGAAAGAGAAAAACATTCCCTACAGAACGATACCAAAATGACAAAAATCGAATTAGAAATAAGGAAGACATAACATTTTGAAATTTCACATTTTTCAGAAAACATTTCTCGACCAATCCTTATGAAGATTCAAAAAAGAAAGTTGATGATGTCATACCCTTACAATTTTTCATGTTTGTTATAAAGAAATTCGGAAAAATTGTTATTTTTAGCTTATACCAGTAAAAGCATGTTCTTATACCAAGATATATAAGAGTTTTGTTCGTTTTATTTTGTGTGGTTTTGTGGCAAATTTTATATTTATGCAGCTGAACTATGATTTTTTTTTTTGGTCATTTCTGTATATGAAATTTTGAGAACATGACATCGTCAACTTGTTGATTTGAATATTCATAAGGACTGGTCAAGAAATGTTCTCAGGAAAATTGAAAAATTTCAAAATGTCATGTCTAATCTGATTTTTTAACCGATTTTCGTCATTTATGCATTGTTCCATAGGGAATATTTTTCTCTTGCCTTTCTTTAGTTCTGTTTTTTTTTTCTTATAAAGTTCATTGCAACATAGAGTGGATTTTCACTTTCACGAAAGACCCGCACTAAATTAATCTTTCAGTTGGAGTAAAAAAAAAACAACAACAACAGAAAACACACACACACACACACACCCAAAATATTCTTCTTCCAATGATTTTCATGTGGTAATAAAAATATGGTTAATTTGGGGCCATCTTTCAGCTCCAAAATCCATATTACTATAATCTGATCTATGCACTTGAAATTCTTGTTTAGGTTTTCATACAACCTCACAAATTTCTGTTATAATGTGTTTTTTTTTTTCAAATTACTCCGGACCTTTATACCTTCCTCATTGAATCATCGTGAATATCAAGACTTTACGTCATTGTTATGTTGATGTTAGTAGAGCCGCACGTATGTCACTCGAAACATACCGCACCCAATTCAATGAACATCTGCTACTACAATCGTAGTTTGACTGCCTAATGAGCAGTGACGATAGCATTAGCATAATCGATACTGACAAAAGATGCAACGAAGTTCTGTTATTACTATCATTGTTAATGTGATCATTGTGATCATATCATTGTTATTATCAATATCATTATTATTTACATTATTATCATTTTGATTAGCATGATCATTATTTTTCTGTCATTATCATTATCATGGATGTAAAGTTAACATAAGTTTTTTTTCTTATAACCTCTGTAACCCAGAAAAGTCAATATCTTGTTTTACGCACATACACACACACACACGCACACACACGCACACTTATTCTAGATTTTAGCATTTCTTAATTAATATGAATTTGATTTGTCATTATGTTTTTATCGCTCATTACCAGAATCAGTTATGATATTTGTGCACTGCCAAAATCTTTAAAAATGATAGAAACCACAAACTGGTGATCTGATTTCTATGACAGGACAGGGCCATGATAGATTGGTTCCAATCACTCGGCGATCCCCATATTTTGAAATATTCAATTTGCTCACGGGTCCTTCCTGCGCCCCTTCTTCTCTCTCGGCGCAACAGTCCTCTTGCAAGCCAATCTCGGATTCTATCGCGCAGGAAACCGACCAACACTGGTTTTGGTAGGCGATAAGTCAGGGCGAATAAGAATCAAGCCACAACTATCGCGACTGCGTGTCGAGTCGTATTAGACAGTGATCCATGGGGAAGGTCCCTGGGGAAGGTTTACTGGGGGAAACATGAGGTGGGGACCAGTGACAGGCTCGTACCATATCCCTGGAGGATTCCCCACGCAGCTCTACAGCTCGACAGAGCCATACACCACGTGAATATTTTTGCATTACCAGGACAGCTGCGTCTGACGGGTTTGTCAGCGGTTCGAGAAAGAAGAAAGAAAGAATGACATCACAGCATTGAGAGAGGGCGTACTTTCATTTCGATGCGCGGTGACCCGTAGCTAACTCTCACGGGGCAGTCAAACACAGCCTTTGACCTAAAATGAGCAATTTACCACTCACTAGTTTGTTTTCATGTTTTGAAAGGGAAGTAGCACGTGAACTCATTCACATGCATCAAACTTGAGTGTAAGAATGTATTTTGGAAAAGAAGCAAACAGAAGTTCAAAGGGGCAAAATGACGTCGCGTCAAACTTTAGTCAGGTAAATTAAGTTTCATGTGACCCTGATCTCGTCATCGAACTTGCAGGAGTTGAGTCATCTTCGCTGTACCTGTACAAGAAACTCCAAACAGCGAAATCAGCGTTTGAAAATTATTTCAGTCGACAGACTCGATGCTATCTAACCCTTGCTATCTATTTCTATAACCTTCTCTCAAGATCATAGCTGGCCTAAAAATAGCCGCAGAGCGCGTTCAAAAGAGCTTCTGATGATGACAACGGGCAGGCACCTGAGGAGGGTGAACGCAGAGAGATGAAGAGAGGGAGAGAGAGAGCCGTGTTCCTTGGTAGGGTCCAGAAGCTATATAGCGCCCCCTTCCGTTACGAACGCGTCCTGCCCGCAAAACGCGTCCTCGTCATAATTATTCCAAGGAGTGGGTCACCTGACGCCGAAGCGAGTTTGTCTAGCTCTAGTTTGATGACGCAAGACGTGGTTGCTATGGACACGAGATGACAGATCTGATTTAGGTCAGATTTATTTGGTTCACAACAACCGTGTCGGAAGTCTGCAACACTGCCACGTTCTTCAAACGTGGGTTAGTTTCTTATTAGACGAGCACAAAGTTACACTAAGAAGGACCATGACTTGTTCAAAAACTGACATTTGGAGATTTCCACTTGCATCTTTAAAAAAAAATATGCCTAAAATCTAGAAGATGTTACAAGATGCGTGATATTTAACATAGTTAGGTATGGACTGAGATATCAACGAAATTCACTGTCAATTGCGCCTTGACTGGTTAGTTCAAAACTTCTGAAAGTGTATACCACTTCCAACTGATTATAATAATCTATGTCTTATGACACCATGGCAATAATTCCAATACACTGACTTCTGTGTGAGACAATGCACATTTTTGATATCCAATCTTTCCATTGAAAAGACAAGCGATGAAATAAACTATCAAGGCGAAATGCGAATCACCAACGTTCTTCTCTCACGATTCACAAACTTTATAGCCACGTTTGTCGATTGTGCTTGCTTGGCAAATGTGGAGAAATTCATCATTCTCTTTCGGGAGGGAGCCCCCACTGGAATGATTCTAATTAAACGTTGACTTCACTCCTGTGAGACAGACGTTTTAACCCTTTGTATGGTTTGGATGCCAATTGGCAAAGAAAATCTCATAGCGTTGTGCGAATCCCAGGAACAGAATGGGTTAAAGGACAGAAACACAAGAAACAGTTATCAACCAAGGCGTGAGGGGACTCAGACATACAGTATAATAAAACTGTGACGGATTTAAACTGTCTTTAAATCATGGATTTTCTTGCTTGTGTTCGCCCTATAAGTCGTGTCGATCACGCGACTATGACGCTTCATGCGATGCACCCCTCCCCGGTATACGATCACGTGAGGGAATTAACATAGAACTTTCAACACTTTTTGTCGAAATCATAATTTCCTCTTTCTTGTGTGTCTTTTTGAATTATAGGCCCTACATTGTATCTGAAGAAGAATCTTATTACAGATACTCTTTCAAAAATATTGTGAAAAGCAGTGACATTAAGTGACATCAAGAAACCCTGCACAGTCACATAGACAACACGAATTTTGTTTTGTTACCGTACCCATAGGACACCATCTTAGATGACAACCTCACAATTTGAAAACCAAATAGCCCAGCATAGGTCCAAGTCAGCACTAGTTACTCGCATTTGTTGTGTTCTTTTTTTTTCTTCTCACTATCCAAGTTGCAATATAGCCCCCCCCCCCCCAAAAAAAAAAAAAAAAAATCAGAGCGATAAATGCGAAGTAATAGCCCTAAATTAATAACACCAGAAGCAGAGACCGACCGGCTTTCACCTCCGGCGGATCGTGATAGCGTAAAAAGTAAGTCAATGAAAGTTTGATGCCTTTCGGGCTATTAACGACCACACCTTCTTTTCAACCTGTTGAATGTCATTACTATTTTGACACTAAGTTGCCATCGTCGTCTTCTAGCAAGGCGATTGTGTCAACTCCAACTACAACTTAGATGTTTAGAGGGGGAACTTCTACACTCAAACCATCCTCTCAAGTCGCCGTTAAACTCTCTCCTCGTTCATCTTTGTCCATGCTTTTTTCGTCTGCACTCTTCTCCCCGAGTTTTCTGACTCCAATAGTTTCTGCCGTGAACTTTTGGGGTCATATCCCACGTGAAATTAGATTAAATTAGTTCGCAGAGGGGTCAAGCAGCACGCGTGTCTTGTCTCCAAACCCTCGAGCAACCTCCAAAAGTTATTACTCCCAATTACGGTGTAACTTATTCCAGTCGCTACTTGTTAAGCGTGAGGGTGTAGTCTCATTTCTAGACGTCACATCGAATGATTTTGGTTCCTTCCCAGTGACGCCGATTTGAAGGCTAGTTATTTCCATATCTTAGAGCTGACTGAATGTCTAACCATTGGTCACTAACATACTTATTACATTTTCCTTTTGGGTATCCCTCTAGCATTGGTAGCCAGAGCAGTGAGAGTGGACTTAAATTTCCTAAGGATTATATCTATAAAGGATTATATCTATAAAGAAGAAAAGCAAGCAACCAGACCCCACAAAGCAAGCAATTGCCCGAGAATTTCAAAGTGTGCCTACAGTGCAGTGCGTTCTCCGTGCACTTCTTACAACCCACTACAATCAGTAACAATACCAGTTCTGGAACAGACCAGACCAAAAGATTCACTGCATCCCTGTAAGTATTTAATTTTTTGAATTTATCATACTACTAGGTGGAAGAGTACATCAAGTTTAGCAAAACGACCAACAGTTAATCATGGTAAACATATTGATTTAGAAGTTTATAGTTATCACACGTACCATGCACCCAACATAGTATTAGTAGATTAAAAGATTCCCCCGCCCCAGAAACCCAACGAAAAACAACAACTACCAACAAAAAACAAAGCAAGCAAGTAAGCAAGCAAGCAAGCCAACAAACAAACAAACAAACAAACAAACAAACAAACGAAACCCCTAGAAGTTCCATATTCTCAGTCCGGATGGGCAAAACTTAAGTGGCGCCATGGCCTGTTCAGTCGAGTTTATGTCGTTATTGTCCGAGACAAAAAAGAAGGAAAAAAAAAAAAAGGATTTACTCAAGTATTGCGCTGGGCAAGTACAAGCTCGCCTAAAACACATAAGAACATAATGGCGAATGATAAGAGAAAGATACGCAAGGACAACCTGAAAAAGAAACCATGTCTTTGATTTGAAGAATAATGTAAATCTAAACAGAATTCTCATGAAACTTTCGATGCTATGTTCCTCTGACGTTTCTCTTTTTATCGAAATAAATTTGATTATGGTGTGCATTTTTATTTTAAAATCACCAAACGCGTCGCCATGATGTCGTTTTTTCCCACCTAGTCCACCGCTGGCTCAGATTCCGTCAGTTCACCCAATTTCCAAAACGCATAGACCTTAGAGATCGGATGATGATTATAGCCTCCAAAGAGCTTCGTGAAAAGTTTATCTGTTTAGGTTGGAAGTTGTTCAAAAGCTCGGTCAGAATCAATCACATTTACCACAAAATGCCGATACGAATCAGTCGCGATTTACAAAAGCAATGCAAAGCGTTCAACCATTGTGTATTAATGTACGTTACCACACGCGGCATCAAAGAGTTTATTGCTACGTTTGCACACAGGAAGAACGACAAGAATAACTTCAAATGTCATGATGGCGAAGCTTATAAAAACATCATTTGCCCTGAGAAACACACTGATATCTTGATATCTTTGATAGCTAAAAGGTGAATGCAGCGAAAGATTTTCATTGGAGTGTGCAGAATCGGAACTGGGCCAAAATTCAAAATCTGTTACTGCAGACGAAATTCAAAATCAAGAATAAAACTTGAGCATCAACCAAATTCCTATATATAGGTAACACTTAAAATGACAATTCATAACTTTTTTGTTGTTTGGATAATGCAATCCCACTATTACTGATACATCGCAGTTGTGCAACTTTTTTTTTTTCTATAACCTGATATCTCACAAAAACACCTAATCTATTTCATTCATCTGTTGTAGCTGCTGAATATTGTTCTTTCTGATTCGGGAGACTTGAGCTCTCTCACCTCCGTGTCCTGTTTCCATCTCAACCCTAAAGCTGGAATTTGCTTGTCTCCTAACAGGCGAATGATGGGAGACATGCATTTATAGAGACATCCTGAATATGATTAGAAGAGTCTGTTCCAGGTGGGAAGAAGAAATATATAACCCAGTTGGCTTCCTTGGAATCGCAGGGGGAGGGAGCAGTTCTATGAAAATACTGCGCTGTGAGAATCGTCTGTAATTTGATGCAGATAGAGTTGTTTGCTGACGATTTTGCAGCCGTATGGGTGATGAATTGTGTATGTATAATATATTTATTCTGGCGGGCGAAATCTATCATGGGAATGTGATGGGAGGTTTGGATGGTAATTTTTGACACACTGTTTCCTTCTCGTCACGGGTAAGCGGTGCTTTTTCTCTAGTTAAGGATAGAAGTTTGGCATACAACAAAATGCAAGTATGATCTCTTGATTCTCGGACATGGGATTATGTATCGAATTGTATTGCTGTTCTTTTTTTTCCCCACCGATGAGAGATGAAATATTTCAGAATACGACTTCAATTTTGCGATCCGAGAATATTACCTAAAATTTACCATGGAATATGAAGGCGGGTATTTAGATTTGTTGGGTGGATTAACTTTCCGGGCATCAATTTCTACCTGAATTATACGATTATTAGTAACTTCCTGCATTTTACATAGTCAAGAAAAGGCAAGAATTTGGAAGTCGGTTTGGCGTAACTTATACTTTTGGGAAATTCCATCGACTACATATGGACGAAAGCATTGGTTGGTGATTAAGACTTTGAGTATGGAGAAGAAACGAAAAAGGAATAAAGGCGAAAACAGCGAAGGGAAGAAAGAGGCAAAGAAGATCAAGAACGAAAGATAAAAACTGGCGAGGAAATAAAAGAGGGAACCAAAGATATATATAAGGACAGAAAAAAAAAACAACGAAGAAGAGGAAGAGGAGGTTTTATTGAAGGGATGATAAAAAGATGTGGGTGAGAGATATTCATCCACATTCATATCGTATGGACACATGCTTTCTGAAATTAAGTGAACGAACCGAGACCTTTTAAACCCCAATGAATGTGGCGTTTGAGCAATTAGCAGTAGGAGCTAATCTACCGGATGCCGTAACAAGACGATACGAGAGGCGTGAAGATTTTCGCAGACATCTCAGCATCTCTTTCCCTATCTCTCTCCCTCTCTCTCTCTCTCTCTCTCTTCGTCAACCTCTTGCGACTTCAGTGCGAAAGATAGCTTTTGCTTCCTTCTGTATGGATTGTATATCAAAAGTACCGGAATACCAGGAATTAGGTGATTGAAAATGGTTTTATTAGGGCATTCTTGCCTTCATTACATAGGAGATACATTGGTTTCCATAATGCTTGTCATTTCTAGTAAGACAAAACCGTTGATTTGTGCTGTTCGAAAGAGCAAGACCGAATGCTTCACAGCCCCGTAGTACATTCGTTCACCTCATCTCTTCTTGGCGACTCATAATAAGCTCCCAGTTGTCCTGTAGGCAGCGATACTTCCTTGCATCCTGTTTTCTAGGAATTCCTTCCTACTAAGGGAAAGCAGAAGCTAAAGAGTTTGCAGTAAGGATGATCATAATTGAGGGCGAAAGCCCATGACCCAACACTTCCCAGTATACTTCCCTCTTACGGCTGTTGACCGAACGCTTTACCCTAAACTTCCCGCCGTTTATCCCCTGTCTGCCTGTCGGAGCGGGGCTGACTGGTGGTTATAAACTCCGGCCGCAGACTACTGGCCGAACCTTTGCAGGCAGAAGTATTAGCAAGAAGTAGCAAATAGTTTTTTCTTTTGTTCGGTCAAGGCAACGAATGGTCCTAATACACGTGGCTGCGGTGGTTGATTATGTGAACTAGCATGCATTTCACAGTAATATCGCATCAATCATGTCAAATGGTATGGGACATAATCTTGTCTTCGTGCTATTCATAACGCTATGAATTATAATAATATGTGAGTGGAAGCAATGTTACGAAATTGACATTTTGCATGTTATTTGTATCAAGTTTTATGTTTATATGCTTTAGCAATATTTGTAATTTAATGAGAAATTGAGGAAACATGGAAATCAAATCATGGATTTACAAATCGCTGTTACACAGATGCAATGGTTAAATACGTGCCTTGTTGACTTCAGTGGAAGTTAAACACAGGGCAAAAGCAAACAAAATTTTATCAGATTCGTAAAAGAAAAATTATTTAGAATACCATCACCAATACGGAATTGCCCCGTACTTTCCGATATCAGTTAACTTTTTCGGTTAAAAAGAGAAATAATCAAAACAACCATATTTAAATAAGAAGGCAGGCATAGTAATGATGTCGAAGACTAGGTGGCTTATAGATAGTGTTATGAATTTATCAAAGGATTATTTTCTCACGTATATCTTGTGGATTCAGTTAATGTAGAGATGTTATGTATAGAACACGTCAGAAATGATTGGGGGAAATTGGACAATCCTATCGAAAGTAATACATCTTTGAAGTTCAGTTAGTTTTAAATCCATATGCCATTGCTGCGGAATGAAAATGCCACAACAGTTTTTGACGTCACAGCAACGAAACAAAATCAGGAAAAAACAAGATTTAACAAATTTTCATTTTCATGCGTAATGAAGGAGCACTTTACTTGCACACTTCAGAAGGTATCGAGAGAATTATATTCACCCATTAGCTATAATGTCTGTACCATGTCAAGTCTATTATAACTTGTCATATAAAAAGTGAAATTAACGCTTTACTACGTGACGTATGTCCTCAGAATTTACCCATTTGCTATAATGATTTTCATACCAATAAGTTACGAAAATATTTGGCTGCCCGACGGCGTGCTCTGTCGAGTTATCGCGCTTCACGAAGCTATTGTTTCTGACAAAACTGGACACAAATGTCTGTCTCAACATATGTATTTTCAGAATATGTATCATGCGATCACAATTAGCCAATCAGGGGGACAGTTTCGGGGGGCAGAATTCCGCAAAGAAATTGAACAATCACGTCCGATATGAGTAACTCACCTAACGCGATGTTTCTTAATGAACGGAATCGCGCTCTGGAAGTGAAAACGTAACCCTTCTGTCAAAACCGACACACTGACATTTTCTTCTCTAATTTAATGTGTCAGCCTTCTTTTCTCTGTCTCTCCGCCTTCTTTTATTTGCTACACATTCCTGACAAGAGAACAAGAGGAATTATTGGTTTAAAAAAGTTTTTGTATCACTCCCCTTTCCCGATAATGAGAGTTCTCCGTCGGGAGGAGAGCACAAGTAAGCAATCTCCGTTCGGTTGCTGTCTTTCCTCCCCGAGATCACCTCTCCCGTTCTCTCTACCTCTCTCCGCCTCCCAAATCGCAACTCCATGTTTAGGAAGGCGTGGAGCCGGGGAGAAGAATGTCTATTCATTTATCGTTGGGGGAGTTTTCAAACTCCGGAGATTAACATCATATCTGCCCCGCAAATCAAAAATGAAAAGTTACCGATCGGAGTTGTAACTCCCAGGTGTGCTCATAAGCCAAGCGTTAAATTAGAAACGCTGTTTAGAGAGGAGAAGGAAATGCTATTCAGGCCCCAGCGGCCGTTCATACACTTTATCAGGAGGTGCGATCTCACCGCAGATGAAAGGGAATTCAAATAAACTACCCTTTAGCAGGCTTAGTAAAAATTCAATCTTTGCAGACAAAAGAGGTGACAAGAGATTATATGATACTGCGTTTAGCACAAAGCGCGGTATAAACTACACCTGATGGCCCGAACTGAACTTAAATGCCCTTGGACAATGCCACTACCACGGCTATTAGGTATTTTCTTCCGTCTTCACCAACATTATGTCGTAAATATCTCTCTTTTTTTTACCACATGGTCTTAGAGGGAGGGGGAGATGCTGCAGAGAATGAGTGTGCAGGAGCACGAACAAGGAGCATAATATACACATGTTTCGGAAGGCAAAACACAACATGCATCTCCTTTCAAAAATGTATAATGTAGCTGACATGCAACAGGTCGGCCTTTTCTCAGGATTGAGCTTCTTGTCATTAAGTCGGCATATAAGAAGTGACTTCAAACAGTCTCAGCTTTGAATGACTTGCATTATTGCAAAAACATTGACAGCAACCCAGGTGCGTTGACTTAGTTTGGTAATTCACAGTAAGAGTGTATTTTTGCTGCCCTCAAATAAAATGTGTGCAGACATTTCGATTTATGAGATCAAACGTGTTATCATTATGTGTCGATAACAAAATCCGATCATAAAGTCATTAATTCTATTCAAGCTTAAATGAATCAGCTACACGATGTATAAAAGTAATGCCTAAACCCCGTGAAGTGAAAATGAAAATGAAAGTGAAAAATGAAAAATGAAGTGAAATTGAAAAAAAAAAGCCTCAAAACAGCCTCTCGTTTTCTTGCCATGATATTACAACGGTAGCGAAACGCTGTAACTCGTTCTAAGAGGCATGTTGGGAAATAATGACTTCATTAGACAGGCAAGACAGCTATTGAAAAGTTTGAAGAAAAACCACAGCCAAGAAACGAACAAGATCTATTATTGCGTTATCTCCTCCATAATTGATATCATGTCTGTGCAGGGTAACCGATATGATCTAATTAGACAAAGAAATAATAGTTATGATAAATAAGCTGTGTAAAGACTGTTCATACGTTACACTGTACGCTGAAACAAATACAATTCTCATACATTCATATAATTTGGCCATTACCATAAATATATCAATTAAAACAAATATTCTACACATTCGTAGCCTGATGGCCCTGGTTGGCCACGTGTAAAATATTTCCCTGGCATATCTTATTTGAAAATGAATGCACATAGTGGCCATAATCATGCTATATGTCACAGAATTCATTCACAAGTTGAGGAGGTAACCTTTTTTTTTTCTAAATTAGTATTTCTTTCCTTCGTGTTAAAAATTACACCATATTGTTAACATTGCTAAATCAACTGTTAATAGGTCTGCAGAATGTGGTTGTCTGTTTATCACTATCTGTATTGAGAAGGTTTTATTGCCCCGGGTATCCTTGCCTTTCATTTTTGTTTTCCTTATTTTGGTCCGATGTTGCACCCGTGCTCCTCATCTGTTTTTTACACTTTGTTCAGAATTTGGGACCTACGCTTAACAAGCTTGTAAGTAGGTTCCATTATATTTCTTTAGCGTTTATACATAGAGCCAAACCTACAAAGATTGGCCGCCATACATGTTTTATATGTTTACATTAATTTACTGTGCATCCAAGCCGGATATTATTATTCACTTCATTTCATTATATTTAATGTACATTCCTTCATTGAGAAATATGAAAATAAATTGAATTGAATATTTAGCAAAAAAAAAAAAATCCAAGAATTTAGAACCATTGTAAAGACGATAACTTCGATACACTCCAAACAAATCAGGATTTGCTCGTCGTGTCGCATCCAGGAAATCGTTTTCTGTTTGTTCAGCTTGGAGATCGTTTCCTTCACCTAAACCACAGTTCATTGGTCAAATCAGCTCACAATCTGTGTTTTGTTTTGTTTTGTTTTGGTGCTTTACCGCGATGAGGACTTCATATCGTTATGTATGTCTTGTTCACGCTGATTTTCTAGTATAATCATTTACCATCATTCACATGCACACGTGGTTTGTTGTTGTTTGTGCTGTTGCTGCTGTTTTTGTGGGGTTTATAATCCTGGCCCAGTTTTGCTTTTGTCCCCCCCCCCCCCCATGTCATTACCAGATAGTTTGATATGATAATTGACGTTGTATCGCGTTGCCAAACTGTCATAACGAGTAGAACTTTCAATTTACTGAAGGTCACGCGTGAGACCGATGAGAAAATTCGATTGTTTACATGGCTATAGCAAGCAGTTCTAGTCGTGTCTCACAATATAATGTCCAAGGTGCGAAGTCTTTAGAAATGAGTGGACTTTTCTGGTTTCGTATTCGTGGATAATGCCTTGGATCGGCAGCATGTATAACCATCCAACTTGAGGAAAAGAGACTGAGATCAAATCTCAACTGTTACTGTCTATCAAAACTGCTTTTAGTGAACCACAACTTTCGCAAAAGACTTTGGCCCACTCTTCTTTCTAGGAGTCCTCGAAACACTCAAATACGGAAGGCGTCGTTCAGGTGCATTTAGGTGACTGACTTCCATATAAATGTAACACTGTGATCCACAATGGTGTGACACGTGTTACACGTTTAACGTGCGAGTCATCTATATCTGTAAAAGGATCACGACGCATACAACTGGAAAACAGTAAAATATGAAAGTAACCACAATAGTAGTATAATTGTGTTGATGATGATGATGGTAATAATAACAATGATGATGATGATGATGATGATAATAATGAAAATAGGAATAGTAATGATAGTAATTGTAATAAATTGATAACAACCCAATAGCAAAAATAACAGTAATGATGATAATGATAAAGAAATTAGATGAATATGTCCGATTGTTTGTGTGTGTGTGAGCGTGTGAGTGTGTGAGTGAGTTTGTGTTTACAATCGCAAACCTGCAGGAGTGTTTACATGATATCGATATTATCGGCTAGGATCGAACACAAAAGTAATTCCAAATGGGAGATTCTCATCTGTGCGCCATGTTTGGGTTTGAGAATTGATACACACTCTATTTGGCCTTGAATGACTACGAAGTGCATGGAGGAAATACTTCAGGACATAATGGCCCGAATTCACGAAGGTGGTACAATTGAAACCATGGTTTAAGCTATGGACCGTAGTTTTGGCGCCAAATGAGGCGCCAAATGTCGCATGGCCTATTTCATTACGAAATCAGTCATTTCGTCGACGAAATGACTTATTTCGTAACGAAATAGGTCATGCGACACTTGGCGCCCCAAACAAACTACAGTCTTTGTCCTAAACCATGGTTTCAATTGTACCACCTTCGTGAATTCGGGCCTATGTATTTACGAATTCGAAGTCATGAAATCAACACCTCATTGTATTCAAGTTCAACTTTTATTTTTGGAATAAAAATTTTTTATACATTCAAAATGCGAAGAAAAATGAAAATGGTGCAAACGATACTCTCACTTGTTGTCTCATATTAATCCCAACATTGTTGGTGCAAAAGAAATGATCTTGTATACATCAGCACCTGATGACGTCACAAGACTTGCGATGCAACGAAAGCGTTGAGGGCGCTCTCTTTGCAATTCGGTTGTCCACCGTGAACAGTGAAGGGGCTTCTTTCTTGATCGACAGGATGGAGGGTATATGACTTAAATCACAATTATTCTCCTCATTGTATGATCGTAGGGATAAACCTTCAAATCAGGACCACAACTGGATGACTCTTACGTTACCCACAAATTGGGTAATTCTTTGAAAGCCTAGTTGAGTAAAACTAAAATATAAACACACACACAAACATAAAAACAACAAAAATCAAAATGACACATAAGTCGTCATCTGAAACCTGCAGTTTTGAAATTGTCCTTGCCATTTTGCCACCAAAAGGAGTTTAAATGAAATATGTTTTTACACAACATTACTGTAAAACATAATTGATGATAACATTGCTAATAATTGACAATAATTAATGATCATTGCATATGCAGGACATGATTATGTTTAATACGTGAACAACTTGCAAATAATCTAAATCGAACAGAGGAACATATGAATTCCATCCGGAAGAAGTGTCTGCATTCTCTGAATGTGGAGTTCACTCTTTAATCGAAAAAAAAAATGGAATGCTTCACAAACCTCTGGATGATCTTGGCAACCTGGCAACACCGCCTCGTCGAGTTGAGGTCCATGGCGCCAGGGCATCCGTGTACATGCACCCGTACATTTCCCGGTCTTCGCCGGCAGTAGCGAGCAAGCCTATGATTTCCTCGACACTCGCGGTGACTCAACGTTTATAAAAACAAATATCTCGTCTGTTTATGCGCTTACATCCACTCCCATTATCACGTCTGGTTTAATGACCACTTTATATCTTCCGCGCTTGCATAATTATCAGCCCATCAGGTCAAAGCCAAGACCAAACCTAGGTCACAAGCTCTAATTTTCATTTTACATTGTACAGTATTCTTAAAAACAAATATTACTTGTCTTTGCAGAGTATGGTTCATACAACGATGATCTTTATCTCTCTTGTCTACCAATTAACTTCTTTAACCCCGTTGGTAACACGTTTATGTACGATGTCAATGGTAGTATAAGATGTTTATCTGAAGAGGGTTAATGAAAACAGAAAGACTCTTTTCATGTCTGATTGATCAGGCCTTCAGGACGCAGAGCAATGAGCGTTAACTACAGTTGTATGATTTGCGGGGCGCCTCGAACAAAGTGTTGTTTCTGCGAATGTGGTCGCTAAAGAGCTGGTGGCCGAGATCTCCTCCAGTAGACCAGAACCGACTTTTATGATAGACCCAGGATGTACCTGGTCACACCAAGGAGGTACTTGGTCCATAGTAGCTTCTAGGTCAGACTACCTCTAGATTAACAAAATATTTCTAAACTGAAGGGGGGGGGGTTGGGTAATCAGGTCATTCTTTAGTTAAAAGAAAACCAGTTCTTTAAAGACATGGCACTCTTCGCTTTGAAACACCAAATGTCAACTTTATGGGGCCGCTCGTGTAACCATGGAGGAGACGTCCAAAGTCGTTGGTTAAAACCACGGAGGTACTAATTTAGTACCTGTTTGGTAGAACCAGGCATGTAGAAGAGATCCCATCCGCCAAGTAAAAAATAAAAAACAACAACAACAACAACAACAAAATCAAACAAACAAACAAAAAAAAAACAAACAAACAAACAAACAAACGAACGAAGGTACTCATCACTATGCACGTATCATGCTCCTCCACAAGATCGGACGGGGTGGGGGGGGGGGGGAGACATTATCTGAACTCAAGTTAATAACATAACCAAAGGTGCATTCAAAGTTCAGAATCCCCGGTCACCTGCATGATCTCCAGGGAACAAAGCCAATTCAGGAGGGAAGTTGGGGGTTTATGCATCAGACACAGCAAGTTTTCTTCTTCTTCATCATCGTCTTCGTCTTCTTCTTCTTCTTCTTTTCTTCAGCTCCCTTTTTAACGAAGCTGTGATCTGATGAAGGGCGATTGTTTGAGCGAGATAACGAGCCAGGGAGGTGGGAGAGAGACCTCCCTGAACGAGCCGATGTCAAAATTATCGCGATGTGTGTCCCCTCCTTGAAACAGAGCTCTCTGCACTGCTGCAGGTTTCCCTTTCGAATTAGACGGAGGACGCAGTTGACAACTCTGGCTTCCTTCGCTAAGATGCTAGACGAGAGATGTAGTGCAGAGCTCACGGGCTAGACTGAGGACTTTCAATTCTAGAAACTCGGCAACCTCCATAGATATATCCATCAATCTGTTTTTCTCTCCATTTTCTGTTTGCGTCCGAGTTATCCGCTCAAAAAGGGGGGGGGGGCGTGGGGAAAGGGGCGACCTCTAAGCGTATTGAAGACATCGACCTGTTGGCATCAGTTGTTGCTCGAAATGAAGAATTGCTGCTCTGAGAGTCTGATAGCTCGCGTTATTGATGAATAGACTTGTAGATCTTACGTGAATTCTATAAATCAAAAATTTCGTGATGTCCACTCTTACTTTCTTGCTCTTCGTTTCTCACCTTCCCGAAATCAAATGATGAATATGCAATACTCTGCGTTACAAAATGAAACGGAACGATAACGATTTTCGGAGTAACATAACTCTAATGGCCACAACACGAAGAAAGACTAGACATTTAATTTTGGTTCAAAAATATACGGTGGCTCTACATGTAAGGAGACCTACACTTGTAATTATAAAGACTTTAAACCGGAAGCCTCCTCTAGAACCCGCTTGATTGAAATAAAACATGTTCATTAACGCAGAAAAAACAACCCACAAGCACTGAAACGTTGTAAGTCGTGTTTTATACGTTTTTGTTTTTGTTTTTTTTTTTAAATCTGAAGTACTTTTCTTCTTCAAAACGTCTTCGTCGAAAGATAGGTATAGAGATATGAAACTTACAATATTGCCTGACATCTTAGCATACTACATCGATAAGCGTAATACGTAAAAAGAGCGCGAACGTTCATTTGCGAGTGATCAACTAAAATACGAAGTCGGCGAAACCTCCGCCCTTTGTGCAAATATGACGCATGTATATCTACGAGCTCATGTACCCAAATTCAAGAATGTTTCTGCTCCGACCGCCCGTCTTTAGTTGTTTGTTGTGCCTGCTTTCTTCTCATCAGTACAAAACTGAAATTTAGCCGCAATTAATTGTTGCTGGGTTATCATCCATGTAAATCGCGTAGGAAGCATGCAAGCGAATTCGACAGGTTAGTGAAATAGTATAATAGTCTACCCTCCCTGTAAAGCGTCTTGGTCTCTTTTACTTGCCGAAAGCTGTGTGAACAAAGTAGGCTAGACTTGAAGCGCCTTTTATGGAGTGACTGATATCAACGTTAATACATAATCGTAAAAAGCCTTCAAGTGGTGTCTAGTAAAAATATCAATCGTATAATAATTGCAGGAGTGTTCTTTAACGACTGTTCCAGTTGTTTTATAGTAAATCGTTATTTTCATTCGTTTGGGAAGAAAGTGTGTATGTGAAATTTAAATCTGAAAGATGAAATGACAATCCCCATGCAATTTAATAACACTCTGATTGAAACACTGCATGACTTCTTACTCTATTGTCAACTACAAGTCATTGTCAATCAGATATGCTTTTACTGTGATTAGATGAGTTTTACATCTAGGTCATAGTTCAATAGCTCCGATCAAAGATGAAGTGAGTTTCACAGCATAGACCAAACTGCATAGAACTCGGTGGTTAAATGTCAAAAACAATTTGATGATTTACTGTGCCTGCCACCTTTACGGTTGTCATGGTTACAGACTTTTAGGAAATGATGCCAGTGTCGCTGACCGCTGTGTCCTATTATGTCCGTTTGAGAGCGCAAAGCATTCTACTTTGTTGACCCATCACGCGATCGATCACTGATGAAATATGTCCTTAATTATTATCAAACAGGAATATCTATCAACCTTAATCGCACTTAGTTACTGTAAAGCCAACCAAATACAATGTTTCCAAAATTTCTGCTGTTTTATAGCTGAGTATAGCGAGGCGCCAAGTCGGACAGATCGTTCGTAACGCCAGCACCCAGACTGCAGATCATGGCGTCGAAGGATATCACATGCAGTTCTCAAATGATAATAGACAGTGGTGTTAATTGTTGTCACCTGCAGGAGCGACGCACGGAGTTGAACCCACAATTTTTCGCAATACACAACTTCAGAGTTATATTAACCTTTTCTGCATGAGATTTTAAAAGTTGCAAATCCTCCCCCCCAAAAAAAGAATAAATAAAGAAGTGCTTACATCTGATTTGATTCATTGCGATTTGTTCCAAGAGATAAGAACGCATCAAGGCCTACAATGGTGTTGACTGTATCGACATCTATTTAGTAGGTCCAGGTGTGACTCTATTGTAAAATGAAGTGTGAAGAATCAAATTTGGAATAAATGGGCTGATTTTATCATTCTCCGATCATCTATCAACCCGCGCTGATTGTCCAGACCCTTTTATTGCGTTTGCTAGCTCGGTGCGCGCGTTTATTGAGGAAAACCCCGAAATACGAGCTATTGAAGATAACCCGTACGGCGACTTTGAACCGGGATCTTCCAACACACACTACAAGCGTTACATATTGATGACAGCGGAGTACCAATTCAAAAGGTGTCTTTAATTACTTTGTCAGCTTGTGAGGGGGAAATGTAGTCATTATGGGTCTCTGTTAGGACACTTCAAATGGTGAATACCTTATCTTAGACGTGAATGGGTTCAATTTTTTGGGAAGAACTTTATCGCAGAATCATCAGCGTGAATCGTGGCTGTGGTTTTAACTCGCAGCATGGCGAACGTCGTGAGCAATTTGTAATTTCGTCTCATTCAAACAGGCGAGATCAAATTGCTGATCCGTCGAACGGCAAGTCTTTCTTTTTCCTCAGCCCTACAATCACCCCAACACACCTGATTGGCAAAACTGATAAAAGTTACGCTCCACGTTCCAACGAAAAAAAAAAGTGAAGAGAGAGAGAAAAAAACCCGTAAACCACCAGATGTTTTTCCTCTGAAGGTATCAAGGAAACAAACATTTTTAACCCCCACTTCTTTCGAGACTGTCCTTGACAGAAACGTTCTGCAGTCCGTAAACGTTCGCGAGACACGCTGGCTCGCACATACGAGCCTGCAAAGACCGATTCTCGTCCAAAGGGGAAGGATTACGCGTTTTACCTCTCCAAATTTGCAGAGTCTGCTAAACCTATTGGGGCGAATTTGACGAGGACCCGCTCTGCTCCCCTAACGCGTGTCTCTCGGCTCTATTCCGCGAGCGGCACACGCGCCTCACAAGTTTGTCAAGGTCTCAGACTACAAGTACCAGCCTGCACCCAGGGGTCTAGTGCCTGTCGCTTGAGCCGGAAACTCCTCGTTGCTTCCTGTACTTGGTTTACGTTGACTTCGGTATAAATCTACCCTCGGATGCCAGTAGTAACACTGTTATTTAGTTCACTCGTTGTGCGGACGAGTACGTTGTGATCGAGTTCGACCTTCCCGATACAGAATTCATCATTAGTTTAACTACCCTTGGGATTAATCTTGAAGTTCAGCGTTCTTCATTCGAGATATTTAGTGAACTTTATGTGTGTTTTTTTTTTTCTTCCTTGTGTCTGTCTTTTCTATGAAACCCTAGCTGGAGTCGCCAGCAGTCAAGTGTGTAGACCACATTTCCACACACCGACATTTCAGTGGCTGGATAGCGGCAAGTCCCTGCACGGAGTTCAGAGTTCAGGTGCCTGGTGCGGAGGACCATTCGGAAGTTCAACCCCCCATACTGGTCCAACGAGCTCGTACACGATACCAGGCTCTGCTCCCATAGCGCCTGGCTCCCACGGCCACCACAGCACCGTCCCATCAGCCACTCACCAGGGCAACGCCGCCGCAGCAGCCCACTACTTCAGTTTCCCGCCAACGCCACCTAAGGACAACACGCCTGATAACATCTTAACGCCAGTCAGCCTACACACCACGGCAGACTACGGCTCCGAGCTAAAGAACGCGAGTTCATCGACCACGTCGAAACCGATCCAGTGCAACACGAACGGGAACCCGAGCTCGCTTCCATCCTCATCAGCCATGACTTCGAGCTCTCTCGACTCGGCCTACTCCCAAGCCCCACACCACGTCCCAGCGGCATACGCACCCTTCATGTCGGACCTACCCAACGGGGCGCTGAATTTCCACCACCCTGGAGTCCTGGCGAACAGAAGTCTAGCACCAGCCCCGAAGCCACGGAACAAAAGCAGGTCCACCACAGGTGAGTATATCTGCTAAACTTCTTCTTGATTATCATAATCATTTCCCCTCGAAAGTTATAAAACTAGGAAGAGGAGTAGAATAACTTGCAATAATTACTTCTGCAATTTTTGAACACAATTTAATCGGTGACGTGAGTCGACGCGTCGTCGCGACTGTGTTTGTACGCTCTTTGAATGTTGAAATTTGAATATTGTTTTTCAACCTTCAGTTGTCATCATATTCAATTATTGGAGATTTGGATGGAATGTTGTATGTAAGGTTCACTAGCTAGCGAATGTGGGCTTGGCTATAGCAATGTTACTGAGAATGGAAAGTGTGTAACTTCTTTACGTCCGTCGCGTTTCTTATTTTTATCTCTGCGAGACTACAGCACGTTCATGCAGGATGTAAAGCGACGTGCGTAATTTCGTCTTATGTATGAATATAAAAAGGCCACATTAGAAGAGTACGACCAAGTCCATTTTTCGAGCATCACAGCTTTTGTTACCTCATCTCCCTATCAAAAAATGACAAATGAAAGTCCAGCTGATACCAGAATAAAGTATGAAGGAAAGCAACTACTCAGCTCTAGACTAGATGTCCTTTTTCGTTCATGAAACAGAAAACCAATAAGTTTTGTGCTCAAAGTTCTTCCATAGTCAATTAAATGTGCTGCAGCAGTGAAAGTCAGCCAGTAAAGCCGCCTGTTTCTACCTCACGACCCCATTATACCTACCCTGGCGAGTCCCTGGCGATATTGGCTCTAGTAATCGGTCGATAATCGCGATAATCTCGGGCCAGGATGACGATTATCTCATCCATTCGCGCCCTAAGCCGCCTGTTTCAAGAAGAAGCCTGGCGCGCTTTAGTAACGCGTCTCGGGCAGACACACAGCATGGTGCCAAAGCACAGGTGACTCCGCTAAAACTATTCGTTCGTCTTTTCTTGCAACCTGTGGACGGGTGTTTGTAGGAACCGCGTTTCTCTTTAACCTTTCGAGATTGTTATCATTATTATCATTATTGTTATCGTTATTATTATTATTATTATTATCATTTGTTCTCATTTTTTTTTCTCATACGTTTTTGATAAATGTCCATAGATTTTAGATCGTATACAATGAAGATCTTTTTTGTTGTTGAAAAGGTTATTTTCATTTTCAGTTATATTCCATCCGTAGATGAGCTATGAGTTATGGTGTGACGTACAGATGCTATTTAGACCTACAACATTCCTTATTTACGTCAGATGAACATGACATGAAGACTTGACGGAATTATTGCTGATGCAGCAGTGGGTAGTGGCGACGCGAAGATGAGGGTTTCAGGGCGCGTTTGGAACGGAGACTATGCTATTAAGACTACACTACAATAATACCTCCGAATTCACACATTACCTTTGTAATTGGACAGGACCCCGTCAATTTTTCTGTCTCGTTTTCGGGGGCAATACCTCAAAGCATAATATCCGGCCCCCTTTTTCCCATCGTGATTCTAGACAAATTGTATCTCTGTCATATTCTACGCGACCTGTCACGTTTTCTTTTGGTCCACGAGTCCTAGTAACGTAAACTGGAAAGAGAGAAAGGGCACTGTAAAAACGGAGATGGGAAATTGAATCTAATCGCGTGTGTGGCACACGACTTTCGCGTTACATGACATAGCATCACGCCGCGGCGGCCGGGCGGTGACCCCTCGTGCCCTCCCCCGTTTGGCAACCAGCTTCTCGGGTTGCAGATCGCCGAAGCCACCTGTAACCATTTATACGATGTTTATCGAGCCAAATAGGGCTTCAGCTGGCTCTCTCACATGTGATGGCCACTTGGCGGGCAAGCATCCACGTATCACCACAAGATGAGAACCGACTATCTCTCTTGTTTACGGTTGTGACGACAATATTATTTGTATAGTGTTTTTTTTTTTTGTGGGGGGGGGGGTCGAGAGGTGTAGCGCTTTCTGAACTTATAGTAACAAGTGGCGCTTTAATATCTTCTTTGTCTGTTGAGCGATATCAGCGATATCTTGAAACGCAGACGTGGTTGTCACTCAGTCGAAGTGGAGTCTGGGTCAAAGAAGTGCGAGAAGAATCGACTCCAAACATATCCCCCTCCCACCCCCACCCCACCCAGCTCGTCCTCATACCTTGTTCCCTTGTCCGTCGTAGAAACACGCACGTATTTACAACCATGTTCTAATATCTGTCGTTCCTAATTAGGAAGATGTCTTCTCATTCTTCCTCAGTATTGACGCTTTAGCAAAGGTTTGCCACACTACTTCATTTTTTTTTTTTTTTGGGGGGGGGGGGGGCATTGAATTAATTTGTCCCATCTAACCTGTTAGCAAAGAAGACCGCATCATAAAACTAGATTTGCATTCCATTCATTAGGCTGAACATATCTATTTTAAGCTGAACATTATCGGAGGGCAGAATCCACAAAGCTTATAACCTTATTCATACTGGTTTGTCATCTCATATCACGTTGGAGTGACATATCGGATCGATGACGTCACTAAATTGTGTAGTACTCCTGAGGTACTCGACTTGTTACATTTTCTCGAACAATGTATGATTTAAAGAATGTGTGTGGTTTTTTTTTTTAAGATATAGTATCATCCGTCATCCATGAGAAAGATAATTTGTTCCCCGAAGTAGATATCATTTTGTTTTTATTTTTTAATTGGTCTTTACTCATCGAATAGGAAAACAGCAGCCACTTAGGGTCACGTGACTTAGAACAGGAAGATGACGTATCACCTTCCTGCTTAGAACGCGATATCGAGATCGTCACTGCGCGCCATGTTTTAGAACTGACCAGGGAGGTGCCCACCTCCCTGAACTGACTGACTTTCATTACGTTTATGTAGATTCTTTTCATAATGCTGGACAGATTTCACTTAATTTTTCGGTAATTCATAATCATGATAGTACAGATATTGCTGAAAAAAAAGAAATTGACTGTAAAATCACATTTAGGTGTTATCAACAATCTTCAAGTAAAAGAAACATGAAAATTAATACTGTGATCGTAATGTGTCATGAAAGTAAAAAATCAGTACATTGAATCCGTTTTTTTTTTTTTTTTTTTTTAGGATTAGCAAGAATTAACTTTGATATTGCAAGGGGCAAGCAATCATCTTTATACTTTTATGTAATTTTTCTTTTGTGAACGTTTGAAATTATTTTCTCAATGCTCACTAAATATAAAAATGACATTACTGGTTATTGTGCATCCTATGTCTTTACATGTTGCCACGCACTCACACTCACACTCACATTATGATCTGGCTTTCAGTTAATACAAATAACTCGATGTCGCAAATTCCGCAAACATACCTACAGCTGGGATCTGCCATTTAACTTCATTACTTCATTTTCAATGATTTACCCTGGACATGCCACCCCCCCCCCCCAATAGAAGAAGTAATGTAGCCGTAGATGTTATTCCTGTTAAAGATATCTTTTTAAGGAGATCTTGCCCCGTCTTCCTTTATGCCGCTAAATTCATTTTGAGTCGTTTTCAGAATAGCGACAATAAAAAACGAATCGGTGAAAACATTTCAACGGGCCTCAGATGTTTGAGTCGATAAGGCGAGATCCAGAAATTGGCGATGATTAAGGAACCGAGCGATCCCGAGCGATAAAATAAACCCCTGATGGCACTAATTGTCTGTGTTCGCGAAACAAGATTATAACATGGTATGACCAACATGTAATCAACTCGCTTCGAAATAGTCTATA
The DNA here is from genome assembly GCF_964275005.1 of Diadema setosum. Taxonomy (NCBI): domain Eukaryota; kingdom Metazoa; phylum Echinodermata; class Echinoidea; order Diadematoida; family Diadematidae; genus Diadema; species Diadema setosum. The sequence goes on along the minus strand of NC_092686.1, from coordinate 15,716,656 downwards.
ATTCATAAAATACTGAATATAAACAGATAAAGAAACATTCTTTCAATGTGACTAAGCGGTCTTGTCAACGTTGAAATAGAAAGAGAATTGCCCATTTTGAATTCACTTTATCTCTCTGACCCCTGGGTCAACATCAAACGGATTTTAGTCAAATGCAATGACATAAATTGGTACTCAACATTATCATCGATGACACTAAGTACGTCCAGGTATTAATCACATGAATCCTATATAGATTTATTGTTGTGTGGTTAGTTGGAATGTGATTAAGATATAATCGTAATCTGTTGTAGTGCTTTTTCTTAAGATTAGGCCTACACAAAAACTCTCAAAAGAGTTGAGAATAAAATGGGGAATTTTAAATTATGTGAGGTCGTGTCTGAGCAGATCTTGAAAAACGAATAACCCTGCAAATTCCAAGTCATTCGAAGAAAAACTTACACCTGAACATTTGTGTTTATATGGACATCATATAGTTGAACAGTAGCGACTGAAAGGCATTTTGTCTATTAATATCATACTAATGCGATAGATTAATCTTTGAACAAAAACCAAACAAAATAAAACTGGCTTGTAGAATGCCATTGCTTCTATCTGATTATGAGTCAGAACTCGCCCATTCCAACTGCCATACTTGCGTGAAACTCTAAAAAAATACTCTTTTCATTTATTGTCATAATATTCTTCACAATTTATTGGTTTGCGCAGAATTTGCAGTATACTTTGATTTTATCTCCCCCTCTAAAGCGGGAGAGAAGGAGGGATGAATGTTTTCGAATTTGATCAGACGTGGAAAGGTACAATTACATTATGCCGAGCGGAAATGGCCAAGCAGGTACCCCCTCTGTCAAGTATTAGCGAGTTAAACATCGCTGCCTACGTCACAGCCATTAATTGGTCGGGCCAATTCCAGCAGCGGTAAAGGAGTGCTATATACCACTGCGGTGAACTCTTGGCCGAAGTCCAGTGAGAAGACGACAGGTCATGGTGTTTGCCAGTAACTTTCGGTTTTCGGCTGCCCTTTCTTCGAATCGTAAATGATCAAATTGTATTAAATGCAGGAAGATTAAGTTCACGGAAATACAAAGTGGAAAAGCTGGGAAATGCGGCCGCGCGCGAACTTATTTCAAACGAGGCACACTGTGTTATAAGATAGCATACTCGAATAATATTGTATCGCTGTGAGCTTTATCTTAAATTGAATTCAGCACTCCTTTGTTCATATCGCTCCAGTCATTGGGGATAATTTATGCCGAAACTCGCCCCTCGTGACCCGTTTACTTATGCGAATACGAGGACAAACCTTTTCAACGGCTGTGTAACGCAAGAAGAGGGGAACACAGCGACCCGAAACTTCCAGGACGCTCATATTCCCTTCTTGCTTCGCCGCTTGCTTCCTCGCGTAGTGTGGCTCCTATAATTAGCCTTCTCGATTACGTCAAAATTTCAGACGTACAGCTAATAGTCAAGTAAACCTGTCGCACATTGAAAAGAGCGCGCGCTGTACCTCTGGGCTGGCAGCCAGCTGACTCGTCGTCACAACATACTTATTCAGCAGCGATTATCACAAAATGCAGGGTAGCCATTACGTCATAAGGGATAGGAGAAAGGGGAAGGAGGAGACGAGTGAAATAGGTCGAGACCTTGGTCAAATGTGCTGCAGATAGATATCCGATTGTTATTCCCCTTGCGTCTTTTGATGCTTACTTGCTTTCAAACATCTTCCCCCTCTCAATGCAGTGAACATAATTCCCCTCTCCCCTTTGATTTGTATTCATAACCATAGCTCCTGAATAAGGATGACGCCAGGAAACGCGTATTGAAAGTGTGACATCGAAATAGGTCATCGATCTCATTTTTAAAGAAGAAAAATCATGATAACAACAACAAATATCTGAAGCATTATGATACCGATCTCCCGATAGATTACACCTTCATAGTATCGCTGAATTCGATAATGAAACCTGATAACCTGAAGGACAAATCATTGCCTTTGTACATGTAACTGAAAAAGGATCACCATACAATGACATTATGTTTGAAAGTATCAGTTAAAAGCCGTTTTAACAGAAATCTAACGCCGTGCACAAGTTGATAGAGATTAAAATCAGACAAACAGAAAATAGAAAATTCATCAAAATCAAATTTAACTTCAAAGAAAGTTTTGCAATTTAAAGTTTCGCAGCTACTTTGCAAATTAACCGAGGTGATGATTTCATCGACTCAAAATTCTCCCATTTGTTTGTGTGCCAAGATGCCACAAAAATATCATGATTTTGGTCATTGATTATCAACTTTAATCACCCTCTCCGTCGTCAGTGCTAATTCATTGCCACTCAACACCATTTGTTGTGAAGAAGAGAAGTTTCTCTTTTCGATGTCATGTTATCGAAGAAAAGTCGGTGAAGATGTGTGTGTAAGTCACTTACACTTACGCAGTAATGATGTCGTCACCTCGTCTGGTTTGCACATGGTAGTGGCTTCTTACATCTTTGTTTAACATTTAAGGCGAGAGTTTAATGAAAACCATAAAAACAATGTCAACGCCCCAAATTTCAATTCAATACCAATAATAAGTTGCTGGGAAATAAAGTTAAGAGACACTTTACTCCAACGCATATTCAACTCTCAACAACCTATTTCGAATATCACATATTTTTTAAGAAGTATTTCAATACGATATCTGTCGTTGTTTAATGCCTGACGCATAGATTGTAAGATAATATCAAATATGTCGGCGACGGCTGTGGCTTTCGCATTCAAAATGGCGATGCGTCAACAGTCGAATATCATTGTTTGTTGACATCTCAGAGAAATATTCGAAAGTCTCTTCAATTATTTCTATAGTTTCAATTACTGAGAATCTTTTCTTTCATTTATCCGTCTGTCATTCATTCATTTGTCAAAGTATTTCACTTTTGCGTTTCAGACAAGGTATTGTTTATGTCAGGAAAAAAGGTTAATTATCACTAGTGACCTACTTAATGAAAGTCAGTTATTCTCCGTCGTTCAGTCACTATCAAAGGTACATCCTTAATCTTTACGATAATACTCGACGTGGCTATCACTTCTTTGCTTCTTGTCATTACACTTGTCATTTGAAATGTTGTTAATAACTTCGAAATGTATTGAAAATGATGTGATATCATTTCTATTCATCCCCCATAACAAACAAAGAATTTTCGAGATTTTTTCCCATAGCTTATTGGTTTGTACATCAAGGCAGTTACAATAACCTCCTTCTATCTTTTTTTTTTTTTTTTTGGTATTGTTTAGTGGTTTTCTAACCGTCAAATTAAGAAGAATCCCGCTAGCTAAACGGCAGAATGGGTGCGTAATTGGAATCGGAAATTATCGGAAAGTGAGGAGCTCAACAAACGCACAGTTCGCGCGCCATTTTACATTTTGGGCTAAATACTCTCGCTCACTCTCTTTATTCTCAAACGACTGGGAGGAAATTTGAATTACGGGGGGGGGGGGGCACTTTGGACCACCTGACATCAACCCTGTTTATTGCTCTCAACTTTTGACCTCAAACTACTTTCTTCAAAATGCAGTTGTAGCAAACTTTCTTGCATTGTTACGATACGAATATTCTATCATAACCTTTAGCGACATTCGTGGATGAATACATTGATGGATTTTGATGTTTCTCTCTTTAAAAATGAAGACGACATTTGAATCCTAAATTGTCGTATTCATTACAGATGTGAGAAATATAATTTCATCCTTTCCAACAATGTCAGTTTTCCCTTTACGGAATGCTATCATGACAAGATAGAACGCCTCTGACCAGATATACTGCACTACTCTGAATGATGCGATTGATGAAATAAGCGTGCGTTATCCCATTGGCTTGACTTGACTTCATGGATAGCAAAAGTTTCGATGACAAACAGGTCAATGAGAAAACTACTTGTGATGTTGAAGTTCTGTTCATTAAATAATAGTTTCAAGCCAGAGAGGCGAGCGCTTCTTTAGGGGTAGACAAGATTTTTATTCTTAAAAAAGCGTCGGACAGCAGTCAGTTGTCTGGACCTCTTACCGCTGACCGGTAGTCCCGATTTGTAGTGTCAACCGCCCAACGCCGCGGGTCGGCGACGGGTCTTCCTCCCTTGTCTTGCTCCTTCTCCAACACTTGTTTTAGATATGAAAATAGCGGGGGGGGGGGGGGAGGGGCTTACCATGGTGAAGGATTGACACAATGTGTTTGTAACCCAGCATTTAATTATGATTAATGAATTTATGATTCAATGTACGTCACTGTCTAATCAGTTTTACGTAACATTCTTAATTGATCTCAGCCACACACTGTTTCACGAGAGCGGTATGTTCTATACTGCACGCGCGTCATACAAACAAAGGAAATAACTTCATTATTACCAGTGTTAAGTGGCTTGGCCTTCACCTATTACTCTTCAGCTAACTCGAGCTAAATTCATGTTTCAAATATTTCAACGGATGTAAGATTCCGATTGACAGGATGTAAGACTAGTTGGCTTTTTATTGTGTCGCTGACGTAAGTTGACGGTACTTTTTGTGGCAGAATTACTGTAAAAAAAAAAAAACCACAACAATGTGACATTGTTTATAACTGGCCTATGTGCACAATCTTACAATGATGAATTTTTCATACGCCTTTACGCCTAATTTACACTCGTCATCAAAACGTCTGCATTTTTATTGCAACACCTGTCACTCCGTTTATGATGGCATACGCTCTAGCTTTATATATGTCCATGTGAACATCTGGCTGCATTCTATTAAAATGGAAGTCTGATATAAATTTTATTTGTTGTTAAATGTTCTCGATCTGCAGAGGGGCGGGAATGTGTGAACTGCGGAGCAACCTCCACGCCGCTCTGGAGACGAGATGGCAACGGGCACTACCTGTGCAACGCCTGCGGGCTCTATCACAAAATGAACGGACAGAACCGCCCGCTGATTAAGCCCAAGCGAAGACTGGTGAGTCGGGTTTACCTGGTTACATCGTGTTGGGACCTTCATATCTTCCTCACACCTTCTACAGACATCTCCAATTCAGACAATACATTGTGAATTTATTTCATTCCACTATTCATCGAAGGCATCATCAATGGAACACACGTAGAGGCAACCAACATTCCAAAGAGAATATTGGCAAACTGTGGACGTTCATTGAAGAGAAAACACTTTTAACAGCTTTGGAATGAGGTCCACAAACGCCAAGCTACGACATAGACTATTCACAATAAACTGAATTAATTCACAAACATTTCTGATCAGTTGCAGTGCATTACTGTCCAATTACACGCACAGACGTAGAGTAGTTTGTGTATATAGGCCTATTAGATGCATTTATTTAACAACTAAATTAGGAATAAATGATTGATAGAAAGACAGGGGTAGAAGAGCGGCCTGAGCTGAGTGACTTTAACAGGTGAACCTCGAACGTTCTCAACAGTTTTACAAACAAGAGATCGAAAATCTCATCCCGAAGTGCCAGTTTTCGTACTACCTTGCCCATTGGTTGGCTTAAATTTCTTGGTCTTACTAACGTAAATGTTTGCCTTTTGACGGATAGGGTATAATAGGACCCTGTAATTTTCAATAGTAGAGTAACTCGGTAGTTTACTTTCCGCAGAGAAGTAGACATCACAACAGAATTTGGTATTTGGTATTGCCGGAGTAGCTCTCTCTCACACTCTTCCTTGTTCTCCTTTTCTCTCTCTTTTTCCTCTTTCAAACACGGAAAATCGATGCCACTGATATCGAAAATTACTGTCAACCCAACTTCCCCAAATTTTTAGTCCAGGAAATACCTCGCCAACCAGGCAGCTAGATTGATGAAAGATTTATGTTTCTCGGGAACAATATGAGGAAGCAACATGTGTACGGTTGGTTGCTAGCTGTGTCCCAGCTGGGGTCCTTCAGGAAATATTTATGAGCATTTTGAGAACGTTGGCCAACACAGAGACCACCACTACACTGTGACATGCACACGCGCCTTCGGTCCCCCCATAACAAACCCGTTCTTCCTTCACGTTTCTGTACTCAGAATTGAAATTTCCTTAAGTATGATAATTTCAATGACAGCAATCAAACCCAATTGACAGTCACATTAAAAGTGTGAAAGTCAAATCAAGGTTTCGCTTTATGAATTTTGCTCTCCTGATTTGACTGATACAGTGAAGAGCTTCTTAGCCTTTATTCTCCTTTTATAATTATATAGATTATTCATGTGTTGTTGTTTTTTTCGGTTTGGTAATTTTCAGTTGCACTAGTAACTGCAAGCACTTATTTATAATATCCTTTTCAAGGACTTGTTTCCTTTTTATTACGCGGGATTCTTGTAAAATCGAATGGATTTGATTGATTTAGATTTAAGCTGTAACTATATAATTAAGGATTTCTTGATAGGAAATCCGATGATGAAATGGACAATGATATCAGTCTCAATCATACAACATCAGTCGTGAATGATGAATTACCATCGACATAAATCCAATCAAACCGATGACTTTTTTAGGTAGTCAATGTACTTACGTTCCCAACTACTAATTAGTGCATTGACCTATAGCTGATGGAAGTGATCACACGTTTAATGAGGGCGAAATGGTGAAACCACTATAGCCAATTCTTCCGCCGTAAAGTGTCACAATGTCAGGGGGAAGGGAAGGGATCAACACTTAAAGGGAAGGTAAACCCAAAGAGCAATGTGGATTGAGTGAAAGCAGCAACATTAGTAGAACACATCAGCGAAAGTTTGAGAAAAATCGGACAATCAATGCAAAAGTTATGAATTTTTAAAGTTTTGGTATTGGAACCGCTGGATGAGGAGACTACTAGAGGATATGACGTATGAGTGGACAACAATACAAAGAAAATATAAAGGATATTTAAAAAAAATTCACTTTTCTAGAATTATGAAAGAGCAGTGGACCAACCGCTTTCAGAAAGCAGGGGGAATAATTGCTACCCTTAACATATGTCAATATCAAGTTGATGGAATTTGTAATTTTCATGAAAAATGGATTTTTGTAGTATTTTCTTTATATTTTCTTGATATTGTAGTCCACTCATACGTCATAACCTCTAGTAGTCTCCTCATCCAGCGGTTCCAACACCAAAATTTTAAAAATTCATAACTTTTGCATCGACTGTCCGATTTTCTTCAAACTTTCACTGATGTGTTCTACTAATGTTGCTGCTTTCACTCAATCCACATTGTTCTTGGGGTTTATCTTCCCTTTAAAAAAAAAAAAAAATCACTGTTCAGTGTTGGTATACCTGTGACGTTGTGTGCTCTTGTGGATAACTTAAACTCTGTTTGACGAACACTGAGAATAGAGACGACAACCAGTTCTGATTCTGTTCACCACCCAAAATTCCACGCTTCTTAGAATATAACAAAACAAATATATATGTATAAAATATATTAATGTATGTAAAAGAACAATATTATTGTTCTTTTACAGAATCCTATGTCAAGCTCCACAACACCAAATCCCCGTCTTGATATGAAAGCAAATTATAACACCAGGTATAAATGACGCAAACTGATTCAATATTCATAGACCAGAAGCTGCCTGGACTCTGCAATTATTCTGCAATTATTTTCACCTATTGAGATCAATTTTACAGTAGAGCATATCCTTGGCTAGTCTGTGGAATCTCCCTGTCTTTGGTTTTGAGGACACGATATGAAATTCGGTTCTCCATCATTTCTCACGCTCCAGTCGGCCAAGCGCACGGGCACGTCGTGCGCCAACTGCCAAGCAACCACCACCACTCTCTGGAGGAGAAACCCCAATGGCGACCCGGTCTGCAACGCCTGCGGCCTCTACTACAAACTCCACGGGGTAGGTGTCCTGATAATTATATACGATTCAGTTTTACACCTGCATGGGTGTCTATTTTCCAGCAAGACAGAGAAAACCGCTGAAATCTGTTAGTCAATTGAAATAATTATGAATGTAATGTAATCATGTAATCATAATGTTATTTCGTACGGTGTATACATGCACAGGTGTAATTACATAGGCCTACTTTATGATTTAGGCCTATACCCACATGCGAGTATTAATAAAGGCACTTTATGCATATATACATGCAGTTTTGAACATACGCTCGCTAAGGCATATGGCTTTTCAGTATACATGAGCACAGCTGCAGCATGTGGAAGGGAGTAAATGCATTGTATCAAAATGATGTGAAGCCGCACATGGCCTTGAGACTGGTAAAGTGCAAGTCCCGTGCCAGCCCTACTTTCTATTTTGAGTCCTTTTTTGTCTCTGTTTTGGGGGAGGGGAAACAGGCGAGTGGAGAGCCTGAATTAACACCCGAACCGGTTAGCTTGGAATGAAATACAGCCACGTATTTGCTTTGGCGCCCAGTATGAAATCTGTTTCCGGAGCTCCTACTCCACGGCTCACATAGCGGGTAAACAAACATTTCCTAAGCAGAAGTTGTGTTAAAACAATTATGCTGCCAGCATGTTTAAAAGGGAGAATGTAGGCCTTCTTGCTATCTCAACGACCCCACGTGGCATGGGCAAAAACACCGATAGCTTCTTAATTTTACAATATACATGGGTATTAGGCTGTTTCTTTTTGGTTATTTCCATTTATGACTCGCGTTTACGGGATCCGCCCAATAAGGCATCATACAGGTGTTTTTAGTGAAGTTTGTGAAGATCGAGTCGCAATCAAAGCGAAGTTTTCAGCCGATGTCATGCAATGTTAGGAAATGCACGTGTGAATTCCTACCGCGAGATAGAAACTGACATCTGCACCAGGCCCCACTGTTGTAGGACGTGTGCTGAAAATTAGCGCCACGCTAGCTCGAATTTGCTGATGTCACGGCGTGGCAAGGCGCGCGGGCCAGAGCGGCACTACTCCACTTAATGAGCGCCAATCCGCTCCAAAATGTCCCAACGGACTTGACAGTAAAAGACGGAAAAGAGTCAATGTCCCCCCCCCCCTCCAAAAAAAAAAAGAAAAAAAAAGGAGAAATCTATAAATTCTACGCTCCTCATTTCTCTCCCATCTCACCGACTTCTCCTCCTCGTCCAATGTGATGGAGATTCCAGGGATGAAACTTGACGTTAATCTTCCACTGAGTGGCCCCGATGGGACGCCCTTAGTGATAGAATTCGCCCCGTTTCACTCCGAGCCGCTCTTATCGTTGCCACCAGATGCGCCAGGAGCGGCTGACCTCTGATGCCTGAACTTTTTTCTCCTGACTGTGATGCTATGCACAACAAAGAAGCGCTCCTAATCGCACATCACACTTAGTGGGATTGTTAACTCTTTATCTATCTTGCCAGTCAGGAATTGGCTGTCAAAATACCAATACCGCCAACTGAAATGGCTACTTCGCTCTTAACCTGTAGGCCTAGCTTTACTTACTTTTTTTTTTGGGGGGGGGGGGGGTGTTCATTTGCATCTGAAGTCTATCTAGTATGGACAATATTCTGAAGAAATAATGCAGTCGTATCCTGAAATAATCTTTCTCAAATGATATTATTCATTGGAAAACACACGGTGGAAATCGCCATTTTCTCCTCGACGTTACCAAACTGCCTTGCGGGTTTCGCGCCAAATGTTTTCAATTCGTCTTCGCGCGTTGCACCAATTGTTCCTGTCGTCTGCATATCCTAGTCGAATTTCAGAGAATTTCCGTTCGGGTGAATCTGCCCCCAGCCAAAGCCATCTCCCCTCTCCCCCTTCCCCCTCCTGCACATGAAGAAAATAAAAAGAGGATGCTTGTAAGTGCGTATTCTGGGCCTTCATTCATAATTTCCATCCCGATACACCCTCTCCAATTGCACTGACTCTATCTTGTCTCATCTCTGTGAATGGGTTTTCTCATGTCCCTTTGAATGCAAACCTACAGTGATGAATCTCTCGAGTTTGTTTCCCATGCAGTTTCTTCCATATATTATTCATTGCACATGGTTAGCACCACATTTAGTAGTACCACATTTATGCACTTGCCCATCACCAGAGCGCTAAAAGTCAGAACACCCACACCATCGTCTATACTTTATTCCTCGCTTATTTCACTAAACCTCAACACGGTCTCCAATTTCACTCAGCGATATTTTGAAATGAGACTGACTTTAATCCCTTTCCAGGTTATCAGCCGCATGGAACGATCCATCAAAATGTGCGTCTCTGCGCGCTCCCCCGACAAACATTTACAAAACGAATGAACCAGCGGTGAAGAGAGAGAGAAGGGAAAACCCAAATCGGCCCATGAACAGTCAGACGCGTAGACCAATCAGCGGATTAGGATTAAAACTCAGCGATTAAGACACAAAATAATAAGTTAAATAAATCGGCATGTTCGTCTCGGTTAGTCAAGGTCGCCCGTGTTTCCTTCGCCAATGATAATCTGTGTGATTCGCCGGGTTCCAATATCTCACATGAGTCTCAATTTATATCGATTATTTTTCTTCCTTTTTTCAACAAAATTACAAAATTTTCCATTGAGACATCAAATGCGTATGTTGATGCGGTTGAACTTATTGTGTGCAATGACTGTAGCCTGTAATAATTGTGGTTGTGATCAAATAGTGATGTACCTATAGGGTATCAGTTTCGTCACACATTGCAGCTGAAAAAGAAAAAAAAATGTTGATGATAATGTTTTGATAATGTTCTCATTCTCATCAATCCGATGACACTAGAATTTCGCAGCGTTCAGGTAATCATAATGCGGTTGATTCGGTAGAGCAATGATTTTCCTCAATCTCCCCGAATCTCTTCGATCATGCAAACAGAACTAGAACTGTATGCCTATATATGAATGATGTAGAGCCTAATTACTTGCACATCACATCTAATTTAAATTTCAGTTTTTCTCCGATCTCAAGAAAAAAACCAACCTTTACTATTTCATTATTACAAGTGACTTTCAACTCAGATAGTCTCCAGACTTAAAGCGTTGGGAATTCGCGCATTTTTAGATGCAGGCCCAAAGTTTCAAACTTAATTAACGTCTTGTCTCAAATCTCCAACACCGACACATTTAAATCTTCACTGAAGACTCATCTCTTTGATTTGATATGATAAAATTGTTTGGTACAAATGTTAATTGTATAATTATAACATTTCAGTTTTAAATCGCCAGGAGCGTTAGTCGTCGACGGAATTTACGCTTTACAAGAAGCTAGATATTATTTGATATTATTGAAATAACACTTTGGAACATTTAATGACGGGTATACTAAGTTGATCGACTACTGAAGAGAGTCAGGTGCTGTAATTGTAGTTCCACAATGATTGGTGTCTGCCAAGAAGGCCTTATTTAGTTTTCTCCACACAAGAATAATTATGTATGCGCACGAGATATTTTCTCAAACGTCGAACATTTCATACCTCAAAATGGAGGCAAAACCCCCCACAACAACATCAGATTGCGATATTCCTGGAATATCTCCATCTAATCAACCAGTGACACATCGGCATGTGATCTGAGTGTGCCGCATGAGAAAAAAAAAAATGTTAACATTAAGAAGCATGTTTTGGGAAGCACGTATCCCGTTATGATATTTCTTACGTCTGAATATCTCCCAATAGAGCTGTATTGATAGTAACGATTAAAAAAAGGAGAAAATTCCACGAAATACGCCATGGATTCTGCCTTTTTCAGGTCGAGTTTCAGAGTCAGATAATCTATGTCATTTTGATTTTGAAGATAAAAACCGAGTTGTTTTTTGTTTGGGGGTTATTTTGTTCTTGTTTTCTTAGCTTTTATTGATATGCTTTTTTGGCTTTTACCTCATTTTTACACTTGTCATTAAGACAGAAATTCATGATCTTATCACCCGTGATTGACAAGTTTGCCATGTTCGTGATATAGTCTAAGGTCAGCATTATGGGACAATTAATGCTCTTTTTTTTTCTTACCCCACGAAACATACAAATAGGCCTACTGATTTATTTATTTTTCATCGAGTGGTGTTTGTCTAATATGTTTTTGTCTGAGTCAGACCTGAAGGTTGTGTGCATTAAAAGGAGATAAAGGCATCGTAGTCATTAAGTGTTCGTAACTGCTAAAAGTAAATACGTAGGGAAATTACAGTATATAAAGTTAGCAGTTGTAACGAGTGTTCCCGTAGAATACATCAGATACGCGAGTCTAGAAGAAATTCGGTTTGTCTAGTATGCAAGTAGTTATATTCAAGTTGCATCGTATGCATTAGAAGTAGACTGGAGGGAGAAAATGACAAAAGGATAGACAAAACAAACAAACAAACAAACAAACAAACAAACAAACAAACAAACAAAAAACTCTCAGTTTGACTCGAGACAAGGATCTCAGCTGCCGAGGCTGACTTGGAGATCCCGGGCACTCGCTAACGTGATTCGCGGACTGACAATCGCTTCCGTGCCGGGCAATCCGTGTTTGTCGATCTGATGAGTACACTTGACGGCTGATCTCGAGGTAGCGCTGCTGTATTCTTTTTTTTTTCTTTTTCTCTTAACCCACTTATTTCACCTGGCTTTCCATAAACCCCAAAAGGACTCAGACTCGACCTTCAACCTGGTCTAGATTTCAGCAAGTCGTGAATCTCTTTAGACCGATTTCTTGGCAAGTGATTTCAGACACTAATCTCTGAGCGTGGCTGTGCAAATGCAGTTTACAAGGACGGGTACAAACTTAAAATTTGTTAGAAATCAAAGATAACACATGATCACCCGTTTGATGAAAGGAGAACGTATGTGCTGGTATGTGAGTGCAAAAGTTTTTAAGAATGTGTTACCAGTTGTAATGTGAAACGGAAACGCTTCGCAGGAACCTTTTTTTTTTTTAATATGAGAACGGACATTTCAGGACCACTCACATAAAAAAAAAAGTAATGCAAAAAAAAAAGAAGAAAAAAACACCCACAACTCATTGTCCTTTATGATTTGATTTGCACGCTGTATTTTCAACTCATCAAGTTCTAACCAAGTAAATGAACTTTTGATGAAACGAAAACTAAGCTAGCATGCCACAAGTTTTATTCAAGGCTTCATTTTGGAAACTCGACAGCAACCCTGATTCTCACTTTTTCGCGCTAGTATATGCCTCTTTGAAAGGTCGAAGCGAGACCAACATCCTGCCCACAACCACTTCACTACCTGTTCTTTCACTACCTGCCATAACGTGCTACGTATGAATACCTAGCTAGCTATGAAGGGTAGCAGATTAAAGGATGGGGGGGGGGGGGAGGGAGTGGAGTGTAAGTATATATGTTCTTAAAACTCGATAAGTCCGTCCCTCAGCGTGTATCCGAGGACTCGCGCTTTACGGCGCCACTCTTAATCAACTCAATTAACCGACTCGCTCCTAACACCGATGACAGAAGCAAAAGAGAACGCGGTGTGTGTTGTCTCAGTGTGTTTGTGTGTGTGGGTGGGGGGGGGGGGGGGGGGAGGGGGCGGCGAGAGGGAGGAAAACGTGGAGAGGCATGTACATGTATTTGTTTGTTCGATTAGATAAGTCCATTAGCGCCTGGATTATTGCTAACATTTTGGCGCGTGGCTCGTATGTTTCTGACAAATGGAGAAAAAAATGGCAATAACACAAACGAGATGTGTATTATCAACTCTTGGATGATCATAAATTCATGGCAGCGTTTGTGTAAAAACTGTTCGCAGCTTTGTGTTTGGTCGATGAGTGTGCTAGATATATACTAAAATCGTGTTCTCTATGTGGGAGCTAACCTTCAAATCTCCCTTAATCTGTAATATCATTCCATACTCGCTCTCCCAAAACTGGCTCCTCGAATTTCGCGTCGGGAAGTGTTCTCATGGTGACAGTAGGCTATTTTCCAGACTTTCATTCGCAAGTAGACCATTTCGCCCGATACCTCTTTCCTCCAGAATGGCAGTCAAAAACACACGTGGCATACTATGGCAACGGGAAGCTTAAAGGGACTGTACAGTACTGGTTGAGGTGGGGATTCATGTTTTGAGCATTCCTAAGTGAGATAATGAAAAGCCTCTTACGAAATATGAAAGAGCATGTAATTTTAAGAAGGATTCAACGTTTATTTGATGAAAATTGGTTTTCAAATGGCTGAGATATCCATAAAAGTGCTAATAATAAAAGGCGACATGCCACAACTTTATTAGGATCTCTTTGTTTCACCTTGTTTTTGGATATCTCGGCCATTTCAAAACCGATTTTCATCGAATAAACTTTTGATATCCTTTAGAATTGCATGCTCTTCGACATCTCATAGAGTGGTTCCTGAATATCTCGCAAAACGTTAAAAGCTAAATCCTCACCTCGACCAGAACTGCACACACCCTTTAACGTACTACGTGAAACAACGCCATAGTTGCGATAGTTCAGAGAAGACAACTGAAGCGAAAGTCGGAAGAACCGGTTTGCAGCGAGGCTAAGTTTGACCTATTCAGATTCCCGAAGCTTCCCACACGAATAAGGTGTCTTCTTACAGACTGCAACCATGCAGCTCCATGCTACAACTCTGACTTGAAGCTCTGTGAAACATCTGTATGGAAATTTTACTTTCCCCAAAATATTAGATGTACATAATACTAAGGAAAACGCGACCTGAAAAGTAGGCATTGCGTCCCTGACCGTTGATACTTTTGGTACATGCATACTTCTAATAATTATGTAATTTTACTTCGTGACGCCGTGTTGCGTGCCGCGCTGAAATAAAATGAAATGAAATGAAGGAACTTCTCGGTGATAGTTTGAATAAGCTGGTCTTTACTTGGCTATTTATGATAGAGACACTCTTACAATCGCAGATACAAATAGCGAGATACATAACGTTGATGAGATTTAATACCTCAATAAAGGACCAAAATTGTTTTTTTTTTCATTCGAGTGTATAGTGGTGATTTGTTCTCCTGTCTCCCTGCCCACCAATAATGTGCCCACAATATTTAAACCAGGACCACGGATTTAGATTTCCCTAAGCATAACATTATCACCATTGGTATTCCCAGGAAGCTGCACTCATTCATAGTAAGTGTATTGCGATATCAACATTATATTCAGCAGAAATAAATCAAATCAAATCAAATCAAATTAAATCAAATCAAATATAACCTTACAATCTTGCATAGGATCCTACTTTTTGTACATTCGGAATTGTCAAACTGTAGTGCTGTATTTTGATTTAAAACAAATAGTGGCCGCAGGAAGAAACATTGTAATATTTTTGCTCGTTAGGACCAAGGCACCTTGATCGTGAGGTCCCTGGTTCAAATTCTTTGGCAACACTAGTCCTTCCGAGCGGGTTAGTTTACTCCGTAGTGGCCACGTCAAATAGATCCAAGCACAATGGCCCGAATTCACGAAGGTGGTACATTATTGAAACCATGTTAAACCATGAACAAAGACCGTAGTTTTGTATGGGGCGCCAAGTGTCGCATCATTTCGTCGACGAAATGACTGATTTCGTAACGAAATAGGCCATGCGACTCTTGGCGCCCCATACAAAACTACTGTCTTTGTCCATTGTTTAAACCATGGTTTCATTGCTATTGTACCACCTTTGTGAATTCGGGCCAATGTCAAACCATACTTGCATATTTCTGAGGTATATATATATATAAACAAATCAAACTATAATGTAGACATACATTTTAATAAAATTGAATGTTCACCTGCTTCATTACGGAGCGATAAACTTTTAAAAGCTTGAAGGATGTTAATTGACAAGGGGAAATTGTCCGAAACCGAATAAGTTTCTCACAGGTCTTTATTGAAGAATAGCATGTGAAAATGAAGCAAGCTGGATGTACCACATTGCATGTATTATACACCATTGTACCGGATGAAGTAGCCAGGAAGTTCAAATCTTGCTATGGTTCACTGAGTTCTCCGTATAAATTATTTCTGGCGTTCCGTTTCGCTTTCATTTTGTCAGAGCACTTGCACTTTAATTAAGGATAATGTCAGAGTGTAAAGTGTTGATGATTTCGGGTGAGTGGAAACTTGCTTCTTTCATCACCGTGTTACACGGGTCCGTTGAGGTGTTTGGGATTTCCCCGCGGTGAGGTGAGCTGCAATTACCGAGGAAGTATTTGACGAAGATAAAAATCTCTTGAATTACTCGAATGATGGGTACTTTTTCTCTCAAAGCAGCCAAGCGTGCATTTTCCTTCCTCTTCAACTCAAAGTTCTAGTATCGTCTGAGACAGTGACACGGCTACTGAAAACACGCTGCTGCTACACGCTGTTTTAATTTAAAGGGGAGACAACCGGACTCTGGCGAATCTGAAATGCGGAGAGTTTTGCCACAGTCCCCACCTGTCTTGTGGGCATCATGGTCCAATCCCCTGTCGACACTCCGATGACGTCAGCGCGCACGCGGTGGGCTGCCCCCAGTGGCGCACAACGACCGAGGGGTTTTCCTACCGATCTCTTATCTCCCCACATCAAACATCCTCTAGTCAAGTTATCGACTTCCGTTATGGGAAGCCGGGTTCCTGGAGAAGGATAAGCTAAACTGAGCGGGCGCTAGTCCCATGGGGGACTCGATGGAAATTCGTAACGATCTTCAGTTTTCGGACTAAATTATCACGAAACAGAAAACAAAGCTAAACAAAGCAAAGCTCCCCCACTAAGTTAATTTTGTTATTTGAGAGACGCTATTTCGCAAGCCTCGTGCGGCCCAGCTTGATATATCAGTCAAAGCTCGAGTTAGGAACAAAGAACGAAAGAAGAAAAAGAGAAGGCACGTAAAATGCTTTACGATGTACAGAATCTTACTTCTTCATGGAGGGGATGAGGCTCTAAAATTAGATCAGCGTAGATCGTATCAGGGAAAATCGCGCGTGCCAGAACACCGGTCCCTTCGTCATATTTTTGCTTGATAGAAGTCCCTCCTTATAGCCCAGGGTTCTTGGGCCTTGTTGATGTTCCTGCTACCTGTGAGCTAACTGAAAGTTAAGTTAGATCGGACGCCGATAAGTCGAAGCTTATCAAACCGGGCGGTTCACGTCACCAAAAGAAATGACGTAGAATCATGTACTGCACGCTGGAGGGATAGAGTAGCATACAGGCAAATAATATGGGAAAGGAAGGAAGAAAGGGAGAGAAGGGAGGGAGTAAAAACGATGGAGAAAAAAAAAAGAGTAAGAGAGATGAAGGAGAATAGGAGTGGGAAAAGATCATATTGCAGCGGTAAGAGGAAAACAGAAGACGAGCACGAATTCAAGTTGTGAAACTCATTGATTATGTCCTCGAAACATGACTTCAGTCGTGCATGAGATTTGTCCCCCCCCCCCCCCCACTCTCTCTCTAGGGGGATTTGAGATGGTAAAGTTAGAGATAAATGTGTATGCATTACAAAATCAAAGTCATATTGATAAAGTAGTGTAAAAGAAAGTCAAAAAATAATAGTTAATTGTAGCGAAATCAGACACTTAAATAGCAAGAAATATGTGTATTTGAATGTCGTTGAATGCTGGTTGTACATCAGTACGTCCTACAGACATACACCCAAATCGGCGTCTTGGTCAGGCAACCAAGACGCCAGTCACTGCCGATCCCCTCATGTTCATATAAAATGTGGCCCAGTTCTCCCTTTTTTCTTCGAATGCAAGTCTTTTCTCCGCTCTCCTCATTATTCAGAAGAGTAATGTATCGTACTATGTACAGAGAAAATAGAGACTCGAAATGGGGGAGGGGGGGGGGGGGGTGAGGGGGTCGCCTTTGTTATTGTTACGATGAAGGTTGTGCCAGGAGTTCACACATATCACAGTTACCATCATGCGTCTATAATTATCATCATGAGGTAGAAAAATGCGGTCAGAATGATACCTAATACTAATATACATACATTTATATATAAAGACACGGTTTGTTTCATCATAAAATCTGTTCAAATTTTTCAAAAATCGTCAAGTCGAGTCAGTCGCTATTGTGTGTAGTCATTACAGCATCCAAGAGTAATTTATCGTTTTGATTATTGATTATTCTTCTGAGTTGTCTCTCGTAAACGAAAGAATGATAGTGTAACAGAGCCCCCCCCCCCCCCCCCCCCCCCCACCCATGATGTATCCTGTCTGGTGCTTGGAGAGGCGCAAATGAAGTAGACGAAATATCGCAAAACTCTCACTTTCGATTTCTCAGCCACGTCTTCCTCCACCACCAGTCGACTCAAGTATGCCGATGCCCCTAATTACCCTGGTCCCTTTTACTCACTATGCCCATCTCCCTTCCAACGACAATACGTGTAATGATAAACATTAGTACTTATGATATTGATGCCAATACAAATACATATGATTATATCAATACTAATGATTATACTTATGACGTAAAATATTATGATATAGAATAACGATTATGATTATAATGAAAATCATCATAATCATTATTCAATTCAATTCAATTCATTTATTTTCATTCTTCTTCTTTTTTCTTTTTCAGCAAAAACATAACACAAGATAAATCAGGTTTTACATCATAAACAAAGAACATTTGTCTTAATTAATAAATGGAATCAATAAACATAATAAACATAGGAGCGCATACTGGCAAAAAAAAAAAATATAATACAAAGTCATGCTTCAGTTGAAAAAAAATAGAAGAAAGAATAGAGAGGTCCACTAAAAAGCAAAGCTTGTATTGTGAACCACTCATAAAACCTATAAATTACTTATTTACTTATTTACTTATTTACTTATTATTATTGTGTCAGAATGAAATTCAGCTCGCAATGAAGTCAGGATTGTCGATATTTGCCAGTGTTGTTGGACACTCTTCAACGTTTAATTTGGGCATAACCTGTGAAAAGAATATTGATATTCCGCTCCTCGTTCAAGCTATACCTGTTATCACAATTAAGGGTCAATGACGCAAGCATGGTGGTATAATCATATATATCGTTAAATTTGAACGTAAAATAGTAATAATATAGATTTCATGTCCGCATTTTGATCAAATTTCTCCATTCTAATTGCTTGAGTTTGACCGATTTCTTCAAGGTCATTTTGAACATGGAATCCACTTCCAGTTTGAAGTTTGATTTTTTTTTTAAAGAACTCCACGTGCCATTGCAGTCACAATCTTCAAAAATGTACGATTATACAGTCGTAATATATCATCCCATTCTTATGTCAACTTAAATAACCTTTGCACGACCTCAATGTAGGCCTACTTCCAATAACATAATTATGTAGGGTATTCACAGACGACTCACAGTTTAAGATCGTAAGAGGACACAGAGAGAAAGGAAGAGAGGGAGAGACAAGAAAAAAGAAAGAGAAAGAGAGAGAGAGAGATGAAAAGATAGAAGTTACCAGGATATCTGGACGAGTGTAAGTTCAGGGCTTTAAAGGTAGCTTTAACAGGCTACATTTACGACCATGTATCCCATTCTCTTCCCTTTGCAGGAAGCGCCGAAAATCTAACCGTGCCAAACGGCCTCCTTTGTTTGTTTGTTTGTACCTTAACCTAGTCAGCATTTGTAAGCATACTGAGACAAGTAAAGAGAACAAGAGAGAGCGGGGGGGGGGGGGTAGAGAAATATAGAAAATTGAGGTGAGTACCACAGCAGTTGTCAGCCAGGGTTATGCTGATTTCATGCACACAGTGCAACAAAATGTCCTCAGAGGCCGTGGAATAAAACCATCTCGGTTCAGCGGTATCATGGGTACTCGATCAGCCGAGATAACATGACATGAATGTTTCACATAATCTAGTGCACGCCTCAAACGTGGTTATGCCCCTACTTTGACGTCACAGGCATTGCATTTTGGAATACAACCAGGCGTACTGATCACATGACAGCGGAAGAAAGTGAGAGAAAGTGCTTCTTTCTATCCCTTTTTAAAAATTTTTCATTGAGCGTACCGCAACTTCACGCTCATCACCTAGCTCCAAATATACCATTTCTTATTCGTAAATGAATTAAAAAATCAGGAAACGTGTCTAGTGACCGTTTACGTAAAATGGCAAAGGAAACGCATGCCTTTGTTCAGGTTTACTGTGTTTTCACTGTAATAAGTGACACTGTATTCAGTTGTAGGTACCTTATAATATGTAGTAATACAGTATGTGCTCCAGAGTGCTAATTCGTACACTATTAGGTAGCATACTTCCTGTGAGCTATTATATGACATTTCGACATTGCTCGTGGGCTAGTAGCGCCGTATTATTTCCCTCTTACTTTTTTTTTCTTTCATCTCAAACTGTTTGTGTGGTTTCTCTGTGTAGCAGTTATTTAAGCTCATTATCGCCAAGTTTTGTCAGGAGTCGAACAAGATTGCTGGTTCGCGGAAGTCGGGCATTAGGGGACAGATTTAGCCAGGTTAACATCGGATTCCAAGTTTTGTCGTTTCGCTATTCCACAGCACAGTGAGTGTACCAGCGTGTAAGAAGGCGGAAGTGTGAGGCTGTTTTTTTTTTCTCTCCCCCTACTCTTCTCGCGGTTTGTGGAGAGGCGCGGTGTCAGAAGGTCAGACAACACGCGCAGGCAGAGCACGTGGCGCGCGACACAATTTGGAATAAAATTAATGGGGGCTTCAGGTGAAACAATCTTCCACGCCCCAGTTTCACTTCCAGGGATAAGGGGGAGGAGGGAAAAGGGGGGCAGGCAGGGGTAAGCCGGGCAGGGGTGGGGACTGGTGTATGGGGATTAAAATCAATACTTGCGGAAGCGCAAAGAGAAAGAATGTCGCAGATTCTTTATGAAACTTTGATTATATCTAGTTCTGTTTTAAATTTGATGTAATGATGGATCGAAGATTTATTTCAAAGAACCTTGGAGTCAGTCGTTACCATTCACTTCGAACCACGTCTCGTAAGCAACTGTTTGTAACGTAATATGACAGATCCAGTACTCAGGGCATATGCGACATTATAGTACTGTTAGTACAGTGTATTTCATTATTTCATCGCATTTACTGTATAACGGGTATATCGCCTGAACATATATGCGATAATGAAAGCAAACAAACTGAAGACATATGAAAGCGCACAGAAAACAGAAATGGTTCAATCGGGCCACATGCAGTCCATATTTATTTATGCTTTGGGGATGCCGTCTGTGTCAACATCGCAGCTCAGAATCATGAAACAACACGATATTCTCTTATTCTACACATTATTTTTCTCTCGTTTTTGGTGGTGGTGGGGGGGGGGAGGGGCTGAAAACGAGAGTTAATATGGCGAAACGGCTCGATAGTTTCGCTTTGCGATTATGGGTCACGACCTCGGGTCGTTGGGATGAAGCTCTCTGCGGCTGCTCTTCGTATCTCGTCGAAGCCGGGCTGAGAGAGAGGGAGAGAGAAAGCGACATATGATTTATGATTATGAGGTCCCGCCGGCAAGGACCTGTGTGTACAGCTATTCCTGACTGGCTGTTTCAACATTTCAACAACCACCTTGCTCGCGAGCCGTGATGACCATATTTGGTGTTGGGGGGAAAAATCTCCCCGAGGGTGTGCACAATTTCTTCTGATCACCCGTCTTTGAAAACGAAGGGAGAAGGACTTTCATTTCATTTTTTCCCCGTTTGAAACGCCAAACAATTTTGGTCGCAAAGTTTAATACCTCGAAGTACGCATGTTGTGCAATAAAAGCTTTATAGCAGAATAGTCATGCCGTAGGAGAGTCATCTAGCATGAGCATAATAGGTAGGCCTATAATCAGGAAATGGGTCACGATCGCAGAGGGGTGAACTCGGGAACGAGATTGTCGTCACCTGATTTCAGGTTGAATTTGTTTTTCGCAGTAGTCCTTTTTCAGTCAGTAAACGATGAATGCATTGCAGAATGTTACAATACACCTAACGTATACTAAACGTTGAACTTAGAGAAACAACTGCCTTGCTGTTTGCGAATTTAACGCTAGGTACAATTATTGCAGAATATGCCGGCCTATAGTCTGTTTAATAAGAACAAATTTGATTGTTATACCCACGAGTGTTGCGTAGTCAGTTCACACATGCGAGCGAGATTCCAATCTTTGCTACTTTGGATATAAGGCATCAAAAAAAGTCGAGGACTCCTTCAATTGAGTCAGGGAAAATAGGGACATTTAGGGATCGGCAAAGGATACATGATGGTACCCTTTTCAGATCGGCAACGCCCACAACAAGAAAGTTGTACCCCACCATGACCACGTGTTGATCATTCACATGGAGCATATTCGTCTGTTTAAATTACCATACTGTGATCTTTTGTGAACGTTCTTTCACACATTCTGTACGCATAAATCTGGGCATCTCCCTGTAATCTCTTGGTCTTAATTGAAAAGCGAAATCTCTTGAGAGGTCAGTGCGAACAACTGAACCACAGAGGTAGTGAACTTAAAGATGCAAATATATTGTGATCTTTCCTTTTAATATGGGCAGCACAACATTTGACGAGTGATCGGGAGAACGTGACGCAGTCTGTTTTGTTTAGTATTCAGCAAGGATTTGATGATGCATGAGTGTTCAATAAGGTAATAGCTGTCTGTCACATTGACGTCTGCTGTGTGTGCTTGAATGATGGTTCAAAGGGAAAACTGAAACTGAAAACTGAACTGTGTATACATGTCTGGTTGGTGTGCGCGAGAGATAACGTCAAATCAGATGATGTAAATTTCACTTTTTTAGCACAGGGCGAAAATAACGAGATCTGGGGGGCAAGTGATAACTGTTTATGTTTGAAGAGAGCGTGTTTCGTGACATGTGACAATAACAGGAAGAGTCTGTTTGACCTTTTCCCTCTGCAGGTCAATCGCCCACTCACCATGAAGAAGGAGGGAATCCAGACCCGAAACCGGAAGTTATCATCCAAGTCGAAGAAGAACAAAGGAAAGCTGATCGGGGTGGACGGACTGCGGGCGCTCTCCCCCGAGGACATGCATAAATTCGCTACGTTCAGTGATCAGGCGTTCGGCGCCTCGCACTACCCACACCACCACAGCGGCGCGGCCATGGACTATGGAATGACAGCCACGTCTGCGTACGCCACGCACGCGCCAACAGTCCCCTACCCGACCTCCAGTATCTGCAATCCGCTCTATCCGGGCACGCCGACGCACGTGCCCGTGCCCTGCAGTTTATCGCTATCCTCTCCTGCGACAAATATGGTAGGGGCCCTGGCGTGAATGTCATTGTAGATCAAACGTTGAGGGCGCTGCTAACCTGGACTTCGAGAAGACATTTCTGTCAAACTTTGCCTGTGGCATTGTGGACGAAGGCTCGACCATGCCTTCTCATTCCTATTTATACTGACAATGAGTATAGATGAACAAACATAAGCGGCACATCCCACCCGGTGATGGATCACAATGTGAAAAGAATGCGACGAAGGCAAGACTTCGCGTGATATTGTTGCCACCATAATCATCCTCACCATCACCATCATCAACATCATCGACATCAGAAAACAGAGGGGAACCGCCGTCGTGAAAATCGCCGCTTTGTGTAGATAGACTGTACAGAATGTGTGAAATGAGTATTTGTAGCTGTAGCGTTAAGTGATTGAATGTATTCATTCTGGAATCGGTATTGGATAATTGATCCCGTGCTCTCTTTGCTTGCCAAAGTCCAGAGATATGTCTTCGGTTGTAAAGCATGTGAGGATATGTTGTCTTATGAGGAGACGCAGATATTTCCGTCGCCAGTATAACTGATAAGGATAATGATGCTTTCTGAGTTGAATTCGGTTTTGTTTCAATGTACGGTTCTTTGCGAGGAAGCTCAAAGTTAAACAATGATCCTTAATCAGCCAGCCGTCACTGCCGTTGTATTCTGAATCTTATAGTTTAAAACGCATCGTTGAGCATGTACTGTATGAAGATATTTTCGTTGGTCAAATACGATCGATTTCTTGACCATCTAGGCCTACAACGAAAGAGTGCACATAGGTAACAATAGACTAACACACGCACTTATATGTGCAAGGTTTGCTCAGAGTACGCTTTGATTCATCCATTCCTATTAGAAACTCAGAAGAGGTGCCAAATGAATTACAGTTAGAGTTTATTTGTTTCGAATATGGAAAAGAAAAAGTCTTTGATGGAGGATCTCAGCGAGACGCCTGTTTTTGTCGTTTTGGATGACATGTGCCAGATTTTCTAGCTTTCACACAGTGAGAGATCAGCAGAGTTTTCATGTCATAATGTTGTTACTCGGCTGTTCAATATGCACGTTTTTTATTTTTGTATGTACTTAATGCAGTAACATAGTCACCCCACTTCTCTCCCTCAATCAATGTGAGGTGCTCCACTGAAATGGAAGGATGATATTAATATAACCAAGGAGGTAGGCCTACTAGGCGAGCTCGCCTAGTACCTCCTTGATATAACACGTGTTGAATGAGTTTTCATGAAACACGCCCACAAAAAGAAAAAAAAATGGCAAAACCCCTTCATTCACTTCATTCGCCCTGTCATTTATGTAAAATAATACATAATTGTACATCATACATACATCACAGGGGCGGATCCAGGAATTCTGTAAAGGGGGGGGGGGGGCGCAATTAATATTTCTGGTGCCACTTCCGGATGTCATTTCATTTTTTTTTCTTTTTATTTCTTTTGGTTTTAACGACAAATAAAGGGGGGCGTGCGCCGGTTGCGCCCCCTCTGGATCCGCCACTGCATCTTGAAGAACGAGATTTTGGTTTTCATTCTTGCTCTGTGAATACACTTTGATAATATCAAATCACTAATGGTGCTCTCGAACACCAATAAGTGGTCCGACAAAAGAAGGCAAGAATTGACCACTTAATGGCATTTTGGGCTGCTTAAAAATTCTCTTGGAATGATTTTCGTCATGAAAACTATACATGGATCCTCGTTGGATCATAATTTTATTCTGTGCCAATGTCTACACTGTTTTTAACTTCAAAAAGAAATATGATTTACATAGTAGTGAAACGACTGAACTATGCCGTCTGAAATTCCACTTGGATATCTAATCCTGCTTTAACCCTAAAAAGACTGGGCTATTTTGGTAGCTCGAAAGACTGGGGGGGGGGGGGGGCGATCGCGCGATCGCCGCGAAAATTTGCACAATGGTAGTGTGCGATGTAATCTACAAGATCGTATATTCATATTTTACAAAATAGTCTTCTTTTATTTTATTTTGATTAATTATGCTAATTTATGCGAGAAATCAGACTCTTTGATCTAAATCAGTAAATAAAGCTCCAAAAGTGCTCATTTTTGGTCTAATTATTCTTAGTGGCATTCTTAGCAAATGTACTTGAAAAAAAATTCGGTATCAAAATTAATTTCTTATCTATTTTATTGTTTTATGAATTTCTTATGTATTTCTCTGTTTTTTCGACCTTTTGTTTTTGTTGTTTTTTTTAACAAAATTTGTGGCAGACACTTTTTGAAGCATAATACTCCTAAAACAAATTAATTTTAGCCATTGAGAGTAAAAATTAGCATATTTATATGAGCCATGTGAAAAAAACTCAATTTGCATTGACTTTGTACACAAAATCACATTTTTGAGCCATTTTCGACCTCACGTGCATGTACAAAAAGTTATGTAACTTCAGAACCGTACCCCCGGGCGTCACAAATTTGGTGTCAAAATGTGCGGGAAACTCGAAAGAAAAAAGTCATAGAGCATCGCGGCGAGAGCATTGCTGGTTGCAGAGTAATCGCGCGAAATGTCGAGGGGGGGGGGGCCTTTTAGGCCCCCCCCCCCACTTTTTAGGGTTAAGCTGTTACATTTTTTCCCAAAAAATTATGGCCAAAAATACTCTCAGGATATTGGTGGAAGATAGAAAAATATGAGCATCATAGGAATGCTGTGGCTTGAAACTGAAGACATTGCTTGTCAGAATATTTCACTAGCATTTTTTTTTTTGTTAGTCATTATGTAATGATAATCAATATTTATACCTCCTCTTCATATTGGACGCAAGATATTGAAGATTTTTTTTTCAATGCTGAGATATATTTATTGATATAAAGTAAACTATTGTAAATATTGATAACCCGCAAGCCAGGATTGAATGTGTATGTCAGTATTTGCACACGGAAACTATAGCTTGGTTAGAAGATTATTTTTTCAAAAGATAGAGATGGACTTGTTGTTTTTTGTTTCTAATCCGTTCACTTGTCGACACTCAAAAGCGGAACCATCGATATTCTAGTGTTAGTCTTGATCGTGTTCTCAATGTGCACATGATATAGCGTGACGAACATGAAAGATCTAGATCGATAGCCAGTTCTCCATTCATAATCGATGGTATCTCTGGAGTAGAACACGGAACGGCTCAGAGCGTTTCGTACATCGAATCATAAACTCAGTGTGAAGTGGGACTGTGGACAAGATCGTATAGCACTAAAATATTCCTGAATGGAAGTCACATCGAGACTGCTGGTGTGTCTCAGTTGTTGTTGGTTTTTTGCTTTGTCTTTGAAAGGATCTCCATTTTATCCGAGGTTATTTCTGTCTTTTTCCTTAACTTCTCAATCATTTTCAAACGACTTTTCCCATAGCCACATGGAACGACCCGGAAACATGGCAATATCATTAGCGGAATCATGTTTTAAAGGTTTAGAAATGTATTCCCGAAGAGTATAATGATATGGTTTTGTATCGTGGAAAGTTGATGTGTACAAATAGTGAATAATACAATGTCTGTGTTGTCGAATATGGTTTCCTTTCGCATTACATACGATGTAATGTAAAAATGAATGCGTATATTTAATGAGCAATTAAATTTATTCCAAGTTAAACCATGTACAGCAATCACGTGTATTATTTTGAAACTGGTGTCTTAAACGTACAGAGTACAACGTGCTGTGTTTTCAATGATGCTTAATGTGCGTGTTTATGTGTGTAAAGGTATGAATGTGTGTGTGGGTGTGTGTGTGTGCGTGTGTGTGTGTGTGTGTGTGTGTGTGCGCGTGTGTGTGTGTGTGTGTGTGTGATGGGTTGTTTTCTTGAATTTCTAGGGGATTAAGATCAAACGTCAAGGTCATAGTTCACCGTTCTTTTATTGGCAGTATTATTTTCTAGCCATGACTTTTGCTAAATAGTCCAAATGAAATATCATTATTTTGTGAGGATAGACGTGTAAAGTAGATAATTATTTATTTGTTTGTTTGTTTGTTTGCAGATACCTTTCTGTATTTATTTCGAAATAAATGTTAACAAGGATAATTGGACAAAATAAATGATCAGGGTTTGCTTGCTTTGCTTGAAATGATCAAAGTCAAGATCAACGGTTACTGAACACTGATGAGCCTAGGCTAAACTACCATTGTCCAGCCTGACATGACCTAGATAACCCTCCGGAATGTACTAAAACCTTCATTTTCTTGGGTCGCATGATAACGTCGACCAGGAAAGGCATTAAGAATTTCCCAATAGTGTTAAACACATCTCTTAACTAAATTTGAATATAAAGGAAGAATATCAATTGTGTACGAAGGCAGAGACGCCCCCAGTCAGCCTGCTGAGTTTTTCGTTTTCCTGTCACCTTGTGAAGGGGAATTCCAGTGCGTATGAATATAGTCGAAAAAGAAGGAGTAAAATTTTCTTTCACAACAATGAAAAATTGATCAAGATTGGATGAAAAATGAACAAGTTATGACATTTTGAAGTTTTCCTACTTTTTCAGGAAACAATTTTGAACAGTCAATATGAATATTCAAATAGTGAAGTGATGATGTCCTCCCTCACAATAATCCCGTATAGTTTGTAGGCCTACATATTTTTTTTAAATTTCCAGTTTTTCATCACATGCAATTACACCCCAGTCTCAAATCCTGATATATCTAACTGATTATTATTATGAAGTTATTTAACGTTATTTAACGTTGTTTAACTTATGTGTTACACTTTAAAAACAGAAAATTGAATTTTCGTCATTTTGGGGGGGCAAACGATCAATGCAAAATTTGTGAGGTGATAACATCATCTCACTCATTTGCATATTCATATCAGCTGTACGAGATTAGTTCTGCAGAAATAGAGAAACGTCACAATTTCATAACTTCCCTAATCTTTGTCCAATTTTGATCAAACTTTCACTGCTATACTCGTAAGATCCTACTCCCTGCTCAGACTAACTTATAACTGTCTGGAATTCCTCTTTAAACCTGCCATTTATCAGTTTAGTTGTGAGCAGTTATTGTGAAAGCTACAAGTAGCGATGCAGAAGAAGAAGAAGATGATGATGATGATAATGGTGATATTGCTGTTGGTGGTGGTGATGGCAATTGTTCACATGAAAAGAACTACGATATCATCTTCCTGTTATACATGTCTTAAAGGGAAGGTAAACCCCAAAAGCAATGTGGATTGAGTGAAAGCAGCAACATTAGTAGAACACATCAGTGAAAGTTTGAGGAAAATCGGACAATCGATGCAAAAGTTATGAATTTTTAAAGTTTTGGTGTTGAAACCGCTGGATGAGGAGACTACTACAGGATATGACGTATGAGTGGACAGCAATACAAAGAAAATATAAAGGAAATTCAACAAAAATTCACTTTTCTAGAATTATGAAAGAGCAATGGACCAACCTCTTTCAGAAAGCAGGGGGAATAATTGCTACCCCTAACATATGTCACTATCAAGTTGATGGAATTTGTAATTTTCATGAAAAATGGATTTTGTAGAATTTTCTTTATATTTTCTTGGTATTGTTGTCCACTCATACGTCATAACCTCTAGTAGTCTCCTCGTCCAGCGGTTCCAACACTAAAACTTTAAAAATTCATAACTTTTGCATCGATTGTCCGATTTTCTTCAAACTTTCACTGATGTGTTCTACTAATGTTGCTGCTTTCACTCAATCCACATTGCTCTTGGGTTTATCTTCCCTTTAACACAATGACAAATAGGAACATACTGTTATATGCCACGAAAAAAAGAGAGAAATATATATATATATATATATATATATATATATATATATATATATATATAATTATATATATATACATATATATATATATATATATTCTTTCGAAGTCAACACAGTGAATTACGACATTATTTACAACATTATTTCAACTGCTTTGATAATGAGGAAAAAAAAACCCATTGGTCTTACAAAATACTTTTAACACTACATTATTAAGTATATTTGGCTACTACATGTAATAAAAATCATCTTTTGTAACATAACTTTATATACATTTACATGGTCAGACAGTTATTACAATGTATCATATTAATAACATCTATATAGTCTTTTCGTATAGCGTCCGTTGTTAAATATGTGCAAATAACATCTCAAATCACTCAATGTGATAAGAGGACTGGTTGCCCAGGGAACAAAATGGCTAAAATGGCTTGGCTTTCAAACCCCAGTCGATTCTCTGGTTTGCAACAAATATGTTTGTTCTACGCAGTTAAACCAGAGGGCAGTGTGTTCTTATATCAACCACAAGCAATGTTACGTCAAGCAGCTGGAATCGTGTGATGAGATATTGTGCAGGTTATTCCTTTTTATTTCTTGATTTTCTTTTTCTTTCTGAGTGGGGTGTGGGTACAGGGGTAAGGAAAAGGTGATTCCGTGCGTGGGCTTTCTAACTACAGCTTCAAGGGCAATAATCACGCTATCATCATTGCATTTTCGTACAAATGTATTTACATATCGAATTATCTCTTTGGAAAAAATCACAAACTTACATTTACTATCAAACTGTTACTATCAGACTGACATATAATTTGTACCTTCTGAAACCAAAAGAAGATGCTTCAAATTGGGAGACTGGGCGACTTCTTTGTGCTTAGAATAACAGGAAAAGATGTTCGTGAAACCCAGGCCCGTAGCCAGGGGGGGGGGGGGGGTGCGTCGGGTGCGTACGCACCCCCCAAATTCTGAAAGGTCCACTTTTTCATTATAACGGTTTTTAGCAATTCTCAAGATAACAATCCAAATAAATATAAAGACACATTATATGCTACGTAAATGTGGAAGAGTACGTTTAACAATGTTAAAAATAATTGTACGAAACCCTTTTGTTGTATGAACCATCGGATCGTCCCCATGCACACAAACACAAATGTTATGTATCAATTTGTGCGAGCTATTATTATATTGGCACTGCATGCCATGGCCCTTGGCGCGTGTGACCGGTGGTTTTTTTTTTTTTTTTTCCACTGGCCGCCCGAGTACGTGCGATTCGTGGATGACATTGAGGTTGACACTTGCATTTTTTCACAGGAACAGAGGTAAGTGGATGAAAATCTAATAGCCTCAAGTTTACATATATGGTAAAAATTAAAGATATTTCCTCGAAATTACTATAATCGAAAACCTGAGACATTTTATATCTACGTCTCACAAAGATATAGTAGGAAAAGCCTGAATATTGCAAGAGCTCCGGAGTAAAAACAGTCAGTGAAAAACCCTATGTATGATAGCATTGTGAGAGCGTTAGACTGCATTGTGACGCATCGTTATTTAATTTACATTCTTTATTGATATATTTTCATAAATATCTCAGGTAGTATAGATGGAAAGTGTGATGTACGAGCGTATATAATCAAAGGGTATCAAAAAGGCCGAAATTTGGGAAAATGGTATATTGTTCAATCATGATGAAGTACTTCTTTAGGGTGCAGGAAACATTTTAAGGAATACTTGTTTTTAAGGCCCGAAAAAATCATATGATCATTACTCGTTTAGGGGCCATTTTGAAAGTCCATGTATGAGCATGGTGTCCACCTTTTAATTGTCGCTACCCCCCCCCCCCCCGGGACAGTATCAAAGGACCGTTTTGTTAATTAACGCAATTCCCCCTTCCTTTAAAAATCCTGGCTTCAGGCCTGCTAACGCGGGTATACAATAGAAAAAATAAAAGTTAAAACAACGCCAGGAAAATCACTATTCTCAATTTTGCGGCGCGCTACGCGCGCAGAGTCTCGAACACAATTAAACTTTGCAACTTCCTGGCAAAATGAGTTTTTACTATTTCCTAGATGAAATACCGTAACGCGATTGCATGCAACAGACAAAAATACAAATTTCCTCGAGACTTTAAAACGTCATTAAAACAGTCAAAATTCACAATTTGCGGCGCGCTTCGCGCGCAAATTCTTATACAACTTTTGTAGTTCGGTCGTCCAAAGAATATATATATATATATATATATATATATATATATATATATATATATATATATATATATAATTGTGTGTGTGTGTGTGTGTGTGTGTGTGTCATCATTGGTATTGGTACCGAAGGTCCGTTTTTTTTAGTGATCGCACCCCCCTTGAAAAATCCTGGCTACGGGCCTGAAACCAACTAAGGTTTGGAATAATTTTCTCAGATGTAAACTCACAACAATTTGCTCCATTTCAATAATGTCACTACCGAAGTAATGTTGCCTCTTCTGACATTACCGGAACACACATCCAAACATCCTAATCTCAGTTTGAAATAAAATGTTCGGCTTTTACCTTACTCGCAATTATAACACCTTGAGGACAGCATTATGTATGTACGTATATAAGTATGCACTTATACATGTATGAGTATAGGCCTATAGGTATGTATTCATTGTTAGGTCAAGTTTTCATCTTCGTAGTACATGTAAATCATTCAGAACGACTTTCGTTATGACTTAACTAAAGCAGCACAGTCCAAACCATTCAAACATCTATCGTTGTAAATCCACAATCGAACTTAACTGATGGGGAGGAGGTAGGGGAGTGCGCTCTTGTGCCAACCAGAAGATGTTTTGTATCTTGCTTTTAAATGAGCGTAAAGATAAGAGTCCAATTCTTTGGAACGCCAAGCAAGTTTGTGTAAGATCTGTGTGCTTCCGATCATGCCGATGGTGTGACGATTGTTTGTTCGCTTGTTTATCTCTTGAGAAGGTGACTAAAACACGGAACACCTGAAGAGTCGTTCAGTATGCACTTATCTCCATGGTAACCATAACCACTGCTTCTTGTCATGACGTCTGTTCATGACGCGTTGAGTGACAGAAATTGTTGTTGGAATAAACTTTTCGCTCAGTATAACCAGTGTATATTGTAGTAGGATAATACATCCCGTCCCCCCCCCCCCCCCCCATCCCCTTTCAAACTTGCCTCTTGCCTGCGGGTATGTAAGTCGTCAATGTACACTATAGATGGCGCTATTACAATTAGCTGCTGCATCCTGAGCGGTCGTCCCACTGTGCCGATTTTTTTTTTTCATAATATCTTGTCTCATCACATCACTACATCGTCACATTACGTTACCATGGTAACGTCCAGGCCTCTCATGGCTTCGATTTTCCTCCTTGTTGAACTCCGAGAGGCACCCCGCATCGCAGTGACGATAACAGGCAGCGATGTATTGGAAACCCAAACAAATATGATCTGTCATACCTTTCCTTGCATATCCTACAACTTTCACCCATCTCGGGTTAACTCCGCGCCTCGATAAAGTTTCTCTCTCAATTTTCTCCTCTCCTCTTTTGCAGGAATTGCGTCGTCTCCCAGCCACTTGGGTATCGACGTGCCTAAAAATACGTTCTTGCCCTTGGCCACGAGGAGGCCCCCTCTATGCGCATGCCCAGTCGACCGACGAGATCACACGCCTACTATCAGTTCCCGCAAAGTTTTCTCATATACCTCCCTTGGGTCGTATCTGCGTGCTCCATGAACAAATATCCCCCATCACTGAGATAGGATCTTAGTTTGTGGGAGAAAATTTGGAGGAGTTATTCCATCCTTCACGTTCAATAACACTACCGAACGTGTAAGCTGGGCAGAGCTAGCAGCAGATTAACGTATTTACTATATTTCTTCGTTACAGGGGAAAAAGATGGAGAGAATACATGTAACATCAGAACAATACTACACTTCAACTGTCAAATGATCGCTGTTACGATCACATTCTAACTGCGATTCCTTTTGCTTTTATCTTTGAAGTTAACGGTCCTTCCATCCAACTTCTGTCGTCGGATTATGTAGGAACTCGTCATTGTTGTTAGAACACGTGTAAGTATTGCAACCACTAAAATGCAAGTAATTAACCGCTCGAAGCAAAACATTTTAGTCAATCCACCCATGTATAGGCCTAATTAATTTCTCGAATATAATAGATAGACATGGGTCATTGTAAGCTTACATATTAATGATTATTGTGCATGTAAAGGGGACGCCAAAGCAAGAACAAACAAACAAACAAATAAACAAACAAACAAACAAACAAACAAACAAACAAAACTGTTACAAAACAATAAAAATAAAACAAAACAAAACAAAACATAGCTAATCCAACAGAAAGACATTAATCAAACGAAAAAATTTACATAGCTTTTCAACTGCAATGACGACGCAAAGTAAAATTGAATAGTCACGTTTATAATGCGCCCTGCGTGTGGTCGTTTCCTCGTTATTTTTAATCTACACAATTTCGTTTCTCTCCTTCCTGTCAAATGATAAGGATGCTTCCAGTTACTGCAAGATCCAGTTTGACTTTGCTGGTTGGTAATGTCATGCAAAATGCCGTATATGAAATGCTTGATGAATACTGTCACCAACGTTCACATTTCGTAATTAAGCTCTCAACTACTAGGTCGGTGATCTCCGTTACGCACGGATTTAAACTGACAAGGCCCAAGGTCTCGTAATTCAAACCGCTTATTCCGGAGGCTTCTTGCGAACGGAAGCGAGCCCGAACGTATGACGTCAATCGTGGATTATGAAAATTCGTCACATGATTGGTTCCGTCATCAGCCAATCGCAGGCGACTACTCCCGGGAGAATTCATTTTCATTCGATTGGTAAAAGTAGGCTCAAGTAGTGCATTCTACAGGGAATAATAGAATGACAGAATTTGGCGAGAGAATTTTTAAATGTCTTTTATTGGATATACTCGCAAGGAGCACGAGGATTAGATTTCTTCCAAAAATTCAACAGGTTGTCGGAAATAACTTAAATGTCAAATTCAATAAGTTCTGGATGGAACATTGCGTAGAATTCTATTCGAATCCACTGGTCCCCCTGGGTTGTATATTGCAGAGATTTTGAACAGTTTGACAGGAACGCTGTCAACTGGATTATATTATGGTGTTAGGAGACAGGAAAGTGGCAAGAATCGGGTAAAACAAAACGAATTCAAAAAGGGCATTAGGCGTAAGAATATGTCACGCACTCAAGGACACACACGCACACACAAACAATAACAATAACAACAACAACATTGTATAAATATATAAACAAACTTCTTGCATGCTATATTTGCTGTGTTTAATCTCGTGCATTGCAATGTTGTTCAAGCACCAAGGTACTAAGTATTCCTCTTCTTTACGCTCATAATGTAATAAGTCCTATTTCTACTAATGTTTTGCCCTGTGGTTCGTTGTTTAATGATCTGGTACCGCCAAAATCTCTTTGACAAGTGTTTTTCACCATTCTGATGTACGTTCCTCCTTATTGATTATTGTTTTTCTTCACGTGAGT
The DNA here is from genome assembly GCF_964275005.1 of Diadema setosum. Taxonomy (NCBI): domain Eukaryota; kingdom Metazoa; phylum Echinodermata; class Echinoidea; order Diadematoida; family Diadematidae; genus Diadema; species Diadema setosum. Next base: position 15,682,308 of record NC_092686.1, on the reverse strand, counting down.
AATCCTACAGCATCACACTATTTTAGTTAATGATGTATGTATATGATGAACATTGCTTGTCACAACGACGTATTTACAAGCTTTTTCAAAGGTTTGTTGGGCAATGTGTGACACTGACCAATATCACTAAAAGTCAATGATGGCCTGACCTTATACATGCCATTTATTTGTTTATATATCATGTTAAAGTTTTGTTTGCAAATGACACACGCGTACATTTCTTTCTTATAATACTGAGTTAGGTAGTTGTCTTTGCGTTGACCTTGCTTGCTCATGTAACGATAAATCTTGCGAAAATTCATAATTTGTTTGTTTATTCGTATGTGTGTGTATGTGTATCTCAATGTGTATGTGGTTGTCTTTGTGCAGGGCCTATGTGTGTATTCGTGTCATATGGGTATATCATAATGTGTGGACATGTGTAGAAAGTGATATGAACGTATTCTTGATTAGCTAGGCAACTATTATCTACTTCATCTTGATTTGCTTATTTTGAAGAATGAAATCATATCTTAATGAAGTGCATTTGCATTTAATTTCTTAGCAGAAATAAAGCTTACTTAAATTGCGGTAATAGTAAATGAAATGTAAAGCAAATCATAATCAGATAAAAAATACAAACAAACAAACATTCATCGGTCTTTGCCTCTCCAAACTGATTGTCAGCATGAAGTAATAACATTTTTATGATGTAATGATAATGATAATGATAATGAATAACTTTTATATAGCGCTTAATACTGATGTTTCTAAGCGCATCAAATCGGGGAATGATGCACATCACAGTGCATCCAAATCAAATTCCACGATAAACTTTAACCTACAAAATAATGGAAAGACGAAAAAATCTATAAAAAAAACAACAACAAAATTTTACTCTCATATTACGTCCAAGTTCTTAAGAACCTATCGAAAATTCTACACAAATTAGATTTGTGCAAGTAACGTACAGACTGGTGGAAGAGTGAGAAATTACCTTGGTATATAAAACCACTACGAAGATACAGAACACATACTGTATGTTATGACAGTATGAACTTCCGGGTGTGGATTTTCCAATAGTTCACAATTCCTACAAACTGCCCCACTGTGATCCTTCATTTCAGAAAACAATTGTTGTTGTTGTCGTTTTTAACTTTCTATTTCATTTTTTTTTCTGCAGCACTCGTGTAGAATGCGGTCGGGAAATGAGAGCTAACGTACCACGACCCTATATCAGGGTTTGTAAAATTTTCTGTCAGATGATGTCTTCATAAACTCTTGCTATCAGATTGGGAGTGTCGCTGAGGACCAAGATCGCGACTAATTAGCATCAAACCCCTTTCCTCACGTGGGGTGTGTGAAGGGGGTGTGGTTGGGCCTCTAATGGAAAAAAGAGAAGAGAATGAGAGAAAAAAAAAATGAAATCTGTGGAGGCGATAAACACATTTTTTTTTTTCGGCATGCACCGCATTACTTGCCTCCCCGCGTCTGATTAAAAGGCTCGTGAATTCCAGGGCCCTATGGATTTTCGCAATTCCAGAAATATTTGCATTTGATTCTTGAGATAGAAACGCTGCACTTTCAAAATGAAACATGAAACACATGAAAAACACACTGGCTTGTGAAGATACGATATTCATGTGATACATCTGGTGGGCATGCATGTTCTAGTCGTATTTTTCTTTTTAAGAAGTCTCTCACCTCAATTATAGCTGCTATTTCTATTCTCTAAAGGTGAAATCAAAGTTCGGAGATATGTCAGTTACAGTAACCCTGTTGCGGTCAATGTCTCAATTAGCCTCAGTAACACGTATCCAGTCAAAATCGGTACCACCTTGATCGGAGCGAATGAATCGTCATGAAGCCCCTTTATTTCGGTTCATTGAACTATATATCACTGTTTTAATATCATCTAGATTGTAATGCAAGTGTTATGGAATAATCGTGTAAATAATAATAAAAAAATTAAAAGACCACATTCTTAATGTTCCGCCATCCAACTTACCATTAATATCCATCTTACTCTACACTGCTCTAAGTGCAACTCTTTAGAACAAATGCATCATGCATGTACGTACTTGTTGTTTACGTCAAGGGAAAATTGGTTTTGTTGTCTCCATGAAGTTGTGTCAATGAGACTAAAGTTGTTGGCAATGGTCTTGTCAGCTTGTGTACAGTTTTATCATCATGACAGTTTATTACGAGAGGTGAGAACACGACCCTATAATGCCAAGCTGACGTACATGAATGTATGCTTGACACTATTTGGTGTGTGTGTTTATTCAATGTTCAAGTACATGTATAACTATTTGCTCGAGCAGCTCGACCCAATATCTTTATTACATTTAAAGAGGAAATCCAGTCCAAATATAAGTTAGTCTGATAAAAATGAAATCGGATGAAAAAATTAAAAAGTTTTGACATTTTGAAATTTTGATAATTTCTGCAAAACAGTTCTTGTACAGTGGGTATGAATATTATGCAAATGAATGAGCTAACCATGTCATACCCATACAATTTTGAATTGATCATGTTAAAAAAAAAATGACGAAAAATCAATGTTTCTGTCATTGAAGTCTGAAACATGACGTTATTCCTGGTTGAATAACTTCAGAATAATGATCAGTTAGATATATGAGGATTTGAGCCTCTGGCATAATTGCGTTTGAATGAAAAACTGGAATTTCAAAATCTTATGTACAAACTATGTGGTAAGTTGTGAGGGAATGACAAGCTCACTTTGCCATTTGCATATTCATATTGACTGTTCAAGAACTGTTGTTTCCCATCCCCCCCCCCAAAAAAAACCCAACAAAACAAACAAACAAACAAACAAACAAACTTCAAATTGTGATAACGTTTTTTCATCCGATTTCGATCAAATTTATACCGTTGAACTTTTATCAGTTGAACTTGAACTCTTATCAGACTAACTTATATTTGGACTGGGTTTTCCCTTTAAGAAAACACAATGACACAAAAAATATAAACAATGTCATTGTCCACCTACTGATCTGCATTTATGCAGCATTGCAGAAACTAGTACGATCTCTTGTGCTCTATAATGAATACCGGTATACCAGAACAAAGGTTGACGTTTGTCAGTTCTGTACCGTGCAATCACCGAAACAATCTGCTGCCACCTATTGATCGGGTGTGTACATTCTTTGTCACATCGACACTGTCGGGCTCGAGCAGAAAAGATGATGGCTCGGATGTATCGCTACAAGTACAACCCTATAATAAAATGAACGATAAGTCCATCATACTCGCCTGTTTCTTACGCATTAGCATTAGGCTGGTTTAAATTACATGTAAAGACGCTTCTCTCACTTCGTAAAAAAATTGCAATTCGCCTCTTTCTACCAGAGATTCTTTGCAATTTACTTGTAACGTCAATGTATGAAGTGCAATTTGCATGCAAGAGTTGTTGCTACGCCAGGCAAGACTTGGGGAAGCTTTCTGGCAGTGAGAAACAACCGGTAAGTGTCGAACCCGCATAAAATCTGAGCATTTAATTAACAGGTATATTAAATGACGCGTCAGTCTGCTATGGAAGTTTTTGTTTGCCACTCTCGAGCCTCAATTCAAAACCAATTTGATTTAACACTGTCAAATCACATATGTTATACGTTTTAAGAGGTCAAGTCATTGTGAATGTAAGTAAATCATATGACTTTTTTGTCACCTGATTGTTACGTACTCGAGTAGAATTCTTTGTTTTCTGTAGGGTCACGTTGCATTGACATACCACTCACGTCAAAATATTGAGTATTTATTTGGTTGATAAGACTCTTGAAAAGTTGTGAGGTTAAAACGGAGTATTTCGATATGCAGACGACCTGAGCCCTAAGGAATAGGCTTCGTTGTTTGTTCTAGCCGAGCCTCTTTCCGGCTTTCCTTCACGTCTGTTGAAAGATCTGATGTTGTGACGAGTCCCCTGACTTAATGGACAAACTACAATAATTTTCCGAAGCTTTCCCAAGAACTCACAGACTAAGCTCACCTCGAACTAGTCGATCATATCATAACATGGCGGGTAGAAGAGTGTATGTCATCGCAAAGTTTTGAGTTTAACGGGAAGCACGCACTTTTTAAATGTCTACAATCGAGTCGAAACGATAAACACACGCATCATTCGTTTCATCGGGCAAGTTAGACATCTTACTCTGTTTTATTCGTTCTCTAGATCACTCACTTAAACCAATCAATATACATACACTACATAAACACTTCTGACACAAGCACGACACGTTACAATTTAAATCGGCTTATTTTGTTTACCACAATGAAGATAGAGACTATAAAGCAAAACTAGATTCATAGTTTTGTATACAAGTATAAATACTCACAGCTTCATGATATGACAGTCACGAAGATACGATATCTTTTCAACAATCATGATGACACTTTATGAAAGTACCCCTCCCATACAGTGTGTTTCGAGTGAAACAACCGAGATATTTCAAGATCCTTTGTCTTAATGAAATGAATAAAAATAAAGTTTCATAAAGAACGTCGATTTACACGCTTACTACATAAAAAACACTTTATTTTTCATGTCTATAGAAGCTTTAAGATAGGCAATCATAGCAGACAGAAATGTGACACAAGCATCTAGAATCTGATTTTTGTATAATACGAAGAACATTGTGCAGGTGTCTCTCATTCAGCCCCTTTATTTCAAAGTTGAATATTTTGAATTTTCATGATTTATTTTTATATCATACAGTAATAATTGTTTGTCTGTATTTTCAGAATCTGATGTTACTTCTTGATATTTCTCATCATTTTTTAAATAACAGCATCCATTTTTATGACACTCGTAATAGTAATTTATTTCACATGTTTAAAGTTAATACACCTTTTGCTAAAAAAAAAAAAAAAAAAAAAAAAAAAAAAAAAAAAAAAATCTGTCCGTTTTAATCTCCCCGTTGTTTGGAATTCTTTATCAAATGATATACGCTGTCACGTATTTAAAGATGTTCAAAATATCTCTCAAAAAGTATTTTCTTGATAAATACTAAACCTTATTGTTGTTACTGTTTCTGCTCATTTGATTGTGACATTTACATCTTTTTTGTTGTTGTTGTTGTTGTTTGAAATTGTAAAACTCTCAATGTGCCTCTAAAAGCACTCATACATACCCGAGAGAACTTATTTCATACAAGGCCTCAAGGCTTTTCTCTAGTTCTCTTTTTCATTTCCATGTACTGTTTGATATAGCAAATATGTAAACTTTGAATTTGATTGTTTGAATTATGTCAATGATTTAATTTTGATTGATTTTTGTTTGTGTTTTTTGTAACCACTGATCTTTTATTGGAATGAATAAACTTACTTACTTACATGACTATCACTACCAAAGAAACAAGTAATTTGAAGAGAAAGATCACAGACATGAACACAACATTAAAAAACATCAAATTCTAGCTTCAGTTCTTCATTTACATGTATTAATTTTCATATGAGAAAATGTTGGTAAAGTTGGTAAAAATCGAAAATGATTGATCCGGGACCGCCCGGCTTTGTTGTTGAGGTCATAACATAATTTGAAAATGCATTCTGTGAAGGGATATTTACTCACAAACCCCATTTTGAAGCAGGCATACATTGTAATGGAATTGACAGAGACGTGAGAATCCCGCTTAGTACAATCGGCAGGCCTGTTTGCGTACAATGTGAATGAAGTTTCCGAGGCAGCTGGTCTCAAGAGAGCTAAATTTGCCCGGCTTCGATCTTGGCTGAAAGCATTGTGTGTGTGTGTGTGTGTGTGTGTGTATGCGGGGAGGGGGAGGGATATACTACTCTATTTTACTTTTTGCAATAACACAGACAGACTTGTAAGGTAAGGGTGATGATCATGAAATGTCTTGTTTTTATTATTATTATTATCATGCCTACTATTATTATTATTATTATTATTATTATTATTATTATTATTATTATTATAATCATTATCTATTGGATTTGGGCCCTGTTTCATGAAGAGTTGTAATTGATTATTATAGGTGATTTCTATCATAAGTCTATGGCGGCCTGTGTGCTAAAGAAATTTATAATCATTTATACGTTTTGATAATACGGGGCCTTATAAAGAGCATATACATAACATATCATAAACATTACACACATAAAACAACAACTAGAGTGAATATTACAAAAGGATACACTGTATTCTGTACATGCAACACAAAATGATGACGGTAAAGATGGTAACAACATGTGGGTCAGGACACACAAAAGTAAAGACATCAGATTCGGCACTACTGCCCGAAGCCACGTGAAACCACACATGTTGCCCCCAAGGAACACTGATGAAATACATACATTATTTACTGATCTAGTGTATACACATAAAAAATTAAAATATTGTACCGTAGAGATAAATAACCTATATAAATTGCAAATCACGGGGATTCAAGTGCAGACAAATGAGATCCACAGTTATAATTCTGAAAAGACAAACACAGCTATGTTGGAGTATCTGTGGTGGAATATTAATACACAAGAAATGTCGCTATAATGACCTCCACCACATACATGTGACATTATTCTCCGTTTGGTCTCTTGTACATTTTGACAGCGTGAGACGACAGTTTCACATTACACACAGTATACATTTAATGTTTATACATTCTTTAAACCGGATTTAATTTAAATGGCTAAATTATCTAAGATAGCAATTATTCGAGAACTTGACCATCCTGACTTGACCTTTGACCCCCGCGCTTTGAGCCCATGGCCCACATCTTTCTTCAAATAATCAGGGGGAGGGATATACCAGTTAATTTTACTCATCGCAGTGACCCATAGAGAGGTTTCAAGGGTGACGATGTTAAATGTCTTGTTGATTCAAACACATCATGTGATCATCATAATCACTGACACTGACCTAAGACGCAAATACCCCTTTGCCTGTACGGAATATCACGTGTGCCATGAGCAAAGACTGCGGGGGATTGAATTGCTTTCAAGTAAGGGATGAAGTTAAGTAAAAACGTAAGGATTTACTAAAATGCAAAGACTGATAGCAGTAACAACATTGTAGGTAATGGCAATATGTGTCTGTCATGTTTCATAAAAAAAATGACAACAGCTGGAGAGAAGCCTCAGTGATGTGCTTATTATCATTCACAGGAAATCACAAACGAACACAAATCACGAAAATGACGACTTGATATAGAATTGAAAAGGTATCATATTTCAGTATTTTATCCTTTCGGAAACAACTGTGAGAATGCTTGAAGTTTTAATCTGAGCACACAGTCTCAATCTCATTCATTGCGATACCACATGTATTCAGTAATAAGAACATTAAGCAAAATTTGATCGAAGAATGAAAATAAATGAGTACATAACATACACATTCCAATAATGTTTACGATTGCATTATACATATTAGGCTCTACACAGTATCGATAGAGATAGAGACGCACGCAAGGAAAATGCGCTGTAATCAAAAGCGTCACTACGTGCTCGTTGCGCATGCGATGCAATCACTACAGATAAGATATTTACAGAAGCATTTATACACTATACAAAGTCATAGTTTGTGAATCAGCGGATAATTATTTGCAAGATCATGGAGGTATCACCTTCTTCAGTATGTCTAGTAAGGCAGTTGGGAAATTCTGAAGGCATTGGATTTGTAACGACCATGCACCTTTTTAAGCATTCTGTTCCAGACCCTCGGTAAGCTTCTTCATAAAACTTGCATGGATGATGTGGTTTCTCTGCTCCTTGCTTCCTACCAACATTTCAATTACTACCGGGTCAACGGTCACGATGAATGCCCGAGAAACTTTACCAGAAGAATTCTAAAAAGATGAGAAATAAAGCGAAAACATCAAGATACCTCACAGTGTTCATTTGATACGGATGTAATGAAGCGTTTTGGACGTGCTCAATTCACAATAACCCAAACCTACAAATACGCCTGCATTGCAAACATTGAAAATGATGTGTATCCATCATTCATAAGAGTCTAAAAGGTAGGAGCTGCGGGTCTCAGTCATAAATTTTTGGTATGCTGTGTTTGGTTCACTCCCTAGTATGACAGACCATGTCGGTCCACAGTGGGTGCGCTGTGGTATAGTTCATAAGACTCTCGATTCCCAATCGGAGGACCCGAGTTCGAATCCCGCCCAGTGCTTACGTCCTTGGACAAGATGTTTTTACCCACCATGACCCTCTCTACCCAGTTGTATAAATGGGTACCTTGCAATGCTAGGGTAATAATGATGGCAGGGCCCTGTGGTAGAGTAATGCCAAAACTGAAGAGGCTACCCTGGGTAAATAAGACCCTATTATTAGTATTGTTTTTATTATTATTATTATCATTATCATCATCATTATTATTATTATTATTATTATAAAATGTACCGTGGAAAGAGGTGCCTTACAACTTGCACAGCAATCTCGTCCTCTGTGATGGACCAACTCCTCCTGGTCTTCGAACGGAGGCAGGTGAGGCCTTTGCGCAGACAGCGCTCGACGAGAGCCGCCTCCTCGGGCGAGGGACTGTCCCCTGTCTCCTCGATGTACTCTGAGAGAGGAAGAACGCGCTGGGTGGCGGAGGGCAAGTTGAAAGGTGTCAGTAGGCACTGGGATGTGAGGATGCGGTGAAACTCCCGCGTTCGGATCGAGTCTTGTCGGCCCAAGGTATTCGTAACCCGAGACACGAGCCCTAGTGGAAAGACAAAAAATAGAACAAAACCAAAAACAAGAAAAAAAAAAATCCCACCTAAAATATAATAACTTGTCCGCATGCTGTTGTACATGTTGCTATTGAAAGGTTCTTAAAGGGATGGTATAGTATTGGTTGGGGTGAGGATTCAGCTTTTAACTTTTTGCGAGATACTTGGAAATAGCTTTGTAAAATGCTAAAAAGCGTACAATTCTAAAATGAATTAAAAGTTTATTTGATGAAAATCGGTTTTGAAATGGCCGAGATATCCGCAAGCAAAGTGATATACAGCGATTCTAATATTAAAATGTTGAGAGGCAAGGTTCTACATGACACTACAGGACGTACTACTAGGTACCCTGCGTCACTACGAGGTGCAAACAGTACATTACAAGGTACCGAGGCAGAATGTGTCACTACAAGGATGTGCTACATGACGTGACTATGGAGTTTAAGTAGTATCTAGCTCCATGTATAGGGAACCTCATGTGACGCGCTTCTACCACTTTTACGCTATAGTCACTTGGAGAATCACCCGGAAGATTCAACTTAGAATCAGACAAGGAATACCCGCCAAAATTTCTTTTAAACAAGCGAATGAGCTCCCGATTTAAATGCTCTCGTCAAGTCTTCTGCAGTAGAAATATACCTGATGGCGCATGCAAACGACCCACAGGACGTTGTTGGATACATAATGCTGACCACTTTTCACCCGGGAGTTTATCAGGGACAGTTTGAAGGTTAGATTTTTTAAAAAAAAAGGCATTTTACCCAGCATTTTACCCACGACGCCTTTCACACTACAGCGTCATCCGGGAGATCCTGGGACATAGCGGTGAAATTTGCTAAGAGTGAAAAGAATATAGTACCCCTCTGACCCTATAGTCACGGATGGGGGGGGGGGGGGGCAACAGGGAGATTCAAAGGGGAAAGGTGAATGAGGCTCTGGTTGACTTTCCCTAGTCTGATCTTCTGTAATGCAAGGACACATCATGGTGCATGTGCGAAATGGCCCGCAAGACGTTGTTGGCATGCTCACCTTTGCTTTTCACGCGCGATTTTACCCGTGATGTCTTTCATGCTACAGTGTCACGCGGGGACTGTTGGGAGTTAACCAGGGACGGCTCGGTGGTAAGATTTTTTAAACAGTCACCCTCATTTTACCCGGGGTTTTACCTGAGATGCCTATCAATCTACTGGAAATTCCCAGGAGATCTCAGGTTAAACGTCAGCGATGCCGTGGACTCCTTCGGACCTTTGAAAACAACTAAGCATCGGTATTCGATTTAAAGCGCCTTGAGCATTTCATTAAAGTGGAGAATGGCGCTATAGAAATTGTATGTATTATTATTATTATTCTAACAAAGCTTGGTTCCATGACGAGCGCCATGGAGAAGTCCAAAGAAAGCACAAAGCCTATAAAACGTGGCAGAAGGATCTTACAAAAGATAATGGGTCTTCGACATTATAGTTCAAATCTGAGTGCTCTTCGACGCATTTGCGTGCAGTTCTTACAGCAGCTACAACACCAACTCAAATATGCAGGCAGCATGCAGTGGTGGAAACTTGTTAAATCTATGCTGACAGTAATAAATCCTCTGCTGTTCCTCTACCAGTAAGTGATGGTCAAACTCAATGAGAGACAGTCAAGGCTGAGCTGCTGAACAACACCTCTACTGTTAATGCTCATCGGCATCTTGATGATACCGGTAGAAGTCCTCTTAGCTTTAATACCACAGAAAGTTAATGAATCCCTTCTAATTTTGCAATTCTTTAATACCCAACAACATTCTCCTAAACCTTCGTGACTACTTCCTTTGTGGCCACTTCCAATGCCAATGAGATAACAGCGACTGTACTTAAAGAAAATGTGCATCCGGGCTTGCCCCAAACTTTGCCAAGTTGTTCCAGATTTTTCCTGAAACAAAGACATGGAAATCTGCCTTTGGATCGCCGTACCTACAAAGAAGGAAACAAACAAGATCCTCAAAAATGGAGTCCCATATCTGCTGCCAATAATTCCCAGAGTCGCATGGAAAGCCTCGTATACGTGAGAAAAATGTTAGAAAACCCCTTGACAAACGCTAGCTTCGTTACGACACTCGTTAGGTCGACAAATGACATTTTCTCATGTCACCCTGCGGTGGAACGATGCTCTTGACTCCCAACTAAAATGCTCGCGTTAGATTTTAAGAAAGTTTTTCATCATGTTCTACTCCTGTCAAACCTGACTTCTTTTGGTTTCCAAGGGGACCTACATCGGATCTCATCGTTTATAGCTGACAGACAACAGTTCCTTGTACTTGATGTATTCACTTCTTCAGAAATACCTCTATCTGCCAGAATGCCCCAAGGGAATCTTCCTGATACTTTACTCTTTCTGATGTATATTGATGTCCTAACTTCGCGCTTAGAGAATGCCCTCCACGATGGTTGCAGGTGAAACAACTCTTCACGTTGCAATTGAAAACCTAAAGCTCAGAGACACCTTTGCCGAAAGTCTACAGCGAGACTTGGATGCAGTTGAGAATTGGGCTTCTGACTCATTCAATGTCAGCAAAACTCAGATGATCATCAGCACGAAACCGGTACAGATACAATACACCCTACTTCAAATGCAAAGAACTGATAACAAGCCAAATCTGAACTCTTCTGGGATCATCATCTTTCAAAACACACAATATTAACGTGGACTTCTTTCATCAAAATCTTCGTCAGGAAAACTGCTAGAAGATTATACATCCTGGGGGACCTACTAAAAACCTCCTCCTACTCCAAGCACAAATCACCATCTACAAGTCATACATACAACACTCACGGAGTACGCTTCTCTTATATCATAAAATAAAGCCCAGGAGGCACCACGGCTCTCACACTATTAGAAAGTCTGCAGAGGAGGGCTCTTTGATTTTTGAAAATTGAAGATCCAACCAAAGCAGGAATTCCGCAATTGAGTACAGGAGGAAAGTTACAGTACCTTTACTTTATCTTTAGACACTTTTATTTTATTTCATATATTCATTTCAAACGCAATTTGAAACAGACATTTGAATACACATAAGTACACAAAATCAATACAAAATCGCAATCAAGGAAAATACTACAAATTAAAGAGCAATAAGTGTTATGTCTTTAATGACATACAAATATTATCATTAACATTGTTTGGAAATGGATGGCACTGCTCGAAAGCAGACCTAGTATGGAAATCAGTCTCCTCAAAAGCAATAACTAATAACTAAATGCTGAACTAACAAACCTAGGCAAAATTCCAAAAGGAAAAGAAAGTCAAAAAGAAATCCACACAACCAAACAAACACAAGCATTGACAGGGAAGCTCTTTTTTTTTTCTAAGAAAAGAAAAAAAAAAGGATTAGCGTAGAAAGAATTTAAGAGTGTGAGTGGCGAGGACAGGGAAAAGTGGCGAAGGATGATGAATGGAGAGTCGAGACCAAAGCACGCTAGGCACGAAATGCAACGGCTCACCAAGGTATAGATAAGTTACAGACGATTAAAGATTATGACTGAAAAAAAAAAAAAAAACTGAATTAGAGCTTTCAAGAGTATACCTTATTCAGCTAGACAGGGAATTCTGAAAAAAAAAAACCAACAAAAAACACTGCTATCAAGAGAATTTCAACATTTAGGGCCAGAAGCAGAACACATAGATTTGGAAAAAGAAGTAGTCCCAGTCAAAAGCAAATGAAATTCACTGGATTGTCGTTTAGGATAGCTTTGTTTTTGATTAACATAGAATACAAGAGGGAGAGAATGGCTGGTGCAAACGTTCGAAATCATCGATATTTAAGATGTTATTTTCATGAAATAGGACGTCAGTATACGACTTCTCCATGATTCGTTACAAATACATGTAATGCGAAGGGCTTTTTATTTTTTGTATCAGTGATATTTTTTTTTTTTTTTCGACAGGGTGGGTCGGAAAAAAAGTCCCATCATTTTGAAGTTGTCCTCTAAATGTTGGAAGTATGAACATTTTAATCGTAGGGTAGGTTTAGATTTATCCTCAAAGCAGTTTTTAGTACACCCTTTTCATGTGGATCTTTGCGTGTGTGACTGAATAACAATCTTTAGAAGATTGCAACTGACTTGCACCAATGACTGGGTGGAGATTAAAACAAACTTTGAAAGATTTTTATTGATACCTTATGTACGGAGAGAGAGAGAGAGAGAGAGAGACACACACACACACACACATAAACACACATACACGCGCGCACACACACACGCATACACACACACTTTCACACAAATAATGTGCACTTGATGATTAAGACGATGATTATAATGATGGTGGTGGGGGTGGTGAATGTTCTCCTCCCAGGAGAGAGAGAAAAGAAACTGTCAGGAAATTACCCCTTAAGCATTCAGTGATGATCTTGGTAAAGGAAAAAAAAAGAAAAGAAAAGAAAAGAAAAAAAAAAAATCTCTGAATCAAAATCATTAGTAAAAGGGGCAGGGAGCAAGAAAATGTTTGTGTTTTTCACAGAACTGTTGGTATTAACAGCATGATACATTTCTTGACCTCTGTTCTAATATATATATATATATATATATATATATATATATATATATATATCAAATGATGGTCAAAAGATAAGACCGAAAGCTTGGCAATAAACCACGTTGAACTAGCCACATCCTTTGAACGCTTCATCTTCTCGCGCTATATGATTATACAGTATATATATATATATATATATATATATATATATATATACATAAATACATACATATACTTGTGCTATCAGCGTAGGTGACATTGATGTATTGTTTATGATATGTAATATATCTATTGTCATGCTATTCTGTAATCCAGTTGTAAAAAAAAAAATAAAGGACAATAGTGGTGCATACCTTGAAGCTAATTACACGCGTTCTTCTAATTACAGCCCATCTGCATTGATATCTATAAATCTTTTTCGGCTCATCGGCCGGACAGAATGCCCCATAATTACCTACAGAGATGAATTGATTAATCCCTGTCAAGATATTGTGACAGGTCATTGATTGTCGTGACAATCAATGGGTGTTTCGAAGTAATGCGCCTTGTTTTATTCGATAATGATACAGCTGATTTCCGATGCAGTCAGTAGAAATCCAAATGTTTGACGAACTGATAGATTTGTGGCCTATGAAAATAATATCCTTATCATACGACGCATAGACTCTCGATTATCATTATGTCATCATCACAGATCAACTTTTGCTTTGTTCAAGTAAATGTAATTTTATGCTATCATCAAGAGTGTTGTCGGGGGAAGTGACGTAAGATGTCCCCCTTTAATTTGGATTCGTATCATTCTTAACCTAGATGGATTTTGGAAATTGTTCTTTGGTATTTATATTGTTGCCGCATATTGATATACCCATCCACGTTGATTAAAACAGATAAAATGCTTTGTTATCTGCATAAAATCCATTGTTATTATCATTATTATTATTATTATCATTATCATTACTATTGTTTCTAATCATAGGCCGTTTTACCCAAGGCTCGGATAGGACAGTAAGACTAGCTTTCTCATTTGAATATTCATAAGGACTGGTCAAGAAATTTTTTATATGTGAAATTTCAAAATGTCATATTTTCCCCATTTCTTATCCGATTTTTGTCATTTTTGCATCTGTCTGTAAGGAATATTTTTGTCTTTCTTTTGAAGTTTATGTATTTTGGGATTTTTGCATCTGTCTGTAAGGAATATTTTTGTCTTTCTTTTGAAGTTTATGTATTTTGGGGGTGGATTTCCTTTGTAAGAAGAAAGTCAATTCTTTTACCTAATGTGATCATCAGTGGTCATGAGATTTTCATTTGCATTTACACACGTTTCGTGTAATGTCTATCATACTAGATCACCACAAAGAGAAGATTGAAATCAATGAAAAAATAGCTTTATGCTGTCCTTTTTGGTAGAACCATGATACCCAAGTGCAGTAATCTATGATCACTAACAGTCTTGTCATTAGATACTTGGGGGGGGGGGGGGAGAAGACTAAGTAATGTATTACACGCTAGGTTAAAAAAAAATCATGGATTGCTTCTAGAATATGTATTGCAATATTTTGAAGAACCCATGACGAAGTGTCCTTTTTTTTAGAATTGTATGAAAAAATTGATATGTGGTAAAAATGTAAAAACAGAATTTTGAAAAAGAACGCTCTCTTTTAAAGGCATCCATAGCTGGAATCAGTTAACTCATAATTTGCAATGTAAGCATTCTTTGTCCAGTTTTAAACCAGCCCTTGATATTTCTCTGATAGTTTAAAAAACTGCCCGGGAATTTTTTGGTACCTTTTTAAAATCTTGTTCAATGTCAGTTTAGATATTTGGGTTGTTGTTTTTTTTTTTACTTTGTGCTTTGATGTTTTCTTCTGTAACTTGAATTATGTCATTCACTCTACTGTTGTTTGTATTGTTAGTTTGATGTTGTTCATGGATTTGTAGGATAACTTTGCTGAAACAAATTGCCGTGATTAAATAGATTAAATTAAAACTGCACGGAAACTGAAACAAACGTAAAACAAATACTCATGTCAAAATATTAATTATCTATTTGGCTGATAGGGCTCTAACATAAAAATGTACGATTTTCCGAAATTAAATTGAAGTATATATTCAGACATCTGAGCCCGACGGACCAGGCTTTGTTGTACTTGTTCTAGCCAAGCCTATTCACTGCTATTTCCAGCTTTTACTCACGTCTGTTGAAAGATTCGATGTTATGACGTGTCTCTGTACGGTATAATGTATGCTGCATTAGGAAAAAACACAGTATTTTGCCAAAGCTTTCTTAAGACTCACTAAGTATACCTTAGCTCATCTCAAACTACCTTATAGTCGATTGTCTCACAAAGGGTATGCCATTGTAAGTTTTGAGTTTAATCGGAAACACGCATTACTTGAAGCTCTATCAAACGACTCGAAATGACAAGCACTCGCATCATTTGTTTTATCCTCAAGTTTCACATTTCATCTTGTTTTATTTCTTCTCTAGATCACACAAAACAATCAGTCAATACTACACTAAACAAGCACTTCTGACACAAGCATGGTGTGTTGCAGTTTAAGCGAATCAGTATAGTTTTTGAACCAGTAACAATAAAGAATATGAAGTAAAACTTGTGACATTCAGATTCATGGTTTCATACAAGTACCACGTGGTGAGTTTATACTGATTATTAATAGCCACGAAGCATAACAAACGTAATGAAACTTCACTATCAATTGATTTTCTTTTAAAATACAGAAATGTTGGTAAAGCCTTGATGTTTGAAAAAGAATCAACACTAATTGACCCGGGTTTATAATTCCTTCCTTTGTTTTTGAGGTCATAAGAGAAATTGCAAATGCATTCTACAAGGAGATAATTTTGCAAACAAACACCATTGTGAAGTAGGAATACATTGCAATGGAACTGATACACCCGCGTGAATACCATCGGCAACCCAATTTACGTAAAATGAAAATAAGTGTCAAGGTGCAGCATGGTTCTCGGAGGGCTAAACGTGAAATTTGTCGGCTCTGATCTTGGTTGGTTGAAAGAATTAAAGGGCGGGGGTAGATATACAACTCCATTTTACTCCTCACAATAATATAGACTTGCAAGGAAAGGGTAATGAAGATCTGTTTTGTCGAGATTTTGGGGAATACACCGGTCAGTTTTACTCCTCGCTAGAGAACCAAAGTGTGATGTTATTATATCCATCCATCGCCATGGAAACTGGTTCTAAACAACCTCACCTGGCTCGAACACTTTATATTGCTGCTAACCATGCTCGCACCTGATTTCAATCCGAGCTACAGCAAAAGACTGTGATATCATCACTTCGATACTCTATAACACAGCCAGGCTTCTTAAGTATGAGTGCTTTGATGAGTCAAACACCTTCGTGTTATCGGTATCACTAATACTACTTAAGCAATCCTTTGCCTATACGAAAAACCATGCAAGTCGTGAGCAAAGACTGCCGGAGGTTCCCACTCTCACTCTCAGGGAATGGCCTCAAGGAGTTGCTAGACTTTGCGCTATATGTGATTTACTAATATGCAACAAAACAGGAGTAACATTATTGTAAGCAACACCAACAGTCATCTATCGTTTTCGTCGGATACTATTAAAACTGCTCTAGAGAAGCCTTGCTGATGTGATTATTAATATTCAACTGAAATCATAAATACCATCCCTCAAAAAATAAAAAATAAAAGATAAACAGAACGAAACACAACAAAATAAAACAGAAATGGCACCTTGGTAGAACTAGAATTAAAAACAGTGAAAAAGGCATCATATTTCAGTATTTTCATCCTTTGGGAAACGGATATAATGCCTAGTATATCTGAAGTTATCGTCTGAAAACAAACCATCTCAGCCCCATTCATTGCAATACCATATATTCATTCAGTATTATAAGATAACTTAAGAACGTTTTCGAAGAATGCAATATAAGCTTTTCAGTTCATATAGCTTACAAAATTCAATGTCGACAGACTGTATCATATCAATGTGTGTGGACAGTGATTCATAGAGTCCGTATGCAAAACACGTTTTGTGGTAAATTCCCCAACTATACGTGCTCATGCAACACAACCACTACCAATATAATATGAAACATTTATACACGCTATAAAACTATAGTTTGTCCAATAAGCTGATGCTTATTTGCAAGATTATACAGTTAACGCTTTTTCAGTATGTCTATAAGGCAGTTGAAAACTGCTGAAGGCTGTTGGATCTGAAATGATCATGGACCTTATTCAGCATTTTGTTCTAGATTCTCGGTAAGCTTCTTCATAAAACCTGCATGGATGATGTGGTTTCTCTGCTCCTTGCTTCCCACCAGCATTTCAATTACTACCGGGTCAACGGTCACGATGAATGCCCGAGAAACTTTACCGGAAGAGTTCTGAGAAGATGTAAAATAAAGAAAAAACACCAAGATACATCACAGGGTTAATCTAATGCTGATGTGATAAAGCGTTTTGGACATGCTCAATTCACAATAACCCAACTACAAATTATTGCAGGATTAAAATAAAAAAAGTTCTTGTATCATCGTGCGGGTATTAATTGCAGATTTTGGTTTGATGTATTTGGTTCACTATACTTAGATAATATACTGAATCATCTCAGCACTTTATCGTTGTTTCTGTGTGACTACTGTGTTGTTTGTTGTTTTATATTTTGTGGCTTTATTTGTCTGTTTGTAATCACAATTTGGTAAGGTAAGGGAGAACAGCGAGTCAAAAATGCTCCAGGTGAACACTTTCTGATATACACATAGGCCTCGGCGGTGGTTGTCATTATTCAAGGACAGGTGTCCCATAGTATGAACAGGGATCTTGCAATCGTATCACGCCACTGAAATCCGTGTAAAAGGCACTGTATGTGCCTGATAGAGACAACGTTTGTCTTCACGCGACTGGAAGACGTCGTATTTATAATAAATGAACAGATGTGTCGAGACCCAACTTTTTTCGCTAAATACACACCTGATTCAAGCTGAAACTGACAAGATTTATTAGAGAAAACAAAAATCTAGAAGGTTTACAGAAGAAAGTCGATTTCAAAGTTCTGGGGCTCATAAAGATTGATCGTAAGATTGACCTTTCGATTAATGCAATTCAAAACATGCAATCAACTTGTGAAATAAAGCGTAGGTATCTCTATGAACAGACTTCAGTTTTGATCTTAAGCTCGATTTACTGAGTATCTTACGCTCGCTTAACTGAGTTACGCTCAATTATTGAGCGTAAGATTAATCGAAACTCTTTAAGAAGAAGGCCCCTTGGCTCACTCGGTGCGCCTGTAAAATGTATACTGTGAAATAAGCTAGGTGCCTTACTACTTGCACTGCAATCTCGTCCTCTGTGATGGACCAACTCCTCGTGGTCTTCGAGCGGAGGCAATTGAGACCTTTGCGCAGACAGCGCTCGATGAGAGCCGCCTCCTCGGGCGAGGGACTGTCCCCTTTCTCCTCGATGTATTTGGAGAGAGGGAGAACGCGCTGGGTGGCAGAGGGCAAGTTGAAAGGTGTCAGTAGGCACTGGGATGTGAGGATGCGGTGAAACTCCCGCGTTCGGGTCGAGTCATCTCGGTCCACGGTATTCGCAACCCGAGACACGAGCCCTTGTGGAAAGGCGACAAAACAAAACGAAAACCGCTCATAACTCTCATTTGATGTTCACTTCACAAATACTTCTATACCATTACGCATGCTATTACAGATGTTGCTATTTAGAAGAGCTAATTGGTTATCAGGCTATACCTTTCTCCCAAGAGGACAAATTGCCAATGCATCATGTTATTCTATCTAGGACAATTAACATTATCTATTCCATTAAATTGTAAATGTTTTAAAAACAGCTACGCATCGGCACTCTGACAAACCTTGGTTCAATGACGAGTGTCATGTAGCAGTCCAAAGAAAGCAAAAGGTCAATGAAATGTGGTAGAGAGGTCTTAGAAAAGATTGTTCTATATTGTACATAATGATTATAATCCAAATCTGAATGCACAGCGTTCTCTACGACGTGCTCATGTGCACTCCTCACAGCATGCAGCCAGAGCAGAAACTCAAATATAATGCAGACAACGAGCAGTGATGGAAACTTGTAAAATCTTACTGACATTAGTAAATCCTATGACGTAGTCCCACTAGTAAGTTATTGTCAACCTTTCAGTTAGGCGGAAGATAAGGCTGAGCTGCTGAACAACACCGTTATTGATGCTAATGCCCATCTTTGTGTTGGCAAGGGTCCTACATTGAAAAAAGTAGTAAGTCCCTCTCAAGCTTGAAAGTTTGGCACACAAAATTCTCAGAAACTTCGTTTGCTATTGGACCTTTCCGAGGCTAAAGGCACAGATCAGGTCTTCATGTTTTAATCAAAAGAATAAAAATTATCAACACTTAAACCATTAAAAATCCAAAGATCACAGATACCCGTGCCGAAAGTCTACAACGAGGCTTGAACAAATGGGCTCCTGACTGGTGCATCACAGTCAATTAAAGCAGTCCTGCTGACATGATTATCGGCAGGAAACCGATGCAGTAATTAATACGATTCCCTCTATTTACATTACAAAGAACTGATGCTAACTCAAAGCATTACTCTTCTCATGGTCATCATCACCAACACACGCTAATATGGACTCTTTCATCGAAAGCTTCGTCAAGAAAACTGCTTTAGGAGATTATACATCCTGGGGAACCTACTAATACTCCAAGCACGAATCACCATCTACAAGCCATACATACGACCACTCACGGAGTATAATGCTTCTCCTAAATCATAAAATGGAGCAGTGTAGGCTCAATAGCTCTCACACTATACGAAAGGCTGCAAAGGAAAGCTCTTCAAAAATTGAAAATTGATCTCAGAGGATTCATTCAAAGCTGGAATTCCCTAATTGGGCACAATACGGAAGCTGGATCCATTTGCTCCTCTTATTGCAACTTCTTCATGAAACCAATCACTGACATAGCTCGAGTCCTTTCAAATGGAACAACAAATGTACGCATAACTCAATCTTCTGCGAGTAGTATTATGTCACCGAGCTCCGTCTCTCTTCTTACACCCCAAAACGGACAGGTTGTACATTTCTCTTTCATCAACTTTGTTTCTTGATTATCCGATTATCCAAGTATGGACTGTTCAAAGTCAGCAGTAATTGCACGTTCGTCGAATGATCTCATCAATATCATCAAATAAAATTAGTGGTTTCTTGAGATGTGTCTATTCATTGGAGTAGCTTGTATTTAAGGTTTGCTTTTCATCAAGGCTTACCAATGATGCCTCCACCCGGTCTAGATCATGGTACTTGACAAATGTAGTACAAATGACTCCGGAGTGTACTGCCTAATAGGCTTCGATGGTTCAAAGATGAAACACGTTATGTCTAATCCTGTAACCGTTTTCGGTTTTGTTTTGTGTTTTTTTTTAAGCTGAAATACGTACGTGTCTCCATAACGCCATCCGAATCAGTTTTCAAGTTTGCACGCTGACGCGCTCGATGGCGTTGCCAAACAGTGGATAGAGTGTAGAGATAGGGATTTAGCGACGAATTGAGTGGGAGAATGAAAACAGCTGTCCAGGCGTAGACATCTGCAGGGATCTCGACAACTCTGATGGCGGACAGAAACCCCATGATAATGATGGGCATCCAGCAGATGAAGTCAGTGCCCACGATCAGTGCCATTTTGGCTGCCAATTTGACCTGTACTTGCATTCCACGCCTACAAAATCAAAAGATTAAAAGCACATGAAATTAATAAAGCACTGAATAAAGAACAAGCATATATACAATTCGTTACACTGATATTTACATGATTACCCTTTCTTATCCCACGAAAAGATCACCATTCTAGTATAGGCATACAGGCGTTGATTAGATTGCGATTTTATGAGCTCTTTTAGAGACTACAACCTAGGGAAGAAATCTATTCCGAGTATGAATACTCACTGAAACGCTCCTTTCTCTATCTAATGTTACATTGGTCATTGATTGATAAATGACGTCAAAGATGACGACTCTGTACGGATGAAGCAAACCAGCTTACTTGGTATGTCTCCCATGATCTTTGCTCTTCGAAAAATTAGCCGCGGATCTGCGAACAGCCACGAAGATAGCGACATAGCAGAATGCTGTCACAACGAAGCATACTAAATTCAGACCAAGAAACAGAGTAATCGAATATTCCCATCCAGGCAGTCGTTCTGTCGTTAGAGGGAGTCCTAGGCACACGCTGGATTTGCCGTAGAATTGCTGAAAATAAGCGATGGGGACCACTGCTGGAGTAAGTGATATGACTAGAGAAATTACCCAAACAACTGCGAGCCATATCTTGCAAGATTTATTGGAGAATTGGATATCCCGATGGTGCACAAACACAATACACAGGATCCGATCTAGACTGATTAGCATGATGATGAAGACGGATACTTCGCTGGACAAGGTAGAGATGAACCCTGCCAGACGACACAGGAGGCTGGCTCGCCACGCATCAGCATGGATTGCGTAGTCGCCTCGGAAGTAAAAATCTGCGCCCGCTATGACCATCATGTAGCAGCCCATGAAAAAGTCGGATATGGCTAGATGAGTGATCAGTCGTGACTGGATTCGACTGGTTTCAACCTGATGTCTTCGGATTGCGCGCAGTCCGATAACGAAGATATTCCCCACCATGGCGCTGATGCCCAATATCCACATGGAAATACGGAGCACAGTGTCCTTCAGAAGGTCACTACATGACGAAAATTCGTCTGCCGGTGCGAAACAGCCAGTTGTGTCATCCGAATCGGCCGGTGTCAATTCCATGATGCAGCACATGGTGAAAGTATCTGCATAACTGAATAAAGAATTCAAAAAATGAACTTACTCTTATTTTACATTCTATCCGATAAAGAATACATAGCGGTTTGAAAAGATTTTGAAAACAAAGTCAGAGTTCTCATGACCCTTTAAGATTTCACCACAGCTCATTTGCGAATATTTTAAAGCATTCCTACTTTTCATTCAATTTCCCATTTGGATTCACAGCAAATCATCTTATTCTATTGCTTTATGATATTTTCCTAGATTCATATTTGAGGTGACTGAGTGTGGCGTAAATGCCCCAGTCATGCCCCAGTCACATAGACACCCGGGTTACCCCGGACCACCCCGGATCTGATGCGGGGTGATCCGGGGAGAGAGCCGTGTTGACGCCTTGGACATCCTTGGACACCCGTGTATGTCCGTGTAGATCCGGGGACATCCGGGAGGCCAACGCAGCAACTTTTGGAGGTCAAAAACATCCGGTGTCATCCGGGGATTGCCGTGTTGGCAGAGCGATCCGGGGTGGTCCATGTGGCTGCCATGTAGCTGCCGTGTTGATCCGTGTAGATGCCGTGTTGATCCGTGTAGACGCCGCGCTCTTCCGGCCTTATCCGTGTAACTGCCGTGTTGATACCGTGTGTACAGTCATACCAACGCTCGTCGACGCTCCATCGAGGACGAAACTATCCCGGATCTCTCTGGACCTCCCCGGACCTCCCCGGATCTTCCCGGATCACATGTAGATCCTTGAGCATCCGTGTTTATATGTGACTTGGGCATAACCGTTGACAAAGATTCATGAGTCAAAAATCAGTTGGTGTTTTCACTGAATTGCCTATAAAGATGCACACATGAAAGTGTAATTACTCGATTCCTTTCAACCTCTAGGAAAGCGTCTAAAACTTGCTGTAAACCAGACGTTTTAAAAAATCAACTTACATTGTATGCAAAGATTTTATTTCCTGCAGAGCTTCACGTATGTCGCTGTTTATCGGTAGGCCGGTGTCCCGAAGGTTCCTAATGTAACAGATACAACCGTAATTACGGGAAAGGATTGAAACCTAGACATGAGCGTAATCTGCTTTATATAAAATATTGATTTTGATCATGACAACTCTCACTACAAAAGTTAGCGATTAGTCTTTTTTTCTTGGGGGGGGGGGGAGGTAATGGCTTGATTTGCCTTTTATTAATGTGACAGATGTGTTGTCCTTCTCGATATAGAACATGATTGCTTCACAGAAGAAACGACGGAAAGACAATGGCAGGGTTATGTCTTGAACAAAGCCTGTAACGCCTCCCGAGTTCGAGCTTGTCTTTTTGACGGGCACTACCACTTCATCATAGCGTCGTGTTCGATGAATTAAGGTTTTACAGCCATGGCTGATAATTTCCACATTTAATTCAGCTGTTATTTCTTCTTCTTTTTTCTATTCAAAAATACTTCCAGCCGCAAGGCGTCAATAATCAGAACTTCTTCGGAAGAACAGCGACAATAACGTGACAATGATGACATTTAAGAAGACTACAGTCAACTACATCACTTGCATTTCATTCAATTCTCAATGTTTTTAAATTATATCATAAAACTCATCTTTCTTATTTCTTTCTACGAACAAAATATTGAACTGAAGTACAATTGCAGCTGCAGTACGAAGTGATTTATACACCATCATCAATCTTCCAAGTCATTTGTGTAAATCTTACAGTTTCCGCAGATTCTTAAGGTTGCTAAATGCGCCTTTCTCGATTTTCGATATGGGATTTCCAAACAATGATCTGAAAAGAGAAATAAAAAAAAATTCAGTTTACATTTATCTCCACTATTGCCCATAGAAATGACACCACAGCACCAACTTGACGTTTGAATCATAACCGACAATCATGGCAATGAAAAGTACACAACACACTTGTGAACATTTATGTAAATGTAGAGATTACACCTATTAAGCTACGTATGATATTACCGACAATGGTAATATATATATATATATATATATATATATATATATATATAGTAACAGAAAATATAGTGTATATGAAATTTCTTCAATCTTACTCATTTCAGTGAAATTTTGCTATAAAAGCTAATAATAGAGAGAATACAGGTAAACGTAAAATTAAGATACGATACTCACAGACTGTACAGATCTCCATTGTTGCTAAATGCCGCAGCAGGTATAAGTTCGATGTTAGAGGACACAAGTTCCCTGTCGATTGATAAAGGATATGAACATCGCTGTCACAGGTGATTGAAAAAAAAATACTTATAACAATCTACAAACAATTCAAATCATTCTTGTAAAATAAATCAAGAAATTACAAACAAGAAGAGATGACCATTCACATAGAGCCACACTCGTGCGAACATCTCATTCAATGAAGGAGAATGCTTTACCTGTAGTAGCAGGAAACTTTTTTCCATTTATCTGATAGTCAAAAGTTTCAATCGATCTCCCTTTCAAGAGAAAAACACTCACAGTTCGGCAAGGAAAGGGTAGCGCGTGGGTGAAAATCCGGACGGGCCAACAACGGACACAATGCCCTCATCGACAGCCTGGATTGGGGTGGTGCTTCCGTAGACCGAGGATTCGTTTGTCAGAAATTGCAAAAACGCAGACCTAATAATGCTGGCAAAGAAATATGTGTATAAGGTTATAAGAGATTTCTTTCACAGAAACAAGAGTAATCGCAATATACAGACCCAATGAGAAATTCTGTACACGCATGCAATTATACAGTCCGTCAATAATGACATAAGCAGACGCATGTCCCCTAGGATTCATTTAAAAAAAAATGTATTTCAGAAAACGTTTTGCTCTTATACAGTATGTAAAGTAAGCACATGCGTTGTAATTATAATTCTATGTATTTTGTAATGCACAGTAGGTATATCCATGTTCTTTTGTTACGAAATTAAAATGTGATCATTGTGTTAGTTCACTTGTTTTCTAATTATTTGCAAAAACATTTAATGTTCATTTGACAGATATTGCAAAGCACCAAATGAACATAATGACACAATGCACAGAATCATTCTTCAAGCAGAAGAAATAGCAATATTGATAGAACAAAATCGTAGGGGAAAAAGATTCCCATAATCGTGTAAACATAGTTTAACAAGCTATAGGAAATTACTGTGAGCACAGCTTGATAGTGTGACTACCCGAAACAGGAGAAAGAACTATAAAAAGTGATTATTGTGTTATTTCACCTCTACTTTCCGTTCTTTGGAAAAAAAAATATTCATATAAAAATAGATATGAAAAATAACAAACAATTCCGCAACTTCTGTGACAAATGAACATAATGGAATTTTCAATTCCCCAAATGTATATCTAACATTGATATCATTTCTTACTTTATATTTCATTGTAGGTTGGACTTAATGGACCTGGTGCCCAACTCGATAGAATTAATGGAAATAAACTTGCCTGACAGTGAAATTTGATTTCATTGCATGTAAATTCATTTTCACATCTTTTTATTGAATTTACAGTTACAGTGACTTAATCTTTATGGGGACTGCAGCACTAAGAATCACCTCCGTGCAATAAGTACGATTGTAAATGTAATGATATATCAATTGCAATTTAGCTTACTGTACAGCTCTAAATTCATAGTTATCAAAGCTGGGGTCTTCTGGCCATAATGACAACGAACTGGTGATCACGACATTTTGTCCAATTAAGAAAAACAAGACGGTCAATTCTACTAAAAGGTCGTGTCTAAATAATTGTCATTGCAATGTTACAATTCACTCTTTGGTTTTCACATTTCCAAAATGAATTATCTTTTATGAAAATTTCACACTTCCTCAATTATTTGTTACTGACATGAGATAAGAACATAATAGAGTAATAGTAGTACCCCTCTTTTCGACTGAAGTCAAGTGCTCCTTTATTATGCTAGAAAAGTAAAAATTTGTTGAACTTTCTTTATATCTCTTCATGTCTTCATCTTCCAAAAGCGACATCACATTAATGTTGTAGTCTTTCCCTCATCCACCAATGACTGCACAGAAACTATAACAGGTATAAGATTTGATAAGTTTTAAATGGATTATCCAATTTCCTCAACGTTCACTGATGGGTTATGATATTTTCGCATTCACTCAATCCACATGTAAATGTAGGATTCATTCACCCTTAGGTTCTTGGGTTCTTGTCCTTTGGATGTTAAACATAGCTGCATATATCCAGACCAACTCCAAATCCAGAGAGAAGCAATCAAATAATCTCAAGGATTCCTTTGTTGTTCACGTAAGTAGATATAGGAAGTTTCTCCCACAACACGCCTACAAGAGGTCGAGTATATAAACGAAGAGAAGGGGGAGGGAAGAAACTTACATTTTCTTTGCAGATTCTGGCAAGCGTATTTCTTTGTCGATATTCGAGCTTCTTGGACTGATGCAGATGAACGCTAGACCAATGCAAATGCAATCCGGAGGGCAGTCCACATCTTAATAAACACACAAACAAATACACACATGGTCATACATATGTTTGTATTATAATATATGTATGAATTTATAGATAAATGCACATGGTTCAGTATATTTCAATATACCGTGTCAAAATATATGAACACATTTGTTAATTGAGAAATTCATAGTTGTGTATAAATGAAAAATGAAAATCGTCAAGTAGAGATAATGTCGAAATAAATGCCTGATGCTTCCTCTATCACGTCTAAGGTAAATAGTATATCTCTACGATGGTGAATGCGCACTTGTTTATGAGTGCTTCACCTTACTAAAAAATCATTCACTTTTAAGAAATAAAGTTGTCCTCTATCCTGATTTGCAACAATAGTCACATTGGACGATAAGTGGAATTACCAGTTCGTAACTGCTATGGAACATTTCTTCTCTCATATCATATTAACGTATCAAGTTTGAAAACCCTATATAAATAGGCACTGTTAAAAAAAATGCAAATAAACAGCTCTGAATATTGTCGAAAAAAAATACAATTTAGGAATCAAAAATTTAAAAAAAGAACGTCATTGCAACATGACTAAATTCAAATTATTATTTTGTTTCATGAAAGTAAGGATTGCTTACCACAGAACTGTTCGTCATCCTTGTCAGGGCAGTGGGCGAAGCCGTCGCACACCTCGCTCTGCGGTAGACAGACTTTGGACGAGTGGCATTTGTACGTACCCTTCGGACACGCCACATGGTCTGATAAGAGAAAAAGATTCAGTGCAATGGCATAATTTTGACTTAATGATGAGAAATCAAATGCAACACAAACAGTACATACTTTCTTTACATTATTGCTCTTATTCGTGCCTTGAATAATGTTACCCAATTTTATACCAATATTTTATAGTAATATTCTTTACCATTATCTCAGCTTTATCATTTTCATCATTTTATTACTGTTATCATTATCATTATTATCAAAATTATCACTTCTGCATTATGTTTTCATAGCCTAGATGTGAATGAAAAGTAAAGTTAGTTTCTCTGGGTGCTTGGGAATGGCAGGGAATACTCGCCGGCAGCCAATGAGGGAGACGACGTATCACAGTTCAGCTCATCTTCCCCTGCGATGCAATCCCAGCGACCGTTGCACCTGAAGCGCAGAGGTATGCAGTACGACTTAGGACATTTCAGCGTGTACTCTGGACAATGGAAATCCTCTGAAAGAAGTACGGATTTAAGACGAAGTCTGAAAGATTTTAACCAACATCATTATGTCAGAATTTCCAACTATCGTCTTCGTCACAATCATACCTCTACTGCAGCCGTGTAAAGTACCGGGGAAAGTAACACATAAGCATGTGACATCAGAGGCAAACTAATTGTCAAGAAACTACAGAATAACAGAGAAACAAACAAGCTAATACTGCCATACAGATATCAACGTGAAGATCACGATATTTCAACACAACGTAACAATCCGTCCCCTTATTTTTCTTTCTCCTTGCTTTACACTCTATAAAACAATTATTTTGGAAATTGGTTAAGGAAATCCATGCAATACATTCATCCTACTTGAAAATTGCAATACATGAATATTCATTCGAGACTATTCTAGTTCTCGTCACAGGTTTCCACTCTTGCTACTCTTGCTGCATGCAAGAACGCTCACTCGAAGCCTGTCGTCACGGATATAGAATGCTACTTTACTTGCCACATGATCTGAGGTGAGAAAGGTCCCGGCAGCCTTTGACGTAGCCACTCTGACTGATATCGTAGATGCAGAGGATATCTGCACTCACACAAGCACCGTTATTGCATTGCAGTTGGCCTTCCACATTGCACGTAAAATTCCTCCTACGATAGGCTGTTGGGAACAAGGCATGGGCATTATATCTTATAAAAGAATACAGAACGAAAAGTGTCATTTGTCAAGAAACAATTTGTAAGGACGCAGTATATAGAACTCTTGTTTGTTTCATATACCATGCATACATTTAGATGTGCGCAAAGATTAGACTCCCTCTCATATCAATGAAATAACAATATGACCAACGCAAGGCTTATCCAGCATTTGATACGGAGCGGTGTTATGGATTGATTTCCAGGAAATAAATCTTTAAGATGAGTTTATACGAATTCCCATGTGCAGGCATTGCGGAAAAATGGATAATGTTCTTCCGTTTATATCAGTACACTGCAGGTGGGAGTATCAATGCTTGATGATGAAAACTACGTTCCAAAATAGTCCTTATCCAAAGCACAGAAATTTTCGTCGCTGCTTAGTTCGCAAAATTCAATCATCTTACAAAACTTTAATTATTTTATACATTAGACCAACATTATTAGATAAAAGATACATTTTGTCTGAGAATAAGATAATACGAAGTTCGGAGAGTTCGTGAAGGTGCTTACCGCAATCTTCCGGCTCATCTTCAAACGAGCCACCGATACAGTCTACAATACCGTCGCACTTGGCCCATAGCGGATGGATGTCACCGTTGTAGCATGTGAAGGAAACGTTTGATGCTTCTGGTGTGCATTTTGAAAGATTTGATAGTTCATGTTATTCATCGCTTTATTAGATTAATGATATGTCACAAATCTCACAAAATGAAAGTGAAGTAAATATCAACAAATAGCACAGGCTGCCTATATCGATATAATGCATACGCCCCATTATGTGTGAAGAAGTGTTGTAGAAATATACGTGGAATTACACTATCCCAATGTAATAGGGAAGTTGGTTTGGAAGAAAAGGGATCCTCTAGAAATTATAAGAATGCTGCACAATTTCACTTTCGAGGAGAACATTATTGCCTCACCAACGTTGCTATGGATGCGTTATCAAACCCATTTGTACCGATGTCTATGTATTTAATGAATCTACGTTATGTCTCCTGTTCAACGATTATTACAGATTGCAGTCTATATTCTTGAGGCAGAAACCAGATGAAATGACTTAAGAATGACTACATAACTAGACCACTGGTCAGTGCAAGGAGATATTTACCGCAGGAGTTTGCTTCATCCGAACCGTCAAAGCAGTTATCCACCAAGTCACAATATTGATTGACTGGGATACAACGACCATTGTCACATCCGAATCCGCTGCAGTTGTACGATTCTGACATAAAGGAAGAAACATACAGAAAAGCCTAAGAAAACAAATTACTGAAGGCAAAGTTCAGGGGACCGTACTGTGTCAAAAAGAAACTCAACGATATGAACTATGTTATCATCGCAGTACACCAAACTCCACGCTACGCCACCAGCCAACATAGACCACATGGAGAAGAATTACCAGAGAGATGGAACAGCTCATGCAAGAAAGCGGGGTAGCTCGGTATATTATATTAAAAGCAGTAAGCGACATGCACAGAAGAGCGAGACTCTGCATGGAAAGGGAAGGCGGGTCATGTGGACGACTAAAAAAATAAATAAAAAATGGACACTCTCTTGGGAGACCTTCTCATCTCAGCTGAAATGAATAGTGTATTACTGTGAAACCTAATTGTCATGTTCTTTAGGGCTGACGTCCACTAGGGCGCGGGGAAGGGTTGCGGAAGCAAATTCTGTCATTTCGGCGTCCTGTCCCCATCAGACGCGGAAAAAATCCAATTGGCTTGTCCTAGGACATTCCTAGGAATCTCTGCGTACTGACTGCAGACATTCCTAAGAGTGTCGTAGGAATCACTATGGGAGAGTGCGAGATACACTGAAATATGCTAATCTTAGCCAGACGGCGCAGACACATGTAGGACTACACCAGGAGTGGTAAAATCATGAACGGGGACAATAGGATGACTTGCTGACAACATAAGTTAGAAAGCATAGGGGAATAGTATAAATTGGGAGTCGACTTTCCATTTTTCTCATTTGCCTGCTAGCCGTCATGGAGGTCACACCAGTCGAAATTCACTTTGCGTTCTTGCTTCAAATACAAACTGTGAGAGATGAGCAGATAGCATTGCACTGGTCCTGGTCTATTTGTATGGGTTAGGATGGTCCAAGTCTAAGAAGTTAAGTAATCTTTCAAGCTTAGAACTTACTTTGACAAAAGTATGAAAAAATGACCTAGTTTCACTTTGGTGTGTTTTGAGCTGGGCGATCACATTTGAAACGAGCAAAACGATGTACTGTGTAATGGCAACTATTTACAATCACTCAAATGAGAAAGAATAGAAGAAAATAGTTTACTCAGAGCAGAGGGGATGCTTCCTCTTCTTCCTGGGTTTTGTTGACAAAGTATTCACTGCCTTCTGCTGTACCTTTTTCATTGGGCGCCGGGAAATGATGACATTTACCTGTTCCTCATCAGAGGAAGAGAGGTTCGGCTGCATTTTTGTGTTTTTATGTTTCATAGGCATAATGCTGTCTTGATTTTTCACCTTCAAAATCCTTTTGCTCATAGGAATATATTGACCATTTCCCGTCTTGACCACAAATGTCCGCAGCGGCTCTGCGCACTTGCATTTTTAGACCCGCACAAGGACCGCGCTGTCCTGAAACATTCCGGGTGTCTTCCGCTTCATTCGCGCAGCTGCGAGCACCACAGGATTTTTTCAGGAGCATTTGAGGAAGGGAAGGAAGTGTTACGGAAATGTGGGACGTAATGACGATGTCCTAACGACAAGTTGACGAAGGTGTCAGGAAGTTCATTTCCGCGTCCAATTTTCGGTCTCGATCAATATTTGGACGCGGAAATTTTTCTCTCTCCCGAAGGTGCGGAAACGCCCGGACATGTTCAGGATAGTGAACGGACTCTTTCAAGAATGTGCGGAGAGGTTGCCGAATGAGTGCGGAATTACTAAATTTGCTTTCCGCGTCTTGTCCGCGCCCTATAGTGGAAGCCAGGTCTTACAAAAGTGGGCGATGCTCATCCAAGCATGAAATATTTTCCGACTTGTGTCGTATGATAGCAAATACCTTCTTGAAACCGAAACACATCAAAATATTCCATCAATGATTTGGGTAATGAAGCCATAAGATCCTATCTTTATTAGTTGACAAAAAAAAAATATAATAATAATATATATACCCAAGTTTCAAATAGGCAGATTTGACCACGTCGTATCATTAGGAAAAAAAAAATCATTAAAAAATTCCTTTCATCATGCTGGAAATTTATTGTTTACATTGTTTGGAGGGGGAGGGGGAGGTGGACGATTTTTCAAAATTGTTCTTGGAAAGAGCAGACCCTCACCCCGACGATATTTGTCGATGGAAGAGACTATTGCCGGTACGAATAGACTTACCACAATTGTGTTCGTCCGAGTTATCTGCGCAGTGTTTCACATTGTCGCAATAGTATGATACTGATATGTTGGTACCATCGTTACAGAAGAACAGTGTGTCTGACGTCGTCACTGTAAAGGAAAGATAAACGATCGGTCAGTTATGGTCAACTATCTTCACAGCATGATACTGTTTGTCACTAGTTATAGGAGAAGTTATCCCGAATAAAATATGTGAGTTCACTGGTTGCAGAAATATTGTTGGTAAATATTAGTGAAGTTTCAGGTAAAACATACAAGACGTTCAATAGTTAAGAATATCTACAGATCTATAACCCCATATTTCCTTCGGGATACTGCTTTAGACTCTCTTTTTTTTGTTAATCAAAAATTTTGTTGCCCAAAATAAGGCGCAATCAGAAAAAAAAAAGTTAGTGTAGAGGAATATACAAATTTGTGTTTGTTTAGGAGTCGAAATAAGCTAGAAGCTTTACCATGCACATGCGAGTCAGCTTGCTTTCGTTATTGGACATCCATATTTACATATTGCCTGTGTAACTTCTGGCCTGTGAAAGTCGTAGCCATCCGTCACACGAATTTCCACCTGGCCTATCAAGAGTTATAAATCTTTACCATTCTCGCATGATTGTTCATCGCTACCATCACGACAGTCCAAGATATTGTCACATTGATAGAAAAGGTGAACACATTCTCCCGAGTCGCAGCTGAACATCGAAGATGGACAGGTAGGAATGCTAGTGGGCTGTGTGACGTTTATCATCTCTTGCACGTATTCTGCAAAGCGAATTCCACAATATTCAGATATTACTGTTTATTTGTGAGTATCTGACTTTAATCATACAGGAGCCTTCATATAAATAAATAAATAAATAAATATATATACATATATATATATATATATATATATATATACCTACATATATATATATATATATATATATATATATATATATATATATACCTACATATATATATATATATGTATATATATATATATACCTACATATACATATAAAACAAGAACACTAATCTATTCTGTTTGTTCAGTGAGTTGGGCCCCTGGTTTGTTCCACAGCTTTTATCACACACACACACAAAAAAAAACTTTTAGAAATTGATCACAGAGAAGCCATATCGAGATCAGTCCGCTAAGTGTGTGTGGTTTTTTTCCCTTTCTTTCGGATGACGTTCTTCAGCTTTCGAAGTCATAGAAGTCCACTTTAGCATGACATGACACATGCTGAATCACGTACACATAGAAAATAAATTTGTGTTATTGTACATTCATAAACTGATCGATACATACACACATACAATTACATGTATACACATAATGATGCTATGATATGACGACATTGCTGCAACGAATTATCAACTGTGATAAAGATTACTCAACAAAATGTGGTGCCACTTTCTTATGTATAAAAGGAACTGTAATTTACCAAATTTTGTAATGATAATCTAAGGTTTCTATGCCCCATCATCGAATGGTGCCGAGTCATGTTTCCGTGTTCTCCGTCCGTACCACACGCGATTGAAGAAACACAGTTCATTGGATTTTCTCGTTATAAGAAACAGGTTTATACGCTATACTTGAGGTGTAGCTGCGCTTACAAGATTTTGAGCAAAATCCTTTGAGAATAAGCTTGGAAGGTCACCACTTCATTGTATAAAAATTACATTTTTCAGTTGCAGCGTTATTTAGGAATTTTCCGTGGTATCAATGCTAGAAAATAAGTAAATCATCTGAATAAAATTTCAGTGGTGAAAGGGCAGAGGTAAAGGCCAAACGTCATTGTACTTACAAAATAAGAATTTTATTAATCTTTAACAGCGTTATTCTATGAAGATGGCTTTATTCCATTCCTAACGTTGCTCAGTGACTTTGTGTACTAACCGGATGTTGAGGCCGAAGTTGCAGCCACCTCGCATATGAACTGGTCAGTATCCTTCGAAAGGCAGGGAATATCATTCCACAAGGCAGTTGACCGAATGCTGGTCAGTTTGATGGTCACGCAGCCGTCCAAGCGTCCTCCATCTGGCTCATTGGCCGGCCGTTCGTCTGTACCATCAGCTGACCAAAGATCGCTTCGAAGAACAAGAAGAAGAGGGAAGGCAGGGATCTTGCAAAGTCAGTATCATCTCAAAGATTCAACAGCCTCTCCGGATAGCAGCCAGCTACAAACAATCTGTGACCCTGATCTAAGTATGTCATAACAGCAATCACGGCTGCAACAGTTTGATATGCTATTGGTATGAAGATCACCTATCTGTGAAGTTCACCCACACTGGCTGTGGAAACTGATGGATCTTGTACAAAGGCCCATGTGGTCATGATAACGTTACGGAACGCTTCATCTACGTAACATTCTCTATAAGACAGAGGATGTACTGTATAGACCTGTTTCCTTTGAATACGTTGTCTTGAGTGTCCATAACACCAACACAAATACAAATGTAATGCGGTTGCCGTGCCTAATTCAGAGTGTAGGCCCACTTGGCTTATACGGGCATAGGTAGGCCTACATCACCATAACTCCATCCAGTGTTGAAATAGGTTAAGATATTTTATATTGGTCTGCAGGGATTTCCTTCATAGCGACGAAGAAAACTCTATGGAAAGTTTTAACGGAGGAACATCGTCTTAGTTTGCATGTTTGTGGCATGCTAATCGCCTAGATTGTGATTTTTAACTACAATGTACACTACAAGTGACCTCTTTTTTGTTCGATCTCTCAACCCTCTCATAATCCTCCTGGCAAGTGCTACGAGACATCGTTCTATTTTTTTTTAAATAAAAACATGCACACACGTACGGATACATACACATACAAACAGATACATGCATGTATATATTTATCTATCTATTATATGTAAGAAGGTTTAGATTTAGACTACATTAAAGACATTTTTCCAACCTACACAGTAGGGCTATGTGGCTACTACTCAGTACCTTATTGAAGGTATGTACCAATCCGTATAGGTCATAGGTGAGTCATCCGTCCAGCGAAATATACCTTTTGTATCCCGACTTCCAAGACCTGTATACCAGACGACAAGTAATATAAGAGAGTCATATGAAGATGTGTTATGTACATATCATTATGTAATAGTTATATACACTTCTATAAATATGAATTATTTCTATTTAAACGCGGGTGCAACAAACGTAACCGTAATCTGCTAATGATTTGTGAAACAAAATGCTGGAGGTACACATCACGTTTCACTAGTGATGAAAATATCTATTACCTAATTGTTACAAGGAAAACCACTGCCTACAGAATGAAGACCACTGTGTATATCACGATCGGATATCAGATGGCGTGTTATATTTCTTCAATGTTCAAAACAAAAACAATCACTACTTGGATATGCACAGAAATGCTAAAGTTGCCAAAGTTGAATGTTCTGTGCTACCTATTCACACTTTTAGCTGCTTCCTACTATAGCTACAGACATAAATTGTCGTTATTTGTAATTCCATACCACAATGATGTTAACTTTTATAAATTGACTGGATTCTGGCGCATAGAATGATAGCAGTTTCATCAAAATCGGGCAGAAAATAATGACGCTAAGGAATTTTAAAGTTTCAGATGTTTTCATGAATAATGATGAATTCGACGAGGCGATCATAATCATCGCCTGAAAATCTTCCCAATCGCCAGTACACCAGATGTTGTAAAACCATGTTTTAGTAAATGATTTACCATTTGCAACCTCAGTTCTTGTAATAGTTTTCGTTACTTTGGTACTTTGCCTGGTTGCTGGCTATAATTAGCTGCAATGATTTGAAACGAAAGGATCCTGTAGTTCATATTGATATCATATTACAGTAAAAAAAAAAAAAAAAATATATATATATATATGAAGATTTTGGTGTAGTTCGGTGGTAGATTTGTGAGGTGATAACATCATCATTTTTGACAATTTTAGTGGGCGTATGCGATTGGAACTCACACCACTGATGCTAAGAAAAAAAAAAACATAGGAAGCTTAATGGGATGGTTCAGTATTGGTGGAGATGAAAATTTGGCTTTTAACTTTTTGATACCAAGGTACAAAAAAAAACACACATATGAAATACTACAGAGCATACTATTATACCATTTTAAGAGGAATTCAAAGTTTATCTAACGAAAATCGGGTTTGTAATGACTGAAACATCAAAAAACAAAGTAAAACAAAGCGATCGTAATGAAAGATGAGTCCCACACGTTATCAGAATCGCTGTTTTGGATGTCTCAGCCATAAAAACCAATTTTCATCAAATAAACGTTGAATTCCTCATGGAATTACATGCTCTTTCATATTTCATAAGAGGTTTCTCATTATCTCATCAAAAAAATGTTAGAAACCTGAAATTAGGTCTCAGCGAAAACTATACGATCCCTTTATCATTCTAAAGTCGTTTGATTCTATATACACTATTCATGACAGTAAATCAACTTCACCATGATGTGACATTATTTCTCACCGATGTACGTGCTCGTCCCGCCTTGTGTCCAGTTCTTGACCATTCTGGCGTGGATGAATTTCATCTCTTTTTCGTGCCCAATGCTAACGAGGTGACACCCAGGTGCCAAACTCCGGCAGTACCGATCGGCATCCTCCCATGTCAACTTCTGAGAGTGGTTTACAAATCGATAACACGAATCGGCAAACTTCATCCAGCTGGGTCCATCGGCGTCAGGACACGACCAATCTTAGGAAGGTAAACATTTGCCAAAAGGAGTTCCATGAAATTATTGCAGGTGGTGCAAAATTAATGAACTCCCTGCTGTCGCAGTAGAAAATAAAATCACACATAATGATGTTTCCCTCTCATGTTATAGTAGTTACCCAGGAATTGGCTCGTCGTTTCAGGCAGTTAAGTTTTGCCAAAACTTGTTTAAATGCTCAACTCGATGCACATGATTATACAGTCAAAATTAATCTGCCTTAGCGGCCATAATGGCGTGTATGTAGCAGCCACCTGCCGTATATGTTCAATAAACAATCCCCCCCCCCCCCACACACACACACACACACATACATACAGACATAGGAAAACCCTGTGCACAGCAGTCACCTTTGTAATGCCTTATTCCATCCATAAACAATCATTTTATAACGGGTAAGAAGTTTTTTTTTTTTCCCCTCAAATTAGAAGGAAAGAAGTATAGCCCTCATCTATAACCCTTTGTATATCCCTTAAAAATAAAAACAGTACAGACAGAAATAACCCATTACATGCAGTCGTCCACGAGTAAATACTACTCATCAGATAGCTACTTCTCTGGGAAGTCATGTTTTCATTCCATGATAATAACATACCTCTGATAAGGCTTATTGGCTTATGCAAAGATTTGTTAAGTATCACCCACACCCCCAACCCTCCCCCCTCCCCAACGTCTACAAAACACTGTCATATAGTTAATAAGACCTCCCATGCTTAAACGGAAGGTTTCGAGTTCGAATACCAACAATGCTTACGTCCGAGGGCGAGACATTTTTACCAACGACGTCTCTCTCGACCCTGTAATGTTTCTTTGATACTGGGCAATGATAATGACAGGGCCTTTTGGGAGAGCAGTCCAAAGACTGAAGAGGCAAGTCTCGATTGGACAATCGTTATCATTATGATGATCGGTAAGAGTTTGGTTGTTTTTTGTTGTTGTTTTTTTACCCTCAAATGTGTAGTCGCTAGGTTCCTCGCAACTTGCAGCTTCGAACTCAAGCATCATCACCACGTCGCCGTTGGTTCTCAGCTCAACATCCACTTCGTTTAGGAAGCTCTCGACCACGACAGTGGAATTTGGCCTCCTATGCCGGCAAAAGTCGCCGTGAACGAAAGGGTCGCCGTCGATGTCTTCAGAAATGCGAAGATACGACTCCTCGCATGAAGACGTGTCAGAGAAAGTGCTGTTGGTGACCCGGAAACGGATGAAAGAACCCTTTGGTGTGCGAACATTCCAGTGGCAGGAAGCGTGGTTGTGGGTGGACCACGGGTAATTCGGTGAGGTAATAACACCAGAAGTTCCCTCACAGTCGTAAGGCGATGAGTCGCAGGTCTCCATTGGTGCGACGACACACGCAGGCTTCTCTGAAATACACAGAAATGTGTAGCAGACGGAGTTGGCCCTATGAAATCTATGAATAATTCCATGTACCTAGTGAGACGTTATTGTTTTAACGCTATGTTCAAAAGCCCATTCACAAACAACGGGTGAAGATTTTTTTTTTTGTCCTACACGCTTCTATCAAAATTTATGTTTTGTCTATTAAGAAAAGCTCACAGACTCACTGAAAAATTCGACGTCAGCGGTAAAGCCAGATGATACCATCTCGAAACCAGTGACAAGCTCTACGGAGATCCTACTGGCGTTGGTAAAGAAGACAGGCGGGAGGAGATCGTCCCGACACAAGAACTTGATAGGATGGCTCCAAACTGGGGAAGTGAAGATGATCCTATCTTCACATTTACCCGAAGTGGGAGCGCGAATCTGAGTTAGAATACGAAACATATTATAGTAACAGGGATAAAATAGGTAACAAGTCTTTCATCTTATTATAAGGTCAAGTGTGGATTTGTTTCGTTTACAACGCCTACGTTTATGTTGTCAAATGGAACAAAACTTAACAACGGCTTACATCGATGTAGACGGTCTCTAATGTGATGGCTTTTCTGCAATTCTGTTTCTTTGATTTGGCCCCATTCAACTTGAACATAATCTGGAATTTAACTTAAACCTTAAGCCTTACAGCTAAGTCGTCAAACAGACACGTCTGGTGATAAACTGATTCTCTCCGCCTGACATGATCAACGCGGGGGAACGGCTTCGATAGCAGTCACGAAGACAACCGTTTCTTCTGAGAATACGTAGAAATCGTCATCTTTCCCTCGATATCAGTAAATATTAACCTTCAGTGCACGCCATTTTACCTGATACCCAAGGAACTTTATCGCTATGTATGTATCTTGTGGAGCATCGATGGTAGTATTGCAGTCACTGAAGGCTTGTAACTTGGAAGGAAAGTTCGAGGTACGTAGAACTTTGTCTGATGGGGTGTACTCTAGCGAAGTCGAACCGCAGCCAGGAGTGCACTCAATCCGTGAACAATCTAACGTTGGACAATCGAAAATGCACATACAAAATTACAACGAAAGGATGTAAATTATCAGTGCACTTTAGGACACACACTTTACCAGTAAACTCCAGTTTTGCTCATTATTATGTAATGATATTCAACAACATCGTTGATAAAAAGCTTTGAAATATATGCTTATGTTCGTAATGATGATAATAATTATATGTATTAGTTAATTGATTAACTGCTATTTTTACTGATTACAAGACTTCACATCATGAATTCACAATTTTGGCTGGTAGAAACAGAGACGGATTAAGACACAATACCCGATAAATTTGACGCCCGCCTGAATTTCAAAACGATTTTGATCTTGCAACTGATTGACAAATTGCCCTACATCGACGTAAATAAGCACTGAATTGATCAGTGTTTTAGTAGTAGCCATGATAAAAAATCATGGGCGTACATACTCGAGCAGGATTCGAACCCACGACCTCCTGATCACCGGACAGGCGTCATCTCCACTAGACCACCGAGCTTTCGCCCGACACCAAGTGTTGGTTCTAATCCTTATAGCATGCAGCGGGTACTGCTTTGTTTAATATTCAAATTTATGAAGTTCTTCCGTCGAGATGTTTTCATTGCAACTGATTGACAAATTGCCCTACATCGACGTAAATAAGCACTGAATTGATTCAGTGCTTATTTACGTCGATGTAGGGCAATTTGTCAATCAGTTGCAATGAAAACATCTCGACGGAAGAACTTCATAAATTTGAATATTAAACAAAGCAGTACCCGCTGCATGCTATAAGGATTAGAACCAACACTTGCTGTCGGGCGAAAGCTCGGTGGTCTAGTGGAGATGACGCCTGTCCGGTGATCAGGAGGTCGTGGGTTCGAATCCTGGCCTGCTCGAGTATGTACGCCCAAGATTTTTTTATCATGGCTACTACTAAAACACTGATCAATTCAGTGCTTATTTACGTCGATGTAGGGCAATTTGTCAATCAGTTGCAATGAAAACATCTCGACGGAAGAACTTCATAAATTTGAATATTAAACAAAGCAGTACCCGCTGCATGCTATAAGGATTAGAACCAACACTTGCTGTCGGGCGAAAGCTCGGTGGTCTAGTGGAGATGACGCCTGTCCGGTGATCAGGAGGTCGTGGGTTCGAATCCTGCTCGAGTATGTACGCCCATGATTTTTTATCATGGCTACTACTAAAACACTGATCAATTCAGCGCTTATTTACGTCGATGTAGGGCAATTTGTCAATCAGTTGCAATGAAAACATCTCGACGGAAGAACTTCATAGATTTTGATCTTGATTCAGTAACCCACTGGTATATAATTACCCTTTAAAGGCATGTCACAAATCCAATTGTAATGCCTTCCTCAAAGTCACGCAAACAATAGGAATGTATTATTCTTTGCCAATACCAACAAAAAATATCGACAAAGGAAGTACAATTCTTCAAAACTTACCAACTGCCTCGAAAACCATACTGAACCCCATCGTGCTCTGCGCTCGATCAGCTCGCAAGACGCCAATGGTGACGTTTATGCTCACATGACGGGAGAGAAAGAGGTTAAATCCTGGCGGAGAGCCGCAGATATCAACGTTAATGTCTGATGAGGGGTCAGATATCTGGAGCTGGTCAATGCATCGTCCCTCTTCATCAGACAAGAGGTTGATCCAAAGAACATTCAACCTGAAACAGATTATTAGTTGGGTACTACTTTCTGTATTCATTTCAAAATTACCTGAAAATCTGTCAATCCTATAAATTTGTTTTGATTTTCTGATTACAATGTCATGAATTACAACCTTCTGTCAGTCTGATAGATTCAAAAAGTTTGTGAAGAAAAGTGGGATGCATTTGATGAAAGTTGCATACAAATTATAAATTTTGGATCCTCAAGACGAATAATGAAATGTAATTAATACGTCATTCATTATCTGAAGGAAACAAAGAGCAGTCATAAGCGTGGTCTCTGAAATGACTTATGCAAGCAAAACGTTTAAACGATCCGTTACTCCATATAAGATTACTCCTAATTGCTTCTACTTCTACAACTGTTCTAAATACCTTTTATCATGATACCTCATAGAATTTGCAAAACCAATGCATCAATACCAAAATATATCTATGTTCACATTTTACATTGTTTGATATAATCTACATATAGACAAGAGAATGCTGCATACAACAAAAAGGAAGGCTAAAGCTGTACAAATTTCTTTTGAATACAGCTTATAAAGCATATATTCTTACCAAATGTTCAAGTCTTCTTTCATCGGGAAATGTATATGAAAGTGTGAGTTCGTTTCAAACCACGGAGGATACTGGTGTAGGGCGATGTAACCAAACTTTTCGGCAATCTTAACCGAGTGTTGACCCTGCTTCTGCAGTTCCTCAATCAAGATATAAGACATGTCTGGCGGCAACGAGAAAAAGAGAACAATGCCGTATTTTTACAATACATTCTCTTTCTTGTTGTACAAATACCAGTATCCGAACGTATGATTGGTAAACAAATCTCATGTACTGTTATTTCACTGTGGCCGGAAGAATGCAAACAGGATAGCGATTATATATTTCTCATTAATTAGACTCTTTTTCAGTGATTCATCTACAATTCGTCATGTGACCAATCACAATATATTGGTATGATGTTGATGATGTTGAAAACAAAATAACAAATAACGGAAAATGTGCTATATCGTCTCGCCACCCATGGTGCAGTGCCCTACATACAAGTATGCCCTATCTAGCAAGTTTGTTTGTTTGTTTTTTTATATTCGTTGTAGGGATGTACAAAAAAACAAAACAAATATCGATTGCTTTCTTTTGGGTCATGGTAAAACTCTTTGCCCTCGGTGATTTCTTAACAGTGCCATACCCCTCGACTTCGTCTCGGGACATAGCACTGTTGAGAAATCACCTCGTTGCAAATAGTTTTACCATCCCCCTCTGAAGCAGTCGATATTTGTATAATATCCCATGCACCGTTTCGAGCAACCAGTGAAACTTTAGCTTCACCTGAGGCAAAAAGAACGTGATTGCGAAATAGAAAATAGTTCCAATTTTTGTAACTTCAGTTAGAGCGTCTCAGTGCATGGTATACAGCTGTGCCGTATATTTTGTTTTCTAATCTCATCATTCAGACGGATGTCAATAAGTTGCATGAACGATTATAATGATCAACGGGGAGGAAAGATTTGGTAACAGATTAAACGGCATGATATCAAAAGTGTGGATCAATACCAGCGGTTTGCGATTTCCAGATTAAAAGTGTGGATGAAATCAAGTCTGGAGAGTTAGGCTCAGTATATTTAGATATTTCATGAACCTGAAGATTTTCAAAGGTCCTTTTTCTTACAATGACATGGTCAAATATACCTGAAGTGTAAGTACAGGAGTTCACGTGGGTGTCACATGACATCTGATCAACAGAACAACGTTGCTAATGATTCATTTACCTTACATTTGTGTATAAGCGTCAAGAGCCTTCAGGGCCTACTTTTGTTTCCAGCGTCAACAGTCTTGTCCACGTTATGACTTCTATTTCCAGCGTCAAAGCTGTGTTAACGTCAGGCTTACTTTTGCTTTCGATTTGCTGACGGACTGGTATGTTATGTTTTCCCTTCCCTGTCTACTAATATGCCTATAAACATGTATAACCTTTTATACAGACGTAATTGAGTGGGCCATCACAATATTGCTTGTGAGCAAAGGAGCTCCCGTTTTGAGAACACAGAACCGAAGAGTCGAACGAACTCCCATCTGGTGTAGATGTCGCCTCTTCCATCTCCGCAATACACGCCACACAGTGGTTCCCCATCGGGAGGCGCGAGGACTCCTGTCGTGTGGGGTAGATGGAATGGTTTCACAAAAACAGTGTAGAATGGTAAAAGCTCCACGGAAACCGAGGTATGTTTAATGTGTTCTACAATTAGCGTGAATAGTTTATAGACGCGACGCTCCTGCTGTCTGTGTTTTTACTAAGTTTATTTCTGTTCTGAAATAGAAGTAAAGAGCAACTGTCGAGGCATTTGTAGTTCAGAGATTAACATGTAATGATGCATTTCATTTACGATTTAAAGAACCTTCGGAATAACGAACCTTCGGAAAAATGTGTAAATGTTGGGATGGATGAACTTTTTCCATTTTCGGATTAACTTATCTCTACAGTTCATAGCGAATTGTTGTGTTTCGGAATAACAAACACTCGGAACGTCCTAGGGACTCCCTGTCTACCAGCATTCTGTTTGGGGTCCATTGAAAGAAATATTTAGGGGCAGTCCAAGTGATTTTTTTAATGCTTTTGCAGGATTGAATTGTTCAAATTGTGTTGAATAAAGACAATTTATAAACCTGCAAGCCAGCAATCTCTTTTATCGTCGGTAGACGTGCCTCCGAGGCCGAGCAGTCCTGGAAAGCATCCTCCAACCTGTTAGCCGATCTGTTCTCGGACACACACTTTCTGCCGCCCTCTATAGTCCACTCATGTCCTTCTTGCCTGGCACTCGCACAGACATCTTGCAAAATAT
Source organism: Diadema setosum (assembly GCF_964275005.1). Classification (NCBI taxonomy): domain Eukaryota; kingdom Metazoa; phylum Echinodermata; class Echinoidea; order Diadematoida; family Diadematidae; genus Diadema; species Diadema setosum. The sequence goes on along the minus strand of NC_092686.1, from coordinate 15,638,978 downwards.
CAAAAAATGACTTAAAATAACATGCAGAGTCATTCAGAAGTATCGTGAATTATGATTGTGATCCATTTTATCCCATTATTATTATGCTCTCTGTAATATAGAAAGTGTACCTATGCAATAAAGCATCTTGATTTTACTTCCAAACTTCTACTAGGGCAGATATCCTTAACACGATTTATCAATTTGTCCATCTATACTATTTTATGACACCATAAAGTGAAAATTGCCTTTCTACTGCACGTGAACGAATCAATGAATGGGTGAAAAGGAGTGATCAAAACACAGTGCTCACCTTTACATGCAAACTCGCTTTCAATGCGATATCCCTCCGAGCATGCGCAGTGGTAACCTCCATCATGATTCACGCAAGTGTGTTCACATTTCGGAGTGTCGGTTGCGCATTCGTTTATATCTGACACAGTTGAGAATACATGAAATAGAATTAATTTTAAAAGGTTCGTGTTCACTGAGGATATCCATAACCCTAATTTCACAATGCATGATAAGCCTAAGTCATGCAGTTTCATTTCACTGAGGCAGTGTTAAAATTGCACAAGGGCTAATTGCAGTATGCATTCGGAATGTTTGTATTGTCTATGGAATAATGAATTAAAGAGCATATGCCATTTGCCATCTTTGCAATGAGGTGTATCATAACATCGATTCATAACATGCTGGTTGTTTAACATTTGATTTCCTGTGTAAGTCAAAAAGTATAATTATAGTCGACGACAGTGAACTATAACGAAATTAATGAATTGATCTTGTTCTGAATACACTATTCGATGTGAATACATAAACACGCATATACTATATATATACATATAGTATATATATATATATATATATATATATATATATGATGTCACAACATTTCTAGTACTGCCAATACGCGGAGCAACTGCAATATATATATATATATATATATATATATATATATATATATATTCTCTTTTTGAGGATCTTGCGTTCTACAGCCTTGTCCAAGACTCAATGATAAAAACCTTTAGAATGTCAACGCCTGAAAGTGTACTCACCAGCTTGACAAATTGTTGACCGTCCGGCCGGCAAGCAGTTGTACAGCTCCCATTTGGAGCAGGAAAAAACGTTGATATACGCACACTGCTCTGTGGTAATATTCACGTTCTCTTCCGACACATTTTCGGATACAAAATTAGTGTATAGAGCTGGTGTATTGTCCGGCCATCTGTATACACAGAACACAGATGAACAAAAGATCAAGCCATCCACTAAATTAACAAAGAACACAGCCGAAATGAGTCTTTACCATTTACTGTAATATGCCATCAGGTTTGAATGGTATGTTATATTGATATGACACAAACTGGCAACGTGACAGCGGTTGTCATGACGATGCTAAATCATGCGCAAGTAGACTAATATTAATCAAATTGATCAAATGCAACGACAGGGACTTTGTAATAGTTTTGACACCTACCAGCTTATTGAATGCTTACTTCATTAAACAGTTGCTACACTCTGTTTTCTCGAATATACTACCAGCAAGCAAGTAACACCCGAAAACAGTCTTTCATAATTTTCAGTGTCGTTAAAGTTGATAAAGGTGATCAAAAAAGATTCTGTCGACTGTAGCTCTGACCGGAAATCACCTCAAGTTGTTTGCCGTGACCGTGAGACCAATGACCAAATTCGAAGCGCTCGCTGCCAGCGTGTTTTGATGAGTGTCAAGGAACTCCTGGACCTTCCTCGTCTTGACAGCCACCGCGTAGCTGCCCGGTCGGAATATCTTGTCACATGCCCCCTGCGTGTCGTTATTGATGACTCCAAGACAGTAGCCAGCATAGAAGACTTCATTCGACACACACATAGTCTCGGGAGCTTGGGACAAAGCATTCAGACAGTACAGAGAAGTCACAGCTAGACAACAACAATCGCCTCAGATATTTCATAGGAGTGCGGAATGAAAGCCAAAAGATATATTGATGGTAAGACCTTACGTTACTCACTCAAACTTTATGTTTATTGGAGTTTTTTTTTAATCTATTTAAGTTTATTGAAAGTGATTAATCAGTAAAACTGTTATATTGCTCCGTTGAATCTAATATACTTTTATTTTCTAAAGTAGTAACTTAAAGAGATGAGAAAGTGATGACTTTTAGTAAAATTCCGCACTTTTCTACATTATGCGTCCACGTCACTATACCAAAATGGACGCGTATATGTGTCATTTCATCGGTGCCATTTCTATAATGGTACTTATTTTCGGCAGTTGCTGAAACTAGTTTTTTTGTGTGAAAGTATTACTCTAATAATAACAACGATGCTGATAAAAATGTTTTCAACATTGATAGAAGTGCCTATCTACTTACGTAAGTAACTACATCTACATAGGTATAAGTACATGCTTTTCTCTGTAATATACTTCTTTACAAATAAAAAAGAAAAGATGTTCCTTTTCTTACTTTATAGGGAACTTGCTAACTGTAAAAGACATAATCGCTTGTACGGAATTGTTCGTTTTGCCAAAGTTTTATTCTTTGAAACGTATAACTTCATGTAATTAGCTGAGACTTGTCTATTGTATCGTACGGTTATACAGTATCAAAGTAATGCAGTAATTGTTGAAGATATAGAAAAATTGAGCAAAATTTCTACGACTTACCACCTAACCTACAGCCAAGTAGTTGAAACCGGATTCCACCGGAATCATCTATTCCACGCTGAAAGACGATCCTGAGTTTAGTGGTCAGGATGGGACGTGGCAAATTGTTGGTTGTCAGAGAAAACGGGTCCTTTAGCCCATTAAATATCTGTGTTTGATTAAAAAAAGACCCAAAATGATGTGAGAAAAAAAAGCGCGAAATTATTTCAGCATCATTACCGTTTGAAAAATATTTGTTCACCTTGATTATTTCGTCAAAGTATAGCAAAGGCATCTGTTGTAACTGATTGCATGTGAAATTTATATATGTATGTATGTATATATATATATATATATATATATACATGTACATGACAGTTGTCGTAAATTTCGGATAAGGGTATCTTTAAACTGTAAGGACCTTACCTTTGGAGTGGAGAGGAAGGGTTAACCCTATTAAGCCCAAGCTATTTTGACCCCTCGCAGGCCCAAGGGGGGGCACATTGTGCCCCCCCTATATAACTTTTTTTATTATTTGATGTATCATCGTCATATTTGGCACGTGGGTAGAGTAACTCATACTCTACATGACCGTGCATTTGAATTTTCACAAGGTCACCCATGGAGGGCGCTATTTACCAAAATATAAAGAAATACATAGGAAATATGCTAAAAACATGATTTTTCTGTATAATTTCCTTATCCCCATTATATATGTCTTATTATAGACCAATCATTTTCATATTTGCCACAAATGATAAGCAAGTGGAATTTCATTATTTGTTATGGTTGAAATTTCTCAAGGTCACCACATGGGGGCGCTATTCATATCAACATAGTGATACATTATGAGACCTGAGATGAAATGTATGCGATGGGTACATGTATAGTTATGACATTTCATATTTGCATAATACTGGAATTTTGAGATTGCAAATTGATAATAATGATATCAGAGGCATAACTTGGGTGAAGGAATCAAAATAACTCAAAATATAAGGGCAATCTTTAGAAAATATCATTGTTTTCAATTATCTCTATTATATCTATTGTTTATGCCTTTGTCACATAAAAACAAAGGAAATAATAAGAAAAACTTTCCAGGACCATAATTACTTCGAATTTTGCTCCTTCAACAAATTTCAGCCAAGAAACACCCATTTCATACACTGTAATGCTGTTAAATGAAATGGGAACAGAAAAAAGATGCAAAATCTGACTGACATGGTTGTCAGTTTATGGTTGCCATGGCAACCAGCAACATCAAATATAGCTAAATTATATATCAAAATGTTCGTAATAAGATTTTAGGAAAAGTCACCAAATTTGGTTGACATCGGATAAAGGGCGAAGGAGTGGCAAACGAAAATCTGGTAGGGGGGGGCACAATGTGCCCCCCCCCCCTTGGGCTTTATAGGGTTAAAGGTCTATAAAGAACACACATAAAGTTATATCAGTTGTTTTATTGTTATGAAATTGCCTATCAACAGGTGATCTCTCGTTTTCCTTATCTGTTCAACAAGCGCACAAATGTGTGTTTACAATATTCATGTATATAATTATATATCTTTATAAATATATAGTAAGTACATTTATGATTTGTGGTTGTGAGTGTTTGTATATATATATGTATATATGTATGTGTGTGTGTGTGCGTGTGTGTGTGTGTGTGTGTGTGCATGTACAACTGTGTGTGTGTGTGTGTGTGTGTGTATGTGAGGAAAACATCTCACCTTTTGTTTTCCTGAGTCAGAGAGATAAGTACGCCACGTCTCGCTCTCCTCGGCTTGGTATTCGATTACAAACTCGTCAAAGTCCCCATCTTCCTCGAAGAGGAGAGAGCCATTCGATGTCCCACCCTGGTTGATTATACCTGTGATGATTTGAAGCCTCGCGAAGTCCACTTGGAGCCACTCTGAGAAGAAAAAAAATGTCAGTAATTGTTCAAACTTCAACTTAGTAAAGTTGTAAACTTTGTAAAGTTACCTCGAAGAATGTTAACTTAAAGGTTTTTGAAATCTACACCACTGTCGCACCCGATTTCAAGTACACTTCACTAGAATATACACACTGCTACTAATTGTTAGTCCAACAGCAGGAAGGGAACTTGTATAACGATGACGGCTAATTAAGCATTCCGAGTACTTATTTTCCAGAATTTATTTTGCATGGCAGAACATGCAACAGATATTATGTCTTGCAAGGTGAATTTACAACATCGTTTATGATTCAGCTGAAAACAGTATTTCGGGTGAAAGAAGTGTTTGCTAATGATCAAGGTGATGAACTAAGAGAAAATATCTTCTTTTAACTCATTAGCCTTTACACGTTCATATTGGTAATTTGATGATGGCAGTCATAATTAGACATGAAAACTTTTATGGACAGACGCGTATGGAATCTTTCCATATATTACTTGTGCCTACACCGTCGCTGGAACCCCTCAAGAACTGAACACCACTTGACCCGTTGACATCGTAGACGTGCAGACGCCATTTCGATTCTGTCCCTCTTGTGCACCCCTTGCAAGATATATTCAGGATGTCGTTCGCTGCTCCCATGGGGTGCAAAGGACTGGAACATTCTATGGTAGATTGAATAGAAAACATAGTTCACTATTTTTACTGTGCAAGACAAATATAAATGCGTAATATAAAACATATAGAATACCACTTTGTAGCCTGCCTGGCAGCCACGCCAAAAGATTTACAGTATGTGAATATATATTTCTGATATACCACAAAAATAATGATGGTTCAGCAAGAATATTGCGCATTGCACTCCATGAGTTGTTGTTGTTTTTGTTGTTTTTAATTGATAGCACATGAGGTACGTAAACCGTATGTACACGAAGGAGGCATATACAGGCCATTTGTGTAGTCCTACTACACTTGGTCTAACGGGTCAGCTACGCATTCGAGGTGTCCCTAATCAAGAACAATGTGCCACAGAACCATCTTTTACATTCATTAAATAGTGTATAGTCATAGCAATGATTCTCCATGTTAGAATCCATGTACACATACACTGACACATGACCGGAAACCACATTCGTAAGTTACTTGTGGTTCTTTTTCAACCAGTCACAAACACATGTCGTGCAGAAAATAGTACATGTATTTCCTTTACCACTGTGCTGAGTGACCAAGAATCATAACGTTTCTTTCGTGCACTCACCTGAGAACTTGCAACCAATGAGCTCCAGCATCATGCAACGATAGTCTCCACCCCAGCTGGTTGGATGAATTTGAACCACTCTCGTTCGCGTTATCACTGGATCAAGGTAGAGCCGAGCCAAGGAACTATTTCCTTCATATGTAAGAGTGAGCTATTCCATGTGAAAAGGAATATGGTGCATTTAAATTAACCTTTTTTTTTCGAAAGAGAAATGTCTTTAATTGCTGCGAAAGATGTCGTTGGCCAGAAGTCGCTTTGATGGATTTTATCTAGATTTGTCAAAAATAGATGTTACTCTGAAGTCAACAAGGACATATGGTGTGGAATTGCACTCAAAGGGAGAGGGTGATATCTTACGAGAAGGACACTCCGATGTAACACCTACGACCCAACGACCTCGCTGACCGACGTCCTAGCTACTTGCCCCACTCTTAATACACCTACGGTTCGTGTTCGAGAAGGATATCTTACATATACCATATTCGAGAAAAGTCTTAGGCTTATCTTTGGAGAAAGTATCAATAGTGTTTCCAGGTAAAAACAACCAATAACAACAGAGCCCCGAATGGTCACCAAAACAAGACGGGTATATAAGTGAGTGACTCTGACTACTTAAGAATGCGAAGGAGAAGAGTTCAGGAGGTCTCAACAAGAAAGTATGAGAAGGAGGAACGATGAAAAGGAAATTATATTTTAATAGATTTATATATGTGTTACATCTATATGTATGTACGTACAGTGTATGTGTGCGTATATCTTGATGTATTATGTCATTATAGTATCATCATCATCATCATCATCATCATCACCATTATGCTTTACTTTGGACTTACATTGTTGAGGCGGTTTATTGTGGTGTTTCCAAGTGGCGTCCATGACACGTCAAAGCGGTCCACCCATCCCTGGCGATCATTTTGGTCAAAGCATTTTCGAGTGATGATACCCATAATCTTACGGTCGGATCGAACAGTTAGCTTGGATGCGGGGAAAGCAAAAGATATCAGTATTACTGGTCCAATTCTAGTGAGATGGTCATTACAAGAAGAAGCATTAAACTATTCAACTCCATAAAATCAAACACCTAACTTATGATAGGCAAATATACAGGTCCATCAACGATTACTAAAATGTATTCGATTATTCAGGGGAAAAATCATCTTGAAGAGACATTCTTAATATCCAATCTCGTATGGTGAATAGCTCAGCAAGCATACAAGGACTTCCCTAGAATATAATATTACTTCACAGCGTCTTCCAGCTGTTTTCACATGTTTAACATCAAAGTGTTAGTGAACTGAATAGTCTACGTTGAATTGTATGTAAGCTGAGGTTACAATCAATCTGACTAAACTAAGCTGACGATTTGTGTTATTGTACTTTGAAATCCTGATGAGTTATATTAGAGAGGGTTCCTGCCAAATAAAAATAGTGGCTAAGTGAATTTAGGCTTCCCTTTGAGTCTGCTCCAATTTCACTCAATGTAATTCGATTATTAATCAATTTTCATCATAAGTGTACATCCTATTCTTTTGGTCTCTTTTCGTTACCTTAGGCTACATTATGACATTGCACGAAGCCTCATTTTAGCATTGATGCTTTGTGACTTATTAAATAAGATATCTTTTGAATTTTTGCTGAAATACCGAGAATAGGTTTCTACTAAAGAAATATCACGTAAAAAGTATGTTAATGGCAAGTGAAACTAATCCATTTGCAGAGAGGACAATGCCTACATAGAGTTGATATAATACGACAATATTGCTGGTGAAGATCCCTCCGTTTATATCTGTGCTGAATAGTGGTGATTGTTGTTGTCCTAGATGCAAGAAGCTTTAGATGAGGAGAACGAAGAAGAGAGCTGAAGCTCATGAATCAAGTGATATTAACAAGAATTCTTTGAGAGACCATCACGTTATCCTCTCGATCCCTTATCCCCTTTTCTACAAGATTTCAGTTTCCCAAAGACTTTGTACAGGCCGCGGACATGACCCTACTTGGGAAATTGGTACGACATCACGATGCTATAGCTTTTCATAAGCAATTTAAGAATTTGATTTTCAAACATTTTAAAGTAAGTCCATCAGATAATAGCGCAAAATAAAACCTTTTCAATTGATACCTCGCTTGTATGAACTTAAAGGAACATCCTTTAAGTTATGATTAAAAATATCCCATGTTTTCTTATCATTTTTCTGTTTCAAATTCTTTTTCTTTCTTTTTCGTAGTTTTAATCGCAAACATCTCAAATTAACAAGAACGGATTTAAATCGATTTGCTATCAAACTCTTCAATTACTCTTATACGGCAAAAATGAAAAAAAAAATGAAGACGATTTGAACTCTTGTGTAGAGAAAAGACGTATTTCCATCGCAATTTACGGCTGAATTGATGCGAAGTCAGAAATGAACAATATACCTCCCAATAGAGTCTCCCTGGCTAGCCCATAACTGATTCACTTCAATGCAGCATACTCATTTTGACATTCCAGTGTTCTACATGTATTGTGTTCCACGAATGGTGAGCGGAAGCCTATGCATGACAAAATTCAATATAGTTACTAAGTATTTGTTTAATGAAATATCTTCTTTACGTCTTAACCTTGTTGATAAGTGTCATAACAATACATTATTGATACGAGTTAAACATTACAATATGATAAGTGTCAATACAATACATTATTGATTCACGACCATGCATGATTAACCAACATGTGGCGCACTAACCATAAACGAGTGCAGTGTTGTAGTCACAGAGTCAAAACGAAAGATATGCCTTTTCAATTTGTTTTAAAACTCATTTCTCGGGCCAGATGCCTTAGACCTTAAATGTGCAGCAAATTCCTTCGATATAAAAGTTGACATGATATACCCTCTCATATGCATGTGAAGTCAAATGTTGAGAAATTGAGAAAACGATTGAAACTTTATTCGAAAACATCGTCTTCGCATCACAGCCCTACACACTAAGAAAAAAAGGTTCAATAAGGGAGCTAGAAGGGTTCGAAGTCGCGAAAATGGGTGCAAACTACACGATTTGAGAAAATGGTGGAACTTTGCTTCTTATATGGTTCATTTTGGGTTCGATCTTGCCACGGTCATTGACGGTGCAATATTACGCCCCAAACTAGTCTCAAAACAAAGGCCATCCTATGGTGTTGCTCGGCACTAAAATGCAATATTACATATCCTTGTGCTGATATTATGAACATATATTTTTTGATATCAGGAAACTTAAATTTCTTTCATATTCTATAATCATTCATCGAGAGTATATTTTCAAATTAAGTTGAGTCCATGATGAAAGGGGTCTACTAAAAAAAAAACAAAAGTAGAATACCTGATTGCTTGTCTGGTATTGACCAATCACATTGTACACATAACCTAGGAGGTTTAACAGATGAAGTTCCAACTGGATGTAATTATTCAAATAGTCGTCAGATTTCTATTGCTGTACAAAACAATTCCACAGGTGCATTTGTGCCTTCGCTGATCGGGATTCGATGCCGCCGTCTCACTGAGCAATCTGAAGATTCATTGTGGACGTTTACGTAATTTTGGCTATATTTTGCTTCAAATGAAATCCTATACTTTAAGATAAAAACATATAAAACAAAAGTCAATTCTGAACAGAAATATTATTGTGCAAAAGTGTTAATCAAAGCTGTTTCATGTGAAAGTGTTTAAACTGTACCCTGGATAGCCGGTTTATTTTATCACTTTTCCTCATGATTCTGACAAAGCAAACTGATATGAATCTTCAAATAGAATTTTCTATCAATAGAAACATCAGATTACTGCCCAGGCATGCCTATTAGAATAATGTTCGTTTTATTTCATTTTTTGAGCAATTTCTATTCGTGTATCCCCGTGTCTTTAACATTCTCCTAACCTATCTCTTATTGGTTGGGATGTCGAAACGTAATTACCATTACAAAGACATATCTTCCTGTTTGTGGTTCATTCTTGCTAAGGTGCAATATTGAGCCCATAACAAGTCTCAAAGAAAGACCCATATGGTGTTGATCGACACTTGAATACAATATTGCATACCGTCGTGGTGCTACTATGTACATGTTTTTTTTTAAAGACATCATAAAACTTGATGTTCTCCCATAATTTCATAATCATTCATCGGAGCATTTTTAAATGAAGTTGAGTCTTTGATGGAAGGGTCTGCGAACAAGCTAACGAAGAATACTTGACTGCTCGTCTGGTATTGACCAATCGAAATGGAATATGTCACAGCATTCCCTGCATGCTTACTGTGCGATGATGGAATCAAACCCTACTACACGCTAAAGATTTTCGTTGCGACTCGATCTCGGGATAGAAAAAAAAAATTCAATATTTTTTCAAGGCCCTCAAATCTGGAATTCCATCCACTCTGATGTGAAATGTAAGAAAACGGTACAAAGTTTTAAGGAAGCTTTAAAACGTATTTTACTTGAAAGGTTTTCTGGAAGTTACCAATATCATTTTACGAATTTATAAGAGACTAGCAAGATAGGGTGTGTTTGTGAAAATGACATCTTGTGTATTGCTAATATGCGCTGGTCCATGTTTTTGTCTGTGTATGCATGTGTGTGTATGTGTGAGTGTGTGTGTGTTTGTGTGTGTGTGTGCCAATGTTTTTCTCTGTATATACAATGTATTTACTTTTCCGGGATTAGTTTTGAATAAGGCCAGTTGCCTTCTCACTCACCCCTTCACTTGATATCTTTTGCTGTTTGTTTGCTTTGTTTGTTTGTTTGTCACATTGTCATTTTATTCATACCATTGTCACATTTTATGTATGCATATTTTATTAAGTGAACGTAAAGGAAATGATAAACTAAAATCATTTAGAGAGCAAACTCGCGGATATATAAGGGTGCAAACTACACGATTTATTTGTAAGGGTTGATTTTTTTCCCCTTTTTTTTCATGGATTCATGCACGGTAAAGCCTAAGGGTAAAATGCATGCACATGAAAAATGTAAGCACATGTTTCCGTGTGCTTGCAAACACCACATTTTAGAATGAATAAAGACTAGCTGTGATAGTGGAATTTCTCATGAATAAATAATAAAGCATTAAAACCCTGGCTATTGTTCAACACCATTGTCAGGGTGTTAACCACATACTCCCATACACACCCATTGACCCCTGTGCAAAGTGAAAATTTTGTACAGAGGGTTGGAAATAGAGCAAAATCTTTAACCTAACTGTGAAATTAATCATGGATTTCATGAAACTGATTTGTGTTTTAAACCGCCTCCAACGAAGTTGTACACTATACAACTATCTCCCATATCAATGATAGTGTTATCTGATATATAGTTACTGAATTATTAAGAATCAAAAGTGGATTTTTTTTAACGCCTATTAATCAATAGAATACATTCGATGCAAAATAATGACATGGATGTTTCCTAGAGTGTCAATTCACGGACCCAGTAGTTTGGTCACCTGGTGTGGGCATGTTCATTCTTTTCTTGAACATGATTAATGAATTCAATGAATTGTTGAGTCGTGCAAACTTATGTGCGCATAAGTTGACTCCCAGATGGCTCATTGTACAGCTCGTTCATGCGTGTTTGAGCTGAGCATCTAGCGAAAATTCCATTTCCATAGCAGATCAGCTCTTCTGAGGCTTTTCGTAGCGGCTTACTGCAACTCTGACTTCAAAATTATTTTGTAAACTTCATAATATCAAGACCCCGCAGATTCCTACCACGTGGAAAATGGTGAGTTAAAACATCATCGTGAAGCATGATTTGAAATATCCACAATGTTCTCGACCAAGGCCTTACTCTCGATATTACCCTTCATCAAATTTCTTGTATCTGTTATGTTTTTGGTTGTATAGCCATGTCTTATAATGTAGGCTTGCAGGCAGTAATATTAAAATGTTCATTATAGAATTCTGTTAAAACTGGCTAGTTTTATGCGTGCTGTTTTCTGTTCTATTTTGTTTTGTTTCGTAACCATTCTGTGGAATTAGAGCAGCTTTAGCGATAAAATGTCTTGCTAAAGACGTCATGGCATTCCGATTTCAGATTTCAGATTCATTTATTGTTCATTTAGGAAATTCCTTTTGTTGGTACATGGGCGTGCACATAGGAATATCTACATACATGCATAAACTCACATATATTCATGTACATGTACACATTATAAATGGTACAATTTTCACTACATACACAATTATACAAGCATAATTTATACTCACAATACAGTGAACACATACATAATCACAATTTCAAGTAATTCTTTATATTTACCGATCAACAACAAAACAAAATAGTTAAGAAAACGTAGAATCGGATATTCCTATAGGAAGTGTATCCTTAACATAACCTTTACGCCACCCCCCCCCCACACACACACAAACACACATCCCCAAGGATAATACATCGCGTCGTGCCATACCACTATTTTGATTAATAACGAATAAAAGGAAGGGAACTGAAGTTGATGAATAATATTATTGTTGATAAACTTATGGATAAATAGACTAGTGTACTAACTAAACTTATAATGGCAAACATTGCACGCTTATCTTTATGCTGGGATAATTCTCTGTAGTCAGGTAGTGTTAGTGGTAGACTTAAGTTCACCCTGTATGCAGCAAGGCAGTGCATAAGAATTGAACTATACATTAAGCTGCCATGGAGTGAGTTATGTAGTCACATTTACATAAGTTAGCTCTTCTGCAAAATTATTAAACACGCATGAACAGTGGCCTTGAACTCATGACACTTGATTTTCCTTTTCAGGTATTCAAGCAAGATACAATATGATGAAGTTGCGCGCATTCTCCTGATCACGTAAACTTATATGCAATTCTGAAGGACAGAGTGATTCCTCAACAGAATATGTAAGTTTCATTAATGGATTAATCCGTAATACATGTATTTTCAGGTTAAAATCTAGATTTTCAGCATGTGATATCCGTGAAGTATATTATATTAAAGCGTATTATTACACATGAACGCAGTTTTATCGATTACTATAACGTAGCCAACGTTTAGTGGGTTGCGGAAAATTTGATAAGACTATAGTGCAATTTTTGATACCATCTATAATCGAGAGATATGTTACTCAAGTGGACCATTGCGATCATTCATTCTTGCCTTTTCCGTTCTACGTCTTCTCAGTTTTTTTTTTTTGGACTTTTTCCTGAAAACTCCATGATGGATTGTAACTCATACAGGCAGCATCTCTACCCCGCAAGAATCTTCATTTTTTTTTCTTTTTTTTTAATATTTATTTATTTCATATTATTTATTTTATTTTATTTTATTTTATTTATAATTATTATTATTATTATTTTTTTTTTGGGGGGGGGGGTAATCTTCTTTTCTGTAACCAGTATTATCAAAGTAAATCAAATCAATGTTATGAATAAGTAGAGGGGCTATATTTTCTCTTTTTTGTGTGTGTGGTAGCAGGATTAGAGGTGTCAACCATAATGGGCATCATTACACCCATTGCCATGGCCAGCACCCGGACCATCATCTGTGGCAAGCTCAGCAACGGCTGAATGGCTGAGGTCTATAAGTCTTACTCCTTTCCTAACTGTGTAAAATATACAGCAAACTGATGTTAAATTTGCATGTAATTTGATGTTGTCTTACTTTGTTATTTTATGTTATGAAGACTTTGAGTTGGTCAGGAAAAATGTGGGAATATTTGAATATGCCCTATGTCATAAATGTATGCAGGCCTACATAAAAGGTGTGTATTTTCATCTCAGTCCAAATTCGCCAGATTTTTCTTTTCAACATGACTTTACTCAGGCTATTCCACATTTATTCTTTTTTTTTTCAGCTCTAACTTAGTGATGTCGGCATGCTGTCTCCTAATTCCCCGTCTGCCTGGAGAGGACATGCTGTATGTCTGTGACAAAGTAAGTGCTGCACTTTTATTTTTTTTATGGGAGACGGGAATTCCATCTGCTTTCTGACTAGAAATATAAGAGGAATATTTCTTTGCAACATTATCATGTTTTACTTATATGACAAAGAGCTGAAATAAATCTATCCGACCGGATTTGTTTAGAAACCAATATCAAAGCTTAAAGGGATGATATAGTATTGGTGGAGGTGAGGATTTGGGCTTTTAACTTTTTGTGATATACCAAGAACCTACTTATGAAATGATAGAGAGTATGCCATTCTAAGAGGAATTCTAAAGATTATTTGATGAAAATTGGTTTTGAAATGGATGAGCCATCCAAAAACAAAATAAAACGCAGCGATCGTGATAAACAGTGAGTCCTATATTATATTATTATTGCTCTGTTTTGGATATCGCAGCTATTTCAAAACCATTTCTCATTATTTCAGCAAAAGTCGGTAGAAACCTGAAGTAGATCTATGCAATCAATTTAATTTTCCATTTTCTGGTCAATGATCATAGTTGCAACCTGTTAGTTTATGTAAGCAACAAAACCGCCTATAGTGTAAACGACCTATTTCCTTCGAAATTTTATTCAGTCATTATTTATTCATGCCAAAATCTCTTTCAGAACCTGGCAGGACTAAATCCCACAATCTTCACTGTGAATGCTGCGCACTATTTGGCTGGATGGTTGTGAAATCTGCCCGAATTCCTGTATACAATCGTGTCTTCCTTCGCTACAATGTTTCCGGCCTTCTGTGCTCTGTGGCTTTCAGTATCCCAGACAAGGCAGAAACACCCGATGCATACTTCAGCAGTACATTGCAAGCTTTGATCTGAACAGGCAACTATCACGAAGAAAAACCTACTGCATTTCATTAACAATATTGTTCAATAATTGTCTTGATATAGTTTACCAGCCTAAAGTTTTCATGGTGTATACTTTTACAAGGAATTGTCACCAGAGAAATGATGTTGTTCAGCTTGTCCCTCCGTTCGTACATCAGTCTGTTATCGATTATGGCAACGTTGTATCGAAACGAAAAGTACAAGTGGACAAGTTAATGCAGGGAGATTACTTTAGCAGTTGAACACATCGTCACAAATTGAGGAATATCGGAAAATCCGTTGAAGAGCTATATATACACATATATTTAGAGTTTCAGTGCCGCCATTACGAGATGAGAAAGCTACATCTTTGACGTCAACCATGGAAAATTATATAAAGAAATGTAAAGAAAATAGGCATAGTTTCACGTTTCTAGCATTACAAAAGGAGCACTTGATTAACTTCTTCCAGAAGGGGGTGGGGGTAATATTACCCTTAACATTATGGCAACGACAAATAAGTGGAGGCAATTTGTACTTTTCATTTAGAATCAGATTTTATGGAATTCCCTTGATATTTTCTTCATAGGCCTATACGTTTCCATACATGAAAGTGACACTGAAACTTTAAAAAATGCATAACTTCCACTGGATCATACGATTTTCCATGTTCACATATGTGTTCTTATGATATTGCTCCAATCCACGGGTACATTTGGGTTTCATTCCCCTTTAAGTACTGTTTATGGTATCCAAATGAAACTTTGCATATGTATATACGATTGGATGAAGTTACTTCTACCACCTTGTGGGTGCCAGCGTTCAAGGTCAAATATTTTAGGTCATTGTCAAATTCTACAATGTCATTTCGTGCTCTTTCTTTGCATCTCACCTTGTAAGCACTGTCGACATAGTGTTGTGGTGTTCTTTTAGTAACTTTCCACACTTTTGAGCTATATGACCACCAAATTCACTCCCCAGAACATCTAAAGATGGCTGTCAAGTGTTGATATTGGTGAAGTCCGACTCCGTCAACAGTCAAAAGGTCAATGAGCTTACATTTGAAAATCAGTGTAATCACAAATTCGATATGTGGGCAAGACCTCACTTCGCTTTTACCTTGTTAGATGGTGAATATTTGTGAAGCTTCCGTTTCTAATTCATACAGCATCAGCATACCTTATGTCTGAGAATAGTGGTAAAGAAGGTTAGATACTTTGGCAACAGCGTGTAAAATTCGCAAAATTTTATTTTGTGCCTTATTTGCTGAACAAACGTCGTAGGAGGACTACAACCTGCCAGGCAGTATGGCGGAACAATTACTTTATTATTAGCGTCATAGAATAAATGACAATGATGTAGTTCTGAAGCATGCTATTCATTAGATACTTTTGCAATGACTCCATGTATACTTTTAATCGAACTAGGTATAATCACCAATGTCTTGTACTTGAATAACGACAGAATGATTTCGGTGAGGAAAGTTTTCTGTCACGTCATTTAGGAATAAGGGAACGTGTCAATATTATGCTATTTGTTCCATAGTTATTTCTGAAGTGGTTAAATGTATTTTCCTTTAAAAAAAAATCATTTTATATATACCTACGTTGCATCCAGATGCCTATTCGTTGAAAAATATGGGCAATGTATTCAAAGGACAAAGATCATACACTAATGGGCCTAGGGTATACAACATTTCACTCGTTGTTGTTGTTTTGCTTTGTTTTGTTTTGTGTTTTTTTTTTTGGGGGGGGGGGGGAGGGGGGAGGGGGGGGACACGGTTCAAAGTGTCCTGAAACCTTGTATAATACATGCATTTAGTCATGTATGATGCCAAACTGTTCCCGCTCATAGCCGTTTCAAGGAAATGACTTAAGATTATTCTTATACTCCATGATTTGGTAATGCTTAAGTGGTTCATAAGAGTCCAGTGAAACTGTGTACAGAACAAAAAGTGGATTTGACAATGGTATACGATATCCGCAATTTACTCTTTGACGGGGTCTATCATCCGATTAATATGTATAAGCACGGTAGTCCCCTATTCGGAAACTACAAGTTAGATAAGCTGCAATCATTTTGCACGCGACCATGGCGTTATAGCCAAAGGTGATCTGCAAATCCCTGTGTGCCTACAGAGGATTGGAAAACGTAACAACTTTCTATGTATAGAACAACGAAAAAGAAACTGGTGCATGTATTATTCTCAGTCACTTTGTTAGTCATTATGATGATTTGCTCATTGCAGTTCCGGAATCTCAGCTCGAGGGACTCGAATTGATCACCCAAAACAAAATCTGAATACATAACCATGATAACTGCGATTCTGCCTAGTCTCCATTGGTAGCCCATAAGGGCTGGTATCAAGTTTGATTTTCATATTATAATTATACCTTGTATTTAGATGTTTTCATCGAAATGCCCGTATACCTGAATATGGTATGCGTATGTCAGTTAAGTATCTAAACCATAATGAATTGTAGTCGTAATCTAAGTGCCAAGAATCTCATGTTTTAAATAAATGTGAACCCCAAGACATGTCGTGATAAGGACTTTAAGACAATTGGCGTCGTCATTATAAAACAAACTCCTAATTGTAAGACATGTTTTAAATTTTAGATAAATTCATGTCTATGCTGGAAACATATCTTTTTGATGATTCATGATGACGTCACTGTTACATGAATATTGTACGCATGGAAATATGTAGGCCTATTCGTTTGAATGCATACAAACAACTTGTTAAATCCTCTTACATTTTTTTTTTTTAGATATGGTGCATACTTTAGAAATGTACGTAGCATGCTTTTGAGGCTTTGTGTACTGGCAAAAAGCGTATCTTATTCTTATAGATTATGTGAATAAGTACGTATTCAAGTACGTTTTGAATAAAACGTATCCAGACAAATGTATATCATATTTTTACCTCTTCCTTCATGCAGATGTATGCTCTTGCTTAGAGGGTTTGTTTGATAGATAGTGATAGTGCTCACCTCATTGGAAAGGTAATTGGGTAAATATTTGGTTTTAGTATGTCATTCAAACACAACTCTAAGTTAACTTCTACATTAACATTTCAAAACTCACAAATTCCACGCACACATTTCATGATTCACAGGATCCAAATTACACCAATCTTATTTACTTTGCAGAGTGCAACAACAGCATAAGTTTGATATACTGAGCAAACAGGCTTGCATTAGTTCGCACTATTCAAGGTTTAAAGTAGTGGGTAACCAAATTGTACCTTGTTATGTATATTAAGTATATTTACCTTATAGGTATAATGTTGCAAATATGTGGTGCTTATTTCATCCATAACTGCTGCAAAATTGCTTCTTTAAAGGAACCAATCAGTGTCACTGCCTGTTCCTCCAGAGACGCAATATTGCTCAGTAATCTCAAGGTTCACTTGAGGTTATACTGGGCAACATTGCGCCTCTAAAGGCGTAGACAGTGACACTGACTGGCTCCTTTAAAGAAGCAATTTTGCTGCAGTCATGGATCAAATAAGCACCACATAGGTGCAACATTATACCTATATATATGGCACAAAATCGCACCCTCAAAAGAGGCTACAATCTTGGAACTTAGGGTGCTTCTTTGCACCCTCACGAAAGGTGTAAAGTTGCACCAAAAGTAGAGGCAAGAGAGGGTGCAAAGTTGCGTCGAAAATTAAAGGGAGAAAGATCGCACCCTCAAGAAAGGTGCATCTCAGCACCAATTAGTGTGGGTGGAAAGATGCACCCTCAAGAAAAGGGTGCAACTTAGCACCACTTAGTGTGGGTGGAAATATGCACCCAAGGGAACCACTTCGCACCCTCAATAAAGGGTGCAATTTTGCACCTTCTTTGGCGGTGCAAAGGTGCACCCACAGGTTGCAAGGTTATACCCTTGCGCAAGGTACCACTTTTGCACCCATTTCTCGAGGGTGCAAGATAACACCCATAGGGAGCCACCAGTGTGACATCACTTTGCACCCTTAAAAGGTGCAAGAATGAATCATTTTTTCTTAGTGTGTACACTGAAAGTCAACCAGTGGCGCGAGATGCGAAACGAAAAGAACAAGAAAACATTAATGAGACGAAACAATGCGAAACAGAAAATCAAGGTTTACATCTTTAAATTCA
This sequence comes from Diadema setosum, assembly GCF_964275005.1. Lineage (NCBI taxonomy): Eukaryota > Metazoa > Echinodermata > Echinoidea > Diadematoida > Diadematidae > Diadema > Diadema setosum. The sequence continues at coordinate 15,620,337 of NC_092686.1, read as the reverse complement.
ATGCAGCACTACCTACGTATTCAATCTCTTTTTATCAAATACATTCAGATATATTTAATTGAACCTGGCAAGTGCTGAACGAACTTTCTGTTTTAAGCAGCAAGTATTTGTGTTGTAAATGTATTTTTACCTTCCACCATGGGTCCAGATCTTGAGCGCGAGGCATCCATCCGGTTCCTCCTCTTCGGAACGGGTTAAATCCTGCGTAGGCTGGATGGTGCTCCATGTCAACGTAACTAGATGACGTCATCTGGTCGTTTAGTATCTGATTTCCGCCGACACCCAGTCTGCTATCGCATTCTGAAGAACGTCAACGAAATGTTTGTTTATAATTCCGACTTTTTTATGAATCGATTTTCATCCTTCACTTACATTGGGCCCTCAGGTCATCTAAATACCATGTGTATACTATACTCGCATACTCTCACCTTAAAAAGCATAAAACCCATTTTGTAACTGTTATAGTCACAATTATGATTTTAATAGTGTCACTTTCCCTCTAACAGAGCATGAGCTTAAAGACTAACACTTCCTTAGGACAGAGAAGAAAAATCAATCTGTACATCTAATCAAACATCATCTCTACATATCGTCGAATGGACTAGTAATAAAGTAAAGGTTATACATCATGCAAACGTCCTCGTTGATCCAATAATCATCTTCTTTCTATTTACCATAAACAAGACAGTGTTTCCCTTGTTGAAGAGAATGATCAAAACAAAATTTTAACGAGAATAAGAGAATGGTAAAAATAATCATATTTATTACACAGAGATGTGGGCGAATGTTAACCAATTCAAATGACAGAAGTTTGGCAAACCCCCCCCCCCCAAAAAAAAAGACCTTCTGATAGAATGAAAGGAATAAAGAAGACAGTAAACAATAAGAGATAAAGTATATTTTTTTTTCAAAAAACATTTTCAGACTTAACTTTATACAGGTAACGTAATTTCTTGTTTCTTCTTAAAGCTCATCCTAAAACTGTTCACAAAGAAAGCATACATTGTATTATCTCAAACCAAGTCGTAACTCTTTCGATTGTGTATTTGAGTAACTGATCATTCCGTATGTGGTTGAACAAATTAGTAACGTATGCTTTTTGTTCAGAACTTTCTTTTTAAAGTTTCTATTATCTAACAGGGCGTTATTACCATTGTCTTTGCAACCAAGGAATTCCAATCTCAGAGCGATGGTTTCATTCCCTGATGTGCTTGGGAACAGTTGTAACTCGGTTGTCCAGATAGGCGTTGGAAATTCAACAAAAGTTACGCACGATGGATCCATATTAACAGTGAAATTCTGGAGAAACAAAAAGTAACAATTTACTTAGTATGTTGATTATTGCCAGAGTATATTAAGTCATGTAAAGTATTGTAGAGTTTGTAATTATGTTGAATGATATGTAAGATTATGTTTCGATATGATTATGATATGTTTAAGGCGCTTAGAAACCATGTATTAAGCGCGGTAAAAATGCTAATTATTATTATTATTACTTGAAAAACATCAATTCAATCGACTTTGCTTTTAGTGTAGGAAAATCTAACTGCAATACGTTTCTGTAATATATTTATGATCAAACAAGTCTTTTTCTGGTAGAAGTGTTTCTAATGCATTTACCCTCATATAACAGTTTTAATTCAGAGTTCTCCTTCAGACCATAAAACCTGAGGTAACCTCTGCAGAACGCCCGGAAAACACTAACTGTTACCCATGTCTGTTCAGTCAGAACACAGTTGACAACCTTGAGGACCTCTCGGTAAATCGTATTTATTTCAGACACTTTGGAGGATAACATTTTACACTCTGCATTCTAACAAACACTTTATTGAAAAATGCCTCAAGAAATGAGGGATGGCAGAATAAATGTTTATGTTTTCATTTGAAAGTGGCGCAGTCCAGTTCCCCCCTTCCATCGTAGAAGACAGCAAATGTGGCAACAGAATTCAGGAACGAACTAGAAATGTCGCTTTGGCGACTGGTATGCCTCCGCCATAATGCATGATTTTCCCAATAGGTCTAGATAGTACATGTGGACACTGTGTGATTACATTTTCACAAAATTGGTAAAATATTGGAATGACAAGTTTGTCACAAATGTGTTGAATGTTCACCTTCCTTGACGTAGGTTTAATTGGATGAAAAGGAGAGCATGTATCTAGGGATTTAAGGACTTTAACTTGACTTTGACCCATTCATACATTTAGGCATTGAGTAATTTTCAAGGTACAGGTGTGGAGAAAAAGTGCAATTTCTGAATTGAATAGTAAATTGTTACCATTTTCATCTGGCCCTTGACCCTAAAATTCATAAGATAATTACTTTCAGGTAGAACATGCATAATATGTACTAAGTTTCAAGGTAACTTGAGCCACTTCCGAGATATGGAGGAAAAAGTTAGTTCAGCACTTTCACTTGATCTTTGACCTTTTGACCTTTGAGGCAAAAAGAGAGAAAAAAAACTTTCCAGAGAATTTCTATTAGATTACACACGCATACACCAAGTGTAAAAAAATAACCCTGCTGGCATTGCATAAATATGAGGGTAATAGTAAAATTTTGAAGTCTTGCACTTGACCTTTGACCCCTGACCTTTGACCCCATGAACCCTACATTCTCTAGATAATCACTTCCAGTCAGTACATGTATATACTATGTTCCATGAAGATACCTTGAACAATTTTCCAAGGTACGGAGAAAAAAAAGAAGTTTTAATATTTTTACTTTACCTTTTGACCTTTTACCTTTGACCTCATGACTCGAACTTTCACCAAAGAATCTTAATTGGGTAATACATGTATACACTAAGTTTCAAGAAAATCTCTTCAGGCATTCAATAGATATGGTGGAAACAGTGAAATTTTATGTATTTGACCCTGACCTTTTGACCTTTGACCTTTGACCTCATGACCCAAACTTTCACCAGAGAATCTTAATTGGGTAATACATGTATACACTAAGTTTCAAGAAAATCTCTTCAGGCATTCAATAGATATGGTGGAAATAGTGAAATTTTATGTATTTGACCCTGACCTTTTGACCTTTGACCTTTGACCTCATGACCCAAACTTTCACCAGAGAATCTCAATTGGGTAATACATGTATACACTAAGTTTCAAGAAAATATCTTCAGGCATTCACTAGATATGGTGGAAATAGTGAAATTTTATATATTTGACCTTGACCTTTTGACCTTTGACCTTGAGCATGTGCACGCAAAAGTTGATAGGCACAACTTCACCCCCTAATACACATACATGCCAAGTTTCATTAGGATACCTCAACAGGTTTCGATAGTTACCTTGTCCACAAAATTCATTACGGACGGACGGAAGAACGGACGGAAGGACGGACGGACGGACGGACGGACGGACGGAAGGACGGACGGACGGACGGACGGACGGACGGACGGACAACCCGAAAACATAATGCCTCCGGCACCACTTCGTGGCGGAGGCATAAAAAGTGCACATACAGAGGAGCAATCTATAGGCTAGTGCAAGCCTCCCCCTCCAAAAACAAATGGATAGGTTGTTCCGAGCAATTTTCTGACAAGATGAAACACCAAAGAGATGATATAGACCTCTCTGCTTCTTTGCTTGTTTGTTTTTGACACTCCATTTACTTACAGTATTCCAATTTTGATATAAGGGTGAATAATATATATAGAAATATAGTTTTACACCTCTATATGAAACAAAATTTATTCGTACACGAAAGAAATGCAAGACCAACAACGAAACTGTTTGTTTGTTTGTTTTTTGTTTGTTTGTTTGTTTCTTTCTTTCTTTCTTTGTTTGTTTACCTTCGGTTCTCGTCGTCCTTGTACGGAATACAGCTTTGGAGTGTCATAGCCCATTAATCGGAAGGCCAGTTGAAACTGTAGTGTATATAAACTATCATGGTGTCCACCATCTTGAAGTAGGAGACCAGCAAGAACCATGCGCTCAGGAAAAGAAACCTGTGGCAGGAAAAAAAAAAGCAAACCACTTGGATCCTATCGATAATATGCATCAAGACAGCAAGTTGGAAAATTAAATTCTAAAGTTCTCATTAGCACATAAAAGCCAGAAATGTACCCTGATATATATTTTGAGATCTAACGTTCAGATATTTTCATGAAATGGCAGGCTATCAAGGTAAAGCTCTGATTTTTCGATCACCAGTAATATTGCTGTTTCTGTATCTGTTTTCCTTTGGATTTTATGATTATCTCATAAGCAGTGTCAATCTAATACTCAGTAATCACACATATAAGAAGTTCTACGTTATACCTCGTCATTGTGCGTCATGAGAATTGGTTCATGAGACGAAACATTTGTGTGTGTGTCATGGATATTCAAAATTCTTGTTTGATTCTTGTAATAAATCTTATCACGAGGGACATCTTTATGAAATAGTATTTGTCAAATTACCTTAACAAAATACTTAATCACTTGTTGAAAAAATACACATATGAATTTAAAAAAAAATAAAAAACTAGGTTGAACTAATGTGATATATTTGGTTTTATGCCACGAGATTCGTATTGTCTAAAAATTATTACCATCATTATCATTATCATTATCATTATTACTATTATTGCCATGAATTACCTTGATATATGGTCTCTCGTCGTCAGGGTCGGGTATCCAGGAGGAGTTGCCATAGAGACGCGCATAATGTGGGGCGTGGTCCTCGTCCAGAAAACTCGAAGCTACGATGTCATCATCGCCTATCCAGCCCGCCTCCATTCCCAGAGGAAACACGCATTTGCTTGTAGCCCACTCGTTATTGTTTTCTTTGTGAAAGAGATAAAGCAGAGTTCGTGACAAGTACAGTGTATACACCGAAATAAATACGCCCAAATACCTGAATACCATGTGTCGCTCACACACACCAACACACGGCATGCACTGTGTATATTATACTAATTTTCATATGCTGATAAAGCGTTGCAAAAAAAAAATGTGCACCTTTACATCCTTTGAAGAAGCTATATATTTCGTACGGAGTCAATTTTCTTTCCTCATTTCATGATATTCATAAATACGCAATGCAATGGAAAAATGCAAGGCAAAATACATGTAATTCGCAGCTTTTATGTGGGGTGATTCTTGTATTTTTGAACATGAATTAAATGAGAATTAGTAGTACCCTTCATATCAAGATGACATTGTTGCCTGGTAACAACCAAGCAGTATTGAATTTTAGGACAAAGGGTTTTCTTAAAAAAAAATAATTTAAACGTCCAAAATTTTATTTCTTTATCCTATGACAGTTTCTAATGGACTTTTGTAAATCTGAATTTAACGAACTTCAGGAACAACGAACCCATTTCACTCATTTTATCAACCTCAACAATAAAAAAAAATAATAATAAATGAATGTAAACGTCAGCAATTCCATTTCCTATCCTATGATAGTTTCTAATGGACTTTTGTAAATCTGAATTTAACAAACCTTCGGAACAATGAACCCATTTCACTCGTTTTATCAACCTCATGACATACTCGATACATTCCCATACTTGGATGGCACTCTCCACCCATCAGTTTGCTGTTAAGACACGGAAGTGTCACTCAAATGTCGGACAGGCTTTGACAGCTTCTTGTCAGGAAAATATAATATGTTATAAGGGTAGACAAACAAGAATAATGTATCTTTGGAACTTGTCCATTTCACTTTACTGGCATGTCCCCATGGTAATTGACTTTACAGACCCGGTCTGTACAGTCAATATTACCATAATGGACATTAAACGTGTTAATCCACTAGGCAACCTGCGTATACTAGTCTTGCTAGTCACTACTTATAAAGAGCAACCTCTGTTTGAGATAATAGAACCTTACATAACAAAAGAGAATGGACAGGAAAGATCCATCACTCACCCAAGTCCGGCAGAAACCCGTCACAATCTGTAAATTACAATCAGGAGGGGAAAACATACAAGGAAAAGTTAAACGAACGTTTATATTTGAAGGTGAGGGTAATATCATCCCACTTCATCCATACACAGCCACACGTATATGCTCGCAAAAATAATTACACTCATCCCTTCCTCAGTACAGTGTATAGTGTCGTCTAAGTTACATTTACAATAAGATGATGCTTTTTGCCATTCCAGCAATTACCATGAAGTAAAAAAAGTTTTTACAATGCTACCAATTGCACTGTAACTGAGGACTTACGTGTGGATTTCCTGACGAAGAGGTCGCTGTGGGTGAGAGTAAAACTGTTCACCAAGTCACCTTCGTAATACTCGCCAACTTCCGCGAACACGCACTCCTTCCACTGGAACGAAACGAACACTTGCCGGCACACAAAATCGGTGCGCTCGACGCACTCGCGAGTGCATCGTTCTTCCAGATCCAGCTCGAAGTCGTCGAAGAAGTGGTAGTGAACTTGCAAAGAGCGACCCCACACCTGTCGAATGTACAGGTCCGGGAAACGAACGAAGTCGTCCAGAACGCTAGAGTTACCTATAATAGAGAGTGATGATTTTGATTACGAAATACTGTACCTAATAATTATGATGATGATGATAATGACGATGATGATGATGATGATGATAATAATGATAATGATGATAATGATAATAATAATAATAATAATAATAATAATAATAATAATAATAATAACAACAACAATAGCAATAATAATGAAGCTTTATCTCTAGTAAAGGAGGTTCAGATTTTGAGCGAATTGTAAGTTCGAAAATATTGTAATGAATTAAGGGTGTATTCGAGAAAGAAGCATGGGTCAATTGTAAGCATATGAGTGCAAGTGTAAGACTGATAAATATATTCATGTTATTTATACTTTAATATTTTGGTATTACTAATTTGCGAAATAAAACATAATTTCAACTAATGCCTCATCAGAGAATGTGACTATCCTGCGACAAAATGATGTCCAAGGTCCGAGTTAGTAGATAACGGTAGTTTCTTCAAGCAAGGCTCATTTCTACACTGCCCAGTCATCCAGAGGGGACTGGTGGTTCTTTATAGTCGAGTTCTTATGGGCATTGATTGCTTCTTTCAGTGTTCACGTGAAGTGATCCCTAATCAAGATTTGAGCAACAACAGCAGCAAACCCAACAGACAACTTAAGGTGCGGCAAAGGTCAGAAAATGATTCATGCTAGCTACCGTATAGATTCTAATTGTCATGTGATATGATGTGAATACCCTCCCTTGTTTACAATTGCGATTTTTGACATGATTTTTGAAATATGAGCTTGCGTAACAATCATAATGATTGCACCAATGATAATGATAGTATATAGGCCCTGATAATTGATATGAAACCAATGCTGATTGTACGCAGTTACAATGAAAGTCTGACAAGTATGATAATAGCAACAAAAAAAGAAGAAACATTTCCACAGAGCTATAGCAGTGCGATGTTTCAAGGTCCATTTCAATTCTTCTTAATATTGAGATATCACATGCTGCAAGGATTAGCATAACAGATAGAAGATCACGCGCACACGCACACGCACACAAAACCATTTGGACATTAAAAAGCGACACCTGAAAATATCGATGCTTCGTTAAAATTTCCGTACATTTTGGTATTAGACAGTAGCTCCAGTCCACCGCTCCGTCCCAGTCCTCGTATACACACCATGGTCGGTCGAGTCCCAAAGGGTTTCTGCAGTAATTTTCCTTCAGATCTTGAACGGAAAAAAAAAATGTATTAAATTAAATGATGATTGAATCGTTTAAATTGCAATGATAATAGTTAAAAGTTCTACAGGAGCGGAATTTATCAGTACCAAAAACATTGAAAACATGATCAAGATAGGATGGGAGTCGGGGAAGCTATGAAATTGTGAAGTTTCAGGATTTTCATGAAACATTTTTCAACATGAATACACATATGAGTGTGTTGATGGTGCCATTGCCTCAAAACTTGTAATTATAGGCCCTATAGTTTTGTTTTGTTTTGTTTTGTTTTTATGAAATCTGTTATATCAGCCAGGAATAACAGCGTGTTCCAAACATTAATTTTATGTCGGGAAAATTGAATTTTCGTCAATGGAAAATTGTAAGATTGTGGCAGCATCAACTCACTCATTTGCAAATTCATATCAACTGTTAATAAACTGTTCAACAGAAATTAGCTAATCTTCAACATTTAATAAACTTCTTTATTTTTGATCGGGTTTTGATGAACTATTTCTTGTTGTGCTTTTAAATAGTTTTCCTTTCTGAGATCAAATTATTTCTTTTTCAGAATTGTCATAAAAAGGATTTCATAAAGCCGGCGGCAGATGTTTTGCAAGTTTTTTATTCCGTAGGTTCGTCACTCCAAATGTTCGCAATTCCTAAATTGAAATTAGTTGTGTTATTCGTTATAATGAACATAATTTAATAATGAACATAACTTCAACATACATGTATCTTTTTATCCCAAGACCATGTCATGTGTTAGGCTTTCTTTTTTTTTTTGACACAAATCATTCAGTTCTAATTCAATTCATTTTCGAAACAAAATATTCCTTCAGAATTTCACATCAAGTACGATTTCTTATTGCTGAATTATTTTGTCATTACAGCTGTAAGCCTTTAGTTTGTTGTTGTATAAGATATAGGAGACCTGACCATTGAAGACATCCTTATGAAATTCGTGAAGTTGGTCTTTATTCTTCTTCTTTAAAAAAAAAATTATTCCAAAATGATAGTTTTTGTTTTAAGGAAAGAGAGTATAGAATGGACTATTAGTCTAGAAAGGACTATTCTGCTGTGCAATGGTGGAGATTAGGCCTACCCTATACACCCTATCATAGTTTCATTTCTTCAAAATCTGAAATTTAGATTAAAGCATTATCATGCCGTGTATGCGGAATATCTGATTGTAAGCATCTATATTAAGATTCACTTGACGATATTTTTATAGCGCATTATTGTGAGCAAGAAATTTTTCACCGTATTCCAAGAAGGCGCCGTCCTCTAACTCTTCCAAGTCAACGTCCTTCCAGTACAGACATCTGTAACCATTTTCTGTGTACTGCGCAGTTCCCCTATAATCAGTGCCATTAGTGCCTTCGAAATAGCAGCCTGATCTTTCTGCGTCAAAAAAAAAGAAAGAAAAATAATACGGCAGCACACACACACACAGACACACACACACACAGACACACACACAATAAAAACAGAAACCACACATAATATCATTAACTTTGCAAAGAGAGTTAAACGGTTGTGGTCCTAATCGAGACCAAAAGTGACTCAGATAGTGGAAAATCTAAACAAGAAGAAAAAAAAAAAGGTGTCGCCCCAAAATTAAACATCAAATACAAAGAAACATGAACAACTGCAACAAAAATACGAAAAAGTACAAGTGTTTAGATAAGTGTGATGTTGGCTGCAATGATGATATTGAATTAAACTGTCGCGAATTAAGATCGCGTCTTTTCAAATCAACTTTTTACTTTGTGACGTTAGATTTATTTTGTCTTTTGTCTTTTTATTCGTGTCACTATCAATTTTCATCAACGATCAGGATAGTACCATTAAATTGATTATCATAAAAATGGATTTCATTGAAATCAGCGATCATTACCATTGCACAATGGAATATCACAATTCTCTCTCCAACCGTAGCTTGAATAACACTGCGGCAAAATCCAGCCATCGTAGAATCGACATTTCGCGTCTTGAGATTCGGCTGAAATAAAGGAGAGAGACGACGAAAACTAAACCTTCGGATGCTTGGAGGTGTAATGAAATCAATTTGAAAATAACCATCGAAGCTCTACAGATATTTCTCTGAAATTGAGCCACTCTTCGACCGCATGGATGGTCATCTATAATATTTGAAACAACATCACCCGGGTTCACAAGGAAGCTGGGCAGGTTATTAGATGACTGCAAGGTCGCTTTCCTATGCTTTATGGTTTGATGGTGTGGCTTCTTGGTCAAGATGGTGAAACCATGGAGCTACTTTTTGGTAGCTCCATGGTGAAACATTACATCATGCATTTCACATTTTCTGGATTCAATCTTGTGAGCGATTCGATATTTAATTAAATTGAATTGAAGTGGTTTATTGATTAAAAAGAAATACATATACAGTAAAACATAGCAGCCAAAACGCTAAATTGCTGTTTATACTTAACAATGATTAAAAATTGCACTGAATTACACACTGAATAACTCTAAGTATAAATTTGAAACAATGAATATGGAATTAATCGTATATACAACCTAAAAATTTAATTACCATGTAAAAATATTAAGATATATATAAAAACGGAACATGAATCTGGTTTCTAACTTCCTTTAGATGTATTACAACAGCAACCAAAATATACATTCTCATTATCATGATTATAATATTAGAACAAAAAGTAAAAAAAAAAAGAAATAGTCTCATTCACTTGCGTGAACAAAGATCATTACATTTTGAAAACTATAAGAAACTTAGGTGCCACAGATGAACTCAGTGTATTCGTTCAAAACCGATGTTCCTTTTATACCGGGAATAACTGTTCTTAAAGAACTACGAGGCTCATGGAAGGGATTAATCACTGCCGTCAACACTCGCAAGTCATTTTCCCATCATTTCTCCGATTTTAAAGCAGTTTTCATTGATGTCTTTCTTCAGTGTCTTCGACCGTTGTTGACTTTATCAATATTTTCTTATAACTTAAAGGGATGGATGGTATGGTTTGTGTTGAAATGGAGATTCAGAATTTAACTTTTTGCGAGATAATCAGAAACCACATTTGAATTGATAAAGAGCATGCAATTCTAAGAGGAATTAGGGCCTAAATGTATATTTGATTAAAAATTAAAATGACTGACATTTCCAGAAACAAAGAGGTCCTGATTAAAGGTGGAACCCATCTTTTATTACGAACACGTTGTTTTACTTTGTTGTTTGGATATCTCGGCCATTTCAAAACAAATTTCCATCAGGTAAACTTTCAATTCCTCTTAGAATTGTTTAATCTTAATATTTCGTAAAAGTGGTTTCTAATTATCAGACAAAACGTTAAAGCCTGAATTCCCATCTCAATCAAAATATACCATCCCTTTAAATGAGATTTTTTTTCCTCTTTTTTAGAACACTATATAAAGAAGATAACAATGACCATTACAGTTCCAAAAAACCGTTTTCTCTCTTCCCATTTGTTATTCCTTATGCGATAATAAATGTGATAGTTGGCATGATGTAGACAATATATGCATCTATTCATAATGTTGACGAAACATTATGACGAATAAAATATTAGCTTGTCTTCGTGATTACATCAAAAGTAGTGAAGGAGTGAAAGTATACATCCGCCACGTTTAATGGAAAGGGCTTCACAAGCATGGAAAATATGATTGATACTATAGCTTAGAAGAGCTGGTAAGGTATTTTAGAGTAGGTAACGATGGTGAAAGTTTGTATGCAAAATGAAATGGTTTAGAGAAAAGATATAAAACACAACATATGATATTAATACACAGTGGAATATTAGTAAATCATATTCGTATTTTTGAATCCACCTGTGATATATGATAAACCTCGACAATCACGTCCATTTCAAGAAAGATATTATCATTATTTTAAATACGAACCATCTGATAAACAATATTCTCCATTTATGTGCATCACGGCTCTAGGTGACAGTTTTGCCACAATCGTAATAGCCGTTGAAAATTTCTAATTACACCCATACAATTACTGTACCACAGAGTTTGCTCTCCGTCCTAAACCGAGATTCTATTCCAAAATTATATTTTTCAGGCGCTGTGTTTCCAATCTCAATGTATTAATGTATGTGTGTGTGTGTGTGTGTGTGTGTGTGCTTCTTTCTTTCTCTCTCTCTCTCTCTCTTTCTCTTGCTTCTCCCTCCATCTCTTGAAAGTAATGATCTGACATCTCGCTCGAAATGGACTATTAGCTGTTTGACGGACCGATTCTAAAGAGCAAACATTACACCATTAGCCATTCGACAAATTCACTTAGCCGTAAGAGAAAACACTGAATCAGAAGCGCAGCGGCACCATGCTTCTTGACATAATGACATTAATCTTCTCTACTGCACATGACGAGTGTACGTTTACGTGTCCTTTTATCAATGTAACTTTGTCATACACGAGATTGTCGCAAACGACCCGTCGAACGAATATTATAACAATATATAATTACATAATATAGAATTTTCAAAGTCTTGAATGAACATTCATGCGTTGAAGTTTTTTCGATGTCTTTGCCTGATGTAACTTCATTGTTCCACTACCTTATCGAAACGTTTACAGTCCATTTCAATCAATTAAAGAGATGAAGCATTCCATCTGCAAATAGATCATTAAATAAAGGAATCCATTACGGGCCGTCTATCCATCTTATTCAAGGGCGCTGAATGAACAGCTGACAGAAACAAAGCATGATTTATTTTTTTAATTTATTAATGTAAGATTTCATTGTCTTGTCTCTAGAAAAGAAAAGAAATAGCAAAAACAAAACGGGGAACAAAATGCCATCGTAACTTGAAACAAGCATGCGGTGTTAGCTATGGGTAAGAAGTGAATTTAACCGTTTCAACCTGCCAAGATATTGCCCTTTTTTAGCTACAACAATGTCCGCAATCTATGGCTGCGACTGGAAAAAAACCCCCAAAAAACAAAGATTGAAACTTGAATTGTACGCAATGTGTAATCTTATAGGTACATCCATCAGGTTTTTTGTCAGTGTTTTCTAGTATGCCACCTAGCTTTATAGGTTCGCCACGTCTGTTCTACATCCATGTTATGTGACACTAATCATGCCCATGCTTTCATCTCTTAGATACGAGTCATTTAATGTATCGCATAGCTCATGTTGATGAGTTTCCAATTCCTCTATAAAGGCTAAGCTGCAACAATGTTTTCACACACCAGGGGCAGATGATAACATTCAATTATTCATTTAGTTCATTCATTCACTTTGAAGAACAATGCTTTCTGCATTGTTCTACAGTACTTCATAATTACAGTTCCATCTCAATAGGTGCTACATTATTCGTTTCGGAAAGTGCATGTCGATCTATTCTTCTCTTATCCAGAATCACTATTTGTGTTGTTTGGGTCCCCCCCCCCCCCCATCCATTACTCATCCGCCATAAACCCCGAGAACCGCGGAGAACCGCCACAAAAATTAAACATGTTTAATTTTTCGTCGCGGTCTTGGCGGTTTGAAATGGACCGTGTTCAAAACGCCGTCCACCGTGTAAACGGCTCCTCCGTGTTTGCACCGCAAGATCCGTGATAATACCGTGTCAACACCGCCATAACTTTTCATGCAAAACAAATGTTGATTTTAAAAGAGAATAATGCCTCCGGTGACACTTCGTGGCGGAGTAATAAAAAATGGGGAAAAAAGCAAAGATGAACCCATAATACTCGATCGGATAAATACTATATTGAATGCTAAAGTTTCATTACTTTTTTATTTTAACACATACAGTAAAACAGAAAATTTAATATTCAAAAGGTTGGTAGGTTTGTTGAATAGTACATCACTTACTTTAAAAGGCGTGTTCATAATTTTATCAAAGCTTGATTGCTTAAAAGATGGCCAGCTACGTGAACCTGTAAGTTATACAAAGAAGACTTATGTAAATATGTTGGGTTCTGCTTTCGTGATTATGTATGCCTTTTTGTAAGAGTACATGTTGATACAGATATGTTGAAACTTAAGAAAGTATAGGCACTGGCGTAGCCGGGGGGGGGGGGGCGATGGGGGTGATTATTATCAAATCAAGATCAAATCCTGGCTACGCCGTTATAGAGGGAAAAACGATGTTGAAACTTGAAAAAAAAAACACCATTATTATGTTACGTGAACCTGTAAATAAACAGAAAACTATGTAGATATACTATATTCTTCTTTGATATTATGTATGTCTTTTTATTGACTGTTGTTAGAGATATGTGAAAAGGGAAAAAAAGAGAGAGATGTCGAAACAAGCAAGTACTTCTACATCACTTGATATACCTGCAAATGAACAGGATATTTGTAAACTGTTGGATTCTGCTTTGACAATTATGTCTTTTTAATAACAGTTACTACAAATATTTTAAAAGCTAAGAGAGAGAGAGAGAAAAGAGCATGTTGAAACTTGAAGACAACTGCTTATTGCATCACTTATGTCAATCTGTAAATACACAGGGGGTTACAACGTTTCGCAATTTCTTTTGAATTGTGTATACCTAACAAAGCAATACCTCCTTGATGTAACCCATTGAAGACGAGTGAAAGGGCTCTGATTGCATCCAACTACAAGGGCTTGGTATGGACTCCTCCACCTTTCGGGGAGATCCGTGTTACTACCGCGCCAGTCCGTGTTAGCGCCGTGTTCAAAACGTGTTGAGAACGTAGTCACATCGCGTTTATTACTTTCCGCCATCGTTGGGACACGGTTCACGGTGGTTTGAGAACCGCCATGAACCGCCATCTAAACCGGCGATGTGTGAGCCTGGCAATTGCATGGAAAGATCTCTTCAGTTCTCATCACCTCCGTACACTGCCTTATGTGAACCTTATCTCTTCGTCTTTCCCATTTATGTTTATATTTGGATGTGGAATAGTCTCCCAAATGATGTTAAGCAGTGTGTCTCTATGTCTGCATTTAAGAGAAAATATAAAGAATGTATTGTAAAATCATATAAGTGCAATAGTGCCTTCCTGCAATAATCCCCATTATGTATATATATATATATATATGTAGTTTTCGTTTTGTCTTGGTTTGTTTTGTTCTTTTTTTTTGTATTATGTCATAATTGTTACATTTTGCTAAGGAGAAGCCTTGACAGGTCAATGGCCTTTGCTTCTTCCTCCACACTCTGTAATCCATATGATTGACATGTTGTCCTGTATATTGTTCATTCTTTTTACCAGTTGTGCAAGTTGTGGAAATAAATGAAATGAAATGAAATGAATGAAATTTATTGATTTGTATTGTAGTTGCTATATTGACAAGGGATAAGATTTTTTTTTTATCAGCATACAATAGAAAAAAGATATACTGAAACAAAAACAAAAAAAAAACAGAATTGTTTGTAAAACCTCAATACCAGTTTAACACATAAAATGCGATCAGTCAGCCCTGGCGGAGGATCAAAATCATCATCACTATTAACGACTAATGGGTTTGGTGAGGTGTTTCATCCGGTAATTGACTGTTACGCACACATATCCACACACATACCTACACCATTGTACACACATACAGACACACACACACACACGCGCGCGCGCGCACACACACACACACACACACACACATACACATTAACGGTAATGTTGACTGGTCATCGTCCGTTCTTAAAGTAGTGGATGCCTTTGACGATATCGCTTTGTCATTAACACTTATTTCACCTAAGGGAATTTGAAGCTAAGGATATTTGCTGCACCTCCGTAAACTGTCTCGTCATTGTTGTTGTGATCATTAGTACATTAGCAGGCTCTGTTTGGTAGTTACATCAGCAGGTCCCGCTGGCAAGCAAGTCGGCTTAAACAAAAGTTTTTGTTTCCACTTTTTTCATTTTTTGAATCCACTTTGTTGTTGTTAAGTGGAAATTAAATAAATCACCAACGTATCGTCTTATTTTTTTATTTTCCATATATCCTCGCCCCCGCCAAAGTATGATCCAGATTAATCAATTAAAATTCTAAAAATGCAGAAAGTCCTTCCCGTGAATATCCTATCCCATCCTTCGCTAGGTCGACGTCAGAATTTCGAATACTGTCAGTATTAGATATGAAAACACTCAGAAACTTTTTTTTTCTCTGCACATTGATTAAAATAACCAACGTAAAGCATTTTCATCAACAGTTTTCCGAATGGGCTATCTAACTTGTACATCAGATTTTTGAATTTCATTATTGCGCATAGCTGTTAGATTTTCAAATGATTTCAGCAGTAGATTAGAACATCACTCAACAATTAAAGGATATACGTTTTTAGTGTTTTTTTTTTCTTTACACTTTGAGATAACGTAGAACTTTTTGGACAATTTCTTTTTTCTTTCAAAAATGACACCCAAATTGCGCACCAAAATTTCAATTTGAATTTCAATTCTAAAAGTTAGGAGCCTCTCTCGTTTGGCAATGTTGGGAGGAAGGGGGGGGGGGTTCTCCCCTCCAAAATCTTCCTCCTGTTTGGTCGTACGTTCCCTTGCTTGCGTGTCTCTGCACAAGATTAGTTGAACATAGGCCCTTCTTATTATTGTTGCCACCCCCCCCCCAAAAAAAAAGGGGGGGGGGGGTCATGCCCCTCCAAGACCCTCAATCCCGTTGGTCGCTTCATTCCCACAGAATGGTGCATGATTTCCAGTTCTCGCTAAGTGAAAAAAAAAATCTAGCTACGGACCTGTTAATTTGCAATTTCACTCTATACTCATTTTCTTCATTTAACACACATGCACTTTGCTCGTAACAGAATTATGCAAATTTACGAGGTAATGACATAACCTAGTACTCTCTCTTTGATGTGTTTACAAAAAATATCAAAAGATGTCTCTTTGTGGTCTATTTTGGTCAATAGTTTTAGCGAATGCAACTATTTCAAAATGCATTGCTCAATTACTCTAATGCCATTGCTCAATTACTAAAACACAAGCATTATAATGTTGATTCCAAGAAACAACGTTCTGTTTATTATCTCATTTCGAAAGAGGAATGCGGTGAAGGGGATTGTGTTCAGATCACACTGAAACCCTTATGGCCGCGATACCTTCACCTCGTCTTATTTGAGTACAAGGTTGCCACCCACTGACCCATACTATTTCATGGTAAACGTGGAGTGAAAGAAACAAATGTCCATCACTGATATTAATTTTCCCTTTATATCCCATTTTGATGGAACTCCCATTTCACCCTATCTATGATTTCAGCTTTAAAGAGCATTTTAGACTGATATTCTTGACATGATACTTGAGGACTACACAGAGAAATCCCTCGTTTCCCAACGTAAGTGTCATTTACAGGCTCGGTGAAGTAACGGGGCAAGCGAAGACTCTGTTTGTCTCCGGCGAGTATTGTATCAACGCCGGCGTCACAGTGTCCCGAATTTGAGCAAAGATGGACATAAGAAAAGAAATGTTCAAATTCTGTTCTGATCATATACACATTGGGTTCTGCATGAGGGCATCTTCAAGCCATCGTTTAATTGCCGATGAGTTTCTCAGGCTGCTACCAAAACATCGTACTTGCTTTCGCTTTTGATCGGCTTTTAATCAAGTTCGGGGGTAACACTCTCGCGAAATTGAAAATTCCATATCCGTCAGTGTCCGTATGACCATATTGTATCAATTTCGGGACAGTCACGACAGTGAGATGCCAGCCAACTCTAGGCGTCACATTGTCCCGAAATTGAGCAAAGATGGACACACGATAAATGAAATGTTCAAATTCGGCTCTGATTGTATAAACTTCCTATCATTTATGGGGGCATCTTAAGCCATCGTATATGACCGTCGATGGAGTATCTCAGGCTGCGGCAGCAATGTCGTAAGCTGCAGCAATCCTTGGCACGTCATAAAATTGCTCGAAGATCATGCGAAGATTTTATTTTGTAATATAAAAGAAAATGCATCTTCGTGTAGCCTTATTGTGTGGTTCGGATGTCATCGTGTGACCTTCTGCAGGCATTGTATTTGCTTCGGCTGTTGTGGTACAACTTCGTGCGAAATTGAAAAATTCCGTATTCGTATGGCCATATTGTGCCAACTTCGGGATGTGACGCCACACTTACCACATCTTTACATGAACAATCAGCCAGGCAGCAATTGTTATTCAAGTAACCATGATCATGTAATGTTACGCTTACCTCGTAAACATGATCTCAATGATTATTTTACCAAGTGGTACAGCTTTTTTTTAAACAGTCATAGGTCAAGATTATGTTTCTTTTCATGCATTTTGCACGTCCGCTGCTTGCATGTGCAGGGCTTTACAAGGGTCATTCCAAGACACACAAAAATGTTCTGCCTTTGGTCTGGTTGCTTTAAACACTGATTACGGTGGGAAATATTATGAGAGCACATTATACCGTTTTACTCCAAACATATTCCACTCCAGTGGCGGATCCAGGGGGGAGAGCACCGGGCGCCCCCCCCCCCCCCTTCATTTTTGATAAAACAAAAGAAATAAAAAGAAAAAATGGGGAGGGGTGTGTGGCCCCCCCCCCTTTAATTTTGTAAAGGCGCCCCCTTTTTACGGAATTCCTGGATCCGCTCCTGCACTCACACTCGAGCTTTGTGGTCTTGTGAGAGGAGTTCATTTCCAGTGCAAACTGAGTGCTGTTCACTTTGACTTGTACTAGGTGTTACGAAAAACATTTCCCACTTTTGGTCCTTAATAGTTAAAAAGCTATATATCAGATAACACTGACATTGATATGGGCAATAGCTGAATAGTGTACAGTTTTGTTGGCGGTACTTTAAAAAACATGGCACAAATCAGTTTCATTAAATTCAATATTTATTGAAGTTGGGTTTCAGGTTTTGCAATGTTTGTTTGATAAGTACTTTATTTTCTGCAAATCAATATACATAAGTTACATAATAATGAACATGTGAGAAATATACAAAGTAAATTTAAAACAGAGTCGTTTGACTTGCATAAACAACGATATGATAGGAAATTAATGATATAATATACAGTATGCACGTCTATGCAGCAGGGATTACAATAACAAACTTATTGTGGTTAAGAAGCGATTATGCAGAGAGCCGCCATTGTAAGCATTGCTTGAAAAAATGGCCGGCCGTCTGTACTAAATTGTAATTTTGTACAGGGGTCAATTGGTGTGTATGGGAGTGTGTGGTTAACACCATGACAATGGTCCTGAACAATGGCCAGGATTGGAATACTCTATTACATATTCATGAGAAATTCCACTATCATAATAGCTAGTCCTTATTCATCCTGAAATGTGGTGTATGCAAGCACATGAAAACATGTGCTTATGTTTTTTCATGTGCATGCATTTTAACCCTTTAAAGTGGGATTTCACGGAGCACGCGAACGATTTGCGAAGGACGCGAATGGCAAAATCCAGCATTCGCATTTTGGTCTGCAAAAGATCGCCAAACGAACGTGAGGGTTCGGAAGCGTCGTCAATTGTTCGCGAATGTCGTTTTTCCTTCGGCGAGAATTTCAAAAAAGTTTGAAATTTTCTGCGAACCTTTTCCGCACACTTGGTCGTGATTTGCTCGTGAATTGTTCTCGAAAGTGTCTTCAAAGCCTCGTCATATGCGCAAGACCTTCGCAAGACACGCGCGACGTTCGCAAAATGTTCGTGAAACCCCAAACAGACTCCGAAACTTTGGAGAATGTCTCGCGTATGTTACGCGAAATCTGCAAAGTTTTTCCGATCATTTTACGACGTAATCGCAAACTGTTCGCGTACCTTTTGAGACATTCTCGCGAACGTTTAGCGCACGTTTGGGGGATGTATGACCTTTATTGACCTATATGCACGTTTTCTGCAAATAAAAATCGTAGCATACACCTAAACATCAAACAATTATTAACAACTATAGTAACAAAAGAAATTAAAGACTAGCAAAGAGAAAGAAGTGTTTGATATACAAAATAAATCACAGAATACAGTTAAAATTAATCTAAAGTATGTAAAATGTCATTTGAAGTATAGAGATTATGTGTTGGAGGAACTGCAAAAAAAAAACAACATATTATGCTTTACTAGTGGAGGAGATACGTCCTAGGAAAAAAAAAATGTAGGCAAGCACACAATAGAAAAATGAGAGAAAAAGAAAGGAGAAATAGAGGAAAGAAAAAAAAATCAACTCAAGACAGCTTCCACCTCTCCTTGGGTACATTTTCTCCCATGATTATTGAAAATTTTTCGTTGTTCGCATTTCCGTCGCGTGTTCTTCGTGTACGTAACATGCTGTACTTTAGCAATGATACACACGACATTCGCACATACGTCGTGGAAACTTCGCACAAATTGCGCAAGAATAGTTTTCGGCTTCATTGTCGGAAAACATTCGGAGAAAAACTTTTCCGAATGTTGGATTTTGTCATTCGCGTCCTTCGCAAATCGTTCGCGTGCTCCGTGAAATCCCACCCTTACCGTGAATTCAAACTAGCAGTGCCCAGGGCAATTCATCATGAATTATTAATAAAGCATTCATGTTCTTTGGAGCAAGAGTCCAGAAGCCTAGTCAGCATAGCTCTGAAAAGGTAGTATTCGTTGCATTCATGTCTATTGTTCAGGGTCATTGTAAGCACACACTCACATACACATCATTGGTTCTTGTGTAAAGTTCAATTTTGTACAGAGGGTTCAAATTTGACCAAAATCTGGGACTTGTCTCTAAAATAAATCATGGATTTAACGAAACTGATTCACACTCTCATATTCAAATTACCTCCAACTAAATTGTACACTTTTCAGCTATTACTCATATCAATGACAGTGTTATCTGATGTATAGTTTTCGAACTATTAAGGATCAAAAGTGGGAAATGTTTGTTGTAACATATAGTATTATAGGCCTGCCCACCTGAAATCATCGGTTCGAGCCTTGGTTCGATATTTTGTGTTTCTTACAATATATAGTATGATAACGTTATTCTTTGTTGTTGTTGTTGTTGTTTTGTTTTGTTTTGTTTTGTTTTGTTTTTTTGTTTGTTTTTTTTTTTTTTTTGTTTTTTTGTTTTTTTTAAGGATGGAAGAAAGTGCACCAACCTACCGGCCCACGGTGGCCCATTTACGCAGGAATGACCGCAGCTAGAGTACGAGCAGTACTCGGACACGTTGCCGTAGTAATCCGTCGCATTGAGAGCACTGATGCAGTCCCACTGAGCGGAAACTGCAAGGAAATGATGAAAGATTAGCAACATTCAGAGTTTTTCTAAAAAAAAAAAGAAATACGAAGAAATCATATTACATATAGAATGTAACGACTTTCCAAGGGAAACGGGAAGGAGGGGTAATAGCTCACCTCCTCCCCCCCCCCCCAGAGTGCACCCCCCCCCCCAATGCACACACACACACACACATGCACACTAAAAGATATTCCTCGGCCCCTGGCATTGATAAGGTGGTAACTGTTGTAAAACGAACCAGATTTCCGCTTCCTTCATCATTTTCTTTTTGTAATGATGAATGTAAAACGCACAACATTTTCAACAATACTAATATCTTAACAACGAATACAGCTGATGGACATTCAAATATTAAGAGCTGCTTACGTACACGTTCGAACGTTCTAAAGAGAGCTAATTCCGTCTATGAACTTAACCATTTTTATCTTAAAACGAATTAATGTAATATATCTTAATGTTTAAAGGTATTCTTTTATCTCGTTCTGTCAGTAATTCATCGCTACGTCCGGTCTTTGAAAGCGGTCTGCATGTCTTGCTTATTCTCAACCGACGTATAAATGACGCAAGTTCAATTTCAAGTTCTCGTTTTTCCTCGTTGCACCTTCTTTAAAGTAGTTCACGTCATGCAGTGTTACTTTACGCGGCAACAAAATTACACTGGTCTAAACGATGTTATAAAAATCATATTGATGATTGTTAAAGATGATGTTTCAGGACATCATCTTCAACAATCATCAATATGATTTTTATAACATCGTTTAGACAGCGTGGGGTTAATGAAAGCTTGTTGAGCCCTAGCTTGAATTCTGCGGACAATTATATCTCGCCTATATATTCTTTAAGCCACGTGGTACACAATGTTATACAAGTATAAAAATATTAGATTCAACACTGTTGTACAATTTGTTCCTTTCATTTGTTCTTTTATCATTATTATTTCATCATCATTTGGTTCATTTCAAATCTGCATTTATTCTTGTTGGAATCGACGGACATTAAGTGATTAGCAGCAAATTTGGCAAAGGAAAAAATAATAGTTTACTACCAACATAACGGTCGTCTTCTAACATGTCTAACAACGAGAATCCAGATGGACAGCTCGCAATACAGACGAGTTTGGAGAAGACTGTTTCAAACACCAATCTCATAATAATGGGCCTCTCCTATCAGCGGTTATCGGCAGAGACAGTACAAGCGAGCATTACATAATTAATGTGAGCGAAAAGGCGGCATAATGTCATCACTAAATCAATTATCTCGACATGCAATTTTCAGAGGTTATCTCAAATAGGTTGTTTTGAAAAACATCAAACAATGGCCTCATATCTCATTTAATTGTTTTTCCCCGCATATCGCATATCCTATAGTAACCTCTCCTTCCGAAAATGACAACAATCATATCATTGTTCATATCTGAAGTTTTGACAGCTATGCAATTATTACGTTGTCATTTACTAATGGATCTTTGCATATTGTGTGGAACTTTTGCATTCCCCCTATCCAATCGATACAAAACTATTGTAAAGTAACAATATTCATTTGCGCAAGCGCGTGAAAGACATACTGAGATAAAACAATTGGGTAAATACGAATACATACATGAAATAGATATCAAACAACCAAATAGTATAATCCATTATACGTATGTACACCTCCTCCATGTACATACACCTGCATAGACGCGTAACATACAAATATCTTGATATTCGTGGAACCAATTAAAGCTAATCTATATGTAGCACTGGAATGATATAATGGAAGCTAAATAACTTCACTAAAACACGACGTACATTTTCACTTCCCATAAAGATGACTACAGTGGTTAATTAAGTCTGTAACAGTATATAGGAGATGAAGACTAAAGGACGGGTGACAAGAATCGAAAGGTTGAATCGGAAGAACAGTGCAGAACAATACTCTGAGCAATAATATCACTGTGTCAATGTGAAGAGATAGAGCTGTGTTTTCAAAGCATCACCAACATCACTGGTTACATCAGAGAAAAGACAGCGACTTAAAAACAACAACAACAACAACAACAACAACAACGAAGAGCGCAACTTTCCTCTAATCTCAGTTTGACATACTGATTATGAAGCGATTCATTAGCCGGAAACATTCGTGTTTATCTCTTTTCTTACAGATTTAATACACCGTATGTTTCTTTTTTTTTTCTGTTTTTAAAAAATAATGTGCGTTTGAGCGTGTTCTTCAAAGAACTGATGTTTATATTGAAGGTATTGTAAGCAGTTACCATGAGTTGTAATTTGTACTCAGCACTAACAGAACCAAAAAGTGTAAACCCGTCATAATCGGCATTTAACTACACTATCTTAACTACAATGAATATATGTATATATATATATATATATATATATATATATATATATATATCCACTTTGAGAGGTGAATTAATCAGTCCCTGACAAGGAATTGTGACAGGTTATCGATCACCATGGCGACCAATGGATGTTCAGATGTAATTGTGTCTCTTTTAATTCGGTAATGACACGGATAATCTCCGATGCATTCAGTTAAGGCCTACCAACAGGCATCCCTGCCTATAATAGTGCATGGTTCAATGGCACAAGTAAAACTATCCTCACCGTATAAGATAGATAAATGACTTGATATTGTTTTCAAGATAGTGATTAAGAAGAGTTTATTAATTGTTATATTCTTGACAAGCTGATATTTGCACGGCGAGACCATTGAAAATAAAGTCTTATTCAATCGTCATGTTGGTGAAAAGTTTATCGATTACCATTATGCAATTATCACAGATCAACTTTTGATTTGTCCAAGTAAAAACCCTTTCATCATCCCGCAACATCCGTGTATTTCTCTTTTCTTAGAGATTTAATACACTGTTTGTTTCTTTTCGGTCTGGTCTGGGAGTGTCAAAGTTGTTCCTGTACCCCCTCGGGGGAATACGGTTCTCCGACATCCGAATAACAGGTACCGGGGGCCCTACATGAAAGGACAGGATGACATCTTTTTTTTTTTTTCGGGGGGGGGGGGGAGGGTTGTCTTAAATTTCACTTTGATGTTTTATCAAATATTTTGTTTCATGAAGTGTGCAATCTGAAACAAGAAAAACGTTTTCTTCTCGATGTCTTTTTTTTTTTTTTACTTATCCACTGACCTTACATTTCCTCAGATTCTCACTCAATGAACATGTTAATTGATTTTAAATATACAATACAAAGTTGTATGACAAACACTGTAAGATTTTTACAGAATAGGGGGTGCAATTAAAAAGCACGGCAAGTTTGCATTCTCTCAATCCACTAACAGTTGCTTTGATGTCTTCGCGCAAAAAAAAAAAAAATGAAAAAAATAAAGCATCGAACGTGGAGCGAGATGCTTAGATACGAGTTGTCAATAATGATACATTGCAGGAAAAAAAAAAGATATCCAGTAAGTATGTATATGAAGTTATTGGCGTCAAACGTGATTTATGCTTTGTACACATAGAGAATGAAACAAGTATATTAATTCATGCCCAAAGAATCATTCAAACCAAGCATCAATAAGTATATTAAGAATGCTAATCACTCACAAATTATCATGTCATCTGACAGTGTCTGAGTTTAAGAGTAGTATAGTAAGCACTAAAATGCAACATAAAAAGGGAGGTACAGTTTTCTATATACAATGAA
The DNA here is from genome assembly GCF_964275005.1 of Diadema setosum. Taxonomy (NCBI): domain Eukaryota; kingdom Metazoa; phylum Echinodermata; class Echinoidea; order Diadematoida; family Diadematidae; genus Diadema; species Diadema setosum. Next base: position 15,595,854 of record NC_092686.1, on the reverse strand, counting down.
ATCTGATTTTTATGCACAATGATAATTATGAGTGAAGGCCTGGGTTGAAAATCACAAACAAAGTCCATAGCGCTGTATACCTGAACTCCATTAGGATATCATTTCTTTTTCTTAGAAAAAAAAAGAAGTGAATAAAAGTTTGTTAGAGAAGAGGATAGATACAAACAGACAGAAAGACAGAAAGACAGACAGACAGACAAAGAAGAGAAAAGATATACAGATGGCTGGCAGAGAGAAGAAGAGATGAAGGTAATGGAACTCTCTAAATTCCTTGGATTGGAAATCAATCTATAACATTGTGGTTAGCGACAAATCAATAATTAGTCAATTCAATTCAATCATAGTTTATTTCCAATCAACGAAAATCAAAACATAATACATAATACAAAGTATACATGTCATGAAATGATATTGTCCAAACGTTTACAAAAGATTCATGTAGTATACGAAATAAATTATATACAACAACATATGTACAATAATTACGAGAAACAATGCATGTATACTTCGTGAGCGTTCGGAAAATAACTTCAATTATGGAAAATAGCGATCCACTAAAAAGCAAAGCTTGTGGGACGTGGATCGCTAGATAAATAATGAGTAAACAATATATTATTCAAAGGTTTTCTTTTTTTTACAGCTATTGTATTAAATATAAATTACTTAAATCGTTTGTAAAAATATAGTTATTTTAAGATACGCTGGCTTCGGCAATAATAAGAAATAAGAATAGAGTATCAATGCTAATGCCCAGACAGTGTTCATTGAACTGCGTGTACCGGGAAAATATGACAAGGACGACACACTCGTCCAGACAATTCAGTTACCCACAACACATATAAGACGCGAGACAGTACCGAGAAGAGAGAAGACAATAACAATACAAATCTACGAAGAACAAAAGACAGTAAAGGAAGAGGAAAGAAGAGAGAAGAGAGGTCTGCATACAGAACACGCCAAGTGCTGCGACATCAGGACAGGTGAAACCTCAAGCATGAATTAAAGCAATTTAAACTATCTAGAATTATAAGTAGATAGTAAGTGTTTTCTGAATTTGTATTTAAATGTGAGGAATTTGGGGGAATCTTTTAAGCTATTATCTAGATTATTCCAAAGTCTGGGTCCGGTATAAAGAAATGTATTTTGGGCATGCGCGGTTCTCATTAATGGAAGATGGAATTCGTCGGATCGTCGCGTGGGATAGTTATGTACATGACTGTTTCGATGAAATGAGTCGTGAAATATTTTGGGTACAAAGTTGCTGTTATAATTAAACATGAACTGGCCAAGTTTAAACACATACAAATCTTTTATTTTTAGTATTTTATGGTCAAAAAACAAAGGACCTGTATGTTCTCGAGTATTTAGGTTAAAAACAATTCTGAGCGCTTTCTTTTGCAATAAAAAAAGTTTATCAAGTAATATCTGATATGTGTTACCCCAAGCAAGGATCCCGTAGTTTAAATAAGGTAGTATCAAACTAGAATAAAGAGTTAACAAGAGACCCGCGGGTCTAGCGCTCACCTGAGTATCACAAGTTCGCCTTTCACGCAGTCACTAATCTAAATTATTCACAGCTCTACTAAAATTTGACCAGGCATTCTCAAGTAGAAGATGAAAGTGTACAATAAGGGCCCAAATTTTTAAAGATTCCTTATAATTTGGGGGGATTGGGGCCCCCTGGGGCCCTCTGGTGGGGCATGGTGCCCATTTTGATAAATTTAGATCCTGACCCCCTAGGGATGCTACCTGCCAAGTTTGACGAAAATCAATCATGAGGTTTTCAGGAAGAAGATGAAAATGTACAATTCAGACCCCATTTGGACCTTCCCACCCCCCCCCCCACCCCACCCCCAAGAGGGGCACCCCTGGATCTGCTATGAACAACCTTGAAATTACAGTCATTAATGTACTCACTCATAGTATTATCTTAGCTCTAAAACTTCTGATTCTAGAGAAGATTTTAAAGATTCCTTAATTTTTTTTTTTGGGGGGGGGGGTTGGGCCCCCTGGGGCCCCCCTGGGTGGGACATGGTGCCCATTTTAACAAATTGAGATCCTAACCCCCTGGGATGCTACCTGCCAAGTTTGGTGAAAATGGGTCATGGGGTTCTCAAAAGGAAGATGAAAATGTACAATTTACGCCATATTAGGACCCCTCCCCACCCCCCTCCCCTGGGTTCCAAGAGGGGCACCCCTGATTCTGTCATGAACAAACTTGAAACTACAGTCATCAATGTACTAACTAATAGTATTAACTTAGCTCTATCACTTCTGGTTCTAGAGAAGAATATTTTTACAGATTCCTTAATTTTGGGGGGTCTGGGGCCCTACTGGGGGCCCCCTGGGTGGGGCATGGTGCCCATTTTAACAAATTGAGTTCCTACCCCCCTAGGGATGCTACCTGCCAAGTTTGGTGAAAATGGGTAATGGGGTTCTCAAGAAGAAGATGAAAATGTACAATTTAGGCCCCATTAGGACTCCTCCCCACCCCCTCCCCTGGGTCCCAAGGGGGGCACCCCTGATTCTGCCATGAACAAACTTAAAACTACAGTCATCAATAGTTATAGCTCATAGTAATTACTTAGCTCTATCACTTCTGGTTCTAGAGAAGAAGATTTTTACAGGTTCCTTAATTTTAAGGGGTTTGGGCCCCCTGGGGGCCCCCTGGGTGGGGCATGATGCCCATTTTAACAAATTGAGTTCCTAACCCCCTAGGGATGCTACCTGCCAAGTTTGATGAAAATCGGTCTTTGGGTTTTTAAGAAGAAGATGAAAATGTTAAAAGGTTACGCACGACGCACGACGCACGACGCACGACGCACGACGGACGACGGACGACGGACGACGAACGACAGACGCTGGACGAAGAACGATCGCAATAGCTCACTTGAGCCTTTGGCTCAGGTGAGCTAATAATGCAGATGAAGGAAGATAATTACGCCAATGTTACGTGAAATATTTTACATATGTTATCAATATGATTCCTCCATGAAAGCTTGTTATCAACGCAAACACCAAGAAATTTAAAGATAGAAACTTCTTCTAGGGGAGTAGTATCAAATGTTATATTGCCTGGGAGGCTATCTAAAGAATTACTAAACAGCATAAATTTTGTTTTTTGAATATTTAATGACAATTTATTTGCGTATATCCATTGTATGACCTTTTTCAGTTCTTCATTTACTGTTCTTGCTAAGATATTTGGGTCAGGGTGGGAAAGGAAAGATTAGAGTCATCCGCGAATAATATGAATGATAGTTTTTGAGAGGATCTATGAAAATCATTGATACAGATAATGAATAACAATGGGCCTAGTAAGTTCCCTTGTGGAACACCACATGTAATCGTTTTATTTTGAGAGTCAAAGCCGTTGACATGTACAAATTGGGACCTATTTGATAGGTAACTCGCGAACCACTCCACTCGTGAACCACTCCATAGTCGATTAGACTGACAAAATAGATTGACTTCTAATATATCAGATTAAGATTTTCAATCTAAGTTTGGATTTGTTCCTCATCTCAATCAAAGGAATTTAGAGAGAAAGAAAAAAATAAGAAAAAGGGGGAACTAAAATGGTTAACAAAGGAGAGAGAGAGAGATAGAGAGAGAGAGAGAAACAGACAAAAAGTGAAATAAAGGAGAGAAATGGGAAAAAGAGAGTGAGAGAAGGAGAGAGAGGGGGAAGGAAGAAACTGGATCGATTCCTATACCCTCTTATGTCACCTTCATCATCTATTTAATGTCACCTCGATTCGTTCTCTCCCTAAAGGTGTGTGAAATCAGTCAGATATTTAGCAAACTCAATGAATCTGGTGACACCATAAAGGTTACCGAATATGTTTACATCAGCGACATGAACAATGATATATACTCTCTAAATTCCTTAGATTGGAAATCTGTAAGATTGTGGTGAGGGATAAATCCAAAAACATATATTGAGAAAAAGCATGACTTTTAAATCTATTAAATTGAGATTTTCGATATAATGGATTGGTCCCTCATCTCAATCTAAAGAATTTGGAGAGTAATAGTAATGATAGCTATTTTTTTATATAACGCATTTCAGACTTGCTAAGAATTTCAAGCACTTTACAGATTATCATTACCCCGGTATAAATGGATACATTATTTCCAGCCAGCACTGACAGTGCTCACTCTCCACTCCCTGCATGGGGTGCGCCAGTCGCCATTTGACAGGTAATGAAACATTCAACTTTTGACAAAAGCTTAATTTCTTCTGCTTCCGAAATTTTATCATGCAGCGTGGTTAATGGCATCGAACAAACCATTATCGTAATCACGGTAATGTTCTTCGATGGCTGGTCCTTCAAGCCGTTGCGTGAGCCAGAGGTCATAATCTATTATACATTTGTTACAGATCGAATATTATGTTCACCAGACAGGTATTTTTTTTTAAACGTCGCGCATACACGAACTGGGGTAAAATATATAGCAACATTAATCGGAACATTCAACACGTGAAATCAAGGTACAGTTAAATGATGTCGGGGAGGTTTCAATACGTGCGTAATTTCTTTCAAAGTCTAGTATGTAGTTATTTACGGTGCTAACTAGTTTCTTTGTCAAACATGATGTGTAAACACGAGGATGGTTTGCAAGGAAATCATGTCGTTTCTTTTCCTTCGGCCGATGAAGATAAGGACCTAATATTCTCAAACCTCGCATATCTTTAGGTCTCTTCAGTACCTCGGATTTGACTGAATCTAGCTTCATACCAAATACGCAATATACATTTCATTTAAATCAGACAAAGAGCAGGTCTGCTGTTAAGTCATAATATTGGTTTTATATGTACCATTCTGTTCCGAATAAAAACCACTGCGAAGTCCATTGTTCTTAGAATGATAATACACGTATGTGTAGCCGATCATAATAAACTCGACTGTATTTGTATCGTATAGTATCTTTCATTTCCTTCCATATATGGCGGATTTTCTCACTAATCTATCTATTTAGCAAGCAACGTTTAGCATCATTCAATTCATATACTTCTGTTTGTCAGCTGTACAAAATGCAAAAAAAAAAATTGTAATGCAATGTAAAACTGTGACTAAAAAGGACTTTAACTGTGACTAAAAAGGGCTTTATACAGTAGTATTTCACTCATCATAATATGCTCCCCCGATGTGCAAATATCTTGAGTGGCAAAATAAAAATTCAACGAAGTAAGAGAAGCAAGGCACTCAAAACAAAATAATATTACTTAAAAGTTAGTAGAGTCACTACTGAACTACTTAAAGAAGGAAAATGTTCTAGTGTATTATTCTGTGAAATCGATTTTTAACAGACTACGAAAGTAAAGACAAATATTCAAATTTTTACCGATTCCGAAGAAGCTTAGCAAAACAACGCCACACAACAACAGATCCAAGGTCATTCTGACATGATTTCTTGATCCTGGACCTAAAGATCCTCGCCGCCTTTGTCGGGGGTAACTACGATTGTGCATATACTGGTAGGTAAATGCGTGTTTAGCTCTCCAGCAGCAATGTGAAAGAGCGCCGCACTTGGTATCCTGCTTTTATATACGGATACCTTGCGTCCAGTGGTTGGCTCTCTGATCAGAGTTGTCATCTCTCTCTCCCCATTCGAGGATGTTATAATAGCGAGTGCCGAACATGGATGGGTGATCAGAATCGGCGAATGAGGGAACTTCAGATCTGACAATCATTTTTTTTTTTAAAGAGACGTAATATTCCCTGGCAATAGTCACCGTATAAATGACTGACTCCATAATCATGGGAATGGAATGATCATATGTTCAAGTGGTAATGTGTGGCTTTGGATGATTTAGCAGCAGTATATCTGCATGATAATATAAGTTTATGTTTATGTTTATGTTTATTATATATATATATATATATATATATATATATATATATATATATATATATATATATATACATACATGCATACATACACACAGGCATGTACATTATTTTATGTTTCTCACATATTCTGAAAGCAGCTTGTGTTCTGCTTTGTTTTAATGTCCTCTTCAAATAATACTGTGGATAAAACAAAGCGTTCAGAAAGATGATTTTCTCTTCTTTTTTTTTGTTCCAATGTGACAAGGAAATAAAAAGGAGAGCATCACTAGAAGAATAATTATAAGTTATACTCTCATATTTTTCTATTTGGAGTTTGATTTTTTTTTTATAGTTCGGAGCAAGGTTCTCCCCCCCCCCCCCTCTCCGCCCAAAATGATCTTCATAAACCCCTGTAGTTGTCACGTGCAATCTATCACGATCTATTTTATACATTGATTCTAGCGAGTGGGGAAAGGTTTTTTATGTTAAAAAGTTTTCAGCTCTACAGCGGTCTACTGACAGGGCACAACAAACAAATATCAATATCGTTCTAAATGTTATATTTATCATTTTTATTTTCTCAATTGATTTTGTTATTTGTAATTTGTGTTATGTTTAAGTACAGTGTATCATGATTATCACATTATTATTGCTGCCAATGGTATTTTTACATGAGAAACTTGACAGACATTTCGAAAAGCCGACGAAACATTAAAACGCATTTTATGTCAGGGTTTGTTGACATAATATTATATTCGGCTGTATGGTGTAGGTGGTTGCCTTTGAAACAGACTTTCTGATTTTTTTTTTATGTCATGCAATCCTGACGAAGAAAGCTCATAAATCTTGCACAACGAGACAATCTGCAAAATGAATACTTCCTCTGAAAGTATCTAAATCTCCGAATCTAAATCTCCGAATTCTAATATTGTATGTGGTGTTCCCCAGGGATCAATTCTTGGCCCCCTATTGTTCCTTGTATATATTAATGATATAATAAATACATCAAAAACTCTTAAATTTATACTTTTTGCGGATGATACTAATATTTTTTACTCCCATGAGAACCTCGAAACACTGTTTAATACTCTGAACACGGAAATAGACAAAGTCTCCCGATGGTTTATATGTAATAAATTATCCCTTAATGTCTCTAAAACAAATTTTATACGTTTCAAACCTACTGCTTCACAGAACATTAACAGCAGTTATAATATCAATATTGATGGATTATCTTTAACTGAAGTAAGATCTACTAAATTTTTAGGAATCACAATTGACTCGAGTCTAACTTGGAACGATCACATTCATAATATCCACACGTCTGTCTCAAGAACTGTAGGAATTTTATATCGACTGAAAAACTTCATTTCTCAAAATTCCTTGACTATTCTATACAATGCATTGATCTTACCACATATCACATACTGCAATATCGTTTGGGGAAACTGTGGCTCAACTAAAATTAATCCAATTCTTACTCTCCAAAAACGTGCTGTACGTTTGATTACCAATTCCCGTTACTTATCCCCATCCAATCCCCTATTTCATCAACTAAAAACATTGAAAATTGAGGATCTTCACACCTTTCAAACTGCTGTTTTTATGTATAAATATACATTTAATTGTCTTCCAAAAATTTTTGATGGCTTCTTCACTCCAAATTTCACCGTTCATTCATATCCAACACGTCAGTCGTCCGATTACCATCTCGAAAACCCCAGAATCATTTTAGCTCAAAAATCTTTAAAGCACAATGGACCAGATATTTGGAATTCTTTACCCCCTAATTTAAAACAACGTACGTCGTTGAACATTTTTAAACGAGAACTAAAAAACACCCTCATAATCCAGTATACTTCTGACACATAAAAATATTCATACCACCTGGTCAACAAACACCCTAAACAATGAGTTCACGGTCATAACTGAAGTAATATTCACCTCATCACACTGATACACAAAATAACACTCAACGTACAAACCAAGATTCATCCCAACACAATGCACACCGCACTGCACCGCACGCCCTTCGCACAATTACTTCCCACTCAGTGAGTGGCAAGATTTTCTTTATGTATCTCTTCGTTGTGCCCTTTGCACAATTACCCCCCACTCAGTGAGTGGCAAGATTTTCTTTATGTATCTCTTTACCTGGGGCCATCTTCCTCGTCAAGCTTAGCTTATGATGATGGTCCCCTGCATTTCATTTTTATCATTTCCTATTGCTTCCTTTCATATATGATATTCGTTCTTGAAAAAAAAAATGTATGTAAGATCCAAACGTTACGAATATTAGCTGTGTAAATGACTATGTAAGTATTTTGTTGATTTGTGGATTTGTATTGATTTTGAAATGCAGAAATAAAAACTGAACTGAACTGAACTGAACTGAAACAACAAAGGGTAATAGATGTCAAAAGCCAACTTTTGCAATACTATAAGAATCAGGTTGATATATTCATCAAATTAAGTTATTCTGACATAAAATTATTATGGCTTATTTGACTCATATGATTTCGTACTATACACGTTTTTCACGATTACTTTTTCACTTGAAAGGCACTGATGATTTTAAATTCTTGTTGAAATATTAATGAAACTGACGCTGACATTTCGCTCTAGGTGAGTTTCGAAGTCAATATATCGGATGTTCATGAATATTGTAGCCTTTCATTACATTATCTACACATGAAGAATTCATAATACGTTGTCCGACCTTCATCGTAATAAAAAGCATCCAGATCAGGTATCTGGCAAACATGTTACTCTTTTCACCTCTAGAATTGGGATATTCGAGGCCCACTGCAACACAGCTATAGGTATCATCGTATTCCGCATGCGCGAACTTTCATTATAAGGACATATAATTCAGCAAACGTCTTTCTGATATACACTGAATCAATCATCGTAAGTAGGCCTATAAGTAAGTCCTTCGTGTAATGCTGCAATTCTTCATATTGCGATGATTTTAATTCAAAGAAGCTATAATCATGTATTAAGTCTCTAGACGAACACGATATGGAACACTGGTATAAGTCTTTCTTTTAGTTTCATCACCATAATCTTTATTATTGTTATTCATCAATGGAATCATCTATGCTTCACTCAATGTGTGTTAAATATATCTCATATATATTTGCAATTACTAGGACCTACCTACGCAATGATACACAGTGTGTGCGAATTGCGATATCGGGGAGAGAGGGAAAAGAATTGCCGTATATATAAAAACAACAACATGGTATATTTGTGTTATGATGAAATAATCTATTCGCAGTTTATTTGTTTAGAGTGTCATATTAGGACCTAATTGGAAACAAAGGGAAACTGACCAAAATAATAATGATAATAATCTATAATATGAATGAAAATGAGCAAAGAAAATGGGATTCCATCATTATTTCGAACCCTAGACCTTCGGACTGCTAGACCTATGTTTTCACATACGTAATACATTTACGTATATTTGCATCAGACGACCGAGCAATGAAAGTTGAAGGGTTTCAGAGAACACTGTATACTAGTATTATACAGGGCTTTCTATAGCTCAGTCAGTAAGAGCACTAGTCAAGCCGTCCGGATGTCTCGGGTTCGAATCCTTATGGAATCCCATTTTCTTTGCTCATTTTTTATGTTCATGATTAACATGTTTACTTTAGCAATTATCTCATATGATACTGATATATTGGACATTTATATTAGTCTACTGTGATATGATTCTGGAATCCAGTTGTAAAAAAAAAATATGTGAAAATGTAATCACACAGTGTCCACATGTACTATCTAGACCTATTGGGAAAATCATGCATTGCAGTGTGTGCGAATTGCGATATCGGGGAGAGAGGGAAAAGAATTGCCGTATATATAAAAACAACATCATGGTATATTTTGTGTTATGATGAAATAATCTATTCGCAGTTTATTTGTTTAGAGTGTCATATTAGGACCTAAATGGAAACAAAGGGAAACTAACCAAAATGATAATGATAATACATTTGTAATCTATAATATGAATGAAAATGAGCAAAGAAAATGAGATTACATCATTATTGCGAACCCATATAGACCTTCTGACTGCTAGACCTTTGTTTTCACATACGTAATGCATTTACGTGTATTTGCATCTGAAGACCGAGCAATGAAAATTGAAGGGTTTCAGAGAACACTGTATACTAGTATTATACAGGTCTTTCTATAGCTCAGTCAGTAAGAGCACTAGTCAAGCCGTCCGGATGTCTCGGGTTCAAATCCCTATGGAATCCCATTTTCTTTGCGCATTTTCTATGTTCATGATTAACATGTTTACTTTAACAATTATCTCATATGACACTGATCAACACATATTGGACATTTGTGTTAGTCTACTGTGATATGATTCTGGAATCCAGTTGTAAAAAAATATGTGAAAGGACAATGAAAGCGATCGTATAGTTTTGGTTGAGACCTAATTTCAGGTTTCTAACATTTTTTGGTGAGATAATGAGAAACCTCTCATGAAATATGAAAGAACATGTAATTTCATGAGGAATTCAACGTTTATTTGATGAAAATTGGTTTTGAAATGGCTGAGATATCCAAAACAGAGCGATTCTAATAAGTGTGGGACCCGCACTTTTTTACGATCGCTTTGTTTTACTTTGTTTTGGCTGTTTCAGTCATGCCAAACCCGATTTTCATCAAATAAACTTTGAATTCCTCTTAAAATGGTATCTGCTCTGTACTTTGTCATAAGTGTTTTCTTGGTATCTCGCAAAAAGTTAAAAGCCCAATTCTCATCTCCACCAATACTGTACCATCCCTTTAATATATATATCGAATCCTATCTAATATACCTGGGTGATAGTTTACCGAGCGACCATGCAAATCTGTGCCAAGATCAGTAGTGCATAACACCTTGAGACTAATTACATGCGTTCTAATTGCAGCCTCTCTACATGGATATCTATAATAATACATTTCGCTGCAAAATGGCCGGACGGAGCACTCCCCTACATTATATTCATCTCGAGAAATGAATTGATCAATCCCCGACGAGGAACTGTGACAGGCCATCAATCACCATGACGACCAATGGATGTTCAGATGGTAATGTGTCCCTTTTAATTCGGTAATGACACGCGGCTAATTTCCGATGCACTCAGTTGTTGAAGGCCTACCAACAGGCATCCCTGCCTATATCTAGTCCATGGTTCAATGACACGAGTAAAATTATCCCTACTGGGACATCACAATTTTGATATTTTTTGAAAAGATAGGTAAATGACTTGATATTGTTTCCACAATAGCAATTGAGAAGAGTTTGTTAATTTCTATGTTTATTTGAATCGACACCTTGTTTTACAACAGGATATAAAAGGTTTGTTGTCAAACCTCGAACCAACGTATACTTTTACTGTTTTCTTCCTTCAGGAGTTCAAATTCTTGACGAAATGATATTTGTACGGCGAGACCCATGAAAATAAAGTAATATTCAAGCGTCGTGTCGGTGAAGAGTTTCTCGATTACCATTATGTAATCATCACAGATCAACTTTTGATTTGTCAGATCAACTTTTGATTTGTCCAAGCAAGAATAATTTCATACTATTATGACTAATTAATGATGAAAGTATCTTGTACGTGTCCCTTAATCCCTGAATCAACTCCTCCAGGGCTCAATCGTTCAAATTGTCTCCACCATAGATGCGCCTCTTCCACTCTAACGCACATCTATCAAATGTTTTAACTTTACATAGATATGATAATGTCAACAATTTGTAAATGACTTATCTCGATCTGACGCAGTAAAGCTCCAAAATCTAAAATTACTGACTACTGAGTGACAGCTTATGAAATGCAATCTACATGTACTGCAACAATATTAGCATTGAACAAATATACGATACTTATATTTCTGAAATGTTGGCAATTTCCATTTGATGAAAGGGGTGATGAATTTTTTTTATCATGTTCATCCTTCAAAGGGGTGTTTGTAATTGTAATTTCTAAAACTGTCAGTGCACGAGACCTCGAATGAATTTCCTTCTGGTCAAGATTTATCACTTCTTGTATACACGTGTGCCAGTTGTAAGTGCGAGGGTTATTTAATGTTAGGGGAAAATGCCACTGGTGAAAATGTCACGGGTAAATACATCATGAGTAAAAATGTTAGGGGAAAATGTCAGGGGAGAATTCCAATCAAAAGAGGAGTGATCCTCGATAATCTAGCTCTACTACAGATTCACCTATCCGTAGAACGATTTTTTTTTTCGGGCTCGCAGCAGTCGCTCGACGCAGGGCTTCCATAAAACGGTTCAATGACATTTGCTCCTGTGACAATTGCTCCCATAGAATATCTGCACGCTAAGCCAAACATAATTTATACCCACAAACATAAGCCCAATCCTAATCCTCAGATCAAACTAAATCCAGAACCTATCACAACCCTAACACTAACCCTAAGTCATTGGAGAAAATAAGACTGGAGCAACTGTCGCAGGAGATAAAATGTCGTGTCACCCAATAAAACAACTCGTCACATGCTATATAGTAATGGCTACATGGGCAATTACTTTCACACTGTCCTCACCGAAGTTTTTTTTTTTTCCGATACGTCTGAGGTTATATATCATAATCAATGGTGTATAATAATCTACATATGAATATTAGTATGCTTTGAAAATATGCTTTAAGACATGTTTTAAAATTCTCAATAAAAGTCCTAAACAGTTACTTATGTTTCATGTATCCAGTCGATATAAACAGTCGTAATCCACGACTTTACAGATCTGCTTTATAAAGAATATTAAAGAAATGGCAACCCCATTAATGTCAAGAGACATGTTGTGTTGCATCTGTATCATAATTGTAGTCATTCTGATCTAGTGTCTATGACGTCATTTTCTAAATATTCCATCTTCAGCTTGCAATGTGTATATACAACAATTTTTTTTTCTCTGATACCAACTTTTGGATACTGCCAAAGGTATCGAGTTGACAAGAAGGGAATAATTATTGGTTGGTCCACTTCGAGGCGTCCGTTTAACTGTACATTGTTGACTCGTTGACTGCATTTCTCGTTTATATTTTTCTTTTCCTCTCAGTTTGAAATCAATCGAAGTCTTATGATTGATACATGAGAAGATGTGTATCTACGGTTTCTCATTTTAATCAAGGCTTGCAGTAAAAGAAATTGGTCCCTTTTTTTACTGAAACACACTGCATTTGTCGTTTTCCCAATTTGAAAGGGAGCAAGTGCAATTTGACACAAAGTGATGACCATCTATAATTGTGTACACTGACATCAACCTTTAACAAGTCGTAGGCGTTTTGGTCATCGTCTGTGTAAGATGATTAAAATGGATGACATAACGAGGGAAATGGTGGCAGCAAACAAATTAATACCCTTTCAAAATGCCTCATGACACATATTTGCTTACTTTGGGCCGGCTCTATTTCCTCCGCCGAATGGCAAACGGAATCAACGAAACTAAAGAAGGTTTTAGAGGGTGACAAAAACTACTGTTCGCTTGCATGGCGAAGTGACTTGTGATTCCCTGACCATGCTTGTCAACCACTCCAGAGACGGGGAAATTAATCTGTCAAGAGAAGGGAGAGCCTCTACTGTAATTACATTTCACTGTTCACTCCTGTCTGCGACTGTTTTCAATACGATCGTTTGCTTTCGTTTTTAAGATTTTGACACTCCCTATGAGAGCATACGAACATGACATTGTTCGGTACACGTTATTACAATCTGAATTAGTTGTACTAGTCGGTCTCCTCTTTTCGCTGAATCCACAATATAAAAAAAATGTGCGAAAATACACGATACAATAGGTGTCCGAAGCTCTGAGTAATAAAGCAGGCATAGATAGACCTGTGCTCAATACGTATGAGCAACATTGTTAAACATGTAAAGGTTATCAGATATTGTATCTGTTTGAATGAGATAGACGCCGATTAGACATCTACCTTATGTTAGTTGAAGCAGTCGCATCGACCCGTGATGGATCATCGTGATCAAATCACCAATATATGTGTGGGCCTACACAATATGCATGACAGTACGTTGTGGGGGAAGAGGGTGGGACAGGAGGGGCACTCCCCGAAATTGTCAATCCCCCTCCCCGTTTGTTTGTCTGTATAAAATGATTTTTTATTAGGATTTAAGATTGATTTTCAAATAATTGAACAGTAAACAAGAAAATGACCGAAGTGACTGAAGAAATAACTTTTTATTTTCTTGTGTTGGTAACTTGCATTTATCGCATCTCGTTATCCTGTTGTGACACACGGCATTATCGTAATATCTTTCACGACTTCATGAACTAGTGTTTATTTTGTCATTGCCGATGAGCGCTATCCACCTCCATAGACTCAGTAGTAGGCTACAGAGTGAAGACACACACGCAAGAAGAGGTGACAGATACCACAATTCAACTATTCACATTGTCCATAAGTTTTTAGTTTTTATTCATTTTTTGTATTAAACATTTTTTAAGTACTCCACCAAGGGTGTACACGCGATTGTTGAATTTCAATTCCAAAAATGCAATCGAATGGATAGGAGATACACCAAGGCTTCACCAAGCTCGATACTCCTCCGTAAACATCATACTGTACACAGTAAAAAGACTCACACGCAAAACAAGTGGTCACAGATGTCACGATTTAGCCATTTAAATTATTCCTGAAAAAATATATTTTCCCTACTGTTTTATCTAAAATTGTCTAAATATTCCACAAAAATAATGTGCACCAAATCTTGAAATTTAATTGTAAGAATGCAAAAGCTTCCTCATGTGGGATGGGGAACGCTCCCCTCCCTACATGCTTCCAACCCACGATTCATTTTTATAGGCTTAATAGGTAATACACAGTAACAGACAACCACGCGGAAAGTAGCAATTGACATGTTCTTGAATATTTAATTTTTCTACTTTGTAATTAAATATTTTCAAATCTTTCAGAAAAAGTGCATCACATCATTGAATTTTAATTGTAAAGATGCAAAAGCTCTCATGTGTGTGTTTGTGTGTGTGAGTGTGTGTGTGGGGGGGGGGGGGGGGGGGTGGGGGGGGGGTGGGGTGGGATGGGGTGGGGATACCCCCAGCCTCTCAAACAATCCCCCCCCCCCCCAGTCGCAGCGCTCCCTCGTTTTCATCCCCCACCAAATATTGAACATATTCTTACCACCCCGTCCCTCCAAAAAATTTCTGCATACGGCTATATTACAGTATATGATTCATAGCATAGACTTGCCAAATAATTTACCACGTCACATCATGCACAATTCTATCCAGTCCTATGTCAAACTCGAGATATCATAGTTTGGCGTTTCGGACTTCTGCTGAAAAACATTTAACATCCAAACAGCCCCATCAGGCTAAGTCTATTAATGGATATATTCACAAATGAGAGGTCGCCTCCCTTGATTTGCACATGATAATATGTAAACACTCATCAATCATGTAACCTCATTACGAAAGAACCAACCTTCCAATTACAGATTAATTTGGTTTCTGTGAGGTAGAGTGAACAGGAAATCTACAGTAATTATCGTCTGAATATTCGTGTGTATGTACGTCACAGTGATTACTTGTTTAATGTTAGTCGGGCAGTGGTAGAATTGGTTGACTTGCTTAAAAGCTAAAAGGCCTACCTAGGTTTCTGTCTGTATTTTCATAAGAAAGTTCACAATCCCCCCCCCCAAAAAAAAAAGGCACAAACCAAACAATGAAACACAAAATTAAAAATAGTGGGCTCTCTTTGGCAAATCAGCAGGTACAGTAATGTTATAGCATTCAAATATTTGCAAATATTTGCCCACGTTCAGGGCATGCATTTAGATGTATATACACTGTATATATATATATATATATATATATATATATATATATACACACACACAGAATTATATATGTAAATATATACAAGGCTTGATATTAGCAGTGGCAAGAAATATAGCCACCAGAAATATATGTCTGGCCACAACTTTTAAAAAACAAAAACCAACAATAAATTTGTAGATAAAAAAGGTATTTGAAGTAAAAACATCTATATACTGTTACACATGTACACACATTTCATATGTCTATATATATTTATATCTCTATATGTGTGTGTGTGTGTGTGTGTGTGTGTGAGGGTGTGTGTTACTTTATGTGGGTGCGTGTAAGAGTGCAAGAAGTTTTAGATTGTGTCTGGCTATCAAGCATCAAAGCACTATGCAACACTGGACCGGTCAGGGTTATGCTGCACAAACCTATCCGATAGTATCACTCCATACACAGAGATACAGAATGGACAAACTGAGCTGAGACTTTGACATGACATGACATTTAATCATACACACGTTTTTCAAACATGGTCTCATCAAAAATATTTCATGAAACAACTGATTTTCCTTCTTTGGCTTCCATTGCTATTCACTAAGAGTCCTAACTCAGAATTCTACATCTAAGGTGGATATGAACTCATTCGAGTGAAACTACATTGTACATGTAGCAAACATTAAGCATGCAATACACTGAACAGACTGTGGTGTGAAAATTAAGGTAGCGTGTTAAACACCAAACAAGTAACTGGAAATTATGTTTTGACGACAATCACCTCCACTTTGAGGCTGAAGGTGTTCTTGTTTTCCATTTTACACACTGCTTTAAACATGTAATCAAGAATACAGCACTGAAGTTTTATGTATCAAAAATAGTTCATGTACGTGTAAAATTGTGCTATGAAACCTCCCTGTATAACATCATGAAAATGATCACATTCAAATGATTCTTCATGTCAGATCTAGCATATATCTGAATGTAAATGACCCTCTGTGTATCCCATATGCATGATGTTTGTGTGCATTATGTGCATGTGTGACACAAAGCCAGGAAATGAATGACATACTTGTATATAATCAAGTCTTGAATATGACTGCTATCTCAAAGTTTGCATAAATCCCAAAACAAAACATTTTGAACACATGCATCACTTACAATATGTATGTGCGCAGGGCTCAACATTGGCAGTGGCCCTGGGTCTCTTCAGATTGATGGTGGGCCACCAAATTTCCCAAAAGATTATCTTCTGGTGGCCCTATCGTTCAACTTACATTCAAGATAAATTGCTTCCTTTCCTTTTTAATTTAGGGCCAATACATGTTTTTGGTTGTTGTTGTTGTTGTTGTTGTTGTTTTGTCCGAACCACCAAAATTCAATGTTAGTGACTTTCGATCTGTGATGGTACAAGCCACCAGAGAAAAAAAGTAAGTGTTGAGCCCTGGTGTATGAATATACATGTACCATATACCTGTGTATGTGTGTGGTGTGGGTGTGTTTGTCCAGTTTACACTATGAAATGTTGTATCCTCTTGTAGATTGAGATAAATCAGCACGATATATCACAAAATCAGCAATAAATGCATATGATGTTAATACTTGGCATTTCTAGGCTCAAGACACCACCATAATTTACTTCATGTGGCATTTGACAACACATCATTCAGATGATTTTGGAAATCACGACATCGATTGCTTGGTTGGTATATGAAGTTGGTTTATGAGAATAACACTAGAGGAGCAAAAATCTTTTTCTCTGTCACGGTACGGCAGAGATGGGGCCAATCCTCCATCTAGTGGTGGTCATCATGGTGGCTGGTCACACAGGAACTACAGACGCAGGAGTCGTGGATGCGGACGTTGGCCTCACGCCTGACCATGTGCGTGGCATCGCCGTGACCAGCGTGCGGCCGGCAGCTGAACTCCACGGTGTCGGTGTGGTAAGTGGAGGGCTGGCAGTCTTCGGGGCACTGCGGCCACTGGGACACGGAGGCGCAGCCACCCATGTTGGGGAACGGATCCAGGATGGTGGATAGGACTGGCTGGCAGGCTGGCAACAGAAACGAACGAAGGCACACAGTCACAAGGTGACTCAAACTCAATGGTGATATTAGTTGTTCTTCTTCTATTTTACCTGCCTTTTTCAATCTAGAAGATTCTGGTAGAATGATAGCGTGTGTTTGTGTGTGTGTGTATGTGTGTGTGTGTGTGCGTGGGTGTATGTGAGAGTGTGAAGTAGTAGGAGTTTGTGGGCCTTTGAGTGCCATAAATACAAATTCACAAAGTGAATCTTTTCCTCTTGTTTTATGTTCTCTTACGTTGGTGTCTCCAAAAGAGAAATTAAAGCAAAACGATCAAAACAAACTTTCAAAAACCCTCCAAAGATTTATAGAGAATAGAGAAGGTTTCCGCAGAATCTCTTGACACGGCTGCATTCACACCAATGAATGGACAGATAATGAAGATGAATGCCATCACTCCACTATCTTCCCTTAACCACAAACACCTAAAAAGCCCCCACTCCCTCGACATGACAACACACACCACATGGGTGCATAGATCATTCCAAGTCAGGAGAAAATTACATGTAAAACTTCAGATAGAGCCTATGCTGTCTTATAAAATGCAGCCTTTTGATTGCCCTCTGATCATTTTACATGTCCAGCAATGGTCAGCACTTACAGCAGTTCATGCAGGGCCTGAACTCCCTGGTAACCTCAGAGTCACAGAGCATGTGGCGGTCCTGGATACCCTGGCCACAGACACCAATATCCACTGACCGGCAGGTGGACCATTCCTCCCACATACAGTTATCCATCAAGCCCTCGGTATTCACAGCACCTACAAGAGGTAGTCAGAACATCACAAAGATTTGCACATACGAGAGTGAAGACTCAAAGGACCGTATTCACAAGGGTGATTTAAATCAAAACCATGGTTTAAATTTAGTCCATAGACTATCAGTACGTGTGAAATGGGCGTACCTTTCATGTACATGTATCAATTCGCAGGCATTATTGGATGTCTGTTGGCGTACACAACCTGTCACATGCAATTACATAGAGAAAATATGTATAACCCATGGACTAAATCTAAACTACTTGGTGAATACTGGCCATTCAATTTACTAAGTGGCATGTAGGCTCATAAACTTTGAGTTTCTGTAAAATGAATTCACAAAACTGCTGTTTACCTGTTAATGCTTAACACTCATGCTCTTGCTGACAACCTGTTTGCACACGCCAATGCCATTTGACAGCAGCAGGGTTGATTATTTGTGATAACGGACTTAGGCGTTACTTCATAATTTTGCACTAAGATAGACATTGGCCATGTAAACTATATTCATGTAGTTGTCAACATTTTTCTCCATGCCACCTGTGAATCTTGTTACCAAATCCAGCACATTTTCCCCTTGTCCTCTTCTGTGAGAGTAATCTCATGACATGGTTTGTGTTTGTGTCTGTACGTGCCCTTGATTGCCAGTAACTGTACTGTGATGAGCACAGCAGACACCTGATTGGAGAAGGCAAAATGTCTACACAGAAACTAATCTGTGGGACCACATACCTGGCTGCATTCCATTGTTGCAGGTCACACGAACAGGAATATCAGCTCTGACACTATCTCCCTCAGGGTTTCTGCTAGGAATCACCTAAAGGAGACAGACAGAGGATCATGGTAACTCCTAGTTAAAGCCAAAAACACTAAGTTTCAATAAATCAGTTTTAAACTTTGTAAGAGGCTTTTGACTTGACTTTTGACTTGTGGGTTGCATTGCAGGAATTATTCTGTGAGGTCATCTGTGTTACAATGATTTTTTCTTTCTCAGAACAATACTCCAGTCCATAACTCATTTCAAAATGTTGTGGAGAATTTACTTTAAAAAATGAAATAATCTATTCTGTTAGAGTGTCATGAAACCCACTCTTAGTCATCACTGCATAAGACAGATATCAAAGGAATTCTTTTCTGTTCTCTTGAGTTCATCATTCTCCTACAGACATTGGCATCATGCAGACACCCACCCTGATCTCAAGAAGATCATTGTAGAAGGTCTCACGCGGGTCGAGGCAAGGCTCTGGGACGTACTCCATGGCATTACGCAGAATGACCTGGTTGATGTCGAAAACGGAGCCTTGCATGTACAGCTGATTGGTGTCTGTAAGCTTCTGTAGGTTGGCCCCTGAGGGTGGATTACCACATCAAAAACACAAAGAATTATGCATGATCTCCTTAGCATTTTGGGAAATGCATGAACACTTCCTCTAACCAGCTTATCTGGTTATTTTTTTTTTCTCTGGGCAGAAACAAAGGGAAAGATTTTCATTTCCTAGGGCATTAATACTGCACAATGAACAATAGCACCAAAAACAATGCAATACAGTGACGTCTAACAAATATCAACTATCGAATCCGCAGTCCTAGTGATTTTGACATCCTAACTAGTTAGGTAATTAAGTATCATATGAAAAAGCAGCACTACACACATGCCTACAATTATGTATCTGCAGTTCTTAACAACACAGTGATCAAAACATGATGGATGCATAAACGCCAGCTCCAACACAGTCAGTCAAAATATTCAAGATACAGCTAAACTGATTATCTGACATAAAAGTTCAGAATGGGAATATCACATGGGGTGCTGATCTTTAATACTGATTCCCAACACAAGCATTTTTTTTTCACACCACTTTAAAGTCCCTGAGATTGCAATAAAAACTGAATGACAGGAAATGCATGCATTTGGTTCACATGAGATAAATTTCCAAACATGACTATTTCTGACCAATCCTAAAATAATGTTCAACAGAAGTTGCCTCTTAAGCTGTTGATGACAAGGTTATTTTGCTACAACACATATAATATTTCCCATAGACATCTGCCCAAGTACACTCAGGACTAGTCTTCAACGGGTTAAGGGTCGGTTAGGTCTTTGCTCACTGACGGCAGTGTTGTACCATGAATACACACAATTCAATTGCGAAGCAAGTTCATGAAGCATTTACAGAGTTCATTTATAATGGTGATGCTAGAGAAAGCTCATCTTTGTGTCGCACTTACTCAGTTGTGGCACCTGGCAGGTATGCCCGCATCCGTTACTGCAGCACAGTTGGGTGTCAGGGCAGCTGTCATGATCGACGCACATCTCAGCACACATACCAAACATTCCACTGGGGACCTCTGGACATTCATCTGGTGAAATTATTATACATGTATATGTATTTAATTTTTTAAAAACATTATAACCAAGATAATGAAGAAAATAAACTCTAAAGATAGCATGTGTTAATAGCTGGAGCATAAACACACAATGCTACAAAAGTTATATGAAGTAAGATATAGAAAGCTTATCTGTTATCAGTTTCTGGCTCATTTGCTTTCTAGATCACTCAATGCTTCACCCTGATACTTCAGTAATGTGTTGTAAAGTCATATTTGTGTGGGGTTTTTTTCTACCAGTGTGGTGTATATCTATCTAGTCTTGCGCTGATAATTCATAAACACATGGAGCCAACAATAAAAACGGATATGGTTGTAGATTCAGAACTTACAACAAAAGTCTTCTTAGACTGCAGGATGTTTTACAACATCCCTTTAATGAAAGGCATCCGAGGATACATTTATTAAGGACCAATGAATTTGTGCCTTACAAGTTATATTGCAAGAGCTTTTGAGGGAGTGAAATGAGGAAACCTTATATCATCAAACAAGAATGACAAAATACACCATATTTCTTTTCCAAGTAGAATAAAATGCCTAAAACATGACAAATATGAATAAGACTATGTGGTCAATGACCATTTACCAAATTACCTGGACAAAGTAATAATATGTCTCATCCAAATACTGTATACAATGAATATTTTGCTAGGTTTTTATTTTCACGAGTAAGGTGCTATTCGCGAATCTTAAGACATGCAAAATATTGACTCTGATCTCTATATGAACATGACGTGCACATAAACCTTCATTCTCTGTTCAATACTGTACTCCATGATCGCGAATTTAACCACTCGCGAAATCGACAGAAAGTCCTGATTCGCAAACATTTTGACTCACTAAATATATGGTGTACATACATTAAATTTGAACACTGAACATGATGAAATTTCATCATGAAATAAAACTTGTACCAGAGATACAAAATATTTTCTGCCCAAAAAAAAAAATGAAGATTAGGAATTTTTTTAATGTGATCATGAATGAGTGTGTACTCACAGAGAGACTCATCCGCCTTGTTGATCCTCAGTGACCCCACTTCCGGTTCGTTGATGTAAAACGTGACGATCTCGTCCTGCTGGAACCTCTGGACGAGGGTTGTCATGTTGATGGGGAGAACGGAGGAGTCCCCGAGGCACACCTCCTGGGGGCGGAAGACGACGGGCATGTACGGTGCCACACCCTGGCTCATAGCAATGTTGATGTGAAGGCGACGCAGGGGCATGACTGTATGGGACATGGAGAGACACAGACATTAAATCTTGTGCATGAGGAATGCGCCAAAGTCCATAAAACACTTCAAAGGAACACAAAAGTATTCCCTCTCGACTGCCTGAAGTGAGAAGTTAAGTCCATTCACTTTGATGTTACAGGTCATGCACAAGGCACACATCTCAGCCATTAAAACTTAGATATATAAACTTCTAATCATATCTGCACTGAAAGCGGTCATTGAATCATCAGCACAAAACGAAACTAAAGATCTTATACTGATTTATAGCACGGTGATAATCTCATTGTAGTTTGAGAGAGATGGAATATTCCAGATTTTCGAGATTTTACAAGAGAGTAGCAATGGCCACAATCCTAAAGGCAAATTAATTCTCAAATAATGCAAAGACATCATTCCCTAATACCTTCCGCACTGATGCATACATACAAAAATATTTTAAAAGGTAATTATTTCGGCAACAATCAAAGGTGAAAAGGATCTCCATAGAAATACAACAATCTCTTTTAATCAATACAACTTCAAACTGATTTGCCGGTTCAAAGAATATTTTTTCTGCTGAATTTATTTTTATCAAAAGAAAAAGAGAAGATCTTAGCACAAGCAAATGGGATACTCTTGAATATGGCAAGCACTTCATCACCTTAGCTAACATGTAATCTGTATTTGTAAGTGAAAACGGTCTGTCCTGTGTATATGAGAAATGTAAAAATTGTGGAATTAATTCTTTTAATCATCCATACAGTTTCAATGCAACCGTCATTGCTTGCTTGATTTTATAGCTCTATTCAAAGATTCAGCCAACTTGCCTTGTCCGTAGAGGAGCCTGCTGGCTGTGGAAGGAATGCCATAATCTACTGTGATCTTGGTCCTTCCGAGCAGTGGCTTGAATGGCGTGAAGCGGGCGGTGGCCAGGGCACGGACGACCATGTCCACGGGACCGGCCAGGCACAGGTAGGTCGGGATACCCTCCTGCTGACCCATGTGGTCGGAGTAGATTCGCAGACCATCGGGAATCTTCATGGTGACCAGTCCGTGTTCCGCATACACCTTCACGTGCAGAATGCCTGCAGGTTACAAGGCAAGAAACAACTTACTTCTTTGAGTCAAATTCATTATGCATTCAAGTTAACCTGATTTCTTTTTTTTTTATTAATAATAATAGAGGTTACATGATTAAATAGAAAAATTATATAATAAAAAGAATAGTAACTATTATAATAATTATTACTTCTACTACTACTACTATTACTATTCATTCAGCCAAATGAAAATGACAATAACAGTTACATGTACATAATAACAGTTACATGTACATAATGTACAATCACATGGACTCAGCACAATTGATGAATACCACAAATAGTATGAACAGGGAAGGAACATATGGGCTAGGGCTCACAAAAGTAATTATTTTACTATTGCCCATAGGCATGTGAGCCCTCATGCAATGCAGTCCCGTACTCATTCACAAACTAGAAAAGCAGACCTCCGCCAAGCATGCAGCTCATTTCCACCACTGATCTTGTTCTTCCATAGAGATATCAGTGATTTTCACCCATACGTACTTATATAGCATTCTGTGCTGAAAGTCGCCAGATTTCCCAATATAGAAGCCTTTGTTACGTCATAAACCCTCAGTTGCACGGCGCGCCTTGCACCAGCAGAAACTAGAGCGTGCACTTTAGTGCGCGCAGGCAAACCTCAAATACGCGCAGCCTGAACTCCCAAGTTCATTGACTCTACCTGCCGAAATATCAAAAATCCTTCATAAATTCCCCCGAAATTCTCAGATCATTACCAAAAGTTAATCGTTTGTTACTTGTGTCTTTCTCAACCTTTCCTGCAAGTTTCATCCCAATCCGTTGACTACTTTTTGAGTTATTTTGCACACGGACAAACTAACTAACTAACTACATGTAACTAACGAACAAACAAACCAACGGTAACAAAAAAATAACCTCCTCCCTTGGCGGAGGTAATAAGGAATAAATACAGCTGTGTCTGGCTTACCAACAAGATTGAAAGAGGAAAACATCTTGAAGAATATGACAATTGTAAATCAGCCATATTGAGCTAATATAAGGCAGGGCAATGTGAAAACATGCAAACCTTGGGTAATTTCTTCATTGACAGGCAGCATCAGGTTGAGAGGATTGTCTACAGAACCCTGAACCATGAAAATGGTCTCCTCCACAGTTTCAAGCTGGAATTCCGGATGCAATGCCGTAACGTCGATGCAGTCACGCGTGGTGTTGAGTACCCACACAGTCATGCGGTCACCTAGCGTCTGCATACCATTCTCGTACATATCAATCTGTCAAACAAAGGAGTACAAAGACCACCGTATTCACCTGCCATGTTCATTAAATGCACCTCACTCTTCACACTGTGGCCAGATTCTTACTGAACTATACTGTGGCTCGGTGGTTAAGATCAAAGTCTCTTGATAGTCTTGAGGGTCCTTGGTTCAAGTCCACTGGCAGCAATGCCTTGGGACATAACCTTAGAAACCCTAACCTAGGGCCTGGTCTGAAAAGTTGTATCATGAATCAAAGAAAAACGACTAACAATCAAAACAAAAGATGAACTGATTTGTGCATTGCCATGCTGATCTTGATAGTTTTTGGACTTTCTTTGTGTCTGTGTCTGTGTCCATGGTCACACACAAGAATGATCGACTTTTGCTTTGAGTTGCAAATATATATCCAATTTTAAAACCCACTATTTCTGGGTGTGTCAGAATAAGCCTTAAAGGGATGGTATGGTATTGGTTGAGATGAGGATTCAGCTTTTAACTTTTTGCAAGACATTTAGAAACCACTTTATGAAATGTTATAGAGCATACAATTCTAGAGGAATTCAAAGTTCATTTGATGAAAATCGGTATTGAAATGGCTGAGATATCCAAAAACAAAGTATTACAAAGCAATCCTAATAAAACGTGGGTCCCTTTTTTCATTAGTATTGCTTTGTTTTGGATATCGCAGCCATATTTCAAAACCAATTGTCACCAAATACACTTTGAATTCCTCTTATAATTATATGCTCTTTCATGTTTCATAAGAGGTTTTTTGTTATCCTCCCCACCCCCCCCCCAAAAAAAAGTTGGAAACTTAAGGCAGCATTTCAACTGAAACTATATCATCCCTAAGAGTGCAGTACCACTCACCTGGACTGCAATGCGGCACTCGTCCTGGACACCTTCCCTGATGGTGACGTTGACACGTTGCAGGTGTTCATTACACTCCTCTATCGTGCTGCACACGACCGAGTCCAGTCCAGATGACACAAACTTTGCAGTGGCCAGCTGTGAGAGTGAAGGCATAATGTAGGGCTTGACATTAAACTTCCAAAAAGATTATCATTTGGTTCCCCAATCAGGAAACTAAGATTACAGTGAACAAAACCATTTTGAGGCCCTTATAATCTACTATTACTAATTCAAAATGGCAGGCTCCAATCATATAAAATATAATTGTACAACATTACTACACACAATATACAGAGATGCAATGGATTTCTTTGTTTGCTTTTTTCTATTTCTGGCTGCTGCAATTTATCTTCCGGCCACCAAATTTCAAAAATACAATTTTAGTAGCCCAAATGGGCCATCGGAGAAAAAAGTTTGTGTGAAGCCCTTTATAATATCAACAAATGATATTCCTGGTCAACATTTCACATCATCTTCCTTTATTGTGGTCATAACACACAATTAGGACAGCCAAAACTGTTTACTTCAGGGCTTTGAAACTGCAATAAGGCAATGGAGAAAATAACTTTTCTTTTCAAACTAGTTCCTGTAATTGGTAAGTTGACTTCTGTTACTTCACTGATAGTTTGTTGCAAGGCAACCACAGGAAACTCACTTAAAACATCACCAGAAAAACTCCATGCCAGATTGCACCTTTCTGATATTTTGCAAAATTTTGAGCAAAGATAGTGAGTGTAAAAGCTAACCACAGAAATATTGTGACATTTAATCATATGAGTTTTGGTATTTCTGGATTGGGGGAGTTAATGTGTGCTCTTTGAAACGGTGATCCTATCTATCTTCCGCTTGTCAATACAGGTTTATACTGCACTGCAAAGACTGTAATTGTACCAGTACCTCCCCCCTCTCTCTCCCCAGCTCATAAAGTACAAATGACTCTCTTTTGATCTCCGAAATGGAAGAGAGAAGCAATTGCACACATGTACTACTAACAAAAAACGTTTTGATGTTGCATGCAACACAAACTTTGTGATTTTTTTTTTGCTCAAGTACAAATGGTAGAATCAAAATATTGTCATTTTAAATATTGTGATGTTACTATTAAGTGTGCCAAAAGAAGCTTTTATATTCCCTTGCAAGGATATCATGATGTGGTCAAGATTTCAGGAGGCTTCCTGCAGAATCAGCAAGACTTGGCAGCTCTGCTGGTGGTAGTTCTACTCTACTCTTTTTTTTTTTTTTTTAGTCCTGTTTCATTGCATTGTCTTGTTAACTTTATCTGAGGCATCGTATCTGGTAGAGACCTTGGCATGTAATTGTCAACATTGCATAATGATGATACCACCTTTTGTTTACAAAGCGTTTTAGCTGTTGCTGCTCTTCTTTGTTTTGCATTTGTATGTTCTTTTTTTTTGTTTGTTTGCTTTTTTTAAGTACCGTTCCATTACACCCAGTGCTCAGGCATGCTCATACATGAATAACATGTTCTCTGTTTTACACAAAGCACTCACAATTTTCTATCAAATACCAACACAGGCTATAATTCATACACATCAGAGAATAAACAAACAATCAAACAAGCAAACAAAACACATTCACACTGATCTTCATTTTGTAAAATGTCAAAGGTATGGATAACGTGTGAAGGGAGAGATTGGTGAGAGCTCTCACAGAAGGTTCAGTGACGGTCAGGTTCATGCGGAAGCTCCTTCCAAACTTGTACTTGAGAGACCTCAGGTGGAGAGTGTCAATGGTCACAGCGCGAGCCTGGGGATCCATGTAGGTAAACAGGTTACTGACGGAAAGAAGAGTACAAATTTATTTAAAGTTGTTAGGATTGGGTAGTGAATTTCTCCTTTTATTATTATATATATATATATATATATATATATATATATATATATATATATATATATATATATATATATTGAGGATATGTGAAGAGAAAAAATGATGTATTGCCACATATTTTCATTCTACTGCACAAGATAATTTCAGCTAGAATTCAGCAAAAATTGCTGATACTGATACCTATAAAATGCCAACGTCTAATCACTGAAGATCTGGGGAAGTGTGTAAATACTTAATCTGCTTTTAGTTTCTTTTTCTGAGGATGGGTAGGTTTGAGTAGTCTTTCTTTTTTTTCTTCTTCTTCTTTTAGAGGATATGTGAAGAGAAATATGATGTATGGCTACATGTTTTCATTCAAGTGCACATGATAATTCAACAGTTAGAATTCAGTATAATTGTTGATACCTAGTGTCATCTTCTGATCACTGAAGATTTGCAGGAGTGTGTGAATACTTCTGCTTTTAGTTTCTTTCTCTAGAGAATGCAAGCATTGTGTAACCAGCCATGATTACTCTCAGATTCAAACAATAGTTATTGTTGGGTCGTTTTCTTTGTTGTTGTTGTTGTTGTTGTTGTCATTGTTGTTGTTGTTGTTTTGTGTGTTTGTTTTTTTAAATACAAAAGTGTTTCAGTCTAGGGAGGATGAAGGCTACCTAAAAAAAAGGTTTACTCAAATGCATGTTTTTACATTGATGCTCATTCTTTGCAACAGAACATTTGTGCTATCTATGAGATATGGTAATGTTGTTTAAACCTTCAACTCTCTTTGATATCCTAGTGTAATTCACTTTATCTCTCTGGTTTCTAGAATTTGTAATTTGTATTTGGTCAGTCAATCTTCTTAACAATAAACACTTAGATTTCTTTAAACAGGTCATGGCCAGAGATTAAAACCTACTAATCATTAGTCTCAACATTATCAGCCAATAATGTCTGTTTGTCGATGGCTGTTTACTTCTAGCTTTGATCATTAAACATTGTTATGCTTGGGTTGTTGATTTTTATTTTCTAAGGGATCTGTGAAGGGAAACTAATGGTCTTTCTATTAATCTTTTGACTGATGTGATTTTAGCTAGAATTCAATTAACAACCACTGCTTTTTTCTGCAGTCTAAATTTGGGAGAGCTTGTGAATACTTCTCCAATAGCCATAAGTTTCTTTGTCCTGAGAACACAAATTATGCCGCAGTATCAGCTTTTCTTTTCTTTTTTGCATCGAACAATATATTTTACACTGAAATGTTTCAGTCCACCATAAAGGCTACCAGTAAAAGTTCATACTTGCGTTTATTTTCACACATTTTTTGATTCTTTACAACAGTAAAGTCGCATTATCTATAAGATAAGGTCTTGTTGGTAAAACCTTCAACTGGTTTTTAACAACCTACTGTATTTCACTTTATCTCTTTGGTTTCTACAGTTTACATTTGGATAATCAATGCTCTTTATCAATGACCTTCAAACATTCAGATTGGGTTTTTAACATTTTTATGGCATCACGTTGAAACCTACAAAATATATTAGCTGTAATGTTGCAGACATCAATGAATGCTTGACTGTGGATGATTATTTACATTTTAGCTTCCATTACATAACATCATGAAATGTTTGAAGATGTTACCCTGGATGCTTGTTGAGACCTACATTTATCTGTTTCTAAGGTTAATTACACCAAGAAATCTCACATTCAGTCTGTTTGCAATCAAATTTTAGGTTCAACTGATTTAAAATTCAGAGATGTTGGGAATGGTAATACTAATCACACTGCAGTTGGCCCAGACATGCAAGCAACCATTAATTTCTAATCTTCTGCAACAGCATTCCTATTTCTCTGCAGTTAAGCAACTTTATGAAAGAAACATTTCATGTGTACAGATAAAAATCAGAAGAGAGAAAAAAAAAATGTCAGGCTGCCAAAATACCCTAACCAAATCTCATAAATACTTGTGAGTTATATGCATCTGAATGGGTAAAAATAATTCCTACATTGTAAGTCATTGAGATATTCATATTCTCTTGTCAAGACATGGCAAGATATCAACATTTTCAGGTAACCTCCAACACAGTCATGAAGACATAGTGGCTCTACAATTACCCTAGAATTACCAACAGAACAACCGTTCATGCTTACTTTTGACAACAGTCTGATAGGAGGCCACATGGAAACATTACATGCAAATAATGGAGCAAAGCAATTTTATTTTGATTATAACAGACAAACACTCATGCTGTTAGACATTACACACAGACTTTGAAAAAAAAAAAAAGATGTTTTTGAAAGGGGAGATGGATGAAAATAGAGAGAGATTTTGATGAAGAGTAAATTTTGAATAAAGCATCAATATTACTACATATTTGAAGGGGATAGTTTTGAAGTATGCTATTCCAGCATGTGTATTAATTGTGTAACCAGGAGGGATGGTGTTTAAAGTTTTAACTGCTCCAAAATAACTGTCGGTGGTACAGTCAGGACCAACACTGTGGCACAAGCTAGACAGAATTTGGGGCATGTTAGTCAATGCCCTGAAGTGTCATCACAATGATGAATGAAATAATTTTTATCACATCTGAGGATCAGTAATATCAGCATATGTATTATGACTTATAAACATTAGATATATTCATGTTCCCCTAATGTAAAGCTAACCTTCTTAGAATTCTCAAAAATGCTTCATATCAATCATTTTCATGCATATTTTGATAACATTGATAGATATACACTGTACATATGTTATTGCATACACCGAAATCACCATTGATTGAGCCTCTTCTTATTTTCTAATTTGGCTCTCCTTGTTTCATTTAGATGTTTGTAAAGAATGGCTGGATAAATATGAACTGTCTACACACCTGGTCACTAGGCTGACCGGTGTCTTGCCACTGGTGATGACCGAGATGTTGGCAGACCACTGGACATTCGTCTGCTTCTCCGTCTGCTGACAGGACGTGGCCGGAACCTCCTGGATGGTCAGGTTGACCATGCTGGTCCAGTTGGAGCACATGGTGTTCATCCACCAGGGAGGGATGACCCTGGGCCACCAGGACCAGTGATGGGTGGGGAACGGGTACCAGAAGCGAGGATACCTGGAATTAAGGAGTTTGCAGCCAAGGCACAGCTGGTGTAAGTCATGTAATTTGTATATCAATATCAATGATCCTTGCCCCCATTTCCACTCATTTCATACAACCAATTTAGCTATATCTTTTTTTTTCTGGTCATCCGTTGGTCAAGAGCAAACTTTGACAGTGGAAAATGGTTCTATGCAATGAAATACTGGATGGACAGGAAGGAAATACAGGAAATGCACTCTTTGATTGCGAATGCCCCACAAATATATATGAATGATATGATTAGGATATCATAAAGATTAGATTTCATATCATTTTGTATTACACAAGATGGAGAAAGAATGAGAAAGAGATATAGAGAGTTCAAGAAATTAATTGGGAACAATGTGATTGCATTCATAGTACAGCATGTTTTACAGTAGAGTAGCATGCTTGATGTTAAAAAACAAATGCTTGTATTTATTCCATTCAGGACATGGTTGCTAATTGGAGACTTACTTACAATGTTGAAGAGTACAAATAATCATTTCTACAAAAAAAGCAACAAAATCGATGTTTGTACATAGCCTGCCCTCTTCAGTATTTAAAATCAGTCCCCAATGAATCAAAATGAATTCAGCAGGTGACTAGGAAATGACGGAGTAGTACATTCATATAAGGATGATCCGTACCACTGTGGCCAGATGTTAGGGTGATACCCATCGTGGGCGGGGTCCAAAGCAGCGGTGTTCATCCAGCTCTTGGCTGGGAGGGGCCAGGCGGGCGGGGTTGGCCAGTCGGCACACCACGGCACAAAGGTCAAAGTTGAGAGGACTTGATTGATGCCCTGGAGGGAGCCTGCATGACACACAATGAACCAAGAGAGCATGACAATTAACTGGATCCCAGTGAGCAAGAATTTCAAAGCAAATAAAGTCTTTGGCTGCCATCTTACCATGCTAAAATCATCCATTGTTATTCCATTTTCTCGCTATGTTTAGCCACAGAGACATATATTTCATTGTCAGAGTCTAGCGTGCATACAAGAATGAGTCTGACAGAGAGGGAGAGGTAGATCGTTATCTGACTCACCTATCATTTGGATGAGCTGACCGCCATTGTTATTCACCTCATTCTCAACAGGATGAGGCATCTTGAAGGTGCCAAACCTGTACAGCAAATTGTAGACTTTGTCAGCGGATATGTCCTTTGGTATGATTTCAACCGTCTGTTGGAAAAATACAAAGAAAAAAGAAAGAGATATGATGTTCACAAAATGAAAGAATTCTGCCTCTCACTGACATTGGGTCATTTCTTGAAAAGTTTGAAAATCTGCAAGTTTTAAACCTCTTGGTCTGTGTTCTACACACTCTTCATTGAAAGGTGTTTTTTTTTTGTTTTTTTTTTTTGGGGGGGGAAAGATTCAGGTAATACAATCTGCAACCTACATTGTAGCTGGATCATAGTACACAGACTGCAAAAATTAATGCAAACTGAACATATTTTGTACAACAGATACCCTCAAACATTTCTTGGGCAGATGTGTACTGGGAGAAGGTGCAACAGTTGCAGCCAGACTTGATGAAATTCATATAGAAATACATCCCTGTACATTCAAAACCACTGATCTCATACACAAGTCAAGCATCATTACCAAAAATTTGGAGTAAAACACAATAACTATACAGAATGGGGAACAGAAATCAAGAAGCACAAAAAAGTGGTGCAAAATATGATTCTGGGCTAAGAACCCACTTTACCCTCGGAATGAAGACGACGTCCTCTGTCAGGTCTTGTCGGACAAACAGCTGACCACCCTTGTCCAACTGCACAGTGACCACGTAGGTCCCCTCGACACCATCGACATCGACCACACGGAGGTCGTGGAACACAAAGGGGGAGTTCTGGGTGGTGTTCAGAGCAATGGGGATGTGGCTGGGGATCTGGTCGACGATGGGTTTCGTTGGAAGCTCAGAGCCAACAGCGTCAATCCCTTTGACCTCCTCTTGCCTGTTAATGACAATGCTCTGGAGGGGGTGGATGTGGAAGTTAACTGTCTTCTTAACAGTTGTTGTCTCGCCATGGCTCTCCGGCTTTATCAAGTGAACGTTGAGGCAGTGCTCTGCAGCTGATGAAGGGGCAGCTCTGCAAAATTAGACAATAACATTAACCAGAATTATCGCCTTCCAATAACTGCCGCCCAGCAATATAGAAAACAGTGATGATGGTCACTGATAGTGATGTTCATGAAAATGGAAAACAAGTTGCTGACAATGGTGGTGATGATGGAGAAATGACCTTGATTTGATTTGATTTGATTTATTTACAAAATGCATATACATACATTACATAAAAATATGTACATAGTTTGTAAATGGAATATGTCATATTCATTTTGTGTGGATCGTCATAAGCTATGAAAAGCTTGACTGGGTCGTCCAGTAAATATAACTTACACATAATTATGTACAGAAACATTATACAGAAAAAAAAAATTGATTGTGATATTCATCACATCTCAGCACCATGAACCGAATAGCAATGTGGTCTGAATCAAAGCTTAACAATCAGATTATATCTGCAAAATCTATGATTGTTCTCAGACACAATAAAGATAATAGCAATGATGTACATCAAACAAATGCTGAATATGCAAGTAGAAGTTTTCTTCCTTTTTTCTTTCGTCTGTTACCACAAGTTCTGATATATACAAGAACAGCTGACTTTTCCCAGCTATTGTAAATGGTACGGTCACTTAGAATGACATTTCTCCATGTGCCAAAAAAACAAAACAAAAACAAACAGGAAACAAAATGAGTACCCACACAATACCAGGGAGGTCACATGAGCTACAATTAAGGTTAAATTTCTATGAACATCAAGCAGAAAGAGATTTATAACACTTGTACTTCAGGTATATGAAATGGATATTGCATATATGGATGAAGTGGAAATTGCATGGATATGTGATATTACCAAAATGAGGCACTCACCGCAAGATCAAGTTCTGCGCTCTGTCCACATTAAAAGAGCGCAGTTCATTGAACGATAGCTGGCGCTCTCTATCAAAAATCTGCCAGCCATCAGGCAGATTGAGGTGGCAATGACAGTCACCTGGCGGATCGCATAAGAATTTGTTTTTATTTAAAGAGATGAATCAAAACTAAGATCACTAGTTGCATTTTAGATAGAGAAAATGGACAACTGTTTGATACATCCATGATTCACAATAATAGTCTCCAGTTTTAAAAATTGCATGGACAAATCATGTTGGCTTCAATTTTTCGCTCATGATATTCATATGCACATACAAAACTGTACATGAAGCTTGCTTCTTTAATAAGACTACTATTAATATCTCATATGGTAACCAAAAATGTGATCAGTCAATTACCTTAGGCTACTTTGATGCATTCATATTGAAGAAATTACATCAAATACACCCCGTGCCTAAATAGTCAAAGTGTCAGATCAAACATGCATCTTTAATTGGTCATGCTCTAAAAGATTTCAAATCAAATGTCTCGAGTTGATTGAACCACTAATAAACCGACAACTATGTATTGCAATTTGATGTAGTCACATTATACATTATTGTTTCACAACACTTTGATCAAATAATTGACTCTTGACTTTCAAACTGATTTTGTTCCATAATGACTGCAGCAAAAATACACATTCAAAACAAGACCAAGGGAGGTATATATGTACAAAAGAGTTTTTTCCCACACAGTCTGCAGGGAAGAGGCAAAGTTTTTTCTTCATTTTCATTGATAGATAGCTGGGGAAAGTCTACAGCTTGCAAGCACAGGGCCATTACTTCAATGAAACACAAAAAGCAATCAAACAAACAAACAAACATTAAAATTGGTGTGATTACTGACCACCAGACCTGTCGCAGATCAAGTCATGGGCACAGCTACAGATGGCCAGTGACAAGTCCTCTCCAGTACCCTGATTCTGCCCATCGATGACGATGTCGAGTGAGATGTTCTCTGCCTCCAGGCCAACGATATGGCTGCGGACGTCAAGCGAGGGCAGACTCCTGGCCTCTGGCTCCACAGAGATGGTGACTGTATTGAAATCACTACTTCCTAAGTTGTCGTCCACTTGGTACGTGAAATCGACGATGCCGATGAAGTCCTCGGGGGGTCTGATTGGGACAAGAAGCAACAGAGAAAACAGTCATCAAATCAGCTCATGGCTATTACGTACATATAGATCTGTACACTTCACAAGAAGAGTCTTTAGTCAACAGACCGTTCTGCTATCTTTGGCAAGTCTTCTGTAGGCCCTACCATAATGCACATATAATGGAAAAATGGTACAGCAATCCACAGCTTGCCCACTCTGAGCAAACTGCTTTCTATGAATGTAAAACAGCTAGATGCTTGATGATGCTCAGGCAAATATCACAACAAATAAAGTTAGCACACAAATAACACCCCAGAATGGCTACTTAAGTCCGACATTAAGCATTACTACTTAAAACGTCAGGTTTTAATTCATACACCATGAAAACTTATAATCACATTAATAATGCATATTACCATATCTGAGCTGCCATGCACACACAATATATTTCGAAGTTTATCCCCATGCAAAAGTGCACTTATAGAATCTGAGCATCTTGAAACATCAATTATGGGTCTAACCCTTGCCATCATGCTGATACGCAATTTCGATACCTTTTACATAAATACACTGTACCATTTCAATGAGATGAGGTAAAAGAATGTTCCTCTCCGATCAATCATACTCACGTGTACACAAAGTATCCTTTCGCTTCATTCACGAGGACCACGTTCACCCGGGGCGAGGTCTGGATGTGAAAGCGCAGGTTAGGCGAGAGCTCCTGTCCAGCCCGTGGGCAAGCGGTCAGCTGGCCAAACAGGACATGGTTGGCATGGGTCTTGAAACTCAGTGGTAAGACATGGAGTTCATCTGCCCCCCAACTGCCAAAGGCTGGATGGAAAATAAAGGGAAAATGCAAAGAGAAATATTGCAGTACTCTAAAAATGTATCAAAATGTAGTATTGACATTTCCATATGTTTGCTTTCCTGAACCACTTCATTCAAGGCAAAAAAGAAAAGAAAGAAAAAAAAACACACACACACACCTGATCAGTGTATTTAAACATACATTGTGTGCATATTGTGTATATTTCTATATATCAAAGAGGGTTTGGTTTTTCATTTTGTTTCCTGCAACAGGAATGTGGCATCAAACTGCATTAATGCAGAAGACAGTCTTCAGTGATCAATGGAGGAAAATGATATGTATGATTTCAATCATTTCAGAGTACTGTAATACTTCCTCTGATGCATCACTGGATATCAGATGTCATGCCGTCAAACCCCCGTTTGAGGCGAGACCCCATCACCAAACGAAGCTGATGGGGTGCTATACCCCCCTAACGATTCCTCGTTTGAGAAGTAGGAGTAGATGTATTAGCCCACTGCAAAATAACTTTCTACTCAGGCGTGGCAAAACCTGGAGGCCAAGCCAAGGTTTAATGACTGCAACAGCTGTCATATTACATAAGAGCATGATAAGGATATCTGCCTGTGGCAGACCATTCAAAGTGCACTCAATTTTCTCTATTCTTTCTAAAGTTTTAGATTTTATATTCTATTGAGGAATTCTATAGTCATCCGTTTTGAATTTCGAACGAAAAAATTTGACCCATAAATAACGAAAATACAGGAATAAGAAGGAGAGCATTGTAGAAGTTCGTCGACACACACACGCACCATGGAGCTACATAGCCCATGCAAAAACCAAAACAATCTCCCCCCCCCCCCCCCCCCCCCCACTGATGCTTAGATTAGGCCAGGGTCAAGAAACAGGTGTTTTATATCTTTGGTTCTTAAGTCCTTGATTGCCAAGATATACACTGGCATTGTCTACAGGGGTGTAGCTTCTCCAAACGCCATAGAGATTTGCCTCATGATCACAAATTGGTTGCAACAATCTCTTACTACACCAGTTAAAAACACATGTGAGATGAATATATTATTACCATACTTAATTTTCATGTAGATGCAACCATTACAGCTGCTACAACTATTACTTCTCAAAAGCGTGCGAAACACTTGTGATTTCCATAGCTTGCTTCATTTATGTAAAATTTTTGATAAAGCCTTTCTCAGTAAATTTGTATAAATGCATTCTATCTAAAATTTACAGACAGCTTGAATGTGGAATGATATCTGGTAACACTCGTAATGAGGGCTCACTTTAAGGGCAATTTACTTCAAAGATACAAATTTGGATTCAGTGTATATAAATGCAGAAATAGTAGAAAAACACATCAGTGAAGTTTGAGAAAAATCAGACAAACTTCTCATATGATACAAATTTTTAAAGTTTTTAGTAAATTTCATATGCTCTCATCACTGAACAAGAATGCTATGCAACAATTTCATTTCATTTCATTTCAATCTATTTCATTTAACTGACAAAAGTATAGATTACAATATGACATTTGCATAATACAAACATTTAGAGTACAACAATTGTTAAAGTCACAACAATTTGTGATGCCAAAGTAGAGGAATGATATATAACTTAGAAATTGCAAGATTTCATATTTCATGAAAAGCACACATGTTGGTATCCTTACTACTATATCATACATTGCAAGCAATATCATTTGTTCTCCCATTGTTCAATCAGGACTTTGCACACAATGCTTTTACAACTTGTACCATATTATGCAGAAGAAGACAACACATATTGCAGTAAAGAGAGAAAAAAAAAAACACAAAGTGATAAGAAGTAGCATAATCCCTGACATTTTACAAGTCTCTTTTGTTTTTTTGTCTACAAGATGCCATAGAGATTAAAAAGTCCCTTGTAGTCTTGCCGAAATCAGTTTGTTATCATTTGTAGGAGTCATTATAACGGCATATTTCAAAGTCTCTGACTCATTTTTCCTGAAGTAGTTAACCCGACTACCTCATAAATCTGATACCTAAACACACAGTGATTCCATTACGAGCACACATGACACAGTACGTGCTACCTGAATATTAATGGCTGCCCACAATGATTAGGAGGTGCTCATTCTACTTAACCTTGTAGTGCCCAGGCACTCAGCTTTACCTGATAAGCCTCTTCAGCAGCATTCAGCATAATTGCTCCTAACCAGCTGGCCTAGTTGTAAAGTGTGTGCTTGCCAAGGAAGCCTACTTACACTGTAGGTGTAACCAGGGAGGTGTCTCTTTTCACCTCCCTGGTGTAACAATGCTGGTGCAGGGAGGTCATAGTAACACGCTGGGATGGATGATTATACATGTAGGTACAGTGTGTACCTGTAATTACTGACAATATGTTTTTCAGACATCTGCATGAATTAGCAAAGAGTTATGAAAAGCACTCCAGCAGATGTGCTAGTTGGTGAGCAAGTGAAGCACAGTACAGTCAAACCTGTCTACAATATGGCCATACCAGGGGAGTAAAAAACGTGGCCATTATAAACAAGTGACCACTATAGACAGGGTCTTTAAAGGGTGTGTACAGTTCTGGTAGAGGTGAGGATTTAGCTTTTAACGCTTTGCAAGATATTCAGAAACCACTCTATGAGACGTCAAAGAGCATGCAATTCTTAGGGGTATCAAAAGTTTATTTGATGGAAATCGGATTTGAAATGGCTGAGATATCCAAAAACAAGGTGAAACAAAGAGATCCTAATAAAAAGTGCAGCCTGTCGCCTATTATCATTATCACTTTTTTTTTTTATATCTCATAGCAGCTATTTGAAAACCAATTTTCATCAAATAAACATTGAATCCTTCTTAAAATTACATGCTCTTTCATATTTCATAGGAGGTTTCTCATTATCTCACTTAGGAATGTTCAAAACATCAATCCCCGCCTCAGCCAGTACTGTACAGTCCCTATAACATGACTCTTCTCTCAGAGGGAATCCTTTTTTTTTCTTTTCTTTTTTTTTTTCGGTGGCCACATATGGAAGGTGGCTCCTTTAGACAGGTGGCCGCTAAGGCAGGTTTGACCGTACCTGGGTTTTATTGGGTTGTTCATGCTGTTTTACTCCAGCAGTACTTGACGTGATGTAACGGGTACTTAAGTGTATTCCTTTCTGACTAATTGCTTTGATTTGGACAGTGTGCAATTTATATTGGAATACAGATTGTTTGAAAAAAGCTCTTTGTGAATAAAAAGGCAAAATCACAGACGACTGAGAGAAAGATATTGTGTGCTTTGTATGCGTGATACATCCTTTTAATAACCAAAATGTACAAGCACTTCATCTTGGGGGACAGATTCTATGAAAAAAGCGCAACTATTTACTGAAAGAAAAAATATCGAAGAAAACAGAAAAGAAAAGAAGGTTTGGTGAAATATTGGAACAGTCACATGGCTTAAACTCAGCTCATGATTATGTCATATTTCCTATGACATACAGTAGATAAAATATGCAAATATAAACTACAAAACAACATGAGCAATCAGGTTAATTTTGCCTGTGTATGAGAGGCAAAAATTGATTTTACCATATCTAATGTAAGGTTCACTAAACTGAAAGGATGAAGGCATCCCGGTGTATTACTATTTTC
The DNA here is from genome assembly GCF_964275005.1 of Diadema setosum. Classification (NCBI taxonomy): domain Eukaryota; kingdom Metazoa; phylum Echinodermata; class Echinoidea; order Diadematoida; family Diadematidae; genus Diadema; species Diadema setosum. The sequence goes on along the minus strand of NC_092686.1, from coordinate 15,557,048 downwards.
CTACGTGGTAACCTGGTGTTAAACAAAGAATCTTAGCAGTCAGCTTTAATAGAGGTGGGTAAAATTTCTAATGAGCCCTCCACCAATCATCATAATTTCAAAAGAACTGTGTGTTGGGTCAAAGCAACCATCTAAAGGCTTCACTATTAAGCTTGGTTGAACTTTAGCATATCAAATTGCTTTAATGTTTGAATTCCAGAGGTTAAGAAACTAAATTATGGACATTTCACTCCAAGCTACATTTGCACAAATTGTACTGTTTTTGATAAGACCAAACTCATCCCCCTTCTTTTTCTCCTGTATGTTGACAGATAGGAGAATGATAACCAAACTGATGCATGAGTCGACAGAATCTCAAGGAAAATTCCTGGACAATGGTCTAGCTCTTCTTGCCCTTTGAGCCCACAACAGTTTCAAGATAGTGTAGAGGATGTTGATGATGCATTACTAGATTCTACTGGGTTGCCTGGAATCACTTCACTCCTGAACTTTGCTAATTGCAAAAAAAAAAAAAAAAATTAAAGCAAATGACTGAAAAAAGAAGAACAGTTATATATACCAGTATGAAGTTGAAAGATTTGAGGGGGGGGGGGGGGGGGGGTAGTAAGGAATATTAACAGACAAGGAAATCAAGGCTTGTTTTAGCCTATGTTGATTCCTCCACTTTTTAATACTTTTTTTTACTTACAGCCTCTGCTTTGCACATTTTCATATGCCTGTATGCTTGCATATGTTATTATGTTTCATCTGATTTTTAAATAAGTTGAATTGAATTGAATTGTGCAATTTGATTACTTCATTTGCATAAAATCAAAATGGAATAGTAACATCTGCAGAAGATCACTGACTATACACCAGGGCATTGATATTAGGGGTGCAAACCCAGGCCCATAATCTAATGAAATAATCTAATGAAAGCAGTTTGACAGCCAAACTTCAAATTTTAGAAGAATTTTCTTGTCTACAGACTCCCTTCACGAAAGCTACACGTGCAACCTGTACCTCATAATGTCTATACTTGAAAAATGGGGAGGGTTTGTAGGCATTAATCTAATGAAATAATCTAATGAAAGCAGTTTGACAGTCAAACTTCAAATTTTAGAAGAATTTTCTTGTCTACAGACTCCCTTCATGAAAGCTAACCTGTACCTCATAATGTCTATACTTGAAAAATGGGGAGGGTTTGTAGGCATTTTCCTGTAGGTTTCCCCAAAGTACAATATATGAGGCTTTGTATAGCATGGAAACTGTGTAAATTGTTCATGGCATCATCTTAACCCGTTGAGGACGAGTCCTGGGTATACTCGGGCAGGTAGGAAATGTGTGTTGTAGCAAAATCAAACCGTCCTCAATGGGTTAAAGGCGGGAGGATAGAGAGTTGGAACAAGCCTTGCATAACCTATCCATCTTTTTGTTTTGTTTTGTTTTGTTTTGTTGTTTGGTGGTTTTTTTTTTTTTTGGGGGGGGGGCTGTATAACGATTTTGCTTTAAAAACTTTATATACCTCAATTACAGTATGTATTTGACAAATCAAAGTGAAATACAAACTGTAATTTTGATGTGGCAAGTAAATGTATCCTTCACAAAAAGTTATGAATTGATAGAAGTTGTGTCATAAACCGTCAAGGCTCAATTTTGATTAGAAAATTAGAAGTTAGGCAAATCATTCATTTTGCCAATAGTGCACACTTTTAAAAAAGAACTAAACACTGCAATTTGTGTCTCATGGTCACTTTGTCTGCATATTGACTTGGCCACATATGTAAGCTCACTAAGTTAACTACAGTTAAACTCGACTTAAAGTCGACTTCGCATATGTCGAATAATCGCGTAAGTCGATGATGTTTAAAAAGTCCTGATTTTTCCCCATTGACTTACGTGTATTAATTCGCTCACAAGTCGAATTTTGTAAGTCGAATACTCGCCTAAGTCGATGAAATTCCAAGAACACTTTCACAGAAAAACCACTGAATTCACTGTGCCTAAGTCGAATAAGATTTTATAGTGTAATAAATCACTGTCATTTATTATTCATTATTTATTACTCATTATTATTTTGTTTGTCAGATGAGTTTGAGGTGACAAAAAATGATCTAAATTATCAAGATTCAAAGCGATCGCATGCGATCGTTGAACTCTCTTCGTGTTTGGAGGTCCACTGGTACAGCCCTGTCGGCTGTCGCGATACGTACGTACAGCGACTGGGCTGTGTATAGCAAACACCCAGACTTCATGACGCTTCTCTCCCTATCTTTCCCCCCTCTCCTCTTTTGACTCTTGCTAACTTTGGATGGAATGTGGTGTGGGAAAGTTGAGATATTATGCAACCTTTCTCTACCCGTCTAATAAATGTTGCAAATTCGCACGAATATTTTGGGTCTTTTGTTTTCGCATACAGCCTCGCTGTATGAACGCCTTACTTGCTCCACTCGCAGTAAGGCGTTCGTACAGTACACATGCATTCATTTACATGTACAGTATTGAGCTTGCAGTGTAGCTTGGCATTTGCAGCGCTGTGCAGTGGAGTGGTATGGATGAAGCTGCTGAGGTTTCAAAACAGAAAGTAGGGGGAAAGTTACGGGCACGGCCGGGTAAATCAGAATTGCACCTCTACATGCATTTCAAGCCACGGTATGGTAAACTGGAATCAATCACTGCTCAAATATCGTTCATATTCACTTCCCCAAGGTTTAACAAGGGTGTAAAGTAATCGGACCTGTGCCAATACTAATGCACTGTCCATGCAAAGTTAGCCGCGGCCCTGCCCCCAGGCGACCCGTGCTGTGGCACACCGCTTCAGCTCTCGGCTCCAGATATGTACCGTACGTGTGGTGTAACTGTAAGTCGATTTTTTTCGACTTACGCACAAGTCGAAAATCGCCTAAGTCGATGTGTTTTGCTCAGTCCCGAGAAGATCGACTTATGGGAGTTTAACTGCATATGTATGCTATCTTTTGAGTAATCCTGCACAAAATTTTGATATTAAATTAAGTGTTCTGCAAGGGAAAACCATTTCTACATGTTTCACACAATGCTTTGTTTAGAACAATCATCTTAACTTGGTATTGATGCTTACCTCAAACACTGCACGCTTATCTGCCATTTTCCTGGATTATGTGGAAGACCTATACAAAACATGAAAGAGAAAAACACCCATGAAAAAAGTTTGAGCACTTACTTTTGCAGCTGTTAGCTGTGCAGACAGCAATGCAAGCTGCCAATACAAGAAGAAACTTCATTCTGAATGTGGGATGTTCCAGCTGCCGCTGATCCCTCTGCAAAGAGCTATCTAGCTGCCTCGTACACCACCAGGCACCAAGTGAAACATCACCAACTTGGATGCGTCCTTTTATTGGCCCAATCTTGGCAACAGAATCAGGTTTTAAAGTCTAATGTTTATTAGCAAGATACGGCTACACCATTATGATGAAAACATCATAAAATGACCTGTTTTGTCAACAGTCTGGGCATTGTCCTGACACTGCAAACAAATGATCGTTATCAGTCTGCAGATGAAGCACAGAGACACTGAGCTTTGATCTGTAAGTATGATTAAGATCGAACCATCTTTGACTTGAATGGTCATTTGTCATTTATGGACCCGACTGACATATTGTAGAGAGATTGTAAGCATAAAAAAAATCACACCACACTCATTAACACTTGTGTGCTTAATGATATCTAAACCATATCCATATTGTCGCTGGGGTGATAAGACCTTGTATCTGCAATTTTGGTGAAAATGAGTTTTTTTGATTAATGGTCAAATAATGGGTTAAGTGATGTCCTGTCCAAATCCAAACTGTCTTACTCCAAAAATGAAGCCACCACGGCATGTCAAAGGAAAGGCTATCCCATTCGCCACAGTGCTTTGGCCGCCATGTTTTTTGGCTCTCCTGAACATTTGACATTTTGTAGATCGATACGAGGTCTTATCGCCCCAGCGACGATATGGTATTGGATATCACAGAATTTAGACCTAGTCCACAGGAGCTTGCTTTGACAATGACATACAGAGCAAAAACATCAAGACCTCTAGTTGGAAGGTTCTCAACTGGCTGGGAGTATAAACTGCGAAGGATCCGCAATGCAGGGAGGAGGATCGTTTGGGAGGGAACCTGCAAGGTCAACCCTCTCCCATCGCGTACAGTTGGGAGCTTTTTGCGGGCTAGAATGAGAAATTGTGCACTATAGTTTGGTGCATACCTATAATACACTTTTACTGGCCAGCATACAATTGTAGTTTTCATCTGTTTGCTATGGAAGATGGTCCTGAAAGGCATCATTTTGAGCATTTTTTGCTAAAATTTAGGTCAAGACTGTGGTGAGTCTATATGTATGACTGACATGACTTTATAGTTACCTATGACACAATTTCTAAAGACCTTTTTGATGGGTAGATGTAATTTGTAAGATACAGCCATGTAGGTATCCTCTCGCCAGCAAAGAGAATAAGGAAAAAAGTTTCATCTAACTCAGTTCAGCATTAGATTTCCATATTGGGTTTCCTATATATGCATCCAATTCCATAATGTTTGATATGATCACATACAGTGCACTCCCGTTATAACGAAATGCTCGGGACCGGCAGTTTTCTTTCGTTATAACGAAATTTCGTTATAACCGAACAATACAAAATATAACGAAAATAAGGAACCACCTATATATATCATATTATGTTTGCTGAATACTCATCATACCACTGGAAAGCTATGTGAAATGTGATGGGATAACTGTATTACAATGATAAATGCAAGTTCCCCTCGAGGGGAACTGTGCGTGACACAAGGAGCGAACACACAGTGGTGTGAAGCGTTCACCCATGCAGAGATGCTATAAATGCTTGTTCCGCTACGTATTTTCGAAAGCAATTCGCATTTCGTTATAACGGAGCACATTTCTTTTGTTTTTCTTTGTCTGTGGCGCTCGGAAAAGACTTCGTTATAACGGAAATTTCGCTATAACCGTGTTCGTTATAAGCGAATTTTGTAACATAGACTTTAATAGTGACAATTTTGGGACCAGAAGATTTACTTCGTTATAACGAAATTTCGTTATAACCGTGTTCGTTGTAACGGGAGTGCACTGTATAAGGTTTCATTTATTTTTCTTTTTTTAAAAACCTGGGAGGCATGATGATGGCCATGTCTCTTCATGGTGAGCTTCTTATCTGACATTGGGACATGTATTGGGACATGTATGACCATACATGGCCCAAAGTCAGATAAGAAGCCCACCATGAAGAGGCAGATACCATCAGTCTACATGAGCGTATGATTGCTTGGTGGGTGAGTGCAAGATGGGTCACGGGGCAACTCAAGACTCATGCCATAGCAACATAGGCATAGGCATATAGGCAGCTAGGCAACTTAATTGGTAATGGAAGGTCGGTCTGAGACAATAAATATCATACATTCTAGCAACTAAAAAACCATAAGAACCAACTTTGACTCTGTGACATGCATTAATCCAGTAAAGCTCCCATCAAAACAAACATGGTTATCACGACATTTCAGATACAACATAGTAAAATTCAGATCAAACTAGAAACATCTTTATCTGTTCACATGTGATGTACAGTAGTATCTATACAATTTATTAATTTTTTTCCCTTTTTTTCGGCTACAATCAAATTTCAATAGGCCCAAGCTATCATGAACATTTATAGGAACTAAAAGAAGAAAACTGCCAGTCCCAAGGCTGGACCCTGTTTAACCCCTGTAACAAGCAGTAAAGTTGCCCCCAGTATATTTGACCCTGCAGATACTCCCTCCTGATAAGTACCCCCTCCCCATCACCAAGAGTGGAGCAGTCTGCAAGTAGCTTAATTTGCATATTAAATCCCAAGCCAGCCAAGAGCTGTTAGAGAGTTCTTTGTGGGTGCACAAAGACCCCAATAATTTGTCATTGTTCTAGCTGCTCTACCAAGGTGAACACCTATCTCCCACTGAGCATCTCCTCAAATCTGAAATTTGCCCAGAAAATCTATAGCCCGAAGGTATGTTACTGTATCTTTTTATTGATTTTCTGCTAGTTCCATTCACAGAGTATAAATAGTTAAAGTTGTATACTTGCCAGTATTGATGATGAAAGTTTTCAACTCATGCAAGTTTGAGTGATGTACTATATAACTTGTGCATGGTTAACGTGTTATTGGTATGGAGAGTGTAAGTGAACAAAATTGAATTTGTATGTTAGTCATGAATATTGTGAACAAAATTGAATTTGTGTGTTAGCCATATATTAGCAGTGTGTTACAAGGTAGTACAAAAATGTATGATGCTAACGTAGTATATATTTGTAACTAAAATATGTATATGAAGTAGATGAAACTTATGAGGAGTTCGAAGAGTTGTCTCATAAGGTATACCATGCTGTGTTGCAAGGAACTCTGCGATGCAAGAACACAGGATTTTTTGTGATGCTAAGCTGTGTGTGTGTCTGTGTGTATGAAAGAGATATTTTGCCTCATGGGGCCAATGTGTAGGCTTACTATACAGATTACTACATGGAAGCATATCTATGCAAATTAGGTGGAAGCTTGGATGTGTGTGGAGTGCAAGGTGGCAGAGAGATGAAGAGAGTGAGGCAGAGAGAGGGAGAGACAGGATGAGAGAGAGAGAGGGGGATTGATTATCTCTGTGTGTGTGTGTGTGTGTGTGTGTGTGTGTGTGTGGAAAGGTCTTGTATATACTTGATACATGTATATCTGAGTGAAGGTATTAGGGCATGGCACAGAGTGCAGTATTTTGTTGCATACTCTCCCTGACCAGTCCCTCTTGTTACTATGGCAACAAGATAAGACTCAGTAGAGCCAAGGAAGGAGTATGCTTTGTACACATGCACTGTGTGGCTGAATACAATTGTTACCTTAAAGGACAAGTTCACCTTCATTAACATATAAGGATTGAGAGAATGCAGCAATATTAGTAGAACACATCAGTGAGAGTTTTAGGAAAATTGGACAATCGATGCAAAAGTTATGAATTTTTAAAACTTTTGTGTTGGAACCGCCGGATGAGGAGACTACTAAGGCTTGTGATGTCATATAGAGTACAACAGTATAAAGAAAATGTAAAGAAAATTCAACATATTTTCACTTTTTTCGCATAGTAAAAGAGCACTTGACTTGCCTCATTCTAAAGGCGATGGGAATAATATTACCCATATATATGTCAGTAACGAGTCAAGGGAATGTGTACTTTTTTCAAATGATGAAATTTTGTGAAATTCTCTTTATATTTTCGTTATATGGTTGTACACATGTGACATCATACACTGCAGTAGTCTTCTCATCCAGCGGTGACTGCACAAAAACTTCAAAATTCATAACTTTTGAACGGATTGTCTGATTTTCCTCAAACAATACAAGGAAAATATAAAGAGAATTTCACAAAATTGTACTTTTTGAAAAAGGTGCACATTTCTCTGACTTGTCACTGACGTATGTTAAAGGTAATATTATTCCTCCTTGCCTTCTGAAAGAGGGAAGTCAAGTGTTCTTTTAGTATGCGAGAAAAGTGAAAATATCTTTAATTTTCCTTATACTTTCTTTATATCGCTGTACTCATGTGACATCACAAGCTGTAGTAGTCTTAGCATCCAGCAGTGACTATAAGCAGAAACTTCAAAAAATCATGACTTTTAAACGGATTGTCCAATTTTCCTCAAACTCTTGCTGCTGTGTTCTATCAATATTGCTGCATTCACTCAATCCACATGTCTATGAAGGTGAACTTGTCCTTTAATGTCACATCTATGACACTTTACTGTCACATCTATGACAACTTGTCACTGATGACAAGTTTTATGAAATGGGGCCCCTGGTTTGCACACAGAGTGCAACCTCATCACACAGTGCAGAGCAATGTGCTCGCAGGGTTACATGACCTCCCACTGACCAGCCAGGCGAAAATGTTTTGGCCAGGGATTAACCTTTCCGACCCCTGCACTGGGCAGGAGCAGAAGTGCACATTTTCACCCAAATACACTGTATATTATGTGAAACTGCTAGTGGCTCATTGAGACCACAAGGCTAGCAGAACATTGACAGCACGCTAATCGAGAAAAGAGAGTGCCTCAGCATCCTGTTTCGAAATACTGTGCATTAAACGGGTCTCATAATAGTTGGTGAGTTTACAACCTTTTTTCCTCCTTTAAAGGTAGGGGATACCTTTTACAGACCTCCCAAAATGCAGCAAAACATTAAATATGAACCTCAGGGGACTTGTTTAGGCCACTGCTGAGAAATTTGGAAGTCAACAGTTATCTACAATTTGAATAATGCACAAAACTCAACTACTCAGTAGTTCTGAGTTACACGAATTACTGCTGTTACACGAATTGATCTGGAAATAAATGTTCTATTGAAAAAAAAAATTCTGTGTGTTGTTTGTTGCAGTCTTCTGTATTTTTTTTTTTATCTATAAACACAAATCTAAAAGTATAAGAGCTGATGTAATAACATATAGAGTGTGTGGCAAGAATGTATATAGAAATGTTTGTAAGTTTTGATGAACTTTCTTCACAAAATATACATGATGGACACACATGCAGTGCATGGGTCTGCAAAGGTAGCCTAGTAATGTACTGGAATTTACGGTGAGCCCCGGAAAAAAATTCAATTCAGAATCTAACGGTCAATAAAAATGTACTAAATGTTACCTTCCACTTTCAATACTTTATGGGAGTTTCTAAAATGATACTCTCTTCAACATACCACTGTGTTTATACAACTCTTCATTTGAGGCATGCAAATGGGATTCCCTACCTTTAAGTTGATACACTGTTTTGTTTATAAGTTGTTTTTCCTCAGTTGTGAATGATATATTCAGATCCATTATGAGAATCATGAGTATAGCACATATTGCTTCATAATCATAATCATGTGTTTCAGGATCTTTGTTAAAGGACAAGTTCACCTTCATTAAAGGACAAGTTCACCTTCATAAACATAAGGATTGAGAGAATGCAACAATATTAGTAGAAACACATCAGTGAAAGTTTGAGGAAAATTGGACAATCGATGCAAAATTTATGAATTTTTAAAATTTTTGTGTTGGAACTGCTGGATGAGGAGACTACTACAGCTTGTGAGTCATATGTGTACAACAGTATAAAGAAAATATAAAGAAAATTCAACATATTTTCACTTTTTTCACATAATAAAAGAGCACTTGACTTGCCTCTTTCCAAAGGCAGGGGGAATAATATTACCCATAACATATGTCAGTAACGAGTCAAGGGAATGTGTACTTTTTTCAAAAGATGAAATTTTGTGAAATTCTCTTTATATTTTCCTTATATTGTTGTACGCATGTGACATCTAAGTTATTCACACACTGCAGTAGTCTTCTCATCCAGCGGTGACTGCACAAAAACTTCAAAAATTCATAAGTTTTGAACGGATTGTCTGATTTTCCTCAAACTTTTACTGATGTGTTCTACTAATATTGCTACATTCTCTCAATCCTTATGTTAATGAAGGTGAACTTGTCCTTTTACTTGCATTTAGCTATGATGGATGGGAAATTTAGTGTCAGTATGGAAAGACAAGTTTATGTGTCAGACTACTGAGATACAACCATCATGGAATATTGAATATAACATGTTGGTAAATTATTGTTAATGCCTAGTTTACAGTTTACTGATATTGAAGTCTACTTGATGTCATATTCTTTTTGCTTTGTATTATCTTCACTTCTGTTGGGTGAATGATTGGTTTCATAGTCTTTTACATAATATATGATACACTGTTTTCATGTGAACCTATGCAGTGATACATTGAGATTTGATAGCTGGTTTAGCTGAGAATTTCTCATTGAAATCATTCTTTTCTTGTACATGGTTATATTCTATGATGTATTGTTGAGTAAACATCAGACATTCAGTTTGTTATTTCCAGTACATGACACCTCTTTGGGGTTGGTGCTGTAACACATCTTTCTCTATGATGCGTTTATCCTGCATCACACCCCGTTGAGGGGCGCTGTAACCAGTGTACCAGTATACTTAGAGTGAGTCAACAGCCTGTATCATATAATGTTATCATCTTTGAGTTGGATCTTCCCTCTATAGAGTTCCTTGTCTTTATCACAAGTTCCATGTTCTAGTGCATAGCTACTACACGTTACAATAACAGCACATGAATGAAACCCCCCCCCCCCTCCCGCATCTAGCCTGCCCCTTTTCCCAGCTCACTGTAGCGTGACACTCTGTCATTAGGGCTAGGCAATCTAGCAGACAAGAATTTTATGAAAGGATCAATTGATTTAAATTCAATTCAATTTATTGAAAACCAAACCAAACATAGTCCCCAAGAAGCACAGCTTGTGAGTGGGGCCTACTGTAACATATAATATATAAACAGTTATAACATATAAAAACATTTAGTTGCATTGGCTAAGCCACGATTTATCTCGAGTCCTAGCCTAGGGTAACTGTGACCAGCAGCCCCATACGGGACGCTATGCGTATGGGGCTGCTGGTCGCAGTTAAGCCTACTAGGGTACCGTAAAAGTGGATATTTTCGCGCGACTAATTTTTCGCGCTTGCATGGCCGGGTCAGAAGAGTTTCGTGTGTTTTAATTCCGAGGAATCAAGACATCACGCACAGGAACATATAGCAAGCAAAAATATTCGCGTGCTTTTATTTTCGCGCTAGTGTCTGGTTGCGTGAAATGCGCGAAAATTTCAACATCGCGAAAATTTCCACTTTTACAGTATAGTTAAAGGACAAGTTCACCTTCATAGACATGTGGGTTGAGTGAATGTATGCAGCAATATAGTACCATAGTAGAACACATCAGTGAGAGTTTGAGGAAAATTGGACAATCCATTCAAAAGTTATGAATTGTGCCTTTAAAGTTTTTGCTCACTCAATGTGCTCAAGGTTGGATGAGAAGACTATTATAGCTTGTGATGTCACATGTTTTATGTGTACAACGATATAAAGAAAATTCAACATATTTTCACTTTTCTCGCATAACTAAAGAACACTTGACTGATCTCTCTTTCAAAAGGCAGGGGGAATAATATTACCCTTAACATATGTCAGTAACAAGTCGAAGAATTGTGCGCTTTATTCAAAAAGTGAAGATTTGTGAAATTCTCTTTTTATTTTCTTTATTTCGTTGTACGCATATGGGATAACTGACATCATACACTGTAGTTTAAATATAGTAGTCTTCTCATCCAGCAGTGACTGTGCAGATGCTTAAAAATTCATAACTTTTGAACGGATCTGATGGTCCGATTTTCACCAAACTTTCACTGATGTGTTCTAGACACTAATATTGTTGCATTCATTCAATCCACATCATGTAAATTATATGAAGGTGGACTTGTCCTTTTAGTTAAGGGTTGGGTTGGGGTTAGCCCGACCAGACACTGTTACGCTATAGTCGCGACGTACCATGTACAGCGACTGGGCTGTGTATAGTTAGGTTGGGGTATTTTTTCTCGTATTCTACTTACCTCAGCCTAGGTCCTTTTGAAGGTTTTGCACTTCTTTTATTGGGGTTCCACAGTCTTCTTCTTCTGATGATGATGATGATTAAGTCTGCCTCCTTCAATAGGCTGAAGATTCTTGCAGACTGTGCTATTTACATTGTAATACAGTCCATGTAGTTGGCACTAACGCAAATGGCAATGCGTGGGCAGCAGGCGGCAGCATGGACCTAGATCACGTAGCAGACGAAATCTTATGCCAGTGTTTACTACACGTGTACACACGTTGTGGTGAGCGCGGGGCGGCCGCGGGCGGCTAGAATACTAGTGACGCATAGCGCGAGCGTGTGATGAAACCAGCTTGCACATTTGCAGGCAAGGAGGATCGCGCGCTCGCAAGCGCTCCTAAATACCCTGGACATGAGATCGCGCAAGATGGCTAGCTTACCTGAGACTGTCGGGAACAAAAATACCAATAAAAAGGGAATTTGAGAATTATATGACTACCAGTTCTTCTTGTTAATGTGCAGGTTGGCTTAAAAAGTGTGGAGGTGACGGGAATTACTGCGGCTTACCTGTCCAGCTCAGGGAAGAAACGAATTTTGATACCATGTCTTCTGCTGCTGCGGCCGCTCGCATCAATCGGTTTCTGTACAACCGCATCCTGGGGAACTTTCCCGGTGAAATTTCGCTAGCTTTCGCTTACGGATCAGGGGCTTTCAAGCAACTCGGAAATGCTAGCGAGGTAAGAATTATGAGGATGATGGAAGCGTCACCTGAGTACAGATCGCCACAATATCGTCTGTATCGTTGACCATATTTACATAGACCGGACACCAAGTTGTATTTAGATTGTAATTGTTTTTGAGATCTGTTTATAGTGACAAAACAGTTAAATTTTACTGGTAAATTTAATTCAAGACTTTGTAAGCCTGTAAAATCTAGGAACATTTTAGGTGATACTGATACAAATGAAGTTCGTAAATTTATCTTCTCAATGATTGTAGTGTTAATAAATTGTGTGACTAACAAAATGATTGTTCAATTACCTTTGCAGGAATACAGATCCTTTCTGTCAATCTTCTTCTTCTTCTAGTCTGGTAGTACAGTCCGCCTCTGGCGTATTATTGTACCTTGTGCTTGTCAAGTGCTTGGTGTTTTTGTTTTTGTTATCAATATGTGTGAACACAGTTTACAGTTTAGTTAACTACATTGTATACACCGCCCAGTCGCTGTATAAATAGCGACAGGGCTGTACCGGCACGGCCCACAACACAAAGAGAGCTCAGCGATGGCTTTACGATCGCTTTTGAGTTTTGATACTTGACATCATCTTTTGTCACCTCAAACTCATTAAATGTAATCTTCATTAATGACACTACATATCTATGTTATCGATATTGACATACACATTTCACAACTTACCGAAAATGAAGATTTATGCAGCATGTGCGAACGGTACATCTGATGATTGGCAGTTCACGCGATCTGAATGCACTTTTAAGGGTCACGCTGTCGACCGTGCTGCTACCAAAGAGCGCACGCATATAGATCGCTGCACTTCCAGCCATGCACGTGCACGCATAATCTGCTGAGTGGTCAACGCGCCATTTTGAATTCTGCAACGATGAACCCCGACGGTCGGGGATTGCGCTAGAAAGTGCCATTTTTTTGTTCAGTGGACTTATCATAAGGGCTCTCTATGGACTTATGTACCTTCTGTAATATAAGCATGCACTTTATGTAACGTACAAATGTTTATAAGTAATGTATAAATTGATATAAGTTTTGTAGTTGTGTTGTGGTTCCCCACTTTGATGGCGAGGCTCCATCTGTCTGAAGCTGTGCTTCGCACAGCGTCTGGTCGGGCTACAGTTCAGTATACAAAGTTCATTGATGCTTGCTTGATGCTTGATGCAATGCCCTTGTTGCGGCTCACTCATGAGCAACCACACTGGCGATCCCAACACATAAGGAGGTGCCATTGATGCCTGGAATATCATGATGGTCAAATATATATGATTATGAGAAGAAAGAATGTTGTAGAGAAACTTTAGAGAACCTTGAACTGATTTGAAGAAGTAATTCCATGACTGTGGCACTAGCATTTTCGTAGCAGCTCATCCAATAAGCTGAACTGGGCTGAAGCAGCCATGAAATAATGCAATGCTGCATCTAGGAAAGCATGTTTAGCTTTGAATGTAGATACAACGTAAATTCATATCTTTGTATATGTGAGAGTTGAATGCCTTATAATGGTAAAGTATATAAAGCTGTGAATTATCTTGAATCATAATCATCTTGTGTTAGAGAATCAATCTTTATCTATTTATACATAATTGTATGATTTTGTGTTAATGGTGTGTTTTGTTTGTTTATCCTGCCTAGAATAACATGCTGGATTTCATCTTTGTGGTGGATGATCCCAAGGAATGGCACAGGAAAAACCTCCAGTCCAATCGTCACCACTATTCTGCCCTCGGAATCTTAGGACCCCGGACGGTGGCTAATATCCAGGACCGCTTAGGAGCTGGGGTCTACTTCAACACGTTGGTGAAATGTGAACAGAGAGTGAGGGACCATATCACAACCATAAATTTTTAATATTAAAAATTGTTTAGTTTCTCTTTAATTTCACAAATGTGTGAAAAGAGTGGAAGACATGCTCTGAAATGCTAGGATACTTTGATGAATTGATAAATTCAAATCCTCTTGGGATAACGTCTGTTGTGGGATTGTTGATATAATATGCATGTAAAAAGAAACAAAAAAAAAAGTGAAAAACTGTTACATGGTTATGATTAATTGACTTGAGAAAGCCCACTGGAGTGGATGAAAGTTTACCCACAAAATTGCTAAAGATCAGTTGAAGTCATAACCTCCTGTTATATTATCCTCCCCAACCAATGACATTTTTATGCCTCCGCCAACGAAGTGGCCGGAGGCATTATGTTTTCGGGTCGTCCGTACGTCTGTCCGTCCGTCCCGTTTTGTTTTTGTCGATATCTCAAGAACCGTGTGGTGGTTTTACATCAAACTGGTATGGGGGTATATCCTGGGGGGATAATACTTTGTTTGGATTTTAGGGTCACAGGGTCAAACTTCAAAGGTCACAGGTTATTTTGTGAAAAAAAAAAAGGTTGAAAATTCATGTTTTTCTCCATACAATGTATCTCGCAAATGGTTCAAGGTATCTTCATGGAACTTAGTATATGTGACAGTGCACCTCAAAACGAACATAAAGTCGCACACACTGATTTTGCGTGAGGACTGAAAATAAGTGAAATGGGTCAACCTAGCCGAACTTGACTTTTTCATATTTTCTGAAAGAGCGGGTCTTCTTTTACTTTATGCTAAAATTTGGTATCATAAAACGGGCAGGAAAGTGTGTTTTTTAGCAGTTTATCTCGAACATTTTTGGTAGAATAGTGTGATTAGGTGTGTCTTTAGAATCCCTTTTTCATTTCTGAAAAACTTTGTCCGCACTCTTCACTTTCAACTCTAATAACTTTTGAAAGGATAGTGCTACTGCTTTGAAAGTTGGCATTAATTATGGACAGAATGTGTTAATGAGGCATGCTTAATTTCAGTTTAATCTAATAATCCCTTCATTGTTTTTACTCTGGTGGTTTACTTCCTGTTTTTTGTCCCATTCATCGCACAGCCAGCACGGTTTGTAAAGATTAAGCGCTTGAATAGACACTGTACTTCAGAGCCTCTTTTCTCAGTTCACACTTTTCCTGAGTTTGTGCTTTCTTTCCAATATTTAGATAGGTTAGGAGAGTCCATTTGATTTGAGTTATACATCATTTTAAAGCTTAAAGTCTGCTCTTTCAGAATATGGTCGTAACTAAAAATTCATGTCTGGCGACTTTTTGTTTGTTTTGAGGTGCAGGGTCACATATATGCTTGTTCCAATGGGCAGTGATTATCTAGGGAAGTTGGGGGTCATGGTTCAAAGGTCAGGGGGTCAAAGGTCAAGGTCAACTACTCAAAATACTTTCCTTATATTTATGCAATGCCTGAAGGTTTTTTTTTTTTAACTTGATGTATGCATGTATTACCCAATATATCTTCTGTGAGAAGTTTCTTGCCAAAAGGTCAAAAAGGTCAAGTGAAAGTGCTGAATTGCACTTTTTCCTCCATATCTCAAAAGTAACTCAAGGTATCATTGTGAAACTTACATATTTATGCATGTTCAACCTAACAGTGATTCTCTTTGGAACTGTGAGGTCAAAGGTCAAAGGCCCGGTTTAGATAATGCTATTTTCCCATTTGATACTGAAATTATACTTTTTCTCAATACCTTGAAAATTACTCAATGCATAAACTTATAAAAGGGTCAAAAGTCAAGTAAAAATCATCAGTTCCCCAAATACCTGCACTCTGACATTTTAATCATTCATCCAATTGAACCTAGTTCTAGGAAAGTGAACATTCAGCACATTTGTGGCAAACCTGTCATTTTAATATTTTGCCAATTGTGTGAAACTGTCATCACACATTGTCAAGACATTGTATTATAGACCTATTAGGAGAACCATGCATTATGGCGGAGGTATATCAGTCGCCGTAGCGATATATCTAGTTCTGTATAACTTTGTTTCTGTGTCTTACATCTGTGCTTTGCATCAGTTTTTTCCCATCTAAGTTCTTACTAACCTTGCATGATCTTTAGCTTAACAGGCTAGTCGCAGTCTACAAGTACATGTAGGACACATTCATGTTTAATTTGGGAAGAATTAATGCAAAAACAAAACAAAACAAAACAAAGCAAAAGCAAACATTCTAGTGTCCAGTGTGAAGCAAGTTAAGTTATGCTGCCAATCTCTCTCCTACTGGCAATGAATGCTTGAAATCACAGTAATATCTTCTCTTGTTGAAGAAATTTGTTTTGGAACATTAGACATTGACCAAGGATATTTCATAAATAAAATTATTCAAGTCCTGTGTTAAATGCTTCACTTTTTCATGTTAAATCAAGGATAACATTCCTACATGTACTTTAAACTCATTCTAATCTTCAGTGAAGCATTAAAAAAAAGGAATGCATTATTGCTTTCAAAAGGAACATCTAGAATGCACAAGAACAAATGGCAAGCTCTTGAAATTTGCGTTTCAATGGTAGATTTTCTTGTGTATTGTGCCATTTTATTGTTGTGCATGTATGTGCTGTATGAAGGTACATGTGAATTGTGGAAATAAACTGAAAAAAAAAAATCACAGTATTTTACTAACAACTGACTCTGTGATGCCAATTGCACTGGGCTTTGTTATGAGAACGCCTATAGATTTGCTCTCTATGTGATGCTTGCAGCATGAACAAACAGCAAAAAGTGTAAAAACAGAAAAATAGTAAAACCTTATCAGGCTGTAATTAGTACCCGGTAGAAACGAGGAATATGCAGTGTAGTACAGTTGTGCTATGCCTAGGCTCAAATGGTGCTTCTTGCAAGGTTTGAAAAATGTACATAAAACTTGAAGAGTCATACCTCCACGTGAATTGCATTATTGCTGACTGTGTATAAAATGTCTAAGCCTCATACTTCAGGCAATATGGAAACAAAAATTGTGATTTATTGGCTCATGTTAGTCTTCTTTTCTTTCCCCCTTTCCAATATTTCTAGCTCATCAAGTATGGAGTGGTAAAGACTAGCACATTAGTCCAAGAACTCATTCACTGGAACAATTTGTACCTCAGTGGCAGATTACATAAACCAGTAAGTTTCATATACATTTTCTACTAGTCTGGTAGGGCCTACTTTTTTTTTCACTTGCATGTTGGTAAATTTTGCAGCCCTTCTTGTGAAATGATACAAAATTCTAAGTGAAGTACATATATTAAGTCAACATAGCACAAGATGGTGCAATGTATTTAGTTGTATGGTATGTTATCTTTAAAGGGATTGTATGGTTTTGGTTGTGACCTAACTTCAGGTTTCTAACATTTTTTTGATGAGATAATGAGAAACCTTTTATGAAATATGAAAGAGCATGTAATTCCATGAGGAATTCAAAGTTTATTTGATGAAATTTAGTTTTGAAATGGCTGAGATATCCAAAGCAGATCGATTCTAATAAAAGGTGGGACCCACCTTTTATTACAATCGCTTTGTTTTACTGTGTTCTTGGGTGTTTCAGCCATTCGAAAACCGATTTTCATTAAATAAACTTTGAATTCCTCTTGGAATGGTATGCTCTGTACTATTTCATAAGTGTTTTCCTGGTAAAAGGTATCTTGCAAAAAGTTAAAAGCCCAATTCTCATCTCCACCAATACTATACCATCCCTTTCAAGAATGTGTTGCATGGTAGTAGAGCAAAAGTGGAGCTAATCGTCATGTCTTGTGAACTGTGTGAAAAATATTTTACTGTAAAACCAGAAACATTTGTGGCATGAAACTTTGGCAGATGGCCTTTTTCGCGGGAATTAAACTCTCGCAAACTGCCACTGGCATTCAATGCATTGCTTAGAAGAAAAAACTTTCCCATGCATTTTACTCTCACAAATCTTGGCTGCTAGCAAAATTTGTGCAAGTTTCATGCCTCCAAACATTTTCTTGTTTTACAGTGATCAGATGGTGGTTTTGATTATTTTGCTACATAGATCCATGTGATCAAGAGAGTGCAGAACAGCACCCTCTACAATGCCATGCGCCGAAACCAGCAGAGTGCGCTGTACACCAGTCTCCTGCTGCTGCCTGAGAGATTCTCGGAGGAGGAACTCTTCACAACGATTACAGGACTCTCCTACTCAGGTGAGGTCTGATGCTAAAATGTGCTCTTGCATAGAGGCGTATTCTTTGTTGCTTTTGTTGATGAAACAGCAGATTAATTCTATACAGTGTGTCCCAAAAAAAAATTGCAGTCGGATTTTTGCATTGATAACTTCCAATATGATTAAACTGTCTGAATGCTATTTCAGGGTCTAAAAATATATAACATCTTACCTATATTTCGCAGAAAACCCCATTCAATTTGGTTAAGTGGTCACAGAGAAATATGGATTGTTGTAAAGCATGTCATGGGTCTGATTCTTCCAAGTTTAGCACTTGGATGCTCTTGGAACTGCATATTAATGTGTGAACTCAGTGGACAGAACTTGGAGGGAAGGGAATCCTGATATGCTGTACAAAACTCCTCATTTCTCTGTGACCACTGAAGCAAATCGAATGGGGTTTTCTATAAGATGTGGCAAATGTGTTATAGTTTCATACCCTGAAATTGTATTTGGATTGATTCACTATTTTTAAAGTTATCATTGTGGAGGGTCCCCTTTTAATTTTTTTTTTCTTTTTTTTTTTTTTTTTGGGGGGGGGGACATACGGTATGTAGGAGCCACACTGTCTATGCAATAAAGTCTTGCTCCCCTTGATTGACTTGCTCTGGTGTAAGTTTTCATTGCTCTCAGCACCTGAAGATGGAGTCAGCCTTTCATTTGTCATCAGTTTTCTTTCCTTTAACAGAAAAAAAAAACCAGAAAAAGAGCACCAGTATATGCTTTGATTTGATGTAATACTTCTCTGATTCATTGCACAATCAAATATAATGTCTTTCAGTATTAGTTTCATGTCAATTCCATTGATAGTTAACCACCCCCATATTTTTTTTTTTTTTTTTTTTTTTTGATCTGCATACCATCCCTAGATATTTTTTTTAAAATCTGTAATGGAAACGTGGCAAACAGAACATACTTTGCAGATCTCTCCATAAAACTAGAGTGATTTCTTTCTTTTCCTCTCTGAGTCAGAATGATTCCATATGTGGTTTTTGTTTGTTTATTCGTTAATCTTTTTCTTTCATTACTTTTATTAGATGAATACCTATATTGTATGATGCAGTATAGGTACAGTTTGTGTGAGTTTTCTGTCATCTGTTCTGTTCTTTTAAATGACAGTTATAGATGGATACGAGTGCTCAAAAGATCTCATACAGAATCATTCTGTCACTGAGTTACCAAACCTCAGATGTTTTGAACTTAGGTTTTCTCCAAGTTTTTAAGTAGTTAAGGTGTTCTAGGCTATTGTCCAGCTGAGTCCCATTTCAGCTCATACACCGTGTCATATGCAAAAAGGCTCATGGGCCTATTACTGTATACGCCATGTATTTAGCGAGTCCAAATTTTCACGAATCAGGACTTCCAATGATTTCACGAGTGGTTACATTCGCAATTGTGGAGTACTGTCCTGAATGGAGAAATGCATAGTGCACATAACCAATATCCTGCAAGATTCTGGAAGCCCCACAGATTTTGTGCAAACCCACCATTGGCATTGGGTTGAAGTGTTTGCTAACCAAAACTGCCAAGCATATGTGTGCTTTAATGTTGACTCATTTTAATTCTATATGTTTACTGATATTTATCTAGGGGATTTCAGGATGATCATAGGTGAAAACAAGAACAAGGTCTCAAACATCGTGAAGCCAAATCTCAGTGAGTTTAGGAAGTTTTACTACAGCATGCTGGATACCACAGAACACATCCACTGGCACAAAAAGAGTAGAACAGTCGAGGTAAGTTGGGCCGTCTCTAATTGATTCTGATTGTGTGAAATACTGTCAAACCTGTCCACAATGACCGCTGAAGGGAATATGGTTGTTATAGTGAGTGGGTGGTTGCAGACAGGTTCATTGTAGAGACCATTATTAATTGAAGTATTTTCAGCATCCCATATGATTACAATTGTACATGTACACCATGATGCCACCTGTGTGTACCGGTAGACATATGATATGAAATAATTTACATAAACCAAAACAACAGCAAAAAATATTGAATGCTGCTATTACAATATATCTTGTACTGTGATTGTAATGTTTATATTTGAAGTATTTACCAAACAAGAAACATGCTCTCTTTCTGTATTTCTGATTTCTGTAAAATTTACCATTTACAGTACATACTAACCTCATATCTCTGTCTGCTTGTTTGTCTTGGTTCTCATATTTGATTGTTATTCAATTTAAGAGACTTTATTAACTTTTGTGGTAATTGTACATATTTTGTATGTGATACTGGACTTGTAAGTGGAGCTGGGAAGGCCGACAAAGTGGCAACTACCTGGCAGTCAAATGGCTTGGGTTCTAGTTCCAGTGAGTCTAGAAAAGCCATGTCGTGTGTAGTCATAGTATTCCTTCTAGGAAGAGGCACATCATTCTGTCCCTTGAATAAGACTTGAAATAGAGAGCACTTTCGTGAGAGAAAAACAAAAAATGCGTGTGAAAGATTCTCAAAGTGTATACCAGATAGGGTACTCTGCCCTATTGTATACATCAGAACACACTGTATAGTCTATGATAGTTTTGCTCCAGGTGACTAGCAATGGTAAAAAAACTTGCTTCAACCGGGCATATGGTGCCATTCTAGGAGAACAAAGATAAGATATATCTGATGGTCTTGGAAGCACTTCAAGTGCGACGGCTGAAGTCTAAGTGATAGCTCAGTCTCTGTATAAAGCTCGCGCACCCCATGCTCTTCCTCTCACTCACAGCAAGACCGCAGTCCAGCTTGCCTCTTCTCCCACATGAGCTCATTGCCAAGGAACCTCCAGTTTCAAGTGTGTCGCCTTGCGGGGTCCCGTAGCGAGGACCACCTTGACGTCCTGAGAAGGGTGGCCAGGGACAAGGAGGGCTCCCAGTACATCCAAAGAGGTAATGTCCACGGAGTGGAAATGCATGTACATGTAATAGCAAAATCAGTCCGTCCTCATCGATCAGTTGGTTAAGAGAAACTTCTTGCTCTTTTGTGCTAGGCATTAGACAGAGGTTTTTTGAATATCTAATAATATTTTCATGGCTTGTGCAAAAATGTAACCATTTCAAACTCCCTGAATATCCAGCATTTGGAAATGCTCAAATCGTATGTCTAATTAATAGTCCAAAATGAACAGCATCATTATCTACTTTCCTGTTATTGTGACCACACATCATAATATATACAAAAGTAGAATGCTCACTTGAAATTCCTCATTTCAGCGTGTTTGTCACATTATTGTCCTTTTCAATTATTTAACTGTTTTGGATGTTCTTCTATTTAGAATGTGGGTACCATAATTGTAAAATATTGTGGTGGTGGTGGTGGTTACAATATGCTAGTTTGTTATAACAGGAGGTAATGTATATACATGTTTGGGAGATGCAAAATAAGTATTTCAAGTGTTCCCACATGGAGAATGTTTCATAATCATATATGTTGTGTAATACAAACTCCCACATGGAGACATTTTTCTGTCGATTTGTTTTCTTTCCCTTCTTCCCTTTTCCTATGACCTCCCCTGAGGAAGCATTTACTGTAAAACGAGGAATGTTCGCGTGCATTTTAATTTCGCAAATTTCGCGAGCGCGAAGATTCGCGAAATTGAAATGCATGCAAAGTTCTTTTCTACACTATATGCATTGAATGCCAGTGGCAGTTCGTGAAAATTTCATGCTGCAAAAAAGGCCGTCGGCTCCAATTTGCGAAAAATTCATTACAGTATTATAATGAGCTCCCTGGTGAAGACATTTAATTAACATATAAGTTTAACTCATAACAGCATTTGATCTGTTTATAATATTTCATGATATGATCTCAGTACAGTGCAGTTATTAGCCTCAGGCAAATTATGTTTCAATATGGCCCCATTTATTTCTATTTCTTTTTTCCCCATAAACAACACACACATAATAACAGCAGGATTTGTCTTTTACTTTCATAGGTGTACAGAGGATTGTTGCCACATCCAGTCTGTCTCAGAGTATAAAGGGCATTTTTACTGCTGGTAAGTGTAATGGTACTTTAAAAAAAAAAGAAAAGAAATAGAATCAGTAATTTGGTGCAAAATCACCCAAAATGGTTTTCTTATGTCAAAATCAAGAGCAACAAAATCAGCAACAGGAGATTAATTTTGTAACAAAATTTTTAGCGGGGAAGTAATATTGTAATAAACAGAACCACACATGGTTTCTTTGGGTGCACCGTAGCAAAAAACCCCGCCCATTGCCTGTACCGTACTCGGCGTAAACGGGCCTTAATGGTGTGGAGTAACATTTATGACCAATGCCTATTGAAAGAGTGGTGATCAGGTGAAGAAGTAGGGATTAGGTTTTAAGTTACCATGAGTCTTTTTGATACTCGAATAAACAAAGCTTTCTGGTAAGTGACACATGAAGTTCAGGTCAGACACCGACCAATTTGGGGGAAATAAAGATGACCATGCCTGAAAATGACTTCTTGCTCCAGTTTTGTATTTTTCTTCTTTTTTTGTGTATTTTTTTTTTTTGTGTGTGTGAAAACCATGACACTTTTATTTATACAATTTCTTTTGACAATGTCTTATCTTGCATCTGTACAATTCATGTAGTTTTAAATGATGTAATGCATCAGTAAGTGCAACTGTTTGCAATAGAAAAACTTGTCCACTGATTAATGATTTACATGCAATCAAAAGACTACAAAGACAATTATTTTTGATTTAAACATGATATTTACCTCCGCCAAGGGAGGAGGTTATGTTTTTGTTACCGTTGGTTTGTTTGTTTGTTAGTTTGTTAGTTAGTTAGTTTGTCCGTGTGCAAAATAACTCAAAAAGTAGTTCACGGATTTGAATGAAACTTGCAGGAAAGGTTTAGAATGATAAAAGTAACAGATTATTAAATTTGGTAGTGATCTGAGAATTTTTGGGGAATCTATGAAGGATTTTTGATATTTTGGCAGGTAGGGTCAATGAACTTGGGAGTTCAGGCTGCGAAGTTTGCATGCGCGCACTAAAGTGCGTGCTATAGTTTGTGCTAGGGCGAGGTGCGCCGTGCAGCTGAGGGTTTATGACCTAACAAAGGCTTCTATATTGGGAAATCGGGCGACTTTCAGCACACAATGCTATAAGTACGTATGGGTGGAAATCACTGATATCTCTATGAAAGAACAAGATCAGTGGTGGAAATGAGCTGCATACTTGGTGGAGGTCTGCGCTCTCGGAGTGCTTTTCTAGTTCTACACTGTGAAAACTTCTGTACATTAATGTGTCTGTCATTGATGTGATATTGTATGAATTAGCTGAATAGAAATCATGGTGCCCATCCTTTGGTATCACTTGTAATCACATATTTTTCCACTGTTCACTAACATTTCAGACAGTATTAATGGTGTGTACATTTTTCTTTGGCCTCTTGTTTAGGAGTCACCAAGACCTTGAGGTACAGTGGACAAAAATTGTTGAAAATGCAGCAAGGAGGAGCTAAGCTGAGGTAGCATTAAGGATTGGACAGGTTGATGGTTGTTACCACGTTTACCTCTGAGGTGTACATGTGTCATCAAGGACTTGACAGGTTGGAGGTCATTATGAGTTCACATGTCGTAGCCTGCAGTACTCAACGTGGGACACCTCTTGGACCATTTGGTAACAACATATATAGCTCCTTTTGATCACCTATGCAATGTACATCATTCCAAAGATGGATGAACACATCGTCAAGAAAAGTGCATGGACTCACTCATGTGACTTTCATATTGGTAGCCTTTCCAACTTCATGGCCAAAAAAAGTGCGCAAATGTACAAAGAGGTGACCATTGAACAGCGCTTGTAGATGGCCATTCAAACAAAGAACATTGGCTGTGAGAACAGTGTGTGACAGGTTATGTTGGGAGTTTTCAAGTAATCTAGGATTCTGCATAGGTAATTGTGATGTACAAGTGCAAATGTTTTAGTGTTCAATCTAATTGACAATGCAACTTGCATGCTTTGTGTTAAACGATAGCAAACAGAAAATCAATTCTAGCATTTATCTATAGATTGTGCCAATCATTGATACAATGAGCCTCATTATGATGTTTAAGTGTCAGAAAGACTTTGTAGTCTACAAAGAAGTCACATAAATGTATACTATGAGTTGTGTTGCAATAATATCAGATGAGCCACATCTGAGAGTTTCACAGGTTACAACCTTTAACAAGGTATTAAGAATGCAAAAACAGAGATAACTCAAACAAGATATTAAGGGAACCATGCCTATAAGCTATTAACTGCTTCAGGATATTGTCCCCCAATCTTTCTTATTCTGGGTGCCAGAGGCTGAACATTGTTTTGCCGTCTGCCCGATGTTTTTTTATGGTTTTACCCTATTTCGAGAGCGCTGAATCCGAATCTGGATGATGCAACTCTTGCATCCTTCACTACAGGGTTTTGAGATATTCAAGATAACTGCCAAAATGGCCGCTGTAAAGAGACTAGTTATGAGACTAACTCATGATGTCAAGTTGTCCAGCACCAGTCATCCAGAAGTAAAAGCTAGTTTCCTGAGTATTTGAT
This sequence comes from Diadema setosum, assembly GCF_964275005.1. Taxonomy (NCBI): domain Eukaryota; kingdom Metazoa; phylum Echinodermata; class Echinoidea; order Diadematoida; family Diadematidae; genus Diadema; species Diadema setosum. Next base: position 15,532,315 of record NC_092686.1, on the reverse strand, counting down.
AATATCTCTGGAAAGACTCCTTTCTGTTGTCTCAGATTGGAATTCTGCAATGCGCATTTGTGACATCGTCAAACAAGCCGCCATGCAGATTGGAAGTTCTATGTCAGGGCAGTCATTATCCGAGCATGGCAAATATCTTCTGCTGAGAGTATCAGCAAGGTCTTTTCCCTGTTTGTATTGTACAGGCATCTGGTACTTTTGCAGTTTTAGGAGCATGCGTTGGAGACGTGATGGAGTTTTGGCTAGAGGCTTTTTGATGATTGATTCAAGCGGTTTGTGGTCTGTTTCTACTAGAAATTCTCTGCCAAACAGGTATTGGTGATGGAATATTCCCATAAAATCCCTTTGTTTAATTTCAAAGTCTGCATATAACCGCGAAAATAAAACAAAAATCTTGTTCCTGTCAGGAGGGTGAAGACTATCAACATTAATGATATTCCATTAAAAGAAAAACACATGCAGCTGGACTTCTGTGAGAAAAATTATATCCTGCATTGTACTCCGTTAAATAATTCCAGAAATTATTCAGTTTTTATCAAAATTATGCGCATTACGCCAAATCCGGGGCTATACATCTGGAAGTGGACGAGCTGGCCAATGACACCGGGGTTGTGAGAAGATCCTCAAGCAAGGTACATGTAGTTGCCTGTCTTATCTTGCCCTTTTAGTTTCCAATGATGTTTGCCAAAACATTTACCCCTGTCTTAAGCTCGTCCTGGAGGTGCAGGGCGTACCCCCTCGCATCATCACCGCCAGCCTCTATCTTCTCCTCCAGGTTGACAACGGACTCCCGGAGGCCGGCGACTTCGCTGCGGAGGGACGCCAACTCCGCTTTCAGCGTGTTCTCCATGGTGGTGATGGCCTGGAGGACCGTGCTTTCTGACGGGGCAGGAGCAGGGAGATTTGAATGTTGTACTCCCCCCTCTTCTCCTCCCGTCTGAGTGCTATACAATGTATTTCCTTTTCCTGGGGGGCTGTGCACTCCGTTGAGGGAGCGGGTTGGGTTGGAAGGCCATCCCCGCCTGGGCGGACGGGGAGTGGGAAGAGCCCAATCTTGAGCTAAGGTTGCCCCTCGTGGCCCCTCCCGTCGTGGCCCCTCCCGTCGTGGCAGGCAGTGCTGGCGATAGAGGAGAATATCGGAGATCAGGTGCAGATCTGGCTCGTCTGCTCCATGAGGAATAGTCCATGCTCTAACTCCTGATAGTTTCTCATCCATGAGCAGGGTGCCGGGCCATGAGCAGGGTGCCGGGTTGATGGGTTACGAAAGGGTTGCATGAGTACAGCTGTCCATTAACATACTGGGAGTTATTATAGGCGGCCATGTTTATATTTGTTTCAGTTAATTAATATAGAAGAAGAAGACGTACTTCAGGAAAGAGACAAGTAAATATATCAATTCACTCAATTCAACACTAGAAGCATCCCCAGAGTTAGAGCAAGGTGATAGGCGGTGTTCCCACTGTGAGAGTCAGAATGCGAGAATGCGAAACATAAACAAATCACAATGCGACATACAATATCCGATCAAGACAACGAGACACGATATAATCCACATAAATGTCCCGACATCAAACAGCAACCCCATTTGGTGGTTATCAGAGTTATCGGCATTTACATTATCCAAACAAGATAGGTCAATAGTAGTAGATGGCAGCTCCACAGCATTAATACCATGAGAAATTTTAGATGACGATCGAACATTATTCACAGAAAGAGGGACGATATGCCGTTTTCGACACACGGAACATCCACCGCAAGGGAGCTCCTCCAATTTGCTGTCCCTGTGATAATAGTTGCAGCTATCCGGGACATATGGAAGTCGTGACATCGCATCCGCGTTATTATGCCTTTTCCCTTCTCGATGTTTGATATCGAAATTAAATTGCGATAAAATCTCTAGCCAGCGGGCCATCTAGTCGGTAGGTTCATGAAAAGACATTATCCATCGAAGGGATGAATGATCCGTGAGAATGAGAAATTTCCTCTCTAAAAGATAATGGCGGAAATGGCGCACAAATGAGATGACTGCTAGAAGATCGCGACGCGTCGTGCAGTATCTCCGTTGCGTCCTTGTTAACAACCGGCTTGCGAAGGCGATTGGGTGTTCTACCTCACATTGGGCGATGTCGTCCCATTATATTTGCGACAACACGGCGCCAATTCCTGATGCTGAGGCCGTCCGTATCAAGAATGTATGTCCCGTGATCATTTGGATAAGCCATGATGCTATCACTCGTGAGCGCAATTTTCAATTTATTAAATGCATCATCGCATCTATCATTCCATTCAAATTTGCTTGATTTTTCCAACAGCTTGTTCAGGGGAGCGAATCCACGAATGAATCGACGGTAATAAGAACACAGTCCTAGGAAAGATCTTACTTCACTCACTGATGCTGGTGTAGGCCAGATCTGTAGCCGATCAACCTTTTCGGGGTCAGGCTTGGTGCCGACCTCGCTCACGATATGGCCCAGGTACGCGACTTCGGATTGAAACATGTGACACTTGCTTGGTTTTAATTTAAGGCCGGCATTCCAAGACGACAAAGTACTTCATCCAAATGCTGAATTTCTTCCTCAAATGTTGAGCTCATTACAATTATGTCGTCCAAGTAGAGAATTAGGGTACGCCACTGGAGTCCCTTCATAATGAGCTCCATGGTCTGCTCAAAGGTGCTTGGGGCATTACATAGCCCAAAAGGCATAGTTACATACTCATAATGGCCACTCCGGGTACTGAAGGCAGTTTTCGGCCTGTCTTCCTCCTTTATCTTGACCTGCCAGTAGCCAGATTGAAGATCGAGGGTTGAAAATATTTTGAAGCCTCCCATGCAATCTAAGACAATCCTCAATCCGGGGGAGGGGGTAGGCATCCTTCGGGGTAACTTAATTTAGCTTTCGGTAGTCAACACAAGGCCGTGTTGTCCCATCGCGTTTTTTGACGTATACCAAAGGGCTTGACTAGGCACTGGTTGACTCCCTAATGATGCCAGCCTTTAGTTGAGTTTCAATTATGTTGTCTTCATCATCCACGAAGGCACGAGGTGGACGTCGGGGACGCTGCTTTATGGGCATGGCGTCCCCTGTGTCAATGGAATGTTGAACGATAAGAAGTGCGTCCGAGATCCGTAGGTGAATTTGCAAATATTGATTTGTGCTTCTCAAACAATTTGAAAATTTTGTCTTTGTCACGCAAATCAACATGTTCACACGAACGGTCGTATAAACTCAATAAATCATCCGACCATTCGCTTGTCGGGCATTCACTATTTAGAGCTGTACTCGTTTTCACATTACTAATACCGACATTAACGCATCTCTGGGTATTGTCCTCACGATCATAAAATTCATGAAATTCATCAATACTATCCGCGGTGGCTATCCGTGTGCCCTCGTGCAAATTAATTTCGTTGTCCGTCAAATTAACAACGCGTATGGGAATATCGATGTCATCCCGGGTAACATCCACGAGGCATGTCGCGACATTGAGGTTGTGTCTATCACTCGCCTTCGGAATGGGCTCAATTATCGCAAGCGACATTTGAAAACGATGTAATTCATCGATAACCCCCGGGACAATGAACTCTGACTTGGGGGGAATCGTTACGTCATGTTTAACATATACAGCATGATTACCACTGTCGTTTGTGAGTTCGATTGGGTACAAACGATCATTAATTCAAAGTCCATGACGAGCTTCCAACACACAGTCAAAATGATGCAAAGAGTCGAATCCCAACAGGCCATCATCATACACATCAACTACATATGCATCCCAGGTAAACTGGTCCTTTTTAATATTTACACTTACTTGTATTATACCGTGTACAGTCAGCAGCCCTTCATCCGCGGCCTGCAGCTGGATATGTTTTGATGGGGGACGCTAATCTGGGCGGGAATCTTCCGGCATTTGTTCATAAATTTTCCTTGAAATAATCGTTACTGCCACTCCGGAATCGACCAATAATTTACACACAACATCATTAACATCTGCATTAATGTAGGCAGTTATTCTGGTACTTTCATTAACACGTATAATCCTAGGTGCATTTTCACTAGTTCGGGTGGGGCCCTGGTCGACGAAGCTACCCGACATCAGTTTCCCGATGAGCGATTCATGCTAGCTGGTTGGCCACTTGATGACTGCTGCTGGCGCGGCTGCTGGGGAACTTGGGGTGGGCCATGTTACTGCGGATGCAGGAACGGTTGGTGATGCGGAGGTATTGACGATGATGGTGGCGGCATCCACTGTGGCATTCCTTGCCCCTGAGTTGTGATATTCAATGGAGATGGAGCGGGGTTGAATTGTTGGGGCATGTTGTCTCGTGGAAAGTACCGTCGATAGGGGCAATTTCTAGCGAAATGTCCTAGCTCTTGACATTCATGGCAGCGGAGAGGAGTCGATTGAGGCCGAGGTCGATCACGGGGCTGTCCCTGGTATTGGCGGGAGTCATTATTTCCTTGTCGAAATTGGGGCTAGGCTGCGAAACAAGAAGATGAAACCCTCCCACGGTCTGCCTTGTCCATGGTAATGTTCTTGCGGGGGGAGGCTAGCAGTCACACGAGTGGCATACTTGCCAACTAGTGAGGATTCAGTAAGATTTTTTATGTTAAAAATAGCAAAATCAGATTTTCTGTCAGAGAAATCAGATTTTTAGAAAATATCTAGATATACCTTTCATGTGTATTTTCTGAAGATTTAACCGAAAGTGAGATTTTTAACTTCAGTTTGAATATAAAATAAGATTTTTGCAATCCACAAGTAAGATGTTTCATCTTGAATGTTGGCAGGTATGGAGTGGGAGCCGCCCGGGTCCCTTGTTTGTCACTCTCTCTGGCATGATGACAGTCGTGTTCGAACTCGTGTTTGTAGTCGTGCGGTAGGTGTTTGTTGGCTTCTTCCAACTCGCGCTCGAGGCGTTTAATTTCCTGCTCCATCTCCACTTTCCTAAGTTTCCTCCGAGCCATAGTTTGAGTTTCGAAAATTTGATTTAAACTTGAAAATTATTAGAGGCACATGTTGAAGTTCAAGGCGATCCCACCGCTGCCACCAGTGTAAAGAACTTTCCTTCTTGGTCTGATATAATAATTAGGTTCCCAAAATCAGCCCTACTTCGGAAGCTTTATCATGTAAGGTTCGTTGGTACGCGTGGTCGTGTGCATAGATGAGATGATTGTGTCAGCAATTACTTAAAAAAGATGGAGGATACACGACATGATGAAAGTATCACACAGAGTACGATTCTAAGTTTATTGTCAAACTATCAACGAACGCATTAACACGACCATGGCTACTGCGATGCTCATTTCAGAAACTCTGTTTTTAAAGTCCAAAAGCGACTGAAGTTCCTCCGATCAGGACCACGCAAAGGTCGTTACATTACATTTCTCATTTTTTTAAATAGAAATTTTCAATGATATCGAAGAATGTTCATGTCTTAAAATGTTTCTCTGATGTTTCTCTGGAAAACAAGTATACACATAATGACCCACCAGCCACCCCCCCCCCCCAAAAAAAAAGAAGACAAGCAACGAAGAAATGGAGAGAAATATCATGTTTTCCCCCCATGTAGCACTTATTGAAAATCTTTATTTATCTGGATGTGGGAATCTGGGATACAAGATTTGAAATCTTGTAAATGTTTCATTTACAAAAAAAAACAAACAAACAAACAAAGCAAAAAAACAAACAAAATCTGAAGAGGAAGTGTTATGTGTATACAAAAACAGAATAAGTTTAGAAGGAAAGCATGAAAAATTAATATGTAACCTGCAATATTTTACATCTCTTCATTAGTTCTTTGGCGATGCAGTAGTCCTTGGATCTTGCTTCTCATTGCCTGCTTCACTATAACAGGCTGACCGTCTCTTGCCCTTTCTGCAAAGTCTAAAATGACAGGGGTGACATAAATAAGGGGACAGAGATTAATCTACTAAGTTGGTTAGTTGCTTAAATGGTTAATCTGGTTTAGAATATACAACCCCTAACACACACAGACACAGACACACACACACACACACACACACACTCATGTGTATACAAAATAAATGCTATTAATAAAGTAAGAAGACAAGAAAAAAATTACACATCTGTAAAACTTCACAAACCTAAACAATATAAATAATTTTGATAATCATTGAATATCACATATAAAATAGCCTAATGAATATCTAAAGCCTTGAAACTTCTCTGTATGTTTTTACTTCACAATAGTCTATCATGTCCCCAGTAACCAGAAATGTCACAATACAGTACTTGTTCACCTAAAAATTACCTTGATGTAGAAGAAGATGATCTACCTGGTGTGAGTAAGTTACAACCACCATTCAATACATGTATTGCCAGAGGGACAGTTGACTCACCAATAATTGCAGACACCACTGAAGAGTCCAAAGCCAACAGTTTGGCTGCGTTCATCAACTCTTGTACAGTATAAAAGCATGACAGCATAAAGCAAGTGATGCTGGTATCCCTTTATTTCTTCATGTGGCGCTCGTATACATACACCCTGGTTCCCGGTGGCAGCTCAACCATCTTTATAAGAAAAACAGTTAAAGGGTGTGTACAGTTCTGGTCAAGGTGAGGATTTAGCTTTTGACGTTTTGGGAGATATTTAGAAACCACTCTATGAGATGTCAAAGAGCATGCAATTCTAAGGGGTATCAAAAGTTTATTTGATGAAAATCGGTTTTGAAATGGCTGAGATATCCAAAAACAAGGTGAAACAAAGAGATCCTAATAAAGTCGCCTGTCGCCTTTTATTATTATCACTTTTTTGGATATCTCAGCCATTTGAAAACCAATTTTCATCAAATAAACCTTGAGTCCTTAAAATTTCATGCTCTTTCATATTTCATAAGAGGTTTCTCATTATCTCACTTAAGAATGTTCAAAACGTGAATCCCCACCTCAACCAGTACTGTACAGTCCCTTTAACATGTATACAATTTTGTACATGTACTTAAACAGACGTTTATTTTAGGGCACTAAGTGATGGATTACGGGGTGCATTACAGTAATACATGTAGCTTCACCCATGAATTAGATAGTGAGAAATGAAGTGTTGAATAATTACTTGGCTCACTATGGTTTCATGAAAGCACGCTAATCATTAGATGGTTTTATTTTCTCCAATGTTTGCGCAATTATTCTGTTAATATCCAGGAAAGTTGAGTACTAATGCTAGGGGACTTTCATTTAGGTTGTATACCAATTACCATCAACCCCTTGAGATCAGGCTTTCTGTCTTGTGAAACTATTGCCAGCCTTGCAAACAAGCTTCGATCTTGTTTCAACACTCCCTGTGAAACCTTTCCAGTAGATGGCTTGGACTTTAAAATAGTTTTGGAGAAAGTCTGAAGTTTCTGCTGCTTGAAAGGTGCATGAATGTCCACAGAGTCTTGCTGTAGACATTCTGTTATGTACACTTCCACAGCATCCTGCCCCAAAGACTTTGCCTGAAGTAGGTCCCGCTTCAATTCTTCACTTGCAATGACACTGGATAAAATGTGTAGAAGATCGTCACTTTGATTTTCAAAATCATTGACCATACTCTCTATGGTATCACAGATGACTTGCACATCACTGCTGTCCTTCTTCACACAAGAGGTTTGCAGATCTTTTACTTGTGTCAAAGAGGCTGACTTCCCAGCCATTTCCTCACATTACTGCTGAATGGCAGCCTTGAGGTAATGTGAAAGGAGCCATCGATGGAAAAAACTTTGGCTGGTACTAAATCCAGTGACGCCTCCTCGCAACTTTGTGTCCCTGTTAACGGTTTGTTCGATCAGCTGATCACCCGAGATTCCTGAAAGAAAAATCACCTGCAAGAAAGGCATCAGCTGTTGATGGGTATGTACCAGGCAGCATGTGCATCTCCAGCCAGTATGCAGGTAAATACTGAGAATGGTTCAAGTGGTCATATGAAAGAAACATGGGAGAAGACTTCTAATTGCAGACAAGTGCAAATGCCAATTGCCCTCTTTTGTTGCTCTGATGACGAGGAGCAATGCCTCCACCATATTGACGTAAGAGGATTAGAACGCAAATGTGGGTCTTGAGGAATGTTTCTGAATGAAGAGGGAGTATCTCATCAAACAGGGCCTCAAACTTTTCACTCTCAATCACTGTCATGTGATCTGGAGAAGGGAAAGATGTATACATCTCCACAAGAACCACAGATGCTGCCTCTTGCTGCTCATCAGGAAGAGTCTTCACAAAACTCAGCCATCGCAGACATTCCATAGCCTCAAAGACAAGCTTATGTGCCCGCAGACTCCTGATGAAGTGATGTCTTGATAACACATTATTTACTGATCCTGTTGCAATGAGGCCGCTTTTAATCATGATGTCCTGCAGACCAGCATCCTGAAACCGTTTAACAATGCACGCAAGAAAGTTCATACTGATGTGAAATTCTGTGTGAAAAAAGCAGAAGAGTTGGAGTCTCTGCTACATGTATACAAATCTATATTAGATCTAAAAAAGAATACTCTAGTTAGTCTTATGCCTTTAGGCTTTGGCTTTGGATTCTAAGTCAGACTAATCATGCCATGCATGCAAGAAAGTATCTCTTTCTCGTCTACTCTAGATGCATGTATTTGATCAATGGAATAATCACACCATGAAATAAAAACAATTATAAACATCTATATTCTAAATGATATTGCTCAAAGAGACAAATTCTACATTTTTTACTTACTTAAGACTTGTCTCTCCGAAACAATCTCGAATCATCAGATATGGCAAAAATTATAAAATTCCTACTACATGTCAAAAACTTCCATGTCATGTTTTCTTCTTTTTTTTTTTTCAAATCAAAAGTCAGTTTGCTACAGTGAGAATAAATGTGATTTCAAGAATTGTGAAATCATCATTGATTCAACTTCCACTCGTTATTGTGGCATAAAATAACAGCCAGGGTCTCTGTAATCAAAGTACTTTGTTGGAGGTTCATATCCATCTTCTGATATTTCCCTTATGATTTTGAAACAGCCCAACTTAAAAAAAGGAATGACTTGTCATAAACGCTCTACGAGAAAGGGAGAGAGAGAATGAGAGGGAAATGAAGGTAGATGAGAAAGACCAAGTCTTCGAGTGGCACGTGACTCTTGGAGAAGAAACTTTGTGGCGGACGGAGATCCGATTCCTACATTGCACGCATCTCCACACGTATCCCTCACTTCTCGTAGAACACTTCTCTTGATCCTCTTTCGACGGCACCCAGAACTCGGTGACCCTCCCTCCACTCGCCCTGTGGGACTTCCTGTAGAAATACTTCGATTCATCTATTTCTACCACAATTGGATTTCCCACCTCGTTGAACCCCCCAAGCTGTCGAAAATGCTCAATTTCGTGCTGGCTGCATACTTCCCTCAGAAAATTTGTCCATGCACATGCGGTGTGACGACTCACGTTCATGTGCTTCTTTATGAACTCCAGTGGTACATTTTCACACCACAGGTAGATGAGAAAGACCAAGTCTTCGAGTGGCACGTGACTTTTGGAGAAGAAACTTTCCCGGCGGACGGAGATCCGATTCCTACATTGCACGCATCTCCACACGTATCCCTCACTTCTCGTAGAACACATCTCTTGATCCTCTTTCGATGGCACCCAGAACTCGGTGACCCTCCCTCCACTCGCCCTGTGGGACTTCCTGTAGAAATACTTCGATTCATCTATTTCTACCACAATTGGATTTCCCACCTCGTCGAACCCCCCAAGCTGTCAAAAATGCTCAATTTCGTGCTGGCTGCATACTTCCCTCAGAAAATTTGTCCATGCACACGCGGTGTGACGACTCACGTTCATGTGCTTCTTTATGAACTCCAGTGGTACATTTTCACACCACAGGTAGATGAGAAAGACCAAGTCTTCGAGTGGCACGTGACTCTTGGAGAAGAAACTTTCCCGGCGGACAGAGATCTGATTCCTACATTGCACGCATCTCCACACATATCCCGCACTTCTCGTAGAACACATCTCTTGATCCTCTTTCGATGGCACCCAGAACTCGGTGACCCTCACTCCACTCGCCCTGTGGGACTTCCTGTAGAAATACTTCAATTCATCTATTTCTACCACAATTGGATTTCCCACCTCGTCGAACCCCCCAAGCTGTCAAAAATGCTCAATTTCGTGCTGGCTGCATACTTCCCTCAGAAAATTAGTCCATGCACACGCAGTGTGACGACTCACGTTCTTGTGCTTCTGTATGAACTCCAGTGAAACATTTTCACACCACAGGTAGATGAGAAAGACCAAGTCTTCGAGTGGCACGTGACTCTTGGAGAAGAAACTTTCCCGGCGGACGGAGATGCGATTCCTACATTGCACGCATCTCCACACGTATCCCTCGCTTCTTGTAGAACACATCTCCTTGATCCTCTGTCGACGGCACCCAGAGCTCGGTGACCCTTTCTCCACTGGTCCTGGTGGTACTTCCTGTGGAAGTATTTGGCTCATCAATTTCGACCCCAATGGGATTGCCCTTCTCATAGAAATCCCTCAGCTGTCTGAAATGTTCGATCTCGTGCTGGCTGCAAACTTCCTGAAGGAAATTGGTCCAGGCACACACAGTGTGATGCTCCACGTTGATGTGCTTCTCTATGAACATTTTCTCACCAGAGGTGGATTTGGAAGATCAAGTTTTCAAGGGGCATGTGACTCCCGGTGAAGAAACTTCTTTGTCGGACAGAAAATCAATTCCTACACTGAAGACATCTCCACATGTATCCCTCACTTCTTTGAATACACGCATTCAAACTTGATTCAATGTCACACGTCTCACACGTCATGGCGTTGGAGACCAGGCCTGTTTTCATCAGATAGTTGAGCATTGACCTCTTATCCTTAAGCCTTGCCTGAATAGCAAGTATCGTGAGAATATCATCCAGCACCTCATTCAATGGAATACATTGCAAGAACTGTCATGACACCCTTAAATAGTCAATTATGTTTTGGATGACAAAAATACACATTGCATAAAGCAGCACTAAGTCTTCTTTGAACATAAAAGTCACAGCATTTAGAAATGATTATGAGACATTAATACCCCTAGTGAAGTAAGAACTATAGAGTTCCTTTTCAAAATGTTTTTGTACTCTTTCCAACAACTTTCAGTGTGAAAGGCATACTCCTTATTTCTCCGTATATGCATGGTGAAGATCAATCGATGTCCAAATGTGGGAGCGATCTGCTGTCATATCTTGTACAAGGTTTCGAAAGCAGGATCACATTCTTCTGTGTTCTTCGTTGCTGCGGCCGTTTGTACTGAACATGGATTCATAATTTTTTTTTCCTGCAGTCATCATGATATCTGGCGTCAGCTGCATGAAGATTACTGACTGCACCATGTAAACGAATTTAAACTTCTGCTCACTTGTCAGATCTTTCCTGACACACCTGAAGTATAGCTTCTTTGAATGCTTTACCACTTCCGCGATCTGCTGTTCTACACAATCTAACCTGGCACCATCTGGATTTGTTACGAGGATCTGGCAGCATGTGACATACATCACCACAAAAGACACAATTTTCCAAGAAACTGAATTTATTGTGGTGAGGTCTTCGGCTTTTGGGAGATGGAGCTTCACATGGTTGACATGAATCAGATGATTTCCGTTTCAAACTTTGACATGTAGGACGACACACAGTTGCCATGGCATGTAAGTCAAACTTAGATTATCCTTGATTTGTTCCTATAGCACATCACCAAGTCCATCATCTCTCAATTTACAACAGTCAATTATTTTCTGTATACAGTGCACTCCCGTTATAGCGAACACGGTTATAACGAAATTCCGGTTACAACGAAGTAAAATTTAGGGCCGCAACATTGTAAACTGTATGTATTTTCATTGTTTATTCATTCGGTTATAACGAAATTTCGATATAACGAAAGAAAATTGCCGGTCCCGAGGACTTCGTTATAACGGGAGTCCACTGTACGATCTTTGCCAGCTGAAGTCAAATTCTTACCAGATACACCACATTTGAAAAAGCACTCATTCATCCTGCCACTGGTGCCTGATGTCATGCCCTGTAAAGCAATTATAGTATGGGAGCAATCAATGGCAAACTGAAAGGATGTTTCATGTCCCTCTAAATACTTTGAAAATGATCTTTCATTATTAATGATAAGATTCAATCTAAACAAAAAAGTTTGGGGTATTTACAGTACTGATCACGTTTAACTTACCTACGCGTTACCCATGAAACGCGTCGGTACATGTACTTCCGCGTTGCGTTTCTTCATACGCGATCGGAACGCGTACTCTTAATACAGGGAAATATTCCCCTCCGATCCCTTGAACAAACTGTCTGCACAATAAAGTGAAGAAATGTCATTACATACATGTACCATACTGCAAGGCCTAAATCTGAGACATATTTCACGCTTTCGCTCTCTGCGTCCTTCTCGTGGTCGTTGACGTCGCCTTCATGGAGTGCAACCGAAGGTGTCGCGCCGTCATCCCGCTGACGCGCTGTGCTACCTTGCTCACTGTCATCTCCTTCCCTAGCGCTATTTACTCTTCTCGTCATCACTGGCGTCACATCATCAACTTCCATGAATTCAGACCAGGCGGCGTGTTGTTTCTGGCAGCGAGTGCACCCACCGCACGGAGGTGCGTCTAGGATACCGCTTCCATCGTAGCAGTCGCATGCCTCAGGGCTGCAGGGTATGCGGGACAAAGCATCGGCGTTGAGGTGGCTCCTCCCCGAACGATGTTGCATCTTAGAATTAAATTGCGCGAGGATCTCCAGCCATCTAGCCATCTGATTAGCTGGCTCTTTGAATGACATTATCCATCGTAGTGCACTGTGATCTGTCCTAATGAGAAACTCACGTCCAAGTAAGTGATGTTGAAATTGGTTGATGAATGTGACGATCGCGAGGAGCTCCCTTCGTGTCATGCAATACCTCCGCTGGGCCTTTGTCAACGTTTTGCTTGCGAAGGCAATCGGTCGCTCGAGGTACTGCACCGTGGACGAGTCCCACTGACGTTGGGACAATGTTGCTCCTCAAAATCCTTGAAGGAACAAGATTATAATTATCCAGTTTCGGATTCAGCACCTGCGAGATGTTAAATCCTTATTTGGCATTTTTATTTTTCATACACAGTCTTTATAAAAAGGTAGGATTTTAACATTTTGCCAGTAATACCATTTCCCAGCTATTTTGGCAGCCATCTGGAATATCTCAAAACCCTAAGAATGCAAGTGTTGCATCGTCTATATTTGAATTCAGCAACCTTGAAATAGGTAACACCATCATTTTTGTTCAATTTTCACTATTCCTAAGGAAATATATGGGAATTTCACTTTTTGGCAGCCATTTTGGCGGGTATTTTGGCAGCCATCTTGAATATCTCAAAACCCTGAAGGATGCAAGTGTTGCATCATGGATATTTGTATTCAGCAACCTCGAAATATAGGGTATAAAACCACCATTTTTTGTTTAATTTTCACCATTCCTAAGGGAACATAGAAGAATTTCAGATTTTGACGACCTTCTTGGCAACCATCTTGAATATCTCAAGGATATATCAAGGATGCAAGAGTTGCATCATCCAGATTTGGATTCAGCACCCTAGAAATAGGGTAAATCCATCAAAAACATCGGGCAGATGGCAAAGCAAAAAAAAAAAAAAAAAAAATCCCACTTTGGCACCCAGACTTTATTTATATCTGTTGTTTGTCCAACACAGAGATTTGGGCTGTGATGTTCAATAATGTTGAGTGTACAACTAATATTCAAACACTGTGTCGCTGCTGCAATGCGTGACAACTGATCACTGGTATGAGGCAGACTGATGTTGTATACATATTTCTATTTAACAGAACAATGACAATTTAAGCAATGAAATGATGAAAGGTTCTTAGGGGAATCTGTGTAATTGGAGCCATATTGTGTACTTCACTTTTTTGTATTCTTTGCCATCTTTTTTTTTTTATCACAGACTTTGGTCTCTTTATCATATACCATATTATCTTTTCATTTTTACAGTCTAGCATACATATTTGCTCTTCTCAATCTCCTTCTCTTTCTCTATCTCCTCTTGCTCTCATTTTATTTGTCTCTTTCTGTCTGTGTTTGTGGATCTTTTTTGACCCTTTAACCCACTACATATGGAATCAGATGTGGTTGGCATTCATTGCTGAGGGAATTAGATATGAGAGGTAATGGGTTAACATGATAATGGTACACATGTATTTATTTTTTTAGTTTGTGATTTGCTGTCTGTATTCAGCATTTTGTTTCTAAATGAAGAGTAGCTTTGGGTTTGTGGCATGACTGCAGTTAATGTGAAGGATTATCAAGTACTGTAGTTGGCACTTGGGAAATGTTAAAGCTGTGATCATTTATTGCAGACAGATATGATTCATAGTGTGTGCAGTTAAGAGTGTGTAGTTATCAATGCATGATTCTGGTTATGTCTGCAATCAAAGAAAACAAAACATGATAGTTACAAGACAAAGAAGATCAGTCTACATGTATAATGGATTCAAATTGCAGCAATGAAATGACGCAAATCTCTCGTTTGAAGAGGCTACACCCCAGTAAATAATGCCAGTGTATACCTTGGCAATCAATGACTTAAAAACCAAAGATATAAAACACCTGTTTCTTGACCCTGGCCTAATCTAAGCATCAGTCATCGCCACAGCGCCACAGGGGAGGGGGCACCGCGAGAGGAGGAGATTGTTTTGGTTTTGGCATGGGCTATGTAGCTCCAGGGAGGTGGAAGAAAGATGTCTTCCACCTCCCTGGTAGCTCCATGGTGCGTGTGTGTGTACGTGTGTGTGTGTGAGTGTAGACATTCAGCGTATGCAGACAGAGCATGCCTGTACTGCAGTGACCGGAACTATTGTCATTCCATTTTGTCTCTCCCCTTCTCCCTCCCCCCCCCCCCCCATCTCTCCCTCTCTCTCTCTCTCTCTCCCTCCCTCTCTCTTTCTCAGACAGCAGGCTGATTGAAACCAGGGAGGTAGTCTCACCTCCCTGTTGTAACTCACTGCCAAATAGCCGTACACGAACCTCAGTCTGGTTGTGTTTCAGGAAATAAAATTTGAACAAATTGACGTACTTTTTATTGAAATCAAGGTATTTAGTGGCAAAGAAGTTCTTTCACAAATTTTGTAGTTGTGTTGATTTTGGGCCTTTTTGTATATAATATCGATAGCTTTTATATCTCTTAGCATGATTGTCACAGAATCCTCATACTTTTTAAACTGTACATCAACATAAAAACTATTGCCGATCGCAATGATTATCATATCAATGCGCGAGTAAGGGCATACTGAGTATTGCGCATGTAGAGATGCATGCAGCTAGCTGGTGGTCGATTGTGTGCGTGTGTGTACGCATACATTACACATTGTCAGCACCGGCAAACTGGCAATGCTCTCCTTCTTATTCCTGTATTTTCGTTATTTACGGGTCAATTTTTTTCGTTCGAAATGTAAAATGGATGACCATAGAATTTCTCAATAGAATATAAAATTGAAAACTTTAAAAAGGATAGAGAAAATTGAGTTCACTTTGAATGGTCTGCCACAGGCAGATATCCTTATCATGCTCTTATGTAATACGACAGCTGCTGGAGTCATCAAACCCTGGCTTGGCCTCCAGGTTTGTCACGCCGAGCAGAAAGTTTATTTGCAATGGACAAGTACTTCGACTCCCAACTCTCAAACGACAAATATACGCACCCCACTTTGGAAAAACCCAGCTGGGGTCTCGCCTCAAACGAGGGATTGACGGCATGAGAAAATGCACCACATCAATTGTTTTATGTTTGTCATGTAAAACAGGCTACATGTATTACAATATCAACAAAACATAACAAAACAAAACAAAAACCCGAAACAGCAGCATTTTACCATGATGTGTAGTTTAACTTACAACAGTGAAGATCAGTGCAAAATCAAGAATTATATGTACATGCTGATATGTTTTTGTTAGGGGTGGTCTCTTATCCCATCTAAAGTTTGCTGATTGCCTGTCAGTCCTATATTTGTTATGAGATGAGATATCTTGCTTTTCTTTTTAGCTGGTCACATAAGAAGTGATATGTTATCTTCTGGTTGTATGATATTGGGATGTGCATGACAAACCACCAGCTTCAACTTTGTTTTGCTAGAGATGTACCTGGTATTACCGTCCTGTGATGATTACTGCGATTTGGTTATCACATCATGTGTCAAGAGTGTTTTCAAATCCATGCCGAAAGCCTTCTTGCTTTTGTCAGTCCGCCAATTTTTGTGACATGACGCAGACATCTTTCATGATGAAAAATACTAGTACCTCTAGCAGAAGGCATATATGTCTGCTGTAACTTACATGGTGAAAAGATGAGAGCAAATAATAAAACTTTGCAATTGAGAAAGTGCATAAAACTGGTCTCCTTTTTTCAGTGCTTTTCTTGTGACATAGTGGTCCTTGTAGAGACAGGCAGTGCTGGCATCAATCCCACCCCACAGTTCATACATGCCTCTTAAATATGTAATCAGAAGAATATGCTAGCATAGATCACATGTGGAACTCTTCTTTGCTAGGAGAATAATGTAGGAACGTATGGCAGATTAAACTCTGACCTCATTTGGATATTTTTCCATTTGTGTTAATTGTGTTTCTGTCTGTGTCTGTGTGTGTGTTTGTGTTGCGTTTATTTAGTTTTTTTTTTTTTTAAGATTGCATATTTGTATAAAGTATGTTTATATTTAGTATATTGATGATATCTACATGGGACAAAACAAATATTAAGAGTGTGACATTGCATACAATATCCATGCTACCTCCCACAACAGCACATATTGACCGATTCGGGTTCGTTGAGGGCAGCAGACATTTTACGGCACAGGGCGCAGCCATAGTGGGTGTATCAGCCGACCCCCCCTGCTCTCCCCCACCCCCGGGCAACATGTTTACACGCACTTGTAACAAAGGTTCGCGCACTAAGCAAGCATTCGCTCACTCAGTACGAGACGCCTATTGGCTAAAGCAGTTTTTCATTCTGCGCGCGTGCTAATGTAGGGAGAGGGGTGGGGGAGTGCGGAGGGGGGGTCGGCTGATACACCCACTATGGCTGCGCCCATGCCAAAAATACACATAGCGCGTCACAGAATCGGTCAATAGGTTATTCCTGACAGATCAGAGAGGGTGTACTTTACACAGTGGCTTCCAATATATCCAGCATGGCTAAGGTTGGCTTCAAAATGTCTGTCTATTCCCGTGCTTCTGAAGGGGGAAGGGGCACTGACATTTACTAAATTGTTAATGTCTACAAAAAAAACTGGCATTCTAGGTGTGAATTAGTAGTTTAGCACTTCATTCATTCAATCCAGTTTGGGAAAAGGAAAATTTGAGAATTTCTATTCTCAAGTATGTCAATAAACTACAGTACTTGCTGATACATTTGCATTTTTTCTATTTTTTTTTTTTCGGTGAAGGAAAAAATGAGAAGCATATTAGAAATGTTTGTCCCAGACATGTATTTAAATGAATATATTCCAACTCGTGTATTGCATGATTGTGCATTTTGCTAATATCATGTATGACATCTTCTAGTTATTTTTTCATTATTCAGAATATCCTCTGGGTGTTCGAGTTTGAATGATTTTATCACTCTCTCCCAGTGGCTATCACTAGGGTTTCAAGGCACAAAAGGCAGCAGGCAAAGTAAATACATATACAGTTGAACCTCTCGTATCCGGACAAGTCGGGACCGGGGCTCATCCGGATAAGGGATTTGGCCGGATACTGGAGACTCAATGCTTTATACATGTACATACATTGTATACATACAATCGTACACATGTACTGATGTAGCCCATTGTAGTACCACATGTAGTGATGTGTATACTGCAACCTTTTCATTGTTACACTCAGTAACAGACCCCAAAATAGAGGTTCGTGTTTGCAAGAATGAAATCATTTTCTTTTATAAATTCTTGGAATGATTTACCTAAATAATCATTAAGAAATGTATCAAGTAGATCTTGAAAATAAACCGTACTCAGCAAAGTCGACTGTAGGTCACCATTGTTAGATTGAGTTGGGAATCCCCCTTTCCTCCCGTAATTATTTAAAAAAATCACGGCGAGATTGCGTCCGTATAATAGAGAGATCCGGATAAAGGGAGGCCGGATAAGAGAGGTTCAACTGTATCACAAAACAACTTCATTCACACTCAACGATCTTTGCTATCATTCATACAGAACACATACACACAGTCTGGTCTACAACTTCAAATTTCAGCATGCTGTATGGAAAAAGTCTCTTGATCCCTTGAAGCTTGCAAGTAAAACAATGTTTTATGGTGCTGTGTTTGCCTTACTCTTGAACACTGGATCACTGAGCTGAAATCAAGGGATAAAAATTCTTCCATCCAGATTTGGGTAGGTTTGAGGACTTTTTCGAGTCTTTTTCAAAATTTCTTGTTTCCTGCATGCCAACATTTATTACGTCTACAGGATGTCGCATTTAGATTGTTTAATATTTTTGTGATACTAAAACCCATCATGTACCACCCTGCATACATACACACATGTACCCATGCATCTGCACGGACCATCCAACTAGTCGTAGACAACTGGGTTTATCTCTAAGGCCTATAGCAAAAATCAAATCATCCATTGCAAGACCATGCATGATAATTAGTACACATGTAACACAAACAACCACTCATTTCTAGATATTACCTTTTTTTATTATACAATTTTGTGGTAAGGAAAATTATTGTATTACACTTTGTTTTTCTATACCATAATTCACAAATTATCTGCCGTTCGTATAAACAACAGAAATTCAAAGCATGTACAAACAAATAATCACTTCTTGTATAAGATACTACCGGCAAAACATGAAAAAATGTTAACATTTCATAATTTCAAACTCTGCTTCTTTTCATTGCTTACATGAAATAAATCAATCAATGCTGTGTCTTCAAAATGTCACAAAATCATTCAAGTAGCCACACTGTTCAACGAAGTCAGATGTTCTCCACTGCTGGCAAAGGCAATATGTTTTTGCCCCAACATACACCTATTGCAAATCAAATCATTTGGATGATAATATTGATGACGATGTTCATGATGGTGATGATGGTGATGATGATGGTGCTGGAGATGATGATGATGATGAATGATGATGGTGATGATGAGGGTGATGATGGTGATGAAGATGATGAAGATGATGATGATGATGATGATGATGATGATGATGATGATGATGATGATGATGATGGTGATGATGATGATGATGATGGTGGTGGTGATATTGATGGCAGACCTCCAAATCATGCTCAATTTGGAGGAAAGAATCTAAATTTTGTTCATTCCCAGCTCTTGTTTCAATATGAGTCTCCTATTTTTCTGGATATTTTTACTACATACTCCTCTGGAAACTGCTCTTTCTTCCCTACTTTTGAGCCTACAGTAATAATCCATATTTTTCAGTCAAAAAGGCTGGGAGCTCTGCAACAGCGATGACAGTGATGATGGTGAGGAGATTATGAAGACAATTATAAAAAGGATGATAACAAAATGCATCAGGCAGTCTTCAAATCAATGACATACACATACTTCTCTCTATATGGGTGCTCATTATTTACATCCATCAGAATACCAGAACTAACATGTGCATTATGTGTCCTAAAAATTTGGCATTGTAATTTTGCCATATGCTTGCAGTGACCAAAAAATAAAAAAAATAAAAATAAAAATATATATTTTTAAAAATATGTCTGCAAAGGCACAAACAGTAACAAAAACTTATTCTGTTTGTGTGCCTCAGGGACAAAAATAAAGGCATCTAATAATATCCCATTCACTGACCATACATGTTCTGGTGTAACTTCTCACATTTCTAATGGCTTCCAAAAATTAGCAAAAAATGCTTACTGTTTTCTTTGACACCAAAGTGTTGCAGTTAGACTGACAACTGCTCAATTATACGTTGTAGCTGGCGCTGCAGTTGACTGCAGTTACAAATATTATGAGAAAACAAGTAGGCCTATCTGGTATTTCTGTGTTATATAATCTTCCTAAGAACGGAAGGAATCTTGTGCATATGTACTGAGCAAAGTCGGGCCTGGGTGCACACAGGAGTAGGGTTGTTTTTTTCTTTGTTTGTTTGTTTTTCCGTGTATCCCTCTAAGGGAGTAACGGTTCATTGGGGGGAGCTGCTTTGGTAAGTATTTGGGACTCCAAATTCTCCAGGCTCTAGTGCTCAAGTAGTTGCTGCCAAGTAAATAACTACAATGTATCAACGAACAGTGGCGAGCCTTTAAGTTAGACATCCTTTTTTCATATATCTGTTTTAAGTCCTTGTGTATTAATAACTAGTAGCATGCACAGTCATATAAAAAATTAAAGACACTTTAGCAATGAACAAAGTTTTGCAGTGGACTGGTGATGTCAAGGACTATTTTGTTGAGTCTGTTCTCTGAGCAATGGAATAAGGACCTAGAACAATGGAACGAGAATATTACTAGTGGCAAAGCCTCGAAGATGCCCCGCCCATAGCAGAGTGTAGTAAGAGGGCTGGAGGGAAGTGGTCAGCTGTGCCAGACCTGTTTTTGTTTTCTTTTTTTTCTTCTTCTTCTTGGGGGGGGGGGGGGAGATGAGGATGCCCACAAGAGAGAGGCTCTGCCTACAGTGTAGTTCAATGTGATATGCATCTTATCCATATTTATCACCCTGTGTATACTTCTGTGTTCTAGCTGGGCCATTATATTTGGTTGGTTGTTTGAAGAAAGGGGAGAGCAAGCCATCAAATTCATGGATTGGATATGTCAAATACTAGTATTCTCCTGCCTCCTGTTTCTAACAGGTCGACTTATCAACCCAGAAAAATCCCTTGATACCAAGGAACAGGAATATACTGTATAAATTCACATATCTACTGGTACCCCATCCCCCCCCCCCCCCAAAAAAAAAAAGCAAGGAACATGCAGATTTATGCAGTCCAATGTGTAAGGATGCTGTTTAAACATACAAAATGCTTGAGTTGCATGGCTTTCACTGGGAATAACTTTGCTGCTGATCATTCAAATGTCATGTAGTAAGTAGCACAAGGATTTTTTTTTTTCGCTTCTAAAGAAAGTAAACAAGAATCTTCCAAATTGGTTCCACAAATCTCATTCAATGTACCAGCCAGGGTAGTACTTAATTCAGTACAGAACTAGGCAATGTATTTATGTGCCGTTCCACAGTATTTGTTATTAGCAAAAGCTTAAGTATGTATGCACTCTGAAACCACTAAAACAAGTATAAAGCACTTCAACTAGCTAGGTCACATTACATACATGTAGGGGATGTGCACCTTGTAGTTCGCCATATTATGTTTTTGTACATGAGTGTCACATAAAGGCATTGGTATGACTTGCCTATGTGAAGCTTTGG
Source organism: Diadema setosum (assembly GCF_964275005.1). NCBI lineage: Eukaryota > Metazoa > Echinodermata > Echinoidea > Diadematoida > Diadematidae > Diadema > Diadema setosum. The sequence goes on along the minus strand of NC_092686.1, from coordinate 15,510,904 downwards.
CAATGGATGAGTTAAAATACTGTTGAGGGTCAAAGAAGAATGTGAATCACGGGTTTGCCTGTCCTTGTATAATCTACTCTTTTGCACACAGATTTACATACTTGAGCAAGCATTGACAAAAATGTACTAAACCTTTTCACTTTCACACTTTTTTCTACTTAAGACTTGTTTGGTCGCTTTAAGGATGCAATAGTTCCTTTGCAATAAGTCAACCTCAAGCACAAGAGCTTCTAACACCATAGGATGTTACTGAATGCATTGATATGTGTTTTCAAATGGTAGCCACCCACTTTAGATGTCCCTGAAAAGAATAAACAATTGCCTTTGAGTCAGAAAATGTTGGGAACTTTATATAATTGTGCAATCATGATTAAACTCTCAATAAAATGAAGTATCAAATGTTGTCTTTTGTGATCATTCATCAATTTACACTTAATTTCTATAACACAATTCTGAAAGGCACAGTGCTATATTTGGCAAAACCTCCCGAAAACTTGTCAAACACATCAGCAGAATGTCTAAAGAGAAAGGTCCACATGAGAAATGATCACACCAGCTTTTTAAGTCTCTGGCTCAGGTGAGTTAACATTGAGGAAATATCTGTGGGATGAAATTCATGTACAGTGCACTCCCGTTATAACAAACACAGTTATAATGAAATTCCAGTTACAACGAAGCAGAAATTCAGGCCGCAACATTACCCACTCTATGTATTTTTATTGTTTATTTGTTCAGTTATGACGAAATCTTGATACAACGAAAGAAAACTGCCAGTGGCAGTCCCAAGGACTTCATTATAATGGGAGTCCACTGTATCTTAATGTATATTGCTCTCAATGAGGATAAAACCTTACACAGTAATCCAATGAGGGATGCATTAATAGTCAAAACTAATGTGACCATCAGTAGTACTTGTTCCTTGTTACCAGGGTTAAACAATGATGCACAAATTTAATCACATGTGAACTATATAATACTGCAGTCTGAATGGTGAATATTGTTTGGATACTATAGACTGAACACTTTGTGTACAATTGTATTTGTATGCGTTTGCGCTCTTTGTGGAATTGATGAAAAAAAAAAAGATAGAGAAAAAAAAAACATTTGCAGCATGTACAGACTGTACACCTACCATCATCAGCAGACCAACATTTCACAATGATAAACAATGTCAGTTGCTTCACGGAGCCAGCAATTACAGCATACCAAAAAGCATGGGAAAGTTGAGACCTTTGAGTGCTTTTTGAATCCTCAAGTGTCCCCCCCCCCCCCAATTTGCTAAAATCATGTTTACATGATCTGCTGCATCTTTCATTGCTTTAAAAATTCGAATAACAACCTCTGCGAGTTAAGATCTGGTACTTTTTCCCCTCTTCCAAGGGGCAGCCAAGATGGGTAAGCTATTTTTCCACATCAATTCTCATTTTGTCACAGATAATCCGTCATCCCAAAGAATGTGAAATAAACACTCGAAACCCACCACTATCTATTCAGTCCAACACTTCAGTGATCATGCGCCGGGAGGAATTAAGTACAAAAGTGGGCCTTTTTCAACGCATCATCAAATAGAAACTGCCCTTGAAGACAGATAATGACTGAAACCACTGTGTTTGGATTAAATGGAACCACTGTGTTTAAAATTAAATGGACTGCGACATAAAATTCTTGGGAACCAGGAGTTTAACTACTCTTTATGTAGAGCATCTGTTGGTGACACGTGATTTCTTCCACAAGCAATGACATCAATGCAAATCAAAACATCACTGTAATGGCTCCAAGCACCCTTCAGGGGTGAAGGCATGAACACATACAACTTGTACATTGTAAATATGCACAGACAGTCTGTATCTTTTCACTCTAAATTGAACATTTTACAGCACATCTCAACTTTGTTCGCGTCTGATTCTGTCATGTGCTAAAAGTCAAGGCAAGTAGCGTGTAAGGTGATGCAAAGGTCACGTCACAAAGACATGTATGGGCATTGTACCTAGGGGTGTTGGGGATGTCACATTCAATGGCTTTACTGGCATTCACTTGCGTCATAATTTTCTTGACATGTCCTATATAATTTGCACAAACTTTGGTTGATATTTTGATTTGATTTCAACATGGACCTACTTCCACGATTTCAAACTTATAAAAGCACAACTTTTCTTCCAGGAATAGCCTTTTTCTAAGAAAGAGGAAAAACAAAAATATTTGGAATCACATGAATGATACTCCTTATCTCACAACTGCTGAACAGCTTGATCCCTAAAATTGATTCACAAACCTTTGTTTAAAAAAAAGCTGAAAAAGCTTGATGGAAACTATATACTAGTAACTTGTTACAACCACAAGTTTGTTCTCTCACTTTACAAGTACAACAAAATTGCATACTACATATCAGCTTTACAATAGATGCAAAACAATAAAGTAGAAGCTGCTGTACAAAAATGCCATTTACTTTGCAATTCGATATTATAACCAAATCTTGCATCTAAAGATTTATTCAAGCATAAGGCAATCAATGATAAAGGGTACTTCTTGTGACCACAAAGTCATTTACTGAGATGCAGTACAAGGATGCTCTGCATGAGTGTATCTGTGTCTGTCTGTGAGTGCCAGAGTGTGTTTGTCTGTTTGGGTTTTTTTTTCATAACAGTAAAGCCAATGAAGCATTACTTGGTGACCCAATGTTGTACATTATCTACATTAAAGACAATCAATCCTCTGTGTCCAATTGATGAGATGTACTCTTGTAAATGAGTACTGTAAAACATGATATATTCGTGGCACGAAATTTTCGCGAATTGCCACTTGCGTTCAATGCATATAGTGTAGATAAGAAATTTCGTGAATCTTGGCGCTCGCGAAATTCGCGAAATTAAAATGCAAGTGAACATTCCTCGTTTTACAGTAATCACTTGAGGAAAGTCCAAGCAGAGTGTCCAGACTTGTTAAAATACTAGTAATGCTTTCATAGGGAAGACATTTTGAGGTTATGTGTTGATGTGAAAGATGCCGGGCAACATCTGACCCTGCGCTCTACATGCATGGCTGTAGAACAATTGAACATATAAACACTGCCCTCTAGCTTTGTGGGAGCAAATTGTGACATCACTTTGAATGGCTTTACAACATACAAACAGACAAACAAACAAACAAGATTAAAAAAAGATCAATGCTGTAAGCTGATGATTGCATCTATTCCTCAATATATTCACATAGATTTGTATACAAAAACATGTTTGGCAATAAGTGGGATCATGAGATAGTATTAAAATGTGGTTTCTCTGGTTTGTCACTATGAGGTTGCATTTTGCAGTATACCTTCCTGCAACCAGTGGAAGCAAACACGAGTCACTGGTCTATACATTATAACAGTGAAAGGGGATGAATTATAGCATGTAACGATGTAAAGTGACCTAACGTCCATTCTGAATGCCTGGCTGGGTGTGCCACAAAGAAAATTGCTCACAAAGTCTGGATATTGGGGCAAATCTCTGCACACAAGATCCTCTGCAACATGTAACATTACCACAAATGAAAGCTATTGAGATGGTTGGTACAAAGTGTATGTTTTTTGCTTTACCAGTATGCAATCGCATTGAAGTAGTTACACTGTCCATTACACTATTCATGATAAACTTTCAGCTACATGTACATGTACAAATGCAGCTGTATTTCCACATCATCTATCTGAAAACATAGTAATGAGCAATGAGAAATAAATGCAGTCTGAGAGCACTTCAAATCAAACCTTCCTCGGTTGTTCTTACAATGCAAAAATGAACAAACTGTGCACTGTTTAGTCTGTCTCCATAGCAACACCTACAAAATGAATGGTAGTGACAGGCACACAACTACACAATATCACTTGTACTTTTTCTACAATGCTTTAGTAGCAGCATTTGAGGGATTGCACAAATATGTTCTATAAAGTATGCATACTCTATAGGCATGTCAAATCAATGACTAAATCAAGGAAATGCTACAGAAAACATCTGTTAGGCACATATACATTGTACCCTACAATGAATGGAGACACTGTAAACCATTGCTCAACCATACACCAAGTAACAACAATGGTTTCTCAAAACAATTCTGATGCATCACTTTGTCCAACTGACATGGTTCTATAATATTCCAATCATGCTTCATTTGATCAGGGAACCATTAGGTGTCAACTTCATCAGCCTCTCACAAAATCATTGAGCAAAGTATGATTAGTCAATCTGGACATATATGATTTAAAAAAAAAAAATCAATGTATCAACCTAGAAAAATACACTGCATCTTTTATGAAGTCTACCAATGGAATGCTTGTATTCGAACATAATTTTCATCCCAAGACAATCCTACAATTTTCTCAAAGTTGATTACTTGATAGACTTGCCGTACCTGCATCACTTGCCAAGTTTGATGAGCGTACTTAAGATATTTCAATTTTAAGTGAGAGTGAAAGTAAATCCATCCTGACCTTTGACCTCTGCCCTCTATGAAGCCCCTGCCCCAAAAAGTTAACCAGCAAATTGCATCATGCATCAAAGTTGGCAGCACAAGATGACATACAAAATATGTATGTAATTCCCATAAAGGTGTAAGGCTAAATTCACATGAATCCTTCACTTTGACCTTGATTTTGTCGCATTTGGACTGTAATCAAAAGTCACTTTAATACCCTGTCATGCAGTGCTTATGATCGATTTTTTTTTTGAGTTGTTCTGCAAATATTAGCCCGGCTGGACTGAATGACGATCATAAAAAGATAATGATGCCTCCAGTATCCTCGGTGATGAGGCAAAACAACAGCTAAATTTATTGTCGGACAAAATTTCTGTAAAATGACTTTTCTTCAGACATTTCTTCCTCCTCATGAGAAGTACTACGATTGGTCTCTTTATACTTTGACAAAAGAAAATAAAAATGTGAATAAAACCTACACTGTACCTCTGAGACAGAAATACAAATTACAGATATCTAACATGGTCAGCATGGTCATAGAGAAAAGTAAAATTACCCACATTGTTGTATCTCTCCACTATATCTGCACACTGCCCACACTGATAAGGATGTCTTTCTGAGCATGAGAGAAATTTATACATGGTAGTCAGAAAACTGAATTGATGTGATTGAGGCATCACATGATCTGCCAATCATTTACAAAATGCAATCTGCACCCCAACTTTGGAAAAATCATTACGAGAAGTGCTGCAACACCTTTTAAAAAGAGTAAAACACATAGCATCTGTGGTAAGTCATTGATCCATTCTTATAAACACTTGGAGAAAGTCTGAATACGATACAAGTGTGAAACATACTGAATACATGTTCTCAATTTTCTATCAAATCTTCACTGTGATATTCTAAGGTGGTAATCTGGTCCAAAGAATTTCTTTTGTGTTGCATACGTGATTTAAAAAAAAAATCAACGACAAAAAATGAAGTGTGATTAAAATATGTAATAAATGGCCCACATACTTGAGGCTAACTCCATAATCTCATCACCAATGAGGATTTCTCTGTGGTAACATTCACTTGGATAATGGCCAAAGTAGCAGTAGTAGCAGAAGTGTTCAGCAGTGTTGTAATTGACTTCATGAAGATAAAATCAATCTTATAATGCCTCAGAAATGGAGATGAGTGCAGCAAATCTATATGAGAGTGATACAGATACAATCTATAAGTACATTTGTGTGGTTGTGCATTGCTTAAACTGGGGAATGTATTTCATGGAGACACATGCTATAGACTTGTGAAGCAGCAAAAAACACACAAAAAAAGTGCGGGTGGGAGAATGGATGCCACTTCAAGGGGGAAAAAAGAGACTTTTCAAAAAACACAGAGAGAACCTGAGCTGAAAAAAAGAAAACAAACAACAACAAATGTGATATTTGATCACTTGAGATGACTGGATTCTATGCATACCAGCTAAAACCTGATTTAATCCACATTGACATCAATATTGTCCAAAATAGATTCACAAACAGGCATTGTTTATCCTCAAATTTACCAAAATGTGTACCAAAAAGGTTATAGTCATATTTTGCAAGTTTGGACACAACACCTATTTCTGACAATTTCCACTTGCTTGTAAAAGCATGACAGCACCATAAAATCAGTAGCAATAACTGAATTGATTGCAGAGGCTAAAAACATCAATCATACCAAATTTGTATCTCCAGCCAAACCACAGTAATTCTTCAAAACAAGTGAATAAAAAAATGAAATGTAAGGGCAACAGTTCCCTAATTGGCACTATACATGTAATTAATTGCTTCACATCAGTCATAATGACGGTGGCTTTGGGGCTTCTGCACATGGAAGTATCACCATTACTTTACTTCAAAAGGGAACCGACAGCACACCCCTCCCCCTCCTCCTCCCCCTCCTCCTCCCCCTCCTCCCCCCCCCCCCCCCCCACACACACACACACAGACATGTAGACCTGCTTTTTCCTTTGGCATTATCAAGGCTGCTAACCAACATCCACATCAGGGAGATTATAAAGAGCAATCATGGACACATTTACATGTTACATGCATTCGATCCCTGAACCAGGATGATTTTAACATTCTATTATCCAGACATAAAGAAATGTTGATGTTTTCAGGAAGCTTCAAGCCCAATCAGTGAAACTTGGCAGCTGTGAAATACTCATTCCCACATATACATGTTTGGATACTCTTGCACAATACCAATCATCAAGGCATAGAAAACATTTGATATGATTCCATTCATTTCTCACTACAGAAAGTGACAAAGGAGTGTCTTTGGCTTCCCTTCTGTTCATTACAAGTCTGAGAGAAGTATTTATAGAAAATAACACAAAAACAGACAAAAAAAAAAACCTTTTATCAAGACGCCACTTAGGAGGGTCGGCTCTGGGTTCTTCTTCTTTTTTTCTTTCTTTTTTTTATACATATCAAACAACCGCTTCCACTTTAAGAGCATTGTATCAAGCAAGCCATGACAGCGCTGCGTGGTTCACTAATCATCCTTCCCTTCCTATTCCACTTTCTTGACGGCTTAGTAAGTCATGCAACTATTAGGCAGCAAGGTACGCATAGCTGTCTCTTTCTGCAAGTCACAACATAGAATTTCTGTACACATAAGCAGACCCATCCATCATACGTCATTTGCTACTAACAGCTAAACTGTGACATAGATTCTGTTCACTCGACGAGGTATATGTGAAAAAATACAAACTGTACTTATTTTCCCATCTGAGCTGGTCAACCTGTTTACTGTCGCCTCTGAGTTGTACGAAAGGAGGAAAAAGAAGAGGTAGGAATAAGACTACGACACTAAGAGATGAAGACCCCGCGAAAACCAGTCCTGCATCCCTCCATCTGCTGTAGCTACAGAATGTTATGTACAGATGTATACAAAACAAAAAGGGGGAATGCTACGCAGTAGGAAAGCCTCATCAGCCAATCACGTGAGCTCACTGTATTCTGTGCCACCGTGATTCGGCAGGCCTAGTCTGACCACGCCCACAGATCGATCCTTGGAGGCAGTCACTAAGTCTGGATAAAAAAATGTCAGTGAAGGAAACATGAGTTGACACTTTAATATCGCACTTTTAAAACAAGATGCAAGTTGAAATATCATTATTCTTATGAAAAGGAAATGTTCAAACCTCTTTTATTGACATTCTATGCTCCATTTAATCTGGTGCCACTGAAAAAGCAAGCAAACAAACATTTCTGTTGGGACCAAAACGTAAGAATTCTCTAATTTCTTCCAGTGCCAGAATGCCATAATGATGGAAGCTTGTTGGATTGGTATTTGTCTTCTACCTGTATATCATCATCATGCTTATACACCATCATTCTCTATACAGCACACACAAGTCATGTATAAAAACATGCCTCATCATAACATTATAGAATTCAGAGGTCTTTGATTACATCCTACCAAAACAGTTCTTGCAAAGCTAATATTGAAGGATATTTACTCTTTTATTATTTTTTTTTTCAATGACAACAAAATATCCAGTGCACACACCAATCTACCCAATCTCTTCATTTTACCCTACACTTCTAAAAAAAAGAAAAAAAAAGAAAAAAAAGAGAGAAATAACTGATGCATTTGTGGGGCAAATCAAACTCAAAATGACAGACTTCTCATGCTAGAGAAGTATCAAATCCAAATCAAGTTGTCCTGTGGACCAAAAGACAAATGGTCCATCACTATGCAAAAAATACTTTTATATAAAAGACAGTGACAAGCTTGAAAACTGGCAACTCGGAAAGTTGCATCACGATCTTGAGGTGTACCACTTTCTCTATAGACAGGAACCCCCATTGTTTCAAGTCCATATTGTTTCATCCACAGTGGCTTGAAACGTGATTGAAATGGCCATAGGGAACATGGTGAATTTGTATCATTCCCACGATTAGTTTAAAAGGATACACTCATCATACGGTGAGATGTCCATATCCTGAACGTCGGCCTTGTGTCTGAAGAGTTCCCCAAGGTATTTGTGGCAATCTGGATACCGTCTATACCTGCCAAGAAAAGAAAAAGAAAACAAAGCCACAGGATAGCTTAACATTAATGTGAACATGATATGTTGCATCCTTTTGGATACTGTAATTAACTCATTAGCTGACACACAGGCAGAGAAGCATTTTTAGAGACTTTCGAATATTGTCACACCTCTCTCCTGCTTGAGCACCAGAGAATGCTGGCCTAATGCAACAAGAGGCAAGAAGAATAGCAAAAGATGCTGTCTTGTGGACTACATGCCCAATTCCTGTCATGAAAATGTTTCTTGGTGTGGTTCGTAAAAGGCAGGTCTGCATTAAATCAAGTTACACATGTACAGTATACGTCTATGGCAGACCTACCAAGTCTCACTTGTAAGGGGTTTTTTTCATGCTCAGATACCTTATAAGCTTTTTTGAAGACCTCAGTGGGGGGGAAAAAAATAAATGAATAAAAAAATAAAAAAATGGATTTGTAAGTCCTCAAAAGTCACATTTGGTAACAATCTTTATATTCATCAGAATATGTCAAAATATAATGTTTAGTGTTCATAAGATGGCACGATTTCCAGCACCTTATTGTTGATGATGGGAACCCCCTCCCACCCTCGAGGTTCAAATACTCATTTTTATTTGGTGTATCAATGATGGAAAGTATTTTCTCTGGTTTTGGATGATATATAAAATAAGAGATCTTCTGAATCAAACATGAAATAATAGTATACGGAAAAATATTTCATGGCATGGGTAGCGAATCACCACTGTTGAAGGGGGAAGGGGTAGTTTGCGATCATTCACCAGCATATCACAATCGGATCCAATGTTACCATGTGTAATAGTCTAACACTAACAGTGACAGATACTTCGCAATGTTGAAGTATAGAACAAGGCAGGACTAGCAGGTGGGTGTCTATGACAACCACAAGAGTTGATCACATCACAGCCAACATCGCCAGTACTTTATGGGATCCATATTGACCAACTCGTCAGGTTCAGCTGAATATATATAGCCAACAGTGAATAGTGAATACATATTATTCAGTCATCAGAAGAGCAGGTATCCAACTGGCTTAGATTTTGTTTCCTGGCTAATTGATAGCCACAACTCCCTAAGAACCTTCTAATGACTTGATGTCACACTATATTACATATTTCAAATCCTGTTTAACGTGATCTCTCAACTCTTTAATCTCAAACCAGTAATGGAAAGTTTGCCGGAGAGTGCTAAGCTTTTACCTTTTGATATTCATTGATGCTCAGGTATTGGTACTCAATACTTCACAACTCTACAGTCAGTATAGCATGCAGATCATTGAGAAACTCATTGCATGTTCACAATAATGACAACAAATTCAAACATTTGTGATCAGGGTCGGTGTGGTATTGTTCCAATATTACAATGTGAGTGTACCACACAGGGACAGCAGGGGAAACATTATTCTACTGGCAGAGCCATACCAAAGCATCAAATGGTTATGTTTAACTATGGAGGCGGAAAAGCCACTAAACCTCTTTGGTTAAACCCTTTACCTGCACAAGCACTCAGTTTAACTTGCCAAGGTTTTTCTGCAGCATTCAGTGGGTCTTATCCAATTCTGACCTCATCTAAAAGTTAGCAGGCCTTCTCAGACATGCCTCATCAGTACAACAGAAAGACCATGGTGACAAAAAAAAAAACCAAAAAAAAAATGGATTATGTAGGGGATAAGATAATCTGTGTTCAATGACACCTCATTCTTTCACACTAGTCACTCTGGGAATCATCCGGGTGATGCAACAGGGAATCATCCGGTGATCAAACCGGGGAATCAAAAGTGGAACACCCGCAAAAAAAAAGTTTCTGAGTTCCCGATTAAATTTCTCTCATCCTCCCTTCTACAATGGAAGTATGAGTGATGCTGCGTATGCCTGCAACAGCTTTCTTTAAACAAATGTATTCCGAGTTCCCGATTGAATTTCTCTCGTCCGCCCTTCTACAGTGGAAGTATGAGTGATGGCGCACATGCCTGCAACAGCACGAAGACAGTGTTGGCATACTGACCTTCACTTTTCACCTAGCAGGAGTCTACCTGCAATATCTTTCACACTTCAGCTTCACCATGGAATTCCGGGAGACACTCGGGAGTTTAGCAAGGATGGTTCAAGGGTAAAATTTCTGAAAGGTCAACCCCTGTATTTTACCGCAGATCTCATCGACGAGACCTTTATTACAAGATCTCCCAGGTATGCCCAGGTGAAATTTGCTCAGTGTGAAAGGGGTATCAGACAGCTGTGCCCAGCAAAGAAAGCGTAAGGAGTGGCTGCCCACGGCACCATACACGCATCAGTGCATCTTGGAGTATTGATGGGGAAGAAGGCTTTCAATTATTTTCTTTCTATGAAACTTCGGGCACTATAATGCAAATTTAGTGAAGTGTAGCACACAATGGAGTTGAAAGGAATGCAGGGTTTTCTTCTGGGAGGTGCATCTGAAAAAGACTGAGAACTGAATTCTATCATAGACATAAGAGGTTTAGGGAGTGTAGTTAGGGTAGTGCTTTATACCCATTGTGGGAGTGTGATATTAACTCATTTCGGCTTTGATTGTTATCTCTGACTGACTACTGGTAGAGACCAAAATTCTTAGGGTGTTGCTTATTACTGCTCTCCAGTGGAGCTGACATTTAATTCACATTCAAATCCTGCGAACTTTTTCCTTGTGACCAGCTAAAAGGATAACAACAAATGTAATCATCTCGGATCAGGACACTTCATCTCCGATAAACCCTCACAGTATTTAATATAATCTGACAGTAATATTGGACGTGTCATCCTTGACGGACACCTGTCGCAGAAGGAGAGGAGAGTAGAGCGAGTGGCGACCACACATTGTTTGTGTGTAAACTGTATTTCCTCTACGTACAACATCAAAAGAGGTGCAGGTGGAATCAGCTACCACAGGCTCGCCTCCATTTGCATTGGATCCAGACACCACACTGGGAGTACTGTAATATATATTCACACATTCCTTTTCGGCAGTAATTTTGGAATGTACATGTACAACTGTATCTCACTGGAATAGGGACTAACACTAGCTACCCACTGTATGCGTAAGTATACATAATTCATATTCTTTATTACCATAGAGTGAATAAAGATATATTGCTGTCCTGTCTAACACTGGTCTTCCAAATAATAAGATTCATATGTAATTAAGACTGTTGATCCATGTAAGCTTTGTTTGTTACATTAATCTATTAGATTCATCTTCTTCAGAATTTGATGATGTGCATGCTAATGTGATGGATTAGAAAGATTGCTGTCCCAAAGTAGGCCATCACTGATTCTATGCTGGCACACTGTATATACGTACTGCAAAATATCAAATTCATGCCCATTTAAGAACACATTCACAATGTATGATACTTGAAATAACCTGAGCACAATTTTGTAATTACTTATAAAGTAGCCAATATTTGTCAGCCAGCAAGTAGTTCTGCTTATCTTTGTTCTACATTATGGAAATTAGAAACTATTCATACTCAAGAGCCTCACTGAATAACTTACATTCTTGTTACCACAGCAACTATATCTTCAATATGAGTATATAGCCACAAAGGCTGAAATGGGTGTAAAATGAAGAATCTGAAGTATTTTGCAAATGTGCATGTCCCCACACCAAGCCTAAATTCTCAAAATGGTAAAAAAAAAAAAAAAATCTAAATACACCTAATGTGCAATTTTAAAGAAATCACATTGAAAATAGACTTAACATCATCTTTACACTCTCACTTTGAGAAAACTCAAAGTTTTTGTGGGAGTAAAACACTTTGTATGATTAATATTTGAAAACATACAGTGTACTCATATAAATGTTATATTACAATCAGAATATAGTGTTCACATGCACAGACCATAAGTTGACCGGAGTAACATCCACTGATATTTACAGATGAATGATATGAAAACTTTATGAAATACTACATGACTGTAGTATCACTTGGCTCTCCTTCAGTATACATTGTATGATTTACAAGGAAGAAAAAATTTGTTTGGTTGTGAATAAAGGGAATTAACTTCTTCCAGAGATAGTATGATAAATTATGAACAAGTCCAAGGGAGAATGAGAGGAGAGGTGAGGCATTAAGTATTTGCTACAACATCCAATGGGTCGCTGCTACTGTATAAACTGGCTACAGCTCAGTGGTAGTACCACTGCCCTGTAAGTAGTAGGTGAAGGGGGCTCAAATCCCAGGCTAGTTCCTTCTTTTTCACTTGGTGTTCATTCATGATACAGAATGAACAAAATATCTTATTTAGGGAGAGTAACATTACAAAGTAACTGTGGAATTTGTATGAATTTACAACAATGCTTGCAAATGTTCCACTCATGTACCTGACCATTTATTGCACACATGTACAGGATAAAAATGTTCAAATTTAGTACAGTATATCTTTAAAAATCAAGCAAAGAAAGCAGAAGAAGTTTCAATAAAACTGGACATGACTCAGGACTGTCAAGTAATTTTGATGTTTTTATCTCAAGCTTTCACTAAAATGATACAAGCCACACCCACTATAAAATGCAAATTAATCAAGCCATTCAAAACTTTAATATACAAATGATGTTCTGGTTTAATTTACCAACTTGTGCAAAACCCTCCCCAGAGACATCATCATTGCTATTATTGCTTTCACATTGTACTTCTGTACAATCATTTGACAGGACAGATAATGTCTACTCTTTTTTCTTACAATTCAAATGCAAGATTTATTGAAGATATTTGTATGGGTCAAAGGGAAACTTGTAAGGCAGTCATATCATCAAGTCATCAAATTTGTTTTTGTTTGAGATCAATAACATTATATTTGTTTTCTAGGTATACATGGCTATGAATTTCCATGTTGAGATTTTAATGAAAATTTGAAAGTTCTATCAATCTTAAACTTTCTTGAAAATCAATTTTTATACAGAATTTTACCTTCAAATCTTATTTGTGAATACAAAATTTACTTTATTGCAGTACTCAAGACTAAACATGCAAGACTCTACAAAAGCATTTTTTTTTCTCTGCTGCAGCTATTATTAATGCATTTTGATTTTCCCACGCGGCATGACACCTATCAATTGATTGTATTTCACAAGTATCCAACCACAACAACAGACCCTCAATCGATGCACAGCATGTGGTACAAGAAAGGTGGTCATGCAAATGGTGTCTTGCAAAAAGAAAAAAGAAAAAAAAGCGTACGGTTGGAGTATGGAGGGCTGCATACTTCGGAAGCATGTGAATGCTGTATCATCCTGTATGATCGGGCAACACCTTCCAAGGGTCACAATATTTGCATTCTGAAATAATCAATTGATGAAAAATGTATACAGTAAAAAAACAAAAACAAAACAAAACAAAACCCCCAAAAAACCCTCCCATTATTCAATCTACTGATTAGTGTCTTTATTAGAGCAAATTCATTATTGTTATCTTTTTAAAAGCATGTCTGAATATTGTAACATGATGTTTCCACAAAAGTGTACTTTATTCTTACTCTACTGTCCATGCAGCTGTTTACGACACAAGATAAACATGGCAAACTTTACTTTCTTGTCCCTGCAGGGAAAAAAAAAAAGTTGCTGAATGACAGTCACAGTGCTTCATTTCTGAATTACCAAGGAACTGTCTAAGCATCCCACAATGATGTCTCCACCAGCTCTGAAGCTCCTCATCATCCTTCTCTGCAGTGGACTGGCCCTGGCTCAGAATCCTAGCACAACTGCCTCACCGTGCCCACCTGGCTGTCACTGTAACTACGTGACCAGAGTGGTTAGGTGTCAGTCCGATAGCTTCTCTAGCCTCCCTGCCAGCTTCCCATCCTACACCACCACTCTTACCCTCACTAACATTGCCCTGATGAACCTTCCACCAGACTCCTTCCAGGGGCTCAGCGATCTTGTCTCCCTTGACCTTACTTCCTGCCAGATCAGTGGAATCAGCCCAGGAGCATTCAATGGCTTGGAAAACCTGCGCATTCTAACTCTACAGGTCAACCACCTGTCAACCTTGTCACCCGACATGTTTACAGGACTGGTTAGTCTTCGAGAGTTGAACCTTGCCAGGAACCTGCTGCAAAGTCTTCCAAACGGTGCCTTTGAGAATACACCAAATCTCCAAGTGCTGGACTTGAGCAACAACCCACTGTTTCAGATAGACAATGAGACCTTCAGTGGGTTGCCCAGTCTTGTTTCCCTGCACATGAAACAGGGCCAACAGGTTGCCATTCCTGTTGCCCCAATACAAAACTTGACAAACTTGAGGACTCTAGATCTTTCCATGAATCCTATACCAATGATTCCACCTCGATCATTTGCCACCCTTGGTTCACTGAGCTTGCTCTACCTAAACAACATGGCACTGAACTCACTTGAGGAAGATGCATTTGAGGGACTTTATGAAGTGACATCAATTGATCTTTCCTATAATTTCTTTCAAACATTGTCACCAGCAATATTTCAAGCCTTAACAAGTTTGGACACTCTCATCCTTACTGGCAACGAATGGAACTGTAGTTGCCCAATGCAACCTTTCATCCAGTGGCTCCGCCAGTCTGAAATTAATTACTACAGCACAAATTGGTATTGTGCAACACCACGGCGTCACCAGGGACAAGTTGTGTACGGCTTAGCACTTCGCGACTTTGCTTGTGAACCAATCATTACAGTGGCTCCCTCTCACACCATACTTGATTACGGAGACAGAGCTACCTTTCAGTGCCAAGCCATCGGTGACCCAGCACCAACAATCCAGTGGTACACACCAGATGGACGCATGGTGTCTTCTACTTCCAATGCGAACAATACCTACACTGCGGTATTTGGGACTGTGCTGGTAATTCAGTTTGCAAGGGAAGATTCCGTTGGTATCTACAACTGCTCTGCAGTCAATGCACGAGGCCAAGCATCTTCACGATTTCAAGTAATTGTTCAGGGCTTGCCTACTCCAACTGCAACACAAGCTCCTCCCCAACAGGGCACACAAACCACAGCTACACCAACTGTCTTAGTGAATCGAATAACTTGCACAAACGCCTTTCTGCAAATATGGTCTACCGACGTGACGGACAACAGCATTAGTGTGTCGTGGACCCCTTACAATGGAGAAGAAGAGCTGAATGGTTACATTGTCCAAGTACATGTCTTTGGTGATGTGCAGACAAGTTCCTACTATGTGAATTGGACAGATGCAACTTACAGGATTAGGAATCTGCTTCCAGGCACAGGTTACACAGTCTGCGCCTCCTACCTCCTGGAAAACTGCCCTCTAGTGACACCTAAGGAACAATGCAGGGAGATCATGACGCAAGGAGAAGACCTGTCTCTGACTGCACTTCGCACAAAGCATAGGAACGAGCTCATAGGAACAGCCCTGGCCTGCCTCCTGGGAACCCTATTTTTGATGGGCACCATCTTCCTCATCCTCTGGCATTGCAGAAAGCCTAGGAGGTACAAGCATTACGACTTCAAGAACACAAGGGACACCGCTACCTTTGCTGACATTCCTGAAGATGGCATTGACAATGACATCCTTGTTAGCAATGCAGAGATACCCTACCCTGCTTCTCCTCCTCCTCATGGTAAAGTTGACATGGAAGACAAGAGCCACACAAACCTGGCCATCCATCCTGCAGACACCTGTGAAAATGAGTATGTCAGCCATCCATTTGCAAATGGCACCGCAAACCAACACACCCAACCAGACAGAGTTGAGCACTCGGTAGATGTCCATTCCGACCTTGTGGAGCCTCCCCCGGGGTACAGTGACAGTGGGGTTGATACTCAAGAGGAACTAAATGCAACAGACTCAACGGCATCCCTGAAGTCGACCAGTACGACACCACCTGATGAAGAGAACTTGGCAGTGACCAAGGAACAAAAGGACGACCCCTCAAAGGTGAAGAAAACTAAAAAATCCCTTAGTTCAGAAGACAGTATTGAAAGTGATGAAATCGAAATGACCAACATTGGAATTCCTCCATCACAAAATGGAGATATATTGGAAAGTTTTGAAGTTGAAGTTGTGTAATTTGGTCTATTAATCTAGTAACTATTCTGAAACTGAATACTGAATTATTGCACCTATTACAGTGGAACATCATTATAATGAGGTTGGATATAACAAGATACCTGATATAACAAGGTTTTCTTGCAGGTCCCATTCCTTGTATATTCTTTTGTTTTTGTCTTTCATATAACAATACCTGATATAACAAGGAAATTTCAGTGGACCCAAGCAGCTTAACATAATGAAGTTCCCCTGTAATAATGCTTAAATGCTCATTATAAAGCCAAGTTCTTGCAAGTTCTAATCATGCTTACTGTCAATTCTTAAGGTAAAATTCAACTCCAGATTGCAGCAACCTAATGCAAACAACTTTTTTTAACTAACTCTTTCTTTGCAGGACAGCGACATGAATGTGAAAGACATTGTGGTCTATGAAACAATTCAAGAGTGAGACTATCTGAGTGCAATGTCTATGGCATTGCTCTTCCCTTGCTCACGTGTATATACTCACTGCTACATTCATAAGATTTATTCACATGATACATAATATATCATACATTTGAAAGAATTTCAATGTTGTCTTACCATCATGGTGTTGTTTTCACATACTGTAAAAGTGGACATTTTCATAGTTTGGAAATTTGGGGCATTTCGCACAACCAAAAACTAGTGTGAAAGTAATTTAAGCAAACAAATAATTTTGCATGTCAATGTTCTTAGTTAATGTCTTGATTCCGCAGAATTCTAACCAACACGCAAAATTCATCTTACCTGACTGAGCATGAAAAATTAATCCTGCGAAAATATCCACTTTTACAATACAATACAAATTTTTAACCACACATGTAAACTCATTTATCGTGATTGACAATATATGTTTGTGTATTCATACTGAAAAGAAAACTTGGTGATTATTCTCGAAGGAAAAAAAAAAGTGAATTAACTTTGAATATGGTGTTGTACTTGGGAAATGTCATCATGTAACAACTTGTTTATCATTTAGATATCTAACACTCAATGATGCAGAAATATGAACAGGAAAATATAAAATTACTATTGGCGCAAATTGACAGGGACTGGGAGCTCAGTCAACTTCCCTGTTTGACCAAAAAATAAACAGACAGAGAGGTGTACAGGACCAAAATACAAACCAACAATATTCCATTTGAAATGGGAAGGTTTTATGACAAGTTGATGAATCATTGGTTACTTTATACTTGTGTTTTTATGATTCTCTAAGAAATGTGTAGCGTATAAATAACATGTGACCATGCTTCTGTATGTTTCATTATTGATGATTTTACTTATCATCATATATCCTTTATATGCATTGATATATCAACACACACATGTCAATATTTTTAACCTGTTGGGAATAAGGTATCAAATTTACCACACACCTTTCCCTCATAAACATCTTGAGTCGGGTTTTCCATCTTCTCCAATAACAACATGCTGTGGTAATGTTGTGGACTGATACAAGTAGTTTTTTTTTTTCTATTTCTTACTCTCCATCTCCCTATCACAAATAAATGTACACATCTCGTCACCAGCAGCAAGGTCCGTATGATGGTCAAATGCTTTATGCAAATGAATGAGGGTATCTTGGGCATCCACATGACACAGGTGGAAGTCAAGTAGGATCTCATTTTTGGTGTTCACTTGTGTAAGTTCCAGTGATGCCTCAGTACAGTGAAGCGCATGCAGCAGGCACCCACAGACCACCTATCATAACATACCATTGTATGCACGCATAATAGTGATTACCTTCGCTCTTATTGTATGCTGTCTCCCACTTTTCTATCAATTTTCACTGGGACTTCAAGTTCTGCAAAATGTAATTGAGCTTTATTTTAGGACTAAAGTCTAAAACTTGATACACTTGATACACTTGAGCTGCAATGTACAATGGGATAATGGAGTCATGCAGACATCCCAAGCTTAGTCTCTTCACAAAAGATGTCGAGTTATCACATCTAATTTTTCCCTTTACATAATGACTAAAGCATTGTTTCTTCACAATCAAAAACATTTTCAGAGCTTACAGTTGATTGTTTTTTGCTCCCCCAACCCATAACAATTCCTGAAAATATCTTCAAAACTATGGTAGTTTGGAGACGAAGAGAGTGCTCAATTCTTTCATGTACGTACAACCTAAAAAGTGTACGCTGTGCATCAGTCACAAAGTTTCTAACCCGTTGACTGATTTTGTTTGTTTTGATGTGATATCTGTTTATTCGTTTCACTGGAGTGCATAACACGCTATTTTTATTGATCAATGCCCACAAGTAGAACGCTTTACAAGTAAGGCAAGGCATGCCTAATAGGCATATCTTCAGGGATTACAGGGTTGAGTTGTCAACCTTCAGGCCCCACACAAATGTCTTTATGCTTGCCTGCTTGGGAGTTTTTGTTGATGTTGTTTGTTTGTTTTTGAGTGTGGATGATTTTCTTATTCTTTGTCAACTCACGGAAATCAGGAGGGATTTGGCACGTAATGAAGAACAAAGGCAGGATTTTCAACACTTTGTTGATGATATCTGAATGGAACCAGGGCAAGGTTGAGCTTCCAGCTAAAGGTGAATTTACTCTTTGTGGTTATTTCATTTATGGATAATTATAGACATTAGAAATACCAAAATCCCTTCTTAAGATGGGATGAAAAGCACTACGACCGTAATGGCCCACTTGGGCAAAAGGAAGCAAGGGATCAAAGCACTATTTCTGTAAATGATCCAACAGTATCTGTTGTTTGCAACTGCACTGAAGACAGTGCAACGTTATGGCATCGTGACTTGGATATGTGACCCGCTACAACAAAAGGATCCTAAAGTCGCTGACAGCTGAGCCGAGAAAATCGAGTTTGAAGTCACATCATCAAAATCGGTCAAAACAATCAGATTTCTGATTTTGGCATAATTTTGTAGTCTAATGTTTTTTCTATCATCGGCCGAAATTTCGAAGCTTAATGATCAAAGGAAAGGCAAGAAATCAGCGTTTTTCTGGGTCTTGATTTTCCGATTTTCAACGTAACAGAAAAGTGTCTGAAGATTTGGATTTAGCGCTGCAGCTAGACTCCACCCCTAGCAACGAAGGAGTTATCTTATTGGTCAATGCATGGCATCCTGATTACTGATTGGTCGTGCGTAGACCGCTGGCGCTAAGCTTGAATGAACATCGCGGAGGTCGCTAGGTGCATACCTTCTATTGTCAAGTGGTGAAAACTGTCTCGCCTCTCCTTGAACAGGATAGGGTAGGAAGGAAAACTTTGACGGCGTTTTTCTCCAAACTCTGATTTCCTCGACCACTTGACATGCGCTAATAAAATCATCGATATCTCCGCAACCGAGTACTTTTATGAGTTGTTTTATATATGAAATTAAAGCAGAAGAGTACGGGAATTATGTCATGCCATTTTCAGAAAATTTTCCTCCCCCGACTTTCGGATCCTTTTGTTGTAGCGGGTCACATATATCTCAGTAACAGTGAGATGAGTGCTGTGGTCTGCCCAATGCCTGGCATCAAAGTAAAACATGCTAGGTCTTATCTATAATGAACATTTATGATTGATGTCACTTGCTGCCTTTTGTCACAATTGGCAATTGCAGTGTTAGTGTTTACATTAGTGCAATAAAAACTAGAAATGTCGCTACAGCGACTGGTTATACCCCCGCCAAACAACATTTCATTAGCTTTGGTCAAAACAACATTTCATAAGCTTTGGTCAAAACAACATTTCATAAGCTTTGGTTAAAAAACTGAGGAAGTAGTTAAATCCGCAAGATCTTTCCTTGATCTTCTGCCATTAATATGCCGTTACCATGGCAACATACTTTCGGGTACTGTCGAAAAATGCGTCTTGCACATCTACAACCAAAGGCACACATCTGTACCAAGTTTCATGGAAATTGGGCAAAAACTGAGGAAGTAGTTTGCAACACAAAATTTTCCATCATTTTGGCTCATTATATGTGAGCTGTTACCATGGCAACATACTTTTTGTCACTGTCAAGAAATGTGTCATGCTGACCTATATCCTAAGACAAACATTCACAAGGAAAAGTAGAAATTACGCGGTGCGTAACATATGTCCCCGCCGGAAGTAGCATTTTGTAACAAAATGTGCAATATAGGTAAAAAATCAAGGTCAAAGGTCAAAGAAGTCAAAGGTCAAAATTCTGTGTAGAAGTTTTGAAGCCCTCACCTAGTGCCATCACATAAAGCAAATGGAATCGAAATTGGGTTAGAAATGGCGAAGGAGTAGCATTTTGTAGCCAATGTACAATATAGGTCAAAAATCAAGGTCAAAGGTCAAAGAAGACAAAGGTCAAAATTCTGTGTAGACGTTTTGAAGCCCTCACCTAGTGCTATCACATAAAGCAAACGGAATCGAAATCGGGTTAGAAATGGCGAAGGAGTAGCATTCTGTAGCAAAATGCACAATATAGGTCAAAAATCAAGGTCAAAGGTCAAAGAAGTCAAAGGTCAAAATTCTGTGTAACAGTTTTGAAGCCCTCAACTAGTGCCATCATATAAAGCAAACGGAATTGAAATCGGGTTAAAAATGGCGAAGGAGTAGCATTTCGTAGCAAAATGTACAATATAGGTCAAAAATCAAGGTCAAAGGTCAAAGAAGTCAAAAGTCAAAATTCTGTGTAGAAGTTTTGAAGCCCTCACCTAGTGCCATCACATAAAGCAAACGGAATCGAAATCGGGTTAGAAATGGCGAAGGAGTAGCATTTTGTAGCAAAATGTACATTATAGGTCAAAAAATCAAGGTCAAAGGTCAAAGAAGTCAAAGGTCAAAATTCTGTGTAGAAGTTTTGAAGCCCTCACCTAGTGCCATCACATAAAGCAAACGGAATCGAAATCGGGTTAGAAATGGCGAAGGAGTAGCATTTTGTAGCAAAATGTACAATATAGGTCAAAGGTCAAGGTCAAAGGTCACGACTGAAATTCTGTGTAGAAGTTTCAAAGCTCCCATGTAGTGCTATCATATAAAGCAAACAGAATCAAAATTGGCTCATAAATGACAGAGAAGTAGCAAATTGAAGATTTTGATCACACACGGACGCACACACGGACACACGGACGGACGGACGGACACACGGACGGACGGACGGACGGACGGACGGACACACGGACACACACACGTACGGAGCCCGTTTCATAGTCCCCTGCTCGAACTCGTTCGGCGGGGACAAATATGAATTCCATGAGAATTGGAAGAACACTGATGAAGCAGTTTTGCCATGAAGCATTTTGCCCTATATTTTACCGATAACATGCCGTTACCATGGCAACGCACTTTTTGCCACTGCAGAAACATGTGTCTTGCTCATTAACATATTCAGATGAACATCTGTACCTAATTTCATAAAAATTGATCAAAAACTGTGGGAGGAGTTCGCGATGCAAGATTTGTACCCATTTTTGCCCATAATATGCTGTTACCATGGCAACGTACTTTTGGGTACTGTCAAAAAATACGTCTTGCACATCTACAACCCAAGGCACACATATGGGAATCGGTTGAAAACTGAGGAAGTAGTTCGTGACGCAAGATTTGCAACGGACCGACCGCCCGACCGACCGCCCGACCGCCCGACCGTCCGCTGATTCCTATATACCCCCTTCAAAATTCGTTTGGCGGGGGTATAAAAAGTATGAATGAAGGTTGAAATGAAGCACATTCATGTGTATTATGGTGACATACTGGCTTGGTTCACTAACAATCTATAACAGCTTTGCCATAAGTTACTAAGTGTATATACACTGTATCTTCATATCATATTCCATTTACTGTAAAAGTGGATATTTTCGCGTGACTAATTTTTCGCGCTTGGCGGGGTTAGAAGAGTTTCGCGTGTTTTTAATTCCGCGGAATCAAGATGTTAACTACTTTAACGTATGGCAAGCAAACATATTCGTGTGCTTTTATTTTCGCGCTAGTTTCTGGTTGCGCGAAATGCGCGAAAATTTCAACACCGCGAAAATTTCCACTTTTACAGTAACTTGTCTTTTATACAAACTTACTGAGATGTTAGAATGACATTAAAATAGTAAACAGTACTTTTATGAAAACACTGGAACTCAAGGTTGTGAAGAAAGTATAGAAATACATGAACATATCTTCTCTCCATATGTGTATATGCTTATATATGACTGCTATACATTGTATAAGTTTCTTGGGCTTAAATCTCTCCTGTTATCAATCATCAATTTGCTTGAAACATGTTTGTAATTAAGTTGAATCTGCCACCTTTTTAAAATAGTACAATTGAGATCTGCTAATAGTTCTTCCTCAAAGGAAACAGCATTATTTTTGGCTTCTTTCATGAAATGGTAAATTTATTTGCTTGA
The DNA here is from genome assembly GCF_964275005.1 of Diadema setosum. Classification (NCBI taxonomy): domain Eukaryota; kingdom Metazoa; phylum Echinodermata; class Echinoidea; order Diadematoida; family Diadematidae; genus Diadema; species Diadema setosum. The sequence continues at coordinate 15,488,031 of NC_092686.1, read as the reverse complement.
TAATAAGAGCCTACCAAAAAAGATATCTTTATAAGGGCAATTCCGCGGTTAGTAACGTTACATTTGAACAAATTTAGATATTTGTTTTTACCACTAAATTACCATTTATTCACTTCAAGTCAAAATTATGTCAAAAACATGTTCATCCTTCCCAGGTTTATGATACAGAAAAGAATGAACACAATCCAAGAAATATCAGAATTGCTATAGCAACTTAAAGGGCTGGTTAGTAACGTTACGAAAAAAGGACATGACAAAAAAATCAATGTCTTGTAACAAAAAGTGTGCAAAAATTCAAGTTACTTTAAACAAAGTGTTGCATTAATTTCAATTATTGCATCATGACAAATGTTCATGGAAATTTTTTTAGCAGTTCGACGAATAATTTTTTAGCTAGACCCCCAAAAGCATGGTTAGTAACGTTACGGTTAGTAACGTTACATTTGTCCGGAGTAATTCTGCAGGTCATTTCACCCTTTTGTAATTGACAAAATGTCACATGACTTCTGGAGTACTTAAATGTATTCATCTTTTACCCTTTAGCAAAACTTTGAGGAAAAAATTTCAAAGGAACCCACTGTAATTTGCATTTAAGTGAATTTCAGCGTCCCCAGTCCCACATGTACATTTTAAATGATGGTTTTAGATCTCACAAAATCAATGAATACCAAAAATAAAATCTACTGATTTTGAAAGACCCTAATGATTGGTGAACATCCATGGCATTAGTTGATACCTAGATTAAAGGGTAAGATAGAGAGGCACATTTCTTTTATCCATGTCATGTCCACCTAACTGCGGAATTGCCCATAAGCATACTGCTGTTAGGGTTGAATTGATTTCTGTAATATGAATCATCTCCTGAAACAAATTTTACAATAATGTTAGAGCAGTGGGTCAAGAAACTTTCCAGGGCTTCTGTGCTTCCAGTGAGACATCAAGCAAACAAAGTGTAGATCACTTATAATTATGACAGTTTGAACTTAGGAGTGGGTTACACACGAAAGAAAAAGAATCACTGTAAAAGTGTTACAATTTTCAAGCAATTCACCCAATCAGAAATGGGTGTGAAAATAAAAGAGATCAAATATTTTTGTTTGCCATATGTTCCAGTAATCAATTTCAACATTCCACAGAATCAAAAACATTGCAAAATTCATCTTCCCCAGCAGAGACAAATCAAAAAAAAGGAGAAAAAATTATGAATGGGAAAATATCCACTTTTGCAATTATATCGGAATGAAGATTGAAGATTGTTGTTCATTATTTGACTGATAACACCATACACTCTGAATCTCGGAAAGCATGATTTGAATGCGACTTCACAAAAGGAGGCACAGCCTTATTCTTTGTGTCATGTCAGGCAAACGTTAGAAGTTCTGTCAAAGAGTGCAGTGACAATTATGCATCAACCCATGCAATGAACAATTTATACATGTGTGGTGTGTGGTTTATCAGTGTAAGTGGCTAGAATGTCAAATAAGTTGCACCTTCAAAATTATGTTTGATGAGTAAAACCATAGATGGGAATTGGTATTGCTATTAAAGTGTCTTTTTGTTTGTTTGTTTGTTTGTTTGTTTGTTTGTTTGTTTTCAGTGCTAGCATTCATCTCCAGAGTGGAATTGGAATTCGTAAATGAAATTTGAATTTGTGCTTCTAATTTAGTAAGAGCTCTGTCCTATGAAATGGTATTTTGAGTAATCTGGGTTTTTTTTTTCCATTAGAATCCTCATGACATTTAAATGACAAATTCTCTCTCTTGTGTAACCCCTAATACATAGTTTCAATTTGGAACACCATCACTTGTGGTCATCTGGCAATTTCTCAGCAGTATTATCCACTTAATGTTTTGCACAATGAAATCCTGCCATATTTCAGTGATAGACAAATTATTGACAGAATATGACAGGTTGCTCTATAAATGTAACAGGAGTGCTTTTACTTGCTTGGACAAGGCATTCCAAGAACAGTTTCCAAAGGGTGCTCTGAATCTATGATGAAACTTGAATGTATGTATTGTAGAAATTTAGGCTTTATAAATTATATATAAATTTGTTGCTGAAATTAGAAACAAAAGTGATCGATAACATTATGGTACAGCCAATGTGCAAAATATTTCCAGGCCTCATTGTACAGCCCTGTCACAGGTGCACTGTGGGAAGACTTTAGAGGCATTGTTGATTCCAGTTGTCCAACAGGCATCTACAAATGTACATGTACATGTCTGCAATCAAGGCACACACTTTGGTTTATACTCTTTTCCTCAGTTGAGAGTTCACATTTTCTCAGATTTACTGATTTGCAGTCTCTGAGTCATGGGTCATTGCTGTGGTGCTGCAATCTGTTGGTCACATGATGATAGTCGAGAAATTTTCAAAACTAGCCCAGTATAGGGCTAGTATGTCAAATTAGCCAAGTATGCAATATGTGTTTCTTGCTTTTGCATGGTACCTACAATGTATCTGATACATTGTAGGGTATCGCGATCTGGCCCGACAAGCAAGAAGCAGTCTAGATGGGATTCAACTCTGCCATCACGCTATTCCACAGTGCACCCGAAAGAGGGCTAGCCGGGAGACACTTGCGGATTGGCAATGCTCTGAATTATCACATATTTTGAATATATCGTCTAGGTCAACACTTAGTTGAAAGTATCATAACCAGTGACTGTGACTGAGTGAAAGGGATGTCATGGGCATTATCTGTGTTGTGTACAGTGTAGGTGGCAACTGCTAACAATGTTTGACTTTTGATATAATTGATACCCGACAATTAACAAATGATGTTACATTCTTCATGGCTGAAGAGACGCCCAGTATTTTCTCATGGCACTGTTCACTTGAATCTACCAAAATATCTAGTTTCCACATATATACAACGTACAACGTGTACAATATCTTTAAAAGAACTACATGTAGATGATAGAAAGTTTGTACAGAGCTGCTATATCAGGTAGTCAATTTTTGTTCATTAACTTGGATATTGAATAATAGAACTAAGCAATATCATGAACCTACTGTTCAATCAAAGGGGATGAATGTCAAATATAATTTGTGAAATAACTGATATATCATGCATACAGGTTGTATGTATTGTATATTCTGATGTTAAATGTAACACATGTCTACATGGTAGTCATATTGCACACTGTAGATACCAGAATGTAATACTTGAGCAATAATTCTCAATTCTTTACAGACTGCTTAACCTCAGCCTGTGAGTCATTTAACAAGACATGAAATCTCATTTGCAATATGCCTATTTAGCTGACATATGATGTATTATCCATTTTGCCTTCTGTATCATAATTATGTCCTTAGTTCTTAAATGCTTTTTTGGTGTCTACTAAACTGCAACTCTACGCAAAAGAAAGAACCCATCACCTGCATACAGTCTCAATAAAACTTTTGTAAGATCCATGCGGGTCATTCAGATCAAGTCGTGTCCATACTGTTATTACTGCAGCTTGTGAAGTTTATCATGCCTGATACAGTAAGATACGGAGTCCCTCAGGGTTCGGTACTCTGGCCTCAACTCTTCACAATGTACATCAGACCTGTCGCAGATATCATCAGACGACATGGCCTACGATATCATCTGTACGCTGACGATACACAAATTTTCTCTACTTTCGATCCACGCAATCCTGCCAGTCTGAACGAAGCCCGGATTAAACTGGAGAAGTGTATCCATGAGTTAAGGCACTGGATGGCGAGTAATATGTTGAAGTTAAATGCGGACAAAACTCAAAGTATTGTTTTCTCATCTAGTAGACTAGCCCTACGGGAGATACAAGCATTCAGCTTGGAAACACTCGGTAACCGTCAATGTATCACACACTGTAAGAAATCTAGGTGTTCATTTTGACCAGACACTATCAATGACAGATCATGTCAGTAGAGTGTGTAAGACAGCAAACCTCCATCTGAGAAACATATCTCATGTTCGAAAGTACCTTACCGAAGATGCATCCAACCATGCAGTATGCTCTCTAGTTCTGAGCAGGCTTGATTATGGAAATTCTCTGCTGGCAAATATAAATGTCAGTGATGGTAAAAGACTCCAAAAAGTCCAAAACCGAGCAGCTCGCCTGATGCCTGGTGTAAAGAGAAGATCACCGAGTGCTCCTTTACTGAAGCAGTTACACTGGCTCCTCATTAAAGAGCATATCAATTTCAAACTAGCCCTTCTGTCTACAAGTGCATGATGAATACTGCTCCTCAATACCTATCCAACCTACTAACTCAAGACTGAACTGTTTTAATTGTAATCATGTTATTCCTATACTTTGTGAATGTTCTATGTTGATGTATCATGTACAGCGCTTTGATCAGGTCCTGTAAAAGCACTCAATAAGAAATTATTATTATTATTAAAGAATTTTATTCTTTATCTGGTATGTGCTAGTTTGTTCTTTGCCATTTCTTCTCTGTTGTCATGTTTGAACATGTATATGCATGTATATATTCATCCTTTCATTTTTGAAGTACCATGAGCACTAAAAGGTAAACCTGTGCATTATACACATAGCCACGATTATCATTATTATTATCAAGTACATGTAAAAAGATTCCATTGACCATATGTGACCCTGCATCACAAAACAAATAGAAAGTTGCCAGACATGAAATTTTAGTTTAGAGCATATTCTGAAAGAGCAGACTTTAAGCTTTAAAATGATGTATAACTCAAATCAAATGGACTTTCCTAACCTACCTAAATATTGGAAAGAAAGCACACACTCAGGAAAAGTGTGAACTGAGAAAAGAGGCTCTGAAGTACAGTGTTTATTCAAGTGCTTAATCTTTACCAAGCCCTGCTGGCTGTGCGAAGAATGGGACAAAAAACAGGAAGTAAACCACTGGAGTAACAACAATGAAGCGATTATCAGATTAAACTGAAATTGAGCATGCCTTATCAACACATTCTGTCCATAATTAATGCCAACTTTCAAAGCAGAAGCATCATCCTTTCAAAAGTTATTAGAGTAAAAAGTGAAGAGTGTGTACAAGGTTTTTCAGAAATGAAAAGGGGACTCTTACGACACACCTAATCACACTATTCTACCAAAATTGTTCGAGATAAACTGCTAAGAAACACACTTTCCTGCCCGTTTTATGATCCCAAATTTTAGCATAATGTAGAAGAAGACTTGCTCTTTCGGAAAATATGAAAAAGTCAAGATCGGCTAGGTTGACCCATTTCACCTATTTTCAGTCCTCGCGCAAAATGAGTGTGTGTGACTTTTTGTTCGTTTTGTGATGCACGGTCACATATGTTATTATCATCATTTCATAAGGTACAATCACATGCGAAACAATTGCATTGCATGTCCTGTACAATGTATAAGGTAAAATTCTCATACTCAGCATGTATCTCCTACACACTTACAACACTGCCTGTATATCAACCACAATTTCACACAACTAAAGAGGTTAGAATCCTGCTTAGGATTAAATCAAAATAAAGCAGATTCTCAATGACAATAATGCCATCAGAATAAAAGCTTGTTGGTAGGTTACAAACTGTACTTATTTGTTGTTTGCTCTAGTTTTTTTTTTCTTTTTTCTTTTTTCTTTTTTCAAGTTTGATTATATGTGCTTTGGCAATTTCATTTCAGGGGCTGAAATCAAGTACAGATAAATGGTTATTCATTTTTTTTTTCTTTTTTTGCTGGTAAATGACAAGTTATTTGGGAGTTAAGGGTGTTTGTTTATAAGTTCCTGATATTGGTAGAGGTTATAGAGTAATATATGGGGTGACTTTACAGGAAACCAAGACAAAAGAAGAGGAGACTACTTGAGTTTATGACATCATGTGTGGACAACTATTATAAAGAAAATAGAAAGAAAACTAGAATTATCACTGAAGGTGATTAATACCCCCGCCCCTAGTGTTGCTTTATAGTATGTGATGTCATGAGGGCAATGACATTAATACCAAGTTTGTGCACTTGTCGAATCGGAAACAGAATAATTTTAGTTTACTGTACAATTACAGAGTAGACACTGAGTTCCACAAGGTTTGGGTAGAAGGTGTGGTTACCATGGCAATGCATTGTCTGATACAAACACAAAGGACATTTTGCATTATAACTACACTTAAAGATCATCATACACACCAAAATTGACCTTCATAGCTTGAATGGTTTATTTTGATACAAAAATGAGTGGTTACCATGGCAACACATTTTCCTTAAACTAACACATTGGTGTCTTGCAAAACTACACTTTCAGATCATGATACATACTAAATTTGACTTTAATTGCTTGAATGATGGAAAAGTTATTCGAACTGCAAGGTTTTGGTAAAATTGTGGTTACCATGGAAACGGTTTGTGTGACAAACACAAAATTATGTGTTCCACATCTATACCTCAGGGCCATAATGCCTACCAAATTTGGTTTCAATTGCTTGAAAACTGTGGAAGAAGTTCACTCCACAGGATTTTAAGAAAAAAATGTGGTTACCATGGCAACGCATTGTCGATACAAATACAAAGGACATTTTGCAAAACTATACTTTAAGAGCATCATACACACCAAATTTCACCTTCATAGATTACATGGTTAAATTTGATACAAAAATGAGTGGTTACCATGGCAACACATTTTTCTTATATTAACACATTGGTGTCTTGCATAACTACACCTCCCGATCATCATACATACTAAATTTGACCGTAATTGCTTGAATGATGTGGAAGTTATTCAATCCACAAGGTTTGGGTAAATTTATGGCTACCATGGCAACGCTTTGTCCGACAAACACAAAAATTATGTTTTAATATATATATGCCTCAAGCCATAATGCCTACCAAATTTGATTTCAACTGCTTCAAAACTGTGGAAGTTGTTCACTCCACAAGATTTCGAAGAATATATGCGGTTACCATGGCAACACTTTGTCAAGTACAAACACAAAGAGTGTCTTGCGTAACTACACCTACAGATCATCATAGATACCAATTTTGAAATTGATTGCTTAAATACTATGGAAGATATTCAATCCACAAGGTTTTGGTAAAATTATGGTTATCATGGCAACGCATTGTCCGACAAACACAAACAAGAGACCCGGGGGTCACGCGCTCACCTGAGTATCGCAAGTTCACCTTCCATGCATTCTTGCAGACTCTTACCTGAGAACATTGGAAACTTATGGTGGGGGTCGCTTGGAGAGTAGGGGCATGGTGTCCATTTACATATTCCATCACACTGGTAAAAAATACCTACAAAGTACACTGTACTTTATAGAATGTTGGATTATGCAGCTTGGGGAGGAAGGGGGGGGGGGAAGACTTAAAGCCCAATCACTTTTGATTTGAACTAGAGAAAAACATTATTGATTATTACCTATACGAGGTAGTTTTGCGAGGCAATTACAGTTGGTATTTTGCAGGGTCGGGAGTTCAGCGGGCGATATTAGAGCATATTACGAGCATCCGGGGTTTTACATATACAGTGGGCTCCCGTTATAACGAAATCCTCGGGACCGGCAGTTATTCTTTCGTCATATCGGAATTTTGTTATAACCGAACAAATAAACGATAGAAATACATACAGTGGATGACATTGGAGCCCAAATTTTTACTTCGTTACAACCAGAATTTTGTTATAACCGCGTGTTCGTTATAACGGGAGTGCACTGTAAAACAGGGAGGTGGGAAGAGAGATTCCACTCCTTCTCTTCCCACCTCATGTAAACATTCCGATCGACCACGAAGAGAAAACATTCAAGGACGTCGCTGCGTGTCGATTACACGCACCGCAGAAGAACGCCGATAAATCAACTCATACAAGGTCGACCACTTCCACTAGTTCCAGCAGCACGACGCGTCAAACAATGACTAACTGCACAGTGACCATCAGTTATTACAACTCTCCAAATTGAAACAGAAGCAAAAATAAAGTGTAAAAGCGTTCAGATGTTTGAAGTTCGCCTGTTACAACTACATATGTATCTTTGAAGTTGGAGTTGAATGATATACATTGATGAACAATTTTTCAATTATTCGACATGTTGGTGATGATCTACAGGTAGTCAAATGTGGCTTGATCTATATCATAGTGTATAGCTGTATTCACATATATTCTTAATTTACCTAGGGGATAGGTAATAATTATGATATTGACTGGCCTTGAGGGAGATACCAGATAAATATTGCCCGCACTGAAAGAATATTGCCCTCGTCTTCGACTCGGGCAATATTCTTTCAGTTTGGGCAATATTTTCTGGTATCTCCCTCGAGGCCAGTCAATATTATATAAATATTCATTAATTTAGGAGGTTTGGACCCCCTGGGGCCCCCAGGGAAAGCATGGAGCCCATTCATTGAAATCTTATCCCCATGGGAATGCTACTTGCCAAGTTTGGTGAAAACCCACTATGTTGTTTTCAGCAAGATAACAATTTAGGCATGCATTTGGACCCCCCCCCCCCCAAATCCCATCAAGCTTCCTTGGGTCCCAGGGAGGGTGGAAAGGGGGGGGGGGGTAGGGCACCCCTGATTTTCCCATGAACAAACTTGAAACAACAGTCATCAATATACTGACTCATTGTATCAACTTACCTCAATCACTTCTGGTTCCAGAGAAAATATGTAAAGATTCCTTACAGGAGGGGGGGGGGGGGCGTGGGGCCCCCAGGTGGGACATGGTGCCCATTTGATGGAATTGAGATTCTATCCCACTAGGGATGCTACCTGCCAAGTTTGGTGAAAATTTGTGATCTGTGGGTTTTCAAGAAAAAGATGAAAATTTACAATTTTGGTTCAAATCTAGGCCCCCTGGGGCCCCCAGGTGGGGGATGGTGCCCATTTGATGGAATTGAGATTCTATCCCCCTAGGGATGCTACTTGACAAGTTTGGTGAAAATTTGTGATAGGGTTTTCAAGAAAAAGATGAAAATTTAAAATTTCGGTCTAAATTTAGGCCCCCTGGGGCCCCCAGGAGGGGCATGGTGCCCATTTGATGGGAATGAGATTCTTTCCCCCTAGGGATGCTACCTGCCTACTTTGGTGAAAATTCATAATGGCATTTTCAAGAAAAAGATGAAAATGTACAATTTCGGCCCCATTAGGACCCCTCCCCACCCCCCTCCCCTGGGTCCAAAGGGGGGCACCCCTGATTCCGCCATGAACACACTTGAAACTACAGTCATCAATGTACTAATTCATAGTATTAACTTAACTCTATCACTTCTGGTTCTAGAGAAGAAGATTTTTTAAGATTCCTTCATTTTGGGGGGTTTGGGCCCCTCTGGGGGCCCCCCAGGTGGGGTATGGTACCCACTTGAACAAATTGAGATCCTATCCCCTAGGGATGCTACCTGCCAAGTTTGGTGAAAATTGGTCAAGGGGTTCTCAAGAAGAAGACGACGCACGACGGACGACGCACGACGGACACCAGACGAAGGGCGATCGCAATAGCTCACTTGAGCCTTCGGCTCAGGTGAGCTAAAAACATGTCTCGCACATCTATACCTCAATATCATCATTTACCCTAAGTTTCATTTAAATTGCTTCAAAACTGCAGAAGGAGTTCGCGACACAAGATTTTGCAACAGACCGACCGACCGCCCGTCCGCCCGACTGACGACCGCCCGACCAACATCATGGTGATTCCTATATACCCCCTTATATGATTAAACAGGATTTCACTTTTCTGGCATAATGAAAGAGCACTGACTAACCGCTTTCAGAAAGCAGGGGGAATAATTTCTACCCTTAACCAACACGATGACAGTATCAAGTTGATATAATGTGTAATTTTCATGAAAATTGAATTTCTGTGGAATCCCCTTTATATTTACTTTATATTGCTGTCCACATATAACGTCATGAACTCCTCATCCAGCGGTTCCAACACTGAACCTTTAAAAATTCATAACTCTTGCATCAATTGCATCATTGGTTTTGGTTTCCTTTAAATAAAGAACAGTTTTTTACACAATCTGTGAGGGATTCCCATGACACAATATTCAACAAAGGGTACTGAATCCCCACTTTTAGTGATTAGGATGATTTGTAGTTGTTCTGTTGTTGTTGTTGTTGTTTTTTTTTTGTAATGATTCACCCACATCCAAATCCCCAATGTGATTGCGTGTGATAGTTTAACAGCGGCAGATATTCTGCAATGTCAAACAATGAAACAAGGCAGCTTGGTATCAAGGTATCCACAACCACAAGAGAAGCAGATATTCTGCGATGTCAACAAAATGAAACACAGCAGCTTGGTATCCATGACAACCACAAGAGTTGTCGCATCACAGCCAGCATCGCCAGTACTTTATGGGATCCATACTTGACCAAGTGGTCAAGTCTAGCTGAACGTGGCCTATGGTGAGTAGTGAATACATTATTCAGTCACCAGAAGTACAGGTATCTGATGGCTTCATATTAATAGATTTTTCCTGGCACAATTCCATAAACTCAGAGCAACTTGATGTCACGTTACATGCAACTGTACAGTCATGTAACATGTCAAATCCTGTTACAATTGATCAGTCAATCCTTTAACCTCAAAGGTGTTAAGGAAAGATTGCCAGTACATTAAGTTTAATATTTTTGAAATTCACCAATGCTTCAAATTTAGTCCTGTGTCCATACGAGATAAGTAGTCAGTTGTTGTTAGACCATTAAGTGAGGAACCCTTTGCACGATAAAAATAATGGTGATAAATTCAAATGTTCGTGTCCAGATTTGGTGTAAGATATGATGTGTCCAATACAACAATTACATTGTATACAGATAGTAGGGCATATGAAGGAGTGCTCCTGAAGCACTTTGACTTATGACCCTTTTGAGTCAGTTCAAACAGAGAGTCACCATCTGCTGAGACTACACACAGAATGACTGAGAAAGGCATAACTGTCATGGTCATCTTCATCAGTTAAGAAACCTTGAACATATGCACCACAGCTCACAATACATACACTGTTACAAAATTCAGCTAACATGTTTTCCTTTCAACCTGATCGACAGCCAGTAATTTTGTGACTGGTGTTGCAATAAGCATACATGTAGTCCAACACACTTAAAGCACATGCATCTTCAACCTGATAAAGGATAAAGTACCTTTCACTAGGGACACAATTGCTGCTAGCAAGGGGCTTGGACCAGAAACATCATGATTGATAGTTGGTGGTCTTACCAGGTATTCATTCACTGAGCTGCAAACAGCTTATCATACACCGAGTACAAAATGTTTAATAATCCACAAATATTATTACTATCTTTTTTAACTATGTCCTCTATTTGATGGTCAGTCCTTCAGATAATGTTCTCTCTCATACACACATGGCATATCTGGACAAGAGCTAAACAAAACAAAAAAGCTCACTTGTAAACACAGCATCACCAGTACTGGTAGGCATATAAGCACATGCGACTCTCTTGACCACTCAGGCGTGAATGAGAAGGGAGTGGCTAAATTGATTCCCTGCCCACTACACTGTCCATGCTGGAGTGCATCTTGGGAGTACTGGTGGGGGAGGATGCATCTCAATCGTTCACCCTTCTCTGAAACTTTGGGACTTGGTGCAAATTTTGTGAAGCGTAGCGGAAGATAGAGTTGAATGAACCCCAGGGTCTTCGTTTGGGGGTTGTGTCTGTAAAGGCTGAGAACTGAACACTTACACAAGAGAGATTTAGAAGGTCTGGGTTAGGGTAGCGCTCTACATTCATCACAGGAGTACGATCTTAAATTTCTCTTTGGTGTTTTGATTCCTTGACAATGGATTGATTATAGACTGAATTCCTTGGATGCAAAGAACATTAGGTAAAAAGTATTTATAGCTTCTTGTTCAGGGTAGTACTGTCTACCTCCTTGATAGGGAGTGATATTAAACGTCAGTCAGTGTGGCGCTTTATTGTTATCTCCTGACAAAGGGCTGATCCTGAGATGCTGCATATAACTGTTCTTAAATGGGGAGCATGCTCTGGTGATCTCCATTTCAAGTCCTGCTATTCTTCTCGTCCATTCAACAGCTAAAAGGATAAATGACTGTCTTGGGCCAGGTTACTTCATCTCTGCAAATGCTTGCAGTATCTGTCTTAATCCAGCAGTGATATTGGACACTCCCCTTCTTGACAGACATCCGTTGCAGAAGGTGAGGAGAATCAGAGAGCAGAAAAGCACAAATTCTTGGTATTTCCACTGAGCATAGCCTCAAACAAGGTGCAGGTGGAATTTGCTACTTGCACTTGGATCGTCTTGGATTTGCCTTTCCAGAAACCACACCGGAATCACTGCAACATATTCACAACATACGTCTTTCTTGCTGCAATGTTGGAATGTATGACTGCATCTTACTAGAATAGGGACTGGATACTGGCTAACCACCAAATGTGTAAGTACATCTTTCATACTGCCAAGTACCAGATAAATATACTTTGTTGTCCTTTATAGCATTGGATTACCAATTAAGTACAGGGCTCAACACTAACTTTTTTTCTGGTTGCCTTTTCAGGCCTCTCAAATCTTTAGATACCTGAAATTTTAGTGGCAAAAAAAAAAAGAGGATTGTCAAAAGATAATCATTTTGGAAATATCCTGGTCTGACATTTATTTATAGTTGCGCTGGGAAACCAGGCCACTACTAATGTCCAGCTTTGCCTTGTCATTGATAAGTCACATAGATTGCAAACATTCATCTACACAGCCTTGAGAATTTCATGATGTAAATCATGAAATCAAACTCAAATGATTGCTGCATCAAAGGAGATAGTGATTTTCATTATTCTGCAGACCATCAAGGATTCTCAGTCTGTGTACTGAGAATGATGTATCACATTTATGCACACTAAAGAGGAATTCCAGACCAGTCATAAATTAGTCTCAAGAGGAAGAAGCACTGCCATGGAAATCTGATCAAAATAGAAACGGAATTAGAGTTATGAAACTGTGAAGTTTCAATAACTTTCATGAAGCAATTCTTGATATGTCACTAAGGTGACTACCAACACAGAGATGCCAAGTTTCTTTAATAGCTAGCTGGTTAGCAGAGAAACAGAAGTGGGCAGGTACAGTTTTTGTTTTTGTTTTTGTTTTTGTTTTTGTTTTTTTTTTTTTTATAAGTACTTTATTTTCTGCAAATCAATATACATAAGTTACATAATAATGAACATGTGGGGAAATATACAAAGTAAATTTAAAACAGAGTCATTTGACTTGCATAAACAACCATATAATAGGAAATTAATGATGTAATACACAGTATGCCTGTCTATGCAGCAGGGATTACAATAACAAACTTATTGTAGTTAAGAAGCGATTATGCAGAGGGCCGCCATTGTAGGCATTGCTTGAAAAAATGGCCGGCCTGAGGAAAAGGTAGGGACGTACTAGATTCGTAACAATACAAATTTTGCTGTGAAGATAGCAGGGGGAAAATAAACTCTGACGTGTGATGGTGGTGAATGTGTGTGCAAGTGCTTGAAAGTGCACAAGGGCAGATAGGCTAGAATTTAGAATAATAGAAATGGTTTGCTGGAAGAGGGAACGATAAGCGATGTTGCTATTGGGAGACCAACAGAAGACGTAAATTATTTGTTTTTAGTTCACATTTGAAGTATACTGTAATAAAATGTGCTTCTTTAAGTTTGCTTTGAATGAAAACAAGGAGGCACATTGTTTCAACTCCTCAGGAAGAGTGTTCCATGTATCCGGACCGTGATGTCTCATCGACTTTTGAGCAAGTTAAAGCTTGTAAAAGCATCTGTAGAACAGATGTCTCTACCCAACCCCCTCGTATGGAGCTTTTTTACTTTGGAATTAAAGCTTGAACAGTTTGGTGCACACTTTCATATGGTACAATTTTACTTGCATAATTCTCAATCTATTCATTGTGGAAAATGGTCCTTCAACTATAGTGCAGGACATCATTTAGAGCATTTGTTTTTGTCCAAATTTTGGTCAAGGGTGAATGAGACTAGAATATATGACAAACATGATTTATTATGTGGCAGAATTTGTAGGTTATTTTCTTTCTGGGCGGCATGAGAAAATGATTCCTGGGTGGGTGAGCATAAGATAGGTTGATGGGCGGTGAGACTTGGTAGGTCTGCTAATATACAATAGTGAGTTGATGATGTCATCGCCTAAAAACTTACCATACTGTCTGTATACAAAATCTTATGCACTCACGCCCTAGTCTCAATTGATCATAATTTTTGAGTTATTAACCTAGAAAATAGCACTTTTATAAGAGAAGAATGGATTTTTTTCGTCTTTCTTTGTGTGCAATCAATGTCCACACAATTGTCCAGGTGATACCATCAGCTTGCTCATTTGCACATTCATATCGACTGTTTAAAAACTGTTCTATTAGATTTGCAAGGCTTAACAGTTTCATAACATTTTTAAGGACAAGTCCACCTTCATATACACGTGGATTGAGTGAGTGCAACAATATTAGTAGAACATATCAGTAACAGTTTGGGGAAAATCCTACAATCCGTTCAAAAGTTATGAATTTTTGAAGTATCTGTGCAGTCACTGCTGGATGAGAAGACTACTACAGTGTATGATGTCAAATGAGTACAACGACATAAAAAAAAAAATAAAAAGAGAATTTCACGAAACTTCACTTTTTTAATATAATGCACATTTCTTCGACTTGTTACTGATATATGTTAAGGGTAATGTTATTCCCCCTGCCTTCTGAAAGAGAGAAGTCAAGTGTTCTTTTGTTACACGAGAAAAGAGAAAATATGTTGAATTTCCTTTACTAGTCAATGTACCCGTGGAGTGCCAGAAATCATCTATGGGGATTCCCCCACAAATGGTCAAGGTCACTGGGTCAATGGAGGTCAAATAACTGTTTGCACTACTCCTTGGTCCGATCTTGGCCAAACTTGCTGGAAGCTAAGTAGGCGTACACCTGGGAATCCCCATATGAGTAGCAGTCCCGCATATAAAGAGAGTCTGGCCAACTCGGTTTTTGGCTTATGTGTTTTGAAGCCTGTGATTGGTCAAAAGCTGGTCCCGTGATTTACAGGCGCCATGTCGTTACTGAAGTGCGCTCATACGCAGTGCCCATTGTTAACTACCCCTTATTTGGCTTGGTTATTTTGTTACGTCTGAGCGTAAAAGCTAACCCTGTAACGCGTAATATGCGCGGTAACGACATGGCGTCCAAATTAGCAGTTGGCCAGACTCTCTTTATATACGGCACTGATGAGTAGGACTACATAGAGCCCTCTATCGGGTGTCTGATTATATTTCTGGGGAATCCCCGTATAAGTAGGCCTACATAGCGCCCTC
Source organism: Diadema setosum (assembly GCF_964275005.1). Lineage (NCBI taxonomy): Eukaryota > Metazoa > Echinodermata > Echinoidea > Diadematoida > Diadematidae > Diadema > Diadema setosum. The sequence goes on along the minus strand of NC_092686.1, from coordinate 15,472,764 downwards.
TATCGGGTGTTTGATTATTGCAGCTGACAAAGATTAGAAGTTATTTGACCTTTGACCCCAGTGACCTTGACCTTTTCAAAAATGAACCCCTCACGGGCAATTTCGTGTTCAACCTGCATCCACCCACTAAGTTTGATGGAGATCGGACCAAGGACCTGGGAGGAGTAGAGGAACAAACAGACAGACAGACAGACAGACAAACGTTGCTCAAATTATAGTATGATTCTTTCCTTATAACGTTGTATACATGTGACATCACAAGCTATCGTAGTCTTCTCATCCAGCCTTGACTTAGCAGAAACTTCAAAAATTCATACTTTTTGAACGGATTGTCCGATTTTCCTCAAACTCTCACTGATGTGTTCTACTAATATTGCTGCATTCACTCAACCCACGTGTATATGAAGGTGAACTTGTCCTTTAAGTCAATGGTGGAATCACTCTTGCCTGAGTTTCCAGTGTCTTTACCCAAGTTTTCTCAGGTAAAACATTTTACACAACAGGTCCCTGGTCTTTACTGACCATCTGTACTATTGTTTGTACCTTTCCCATCTATGTTACTCAGCCTTTTCTCTGCCTACGACATCTTATCTGGTTTACCCACAGCTCTTTAAAGGGCTATCCAAGGAAGAATACTTCTTCTTTTCTCCTATTGTCCTTCCATTCACATTTCTTTCACTTTCGACTCCTTTGTTTATTTCTATCTCCTTTTATCCTCTTCATTTTGTCTGATCTTTCCAACCTTCTTACTCCCCTACTCTACCCCATACAGAACATTTCAGGTCTACGCACATGGTAAATAGCAAATTCTACACCTTTACATACAAAGGTACATGCCAAACATACCCATATCAACATTTGGTGTTGTAGCATTAGAGTACAGTGACAATGTGATATTTGGTTGGTTGCTATTCTGCTCACAGGTTTTCAAGCAATACTCAGTCATAGATTTTGCTTGAACATTTTATGGGACCAGTAAAAGAATATATTCATATGAATATGTATGGAAAATAAAATATTAAATCAGTTTCAATAAATGTGCTACACACATGTACACTTTACCAAATGGACTTTATATCTTACTCTCATGTTTCTCATGTTTTTATCAGCACGTTAGAATACTTTAACACAATGTTCACACAAAGTTGAACCTTATTCTTACTCTCCTTTTGGCACATCTGTGAATGATAACAAAATACAAAAATGTCATATTTCACTTTGTTTTCCCTTCTGTAGAAAAAAACAAAACCAAAAACCGTTCATCACACTGCTACACCTGTGAATCACCGAGGAATTGCCTCAACTTCACACCATGTTTCCACCAGCCCGGATGCTCCTGACCGTAATTCTCTGTAGTGGACTGGTACTAGCCCAGCATCATGGCATAACTCTACCACAGCATCATGCAACAGATCCACCACAGCATCATGGCATAACTCCACCACAGCACCATGCAACAGATCCACCACAGCACCATGCAACAGATCCACCACAGCATCATGCAACAGATCCACCACAGCATCATGCAACAGATTCACCACAGCATCATGCAACAGATCCACCACAGCATCATGCAACAGATCCACCACAGCATCATGCAACAGATCCACCACAGCATCATGCAACAGATCCACCGCAGCACCATGCAACAGATCCACCACAGCACCATGCAACAGATCCACCACAGCATCATGGCACAACTCAACCACAGCACCATGCAACAGATCCACCAGAGCATCATGGCATAACTCAACCACAGCACCATGCAACAGATTCACCACAGCATCATGCAACAGATCCACCGCAGCATCATGCAACAGATCCACCGCAGCATCATGGCACAACTCAACCACAGCATCATGCAACAGATCCACCGCAGCATCATGCAACAGATCCACCGCAGCACCATGCAACAGATCCACCACAGCATCATGCAACAGATCCACCGCAGCATCATGCAACAGATCCACCGCAGCATCATGCAACAGATCCACCGCAGCATCATGCAACAGATCCACCGCAGCATCATGCAACAGATCCACCACAGCATCATGCAACAGATCCACCGCAGCATCATGCAACAGATCCACCACAGCATCATGAAACAGCTCCACCACAGCATCATGGCACAACTCCACAACAGAATCATGGCACATCTCCCTCACCATGTCCACATGGCTGTCAGTGTGATGACATGACCCAAGTGGTTATGTGTCAGTCAGACAGCTTCTCTAGCCTCCCTGCCAACTTCCCATCCTACACCACCACTCTCATCATCACCAGCAGTGCCCTGATGAACCTTCCAGCAGACTCCTTCCTGGGGCTCAGCAATCTTGTCTCCATCAACCTTACTTCCTGCCAGATCAGTGAAATCAGCCCAGGAGCCTTCAGTGGATTGAGGAACATGACCATCTTGACCCTGGAAGGCAACAACCTGTCATCTTTGTCACCTGACATGTTTACAGGACTGGTCAGTCTTCAAAAGTTGAACCTTGCCAGCAACCTGCTGCAAAGTCTTCCAAAGGGTGCCTTTGAGAACACACCCAGTCTCCAAGTGCTGGATTTGAGCAACAACCCACTGCTTCATATAGACAATGAGACCTTTCGTGGTTTGCCCAGTCTTGCTTCCCTACACATGAAACAAGACCAACTGGTTGCCATTCCTGTTGCCGCAATACAAAACTTGACAAACTTGAGGACTCTAGATCTTTCCATGAATCCCATACCAATGATTCCACCTCGATCATTTGCCACCCTTGGTTCACTGAGGTTGCTCCACCTAAACAACATGGCACTGCACTCACTTCAGGTAGATGCATTTGAGGGACTTCATGAAGTGACAACTATTGACCTTTCATATAATTTCTTTCAAACATTGTCACCAGCAGTATTTCAAACCATACCAAGCTTGGACACTCTCATCCTCGCTGGCAATGAATGGAACTGCAGCTGCCCAATACGATCTTTAGTCCGGTGGCTTCTCCAGTCTGAAATTGATTATTACAGCACAAGTTGGTATTGTGCGACACCAAGGCGTCACCAGGGGCAAGTTGTGCATGGCTTAGCACTTTGTGATTTAACTTGTGAACCAATCGTTACAGTAGTGCCATATCACACCATACTTGATTACGGAGACAGAGCTACCTTTCAGTGCCAAGCCATCGGTGACCCAGCACCAACAATCCAGTGGTACACACCAGATGGACGCATGGTGTCTTCTATGTCCAATGTAACTAATACTTACACTGCAGACTTTGGGACTGTACTGGTAATTCAGTTTGCAAGGGCAGATTCTGTTGGTACTTACAGCTGCACTGCTGACAACGAACGTGGCCAAGCATCCTCACGATTTCATGTCACTGTTCAGGGCTTGCCTACTCCAACACCAACACAAGCTTCTACCCAGCATAGCACACTGATCACACAGACCACAGCTACACCAACTGTCACAGTGAATGAAATCACCTGCACAAATGCCATTCTGCAAATACAGTCTACAGATGTGACAGACAACACCATTAGTGTTTCATGGACCCCTTACAATGGGCAAGAAGAGCTGACTGGTCACCTTGTACAGGTACATGCCTTTGGTGATGTGGAGACAAGTTCCTATTATGTGAATCGGACATATGCAACTTACAGAGTGAGGAATCTGCTTCCAAATACAGGCTACACAGTCTGTGTCTCCTACCTTCTGGAAAACTGCCCTCTAGTTACATCTGAAGAGCAGTGTAGAGAGATCACGACCGAAGGAGAAGACCTGGCTCAGACTTTACTTCAGTCACAGCAAAGAAATGAGGCCACAGAGGCAGCTCAGGCTGCCCTGCTGGGGGGTGTATTTGTGGTGACCACACTTTCGGCCATCCTATGGCACTGCACAAGGCCCGAGTTATGCCGACATATTAAGCTCACAAAGTTAAGGAAGTTCTTGAAGCTCAAGACCACAAGGGACATTGCTACCTATGCCAACATTCCTAAAAAACGCACTGACATTGACAAATCCACTGCCACTCCTCACGGTGACACTGACATGGGATATAATTGTTATGTAAACCTGGCCGCTTATCCAGAGATCTGTGAAATCTGTGGGTACAATAAACATCCCCTTACAAAAAGCATCATCAACCAGCGCACCCAAACAGACAGAGTTGAGCTCACTGCAGATATTCATTGCAACCCTGTGAAGCCTCCGCGAAGGTACAGTTACAGTGGGGGTGATATTCGGGAAGAGCTGAATGCAACAGACTCAACAACACTCCTGAGGTTGGCAAGTACAACATCACCTGACGAAGACAACTTTGTAGTGACCATGGAACCAAAGGACAATCCCTCAAAGGTGAAGAAAAGCAAACAATCCCTAACTTCACACAATGATACAGAAAGAAATGAAATGGAACTGACCAACATTGGAATTTATCCATCACTACACGAAGGTATATTGCAAGGATTTGAAAGCAAATTCCTGTAAATGGACTTTTGGTTTGTTGACTATTTTGGAAAAGAAAAACTGAATGCACCTATTAATAACTCTTGTACCGTGTAAATGGCCATTAGTGCAGCCAATACTTACAAGATGTAATCACCCTGATAATAAATTCTTAACATGAATCAACTCAAGATTGCAACAAAAAAAAAACACACACAAAAAAAAAAAAACTACTGCACACTCTTTTGAATAACTCTAACTGTGCAGCAGAAGATCATGAAGGTGAAAGAAGTTGTGGTCTTCAAGAGTAAGACTGTCTGAGAAGTATGGCACTTCAATAATGATAGGTACACTGCAGCATTCATAAGATATTATGTTATACATGTCAGGAATTTCTATGTGTACAGGTGTATCGAAAGCATCATTATTAGAGTTTGAGTTTGACATGTCATTCTAATTTCTATCTACATATATAAGTCAATCATTTATTAACAAAATATAATTGCATCAATTCAGATATCAAAATTGCTGACTATGGTGGTGAACAGTGAAGTACATGTACCTTCCAATACCAGTACCAGTGTAGTACTTAGTAAATTTCATCCTTTAACAATATACTTTGTAGCAGAAAAAAAAACACCCAAACTAGACATACAAAATAAATGATTACTTCAAGTCTTTCATACAGATAATGCAAAATCAATGATAACACTTGTAACACAATATAAAAGGGTGTGTACAGTTCTGGTTCAGGTGAGGATTTAGCTTTAACGTTTTGCAGGATATTCAGAAACCACTCCTGAGATGTCAAAGAGCATGCAATTCTAAGGGGTATCAAAAGTTTATTTGATGAAAATTGGTTTTGAAATGGCTGAGATATCCAAAAACAAGGTAAAACAAAGAGATCTTAATAAAAGGATATCTCAGCCGTTTGAAAACCAATTTTCATCAAATAAACTTTTGATACCCCTTAGAATTGCATGCTCTTTGACATCTCATTTAAAGAGTGGTTTCTGAATATCTCGCAAAACATTAAAAGCTAAATCCTCACCTCAACCAGAACTGTACACACACTGAATCCTTCTTAAAATTACATGCTCTTTCATATTTCAGAAGAGGTTTCTCATTATCTCACTTAGGAATGTTCAAAACATGAATCCCCACCTCAACCAGTACTGTACAGTCCCTTTAAAGGTTCTACACTGTATTTACCATTGGGAGCAGTGCTTTAAAAATGTTCAAGATATCACACTTGATGCATATGTGTAGGTGAGGTATCACTATTTTTTCTCGATAAACCGCATTAAACTGTAGATACTGTAGTTTAGTCTACAAACATTTTTATTATAAATATAGTTCACATTATGTATATCTCACAATATTTAACATTGATTATACTGATTCAGATTTTTACATTGGTTGTTTCTATCCCTAACTCACATTTAAGAACTATTTTGAAGCATCAAAGCTGGGTTTTTGTTTCATCTGCAAATAACAAATAATGCCTTTAACTGTAGATAACATACTCAAAGGCGTTTTTTGCACATCGACTTCATGGCTATGTGTGTGGCTGGTCCTACATGTCGGTGGTACCTAAGATATTAAGCACCACTTGCTCAAACACTTTGAGAAGTTCCCAAAACTGGGACTGATTTTGTTTGCTGGGTGTGGCATTTGTTGATACAATCCACTGTAGTGCACAAGAACCTCTTTTTCTTTTTTTTTTTTTTTTCATTGATCATTGCGCAAAGTTGGAATGCTTCACAAGCACAAAGAGGCACATCTTCATTGTAATTGGTGTATCTCCATGGACTATGGGGTTGAGCTACCAAGATCCCCTGGTTTTGGGTTGTTGTTTTTTTTTTGTGTGTGTTTTTTTATTGATCATTGCGCACAACTGAACGCTTCACAAGCACAGAGAGGTACACCTACATTGTCATTGGTGTATCTCCAAGGATTACGGGGTTGAGCTACCAACCTTCAGGCCCCACAAAGAAATGTCTTTTTGAGGGGCTTTTGTGTTGTTTTTGTTGTTGTTGTTTTTGTTTTCCAGTTGTGTGGAGTGAGGAAAACTTTCTCCCTGCAGTTTGTTTGTTATTGTTCAGATTTGTATTCCAACTCAAGGAAATCTGATGGGGCTTGAGATGAAAGGAACTAAGAGCTAAAAAGTGAAGATTTTCAGCCCTCTGTTGATGATATTTGAATGAAACCAAAATGAGGTGAAGCTCTGGGCAAAAGGTCCATTGAACCTTTGTGGTCTTTGACATAACTATGGATGAACACAAGTCATAAAAAAACTCTGGAACTCCGACTAAAGATGGGATGATAAACGCTAAGACTATAATGGCCCACTATGGCAAAAGAAAGCAAGTGACCAAAGCTTTCTTTTTTTTTTTCTGTTTATGTGATGTCTGCTGTTTGCACTGAAAACAGTGCAACATCATGTCATCTTGACAGAGATATCTCACATTGAGATGAGTGCTTCTGCTTTATACCAAGCATCCAAGCAGAACGCTGGGTTTAATTTAAGAACATTTATGGCTCAGATTTGGATGAAGTTTTCACCTGTCACAACATGGCACTTGTATTGCTAGTGTTTAAATTTATAGTGTAATAAACAGAAAAAAATAGAAATTGCAAACAAGCTCTTTCTCTGTTGATGGCTGTTCCCTCTTCTATGTTTTCAATGATGATTGAATGGTAAATACAGGGACACAGTTTTTACATCAAATAATGATTGCCCCCAATTCAAGGCACTCTAAAGTATTCATGGTGACATGCAATCGTATGCTGTCAGGCTTGGTTAATTAACTCACTCTACACTAGCTTCATAATATGTTACCCAAGCGTATCTCCATATCTTTTATGTAACTTGTCTCACAGGGTATATTTTCATGAAAATTGTACAATTGGAACTCAAGGATATGAATGATACAATATGAAAGTATGTGTTTTCTCTACATATACTATGTACAATGGAGGACCTACTACTGTAAAAGTGGATATTTTCTGCGCAACTAATTTTTTGCGCTCGGTTGGATAAGAAGAGTTCCAGTTGATTTCGCGGTATCTAGACATCAACTACAGGAACATATTGCAAGCAAAAACATTCCCATCCTTTTATTTTTGCGCTAATTTCTGATTGCGCGTAATGCGCGAAAATTTCAACATCGCGAAAATTTCCACTTTTGCAGTATAGTAAAAGTTTTTCTGAATGTATGTTGTGTACATAATAGTTAGGATTGATACAAAATTATTGCTGAAAGTGGGGAAAAAGGTGATCCATAGCATGTGCGAATGAAACTTCACCAAAGTCCCTCAAACAAACAAATCTCCTGAATTTCTTTAAGAAAAAAAAATAGAAATGTCATTCAATCAATATTAATGAACCACAACTGTATATTTTTTGTTATTGAGTAATTGTAAATGTTTTGTATCTACTATATGCCTATGCTGTACAATTGATATAACAATCTAACAAATATCAAATGGGACAAGCATCCAACCCCATCTTGTACCCAGCTTATCATGCACATACACCTTATGTATTAAGAAATATGAATTAAAAGATTTCTTCCAGGGTTGTACACTTTCAAGCTTTGCTTTCGGTGTCAACTTCTGCAACCCCACCAAACATCCTGTTATAGGATACACAATTCATATTGCTCAGTGAATATGATAAGCCTGCATTATAATGTACTAATTCTATAACAAATTCAAAATGTACCTTTAGTTTCATCATATCTCGTTCTCTTTTCCTTTGTAAAATTTGTTCAAGAAAAAGTTGCAGAAACCAATAAATGAAAAGAAGTTAACTAAAAGTATTCTCCTCTTGGTCAATGCTTCGGTAAAAGTAGACACTGATTGTGCCTGAGTGAAAAATATGCCGTGGGCATTATCTGTGTTGTATATGTGATGACTGTCAACAACCTGAACAAAATGTAATTAATACCAACTGTTACATTTTTTATGGCTGAAAAGACTGTAAAGCATTTTCTCATGGCACTATTCACACATTTATCTTGTTTCAACATACTATCAAGCTCACACATGATACAAAGTGTTATAGGCTGCATTCGAGTACTCTAAAGCGAACTGAACTGCAGCGTACCATACCGTACTGTGCCATATTTAGAGCGTTCAAGTGCTCTGTTGAGAAAGCGTACCTCTTGAGTTATTTTTAGAAGAGGTCAAGCATTTGTAGCAAAAGGGTCATTCACCTGGCACGCTTGAACTATTTACAGCTGTCCTGAACAAAGAGAATGATGTCTTTGCATTGTGACATATGCACATGATATGCACATGCTTCACAGCGATCTTTTGGTATGCTTTTGGAGCACATCAGGAAGTGGTCTACTTTTGGCTCGGTGCAGTACGGTACGGTACACTTTAGGAGCTTTCGAGCGCTCCTCTGGCACAGTACGGTATGGTACAGTTTGCTTTAGGAGAGCGCTCGAACACACCCTTAGTTATACACCACTTTGCCAAGTAGAGTTTACACAGCGACAACATACATTGTAGATACAAGAATGTAATACTTGTTCAACAGTTCTGAAAAACGTTCACAGACTTCATTACAAGTACCTTTTGTTTGTGTGTCATAAGACATGAAATCTCACAGGCAAAATCTCCATGTAGTTAAAATTATGTATTACACGTTTTGTTTCTGTTAAAGGGTGTGTACAGTTCTGGTTTAGGTGGGGATTTAGCTTTTAACGTTTTGCGAGATATTCAGAAACCACTCTATGAGATGTCAAAGAGCATGGAATTCTAAGGGGTATCAAAAGTTTATTTCATGAAAATCGGTTTTGAAATGGCCGAGATATCCAAAAACAAGGTGAAACAAAGAGATCATAAAATAAGGCGTGGCCTGTCGCTTTTTATTATTATCACTTTTTTGGATATCTCGGCCATTTGAAAATCAATTTTCATCAATTAAACATTGAATCCTTCTTAAAATTACACGCTCTTTCATATTTCATAAGAGGTTTCTCATTATCTCACTTAGGAATGTTCAAAACATGAATCCCCACTTCAACCAGTACTGTACAGTCCTTTAATGTGTAAAACAACTTTCTCATGATTCAGCAACAGCTTTTTAAGTGCATTCTTTGGCAATTCTATGCACAAGAATCAATTCCCTGCATATACATTCAGGCCTCGAAATAGGATTTTGGAGGGGCAAGGCCATTTAGAAAAGGGCACTTTTTCCAAGAGGCCAGGGCACTTCAGTCAGTCAGAGGGGCACCAAGGCCACATTGGAAAGGGCATGTTTGGTGTTTATGAAAAAAGAAAGAAGAAAAACAAACCGAGAAAAACAAACACACACACACACACACACACACAAAGTGCAACACACAACAAAAACCTCTTCCCTACAGCTGTAGCACATTCCCGATCTCCGCGTTTCTATCAGGTGAAACGACATTTTTTAAAACAGGAATAAAACAACAGTAGGTATTGATTGAAACTCGATACCCTTTCAGGCCAGCCAGGCCAGGCTGCCATGAAACTTCAAAGCACATTCCGACAGCTGGCTGGCAAAACCACAAGGCAAAGGAATTTGCGCGCGCGTGTAGATTGCTATGATTAGTCTGTCAACATGTGACACACAGTTCATGACTTCCAAGTAGGTATGTGCCAGTACGC